>NC_135236.1:77498728-78162791 GCF_051348905.1 Ranitomeya variabilis | reverse complement strand
TTAAGTACCAAATTGGCTCTGTCACTAAGGGGTTAAACCTGTAACAAATGTATGCAAACACTTCAAACAGGTAACACCAAATATTGACATTTTTAGTCCCTGTAACGGACTGGGATTTGACCCTTGGTGCTACGAGTAGACCTACGTAGTTCCTGGTTTAACATGTTTGCTCTTATTGTTGTGTACCCACTAGTGTCTGTACTACTTGTAGGCCTGCATTGTGTAGGCAAACTGGGTAACTGTCTGCGACTTCTTAGATTCACCATGGGTCTGACAGATTCACCAATAGCAGAGGGTGGATTCTCTGGTTCCACTGCTGCCTGAGCCCGCTGGTGCAAAGTCTCTTTTGGTTCAGGATGGTTCTGAGTCACTGCTTCTGGTATTTCCAACTGGGGAAAAATCAGGACAGGTATCACTATGGCCTGATCTACTTGAGTCCAAGACTGGGGAAAATCTCCAAGAACAGTATGGATTTTCTTTTCTTCTTCTGTAGGTTGAGAAGTACTGGGGTCTTTTTCCTTGTCTCACAGTTTATCGGGGCATACGTTAAGGTAATCTCTGGATACCGCAATTGAAGTTTCTCCTGCATCTTTGCTTATTGGACAGACTTTAGTATTATCAAAGTTTGATAGTAAGATGGTATATGGTTCTGCTTTCCACTGGTCATCGAGTTTATGCATTCTCCTTTTACGCTTTAGCACTTGTTCACCTGGTGACAAGGGAATTGCAGGGGCACGTTGATTATAGTTTCTCTCTTGTTTTTGTCTTGCATGGGACAAGCTTCTGTCTACACACTTTTGTACTTGGCGGTGTTTCTGTTGTCGCTCATTATCCCAATCTGCATCTGGTGAGGTAGTTTCTGGTGTTAGAACTCCCATGTCTAGATCAACAGGTAATTTGCTAGATCTTCCTCTCATCAGGTAGGCTGGAGTGCAGTTGGTGGAATTCACTGGGATGTGATTGTACAGATCTACCAAGACTGGCAACTTCTCTGGCCATGTTTCTTTTGTGCAAAGGCAAGGTCTTTAGTAAGTCAATTACTATTTGATTAATCTTTTCACAAATACCGTTGGTTTGTGGGTGATACGGGGTTGTCCTCATCTTCTTGTATCCATACAGGTTGCAGAACTCCTGGAACACTTCCGCTTCAAAGGCTGGGCCTTAGTCGGTTAGTACCTTCTCAGGGTATCCATGTTGTTGGAAGGCTTTGGCTGCCGTCTTCACTGTCTGGTCCTTCACAGGTACTACTACCAGGAATCTGGACTAATGGTCCACAATGGTGATAGCATAGACATAGCCTGACCGGCTTGGAGTTAGCTTCATGTGGTCTAAGGCCACTAGTTCAAGTGGCTGTTTGGTGACTATGGGCGGTAGGGGAGCCCTCTGGCTGTCATGGTCCTTTCTGCGCAGGGTACATGGGCCACACTCTCGGCACCACTTTTCAGTGGCTTTTCTTATGCCAATCCAGTAGAACCTTCCACAGAGTAGGATCTCTAACTTCTTCCATCCGAAGTGTCCTGCTCCATCGTGGTACGCTTCCAGAACCATTGGCGCATCTTGTCTTGGGACCACTATCTGTCAGACCAACTCGTGAGTGTGTGGATCAATATTCCTCTGGCACAACTTACCGTCGTAGATAAACAATTTGCCCTTCTCCTTCCACAGCTGTTGAGTCTCTTGTGGAGCATCTGGACCAGGGTGTCAATCTGCTTGCGTCAGCAGCTCTTTTACCAGACAGACCGCGGGGTCCCTATCCTGTGTCTCTATCTTTTCAAGTGCTTCTGGATCTTCTTCCACCTCTGGTAAGTTGGGCATCCTGGACAGCGCATCTGCATTTGCATTTTTGTGCCCTGCACGGTACTTGATGGTGAATTCATAGTTGGACAACCGGGCCATTTATCGCTGCTCCAAGTCACCTAGTTTTGCCGTCTCCAGGTGTGTCAGCGGGTTGTTGTCCGTGAAAACTGTGAATCTTGCTGAAGCCAGGTAGTGTTTGAACCTCTGGCTCTGTTACTGCCCAGACTATGGCGAGGAACTCCAGCTTGAAGGAACTGTAGTTTTCGGGATTCCTTTCAGTGGGACGAAGCTTCCTGCTGGAGTAGGCAATTACTCTTTCTTTGCCTTTCTGCACCTGGGACAACACTGCTCCCAGTCCCATGTTGCTGGCGTACGTCTACAGCACAAATGGTTGGTCATATTCATGGTAGGCCAGTACCTCATCTCCTGTGAGAGCCAACTTCAACCGAGTGAAGGATCCCTCCAGCCTGTCGTTCCAGTCAAACGGGGTATTCTTACCCTTGGTTTTCTTGGATTGGCCCACTAACAGGTCTTGCAGTGGTGCGGCTATCATAATGAAGTCATTGATAAATCTTCTGTAGTAGCCTACCAACCGGAGGAATTTCCGGACTTCATGGATGTTGTTGGGCTTCGGCCAGTCCCTGATCACAGTGACCTTGTCAGGGTCTGGTGCCACTCCTTCGGCGCTTACCACATGGCCCAGGTACTGCACTTTGGACTTTAACAGATGGCATTTGGATGGTTTTACCTTCAGGCCAAAGTTGGACAGAGCTTCGAACACCTCGGCCAGGTGCTTCAGGTGGTCTTCATATGTCTTAGAGAAGACGATGACATCATCCAGGTACAACAAGACAGTTTTGAAATTCTTGTGCCCGAGACAGCACTCCATTAGCCTCTGAAATGTTCCTGGTGCGTTGCACAGTCCAAACGGCATTTAGTTGAATTCAGAGAGACCCATCGGTGTTGTGAAGGCCGTCTTTTCTTCATCCGCCTCTGCCACGGGAACCTGCCAGTACCCACTGGTGAGATCCAAGGTGGAAAAGTAGTTAGCAGATTTTAAAGCAGCTAATGACTCTTCGATTCTGGGCAATGGGTATGCATCCTTATGTGTAATGCGGTTAATCTGCCTATAATCAACACACATTCTCATGGTGCATTCCTTTTTCCTGACGAGGACTAATGGAGCTGCCCAGGGGCTACAACTATCTCTGCTTACCCCAGCCTCCTTCATCTCTCGTAACATACTTTTGGCACACTGGTAATGAGCTGGAGTTACAGGCCGGTACCTCTCTTTAATGGGTGGATGACTTACCGTGGGGATATGATGTTGAACCCCTTTTACCTGCCCAAAATCTAGTGGGTGTTTGCTGAATACCTGCTCATACTCATGGACCACCGGTAAGCCCCTTGTTTTTGGTGTGATGGGGTAGAGTCAGTGCTCACGTGTAATTTCTGACACCAATCCTCCATTTGTCCTGCAGAGCCATTGTCCTCCGCCTAGTTGGACGGGACCAAGGGTTCTGTTGCCTGTATTGCATTATTATTAACAGTAAACAGTTTGGTAAGTGGGGCATATCTGGTTAGGTGGACCTCTTTGTCTCCACAGTTAAGGACACGTACTGGCACTCTCCCCTTGCGGACTTCAACCACCCCTCTGGCTGTCAGGATTGTGGGCCTACTATCTAAATACACAGGTTCTACCAGGGCCTGGTAGTCTTTACATCTGAGGCCTATTGCTGCCCGACACCATATTAACATTTCACTCCTGGGGGGTATTGCAATGGGGTTCGGATCACTCACTGTGACACGTCCAATTTCTCCACCAGACAATTCTACCTGTTGTCTCTGCACCAGGGCTCTGATTTCTTTTTGCAGGACTCTCTGCTCACTGGAACCAGCAGTTTCGGCCACCTGTTGTAACAGGACAACAACCTCGGCAAGACAATTTTCAATGACATTAGTATCAATGGTCATATGGGGTTACATTCACGTCAGACAATATCAACAATCACCATTCCTTGGGCCTTCAATTCTACGCGCCCCACCTTAATGGTGACCTCCTTGTACCCCACCTGTGGCAAAGGCTGACCATTACTGGCTACTATTGTCAAATCACTATCTGGGCCACGGGTAATGTCTGTGTCAGACCAATAAGATTTATAGAGAATGTAAGGCATAGTCGTCACCTGACAGTCAGTGTCCAGTAAAGCGTTCATCGGGATGCCATCAATCACAATAGGGAGGACTGGTCGTCCTCCTACATACTTGGCTCGCCAGTTTGGTGGGCCTGGTCGTCCTATTCCTGGGGGTTGGCCCTCTGCCCCAGGGGTCGCTCGTTTAAATGACAGTACCTTGCAATATGTCCTGCCTGGTTGCAGCGGTGGCAGATGGGTCGTCCATCTGGATGATAGCGGTCGTCGTCTCTTCCTCTGGTCGGCGGGATCCTCTTCTGTCGTCGCCAGGGGACGTCCTCCGGTCTGGAAGCCAGCTTGATCTTCTCTTTTGGGGATTCCTGTAGGGACTGCACTGTCCGGGCTAGTGCAGCTACGCTTTTAGTCAGTTCCTGGACCTGGAGGCGCAGTCTTGTGGAGGGGTCATCATCCAGGATCTGTGCGTTGGCCTCAAAGGGGACCTGAAGATATGATACCATCTCCTGGTGGTACGTGAGGGCTTGACGCCTAGAGGGCACTGTGCGGCTGGGCTGAGGTTCATGCAGCACCCGGATGGCCCTGTCTTTAAATTGTGCAAAGTCCAGGTCAGGGTTTTGCAAGGCCACGGTTCGCAGCTGTGTCCTGTGGGTGCTGGACACGAGTCCCTCAATGAACTGTTCCTTTAAGAGCTTATCCCCGTCCTGTACGCTGTTAGGGTCAACCTGTTTGATGGCCCCCAGTGCCTATTGCAGATTAAGGTCATAGTCCCGTATGTTATCCTGTGTTCTTTGCTTGCACCCGAAAAACTTCATTTTGATTTCTGCAGCAGTGCGGGTGTCAAAGGTGATTTTATGTTTGGTAAATATCTGCTGCACAGTCCCTTTTTCCACATCTGGCCAGGATTTTACCTCTCTTAGGGCCGCGCCAATCAGTTGGCCAGTTAAGATGTTGACCTTTTGATGCTCGGTCAGGGGATATACCTCAAATAGGCTGCAGAGCCTTTCCTTAAAGTCACTTAATGTATGGGACTCCCCGGGAATACTGTGGAAGCCAGGCCGCTCCAGGAATATATGGGATGGACAGTGGCATTATGGGAGCTGTAGCTGCGGCAGGGTTCGGCCAGCTTGTAGGAGCTGCGGGCACTGCGGGGCCTGGTGGTAGTACAGGGCCTGCGGCGGCATCCGCTGCGGGGCCTGGGGGTACCATGGGGCCTGCGACTGCGACCACCGCAGGGTCTGGGGGCATCATGGGGCCTGCGGCTGCAGCCGCCGCCAATTCTCCTCCCGGGTCGGACATAACTTCTCCCCCGTGCTAACCTGGTAGAGACCGGTGTCTCTCCTCCGGAGTCTGTAGCGGTTCCTCATTGGATCAGTGGATTCTCATGCGATCGGCACTTTTCCCGGTCCTCCGTCTAGGGCCCCTGCACGGCGTCTCCACTTCCAGCTCTGCTGCACAGCATCTTCACTTGCGGCGTGCCTCTCGCAGAGCAGCATTCGATTTTCCTTCCTCGCGCTCTTTTTGGCCGGCTCCGCCCACGAAGGTACGCCTCCTTCTTCCCCTCACGCTCCACATGGCGTGACAATGGTGGTTTTCAAACAATCTGTCACAGTCTCTGACACACAGTACCTGGCGATGCCAGGGCACGGAATCCTGTTCGTGATGCCAAAAGATGAGTCGCCTGTCAGAGCAGTGGAGTACTCGGAACCGGGTCCGGTCACTCTTAAAGGGGATGTCACAGTGGCTGCGACCCAGTCCGTGGCCCTGGGATTTAATTAAAGGGGAACGGTCTTTTAAGGTGTATTGTGAAAGTTTATTTTCGTGATGCCACCTGTAGTTCTCTGTCAGTAGGGACCGACATCGCTTAAAGGGGTCCTCTGGGGTGTTGGTATGGCGGCTGGATGGTGACGCTTCCCACAGTTGAAGCGGGGTCCCCAGGGCTCCCAAGGTATATGGCAGGGATGATGTGTTGCCGGTAAATAACAGAGGACTCGGGTTGCAGTCTTTACCTGGTTTACTGTTGCTAGCAGGCCACAGTCCATGTCATCGGCAACAGGTATGGAAGGAGTCTAGGCAGCCCGGAAACAAGAAGGTCCCCTTGGCAGGTCAGGTTGGGAGCCTTCCTCTTTGCGCTGGTTTTCTGGTACCTTGCTATCTGTGGTTTGCTGGGAAAGTACTCCTTTCTCTCTCCTGGGACAGAACCTGCACTGCAGGCAGCTTGAGCTGTACTCTTGGGGGTCTCTGACACGGTGACTCCAGGCTCTATCTGCTGCTTTGCCTCAGATATCATGTTGGCAGTATACTTATAGTCCTATGCCCTCCGGCTCTGCTGTGGACATTACAGCTATCCACAACCTCGGGCTCCCGGTGCCCGGTTCCTGCGCTCTGGCTCTTAGGGGCCTAATCGTTGCCTCTTTGAGCCCTCAATCTGTCCTATGCTCCTTCCTGTCTGCTCCAGACTGAACTGAACTCTCTGGTCTCTCTGGACCAACTGTCTGACTCCTCCTCCAGACCAGGATCCTTATTCAGGGAAGCTGCCCTAAAACCGGGTTTTGAGCTCCCCCTCCTGGCCTGGATTCAGAAAGTGTTGTGTGTGAGATTGCCTGCCAGACATAGCACTACCCTCCCCGAGAGGAAGGCAGCACTACTGTGGTACCCAAACTCCTGGGGTACCACACTCGCAGTTGACATGATGTTCTGTGTAATTTCGTAGGCCCAGGTAGGGTGCAGAGGACTCTCACAGAGATGTGTCCAGAGTACCTCTACACAGGCTGCTTTGCAGAGTACCTCCACACAGGCTGTTTTGCAGAGTACCTCCACAGAACGTAACACTGTCCCTCACTGGACCAGTGTCCTGTCTCTACGCTAGTAAGAGCAGAATGGTGGTGCAACCCGTGATCCGGCAGTTATACAGACCGGGTCAAGTGGTGCACTGGCCAATCTCAGCCATGACAATACTCAGTATGGCTGTGATGGCTGCGGAAGTGCCCACAATCTAAAAACTTGTTGATTGGCAGCGCTGCAGCCTTTCAACAAGCTTTATTCAGCATCCAAACTATGAACACTAAAACGGACTTCTGGGAGAAATCTGTGTTCGGAGTTCAGCAGCAGAAACTAGATGTCCGGTACAAATCCCGAAGTTGACAGTTTGGATTTGCTCATCCCTTGTCTGAAGGGTTTTTTTTTTTACAGTATTTCAGTCAGTGATATAAATGGGTTTCAAAGAGATAAAAAAAAAGCCCAGTAAGAAGATGAAAATGACAGAAGTGAAAGAGAACTTTACTAGTTTTGCTGCCTACATGCACTGGGACCAAGCGTCCTTAGGGACGTCTTCTTACTTGTTGGGTGTGATCGGCATTGCTCTGTTGGTCTTTATGAGGAAGAAAAATCAAAGTGAGAAGAATCATCTCTCCTCTAGAAGGACACTTCTAAAACGTATGTCAATGACTCTGGAAGAACACAACGTGCACATCAGCTAATAAGTGAGTCCGTGGGTTGGCAGGACTATTTCACTCCATTACACCGCCTCAGGACAGAGCCCATTTGTGGTCTTCTAGACGGGAAGCTGTGAGAGATATGTGGAGGCTAGAAGGAAGATAACGGACTGAAGAGATTGACATATTGGGAAATATAGAAGTTCCTCTGTACGTGAAGACAAGATGCAGAACGTTTATGGAACCTCATCAGGGAACAGAGTCAAAACAGGTAAGTACAAAGTATGGATTATTCAGGAAGACAGAAATATACTTGAGCTAAGAGGTCTTCCTTATAGCAGCTGATCGCTTAGGTGTAGTGATGAGCGAACGTGCTCATCACTACTCGTTACTTGAGCATCAATGCGGGAGCTCGAGTTCCCACCCCACATATTTGGCGCTTTTTAGAAAGCCAATGTACATGCAGGGATTGCCTGCCAGTCAATGTAATGCCATAGCCATCTTGGTTGTAGCATTACTGTGATTGGCTGGCCACATAGCGTCATCAGGTCTATATAAGACCGGTGACGCTATGCTCGTCACACTGTACCCTGGACACAAGTAGAGCAGCGAGAGGTGCCAGTGAAAGATGGACAGAATTGTAGCTGTGTATTAGCCAGGGATTCAACCACATTTACATTACTTTTAAGTACAACAACATACCTTCTTAGGGTTAGTAATAATAAATAGTAATACTGCTGTTAGCTGCATAGGGAGAGATTGTGCTGAAAGGATTGTGTAGGACAGGACAGGGTGAATTGCACGTCCTTTATGCTACAGCCTGAAACTCAGACCAAAACCCCTTCTCAGGGCTAATAATATTCTTTTTGCTCTTAATCTTGATGTACAATAACAAATTTCATTGTGGTACCGTGTTAGCCAGAAAAATTGATGTGAATACTTTTCTGCCCAACGATGACAAAAGTATTCTCGGAGTGATAACTTTATTGGCTAACCAGAAAATAATATGTTTGCAAGCTTTCAGAGCTCAATGGCTCCTTCTTCAGGCAAGATTACAAATAGATTAATAAGATAAAAGCACAACATGTAACCCCTTTCTGACATATGACGTACTATCCCGTTGAGGTGGTCTGGGCCCATATGACCACCGACGGGATAGTACGTCTAACGCGATCAGCCACGCTCACGGACTGCTCCTGGCACATTAACCCCTGAAACACTGCGATCAAACATGATCGCAGTGTTCCGGAGGCATAGGGAAGCATCGCGCAGGGAGGGGGCTCCCTGCGGGCTTCCCTGAGACCCTCAGAGCAACGCGATGTAATCCTGTTGCTCCGAGCGTCTCCTCCTCCCTGCAGGCCCTGGATCCAAGATGGCCGCAGGGCTCCTTCCGGGTCCGGCAGGGAGGTGGCTTGCAAGCACCTGCTCAGAGCAGGCGCAGGCAAGCCTCGTGCAGTGCCTGTCAGATCGCTGATCACTGATCTGACACAGCAGTGCATTGCAAAGTGTCAGATCAGCGATCTGACACTATAACATGATGTCCCACACTGGGACAAAGTAAAAAAGTTAAAAAAAAAATATTTACATGTGTAGAAAAAAAAAAAAAATCCTAAATAAATAAAAAAATATTGTTCCAATAAATACATTTCTTTATGTAAATAATAAAAAAAACAATAAAGGTACACATATTTAGTATCGCCGCATCCGTATTGACCCGACCTATAAAACTGTCCCACTGTTTAACCCCTTCAGTGAACACCGTAAAAAAAATAAAGCATTGTTTTTTGCCTCGTTTTTATCATCATACCGCCAAACAAAAGTGGAATAAGACGCGATGAAAAAGAAAGATATAGATAACATTGTACCGCTAAAAACGTCATCTTGTCCCGCAAAAAACAAGCCACTATACAGTGTCATCAGCGAAAAAATAAAAAAAGTTACCGTATATACTCGAGTATCAGCCGACCCGAGTATAAGCCGACCCCCCTAATTTTGCCACAAAAAACTGGGAAAACTTATTGACTCGAGTATAAGCCTAGGGTGGAAAATGCAGCAGCTACCGGTGAATTTCAAAATTAAAAATAGATGCTCCATACCGTTCATTATGGCCCCATAGATGCTCCACATAAAGCTGTGCCACATATAATGCTCTGCACCGTTCATTATGGCCCCATAGATGCTCCACATAAAGCTGTGCCATATATACAATGCTCTGCACCGTTGCCCCATAGATACTCCACATTAATCTGTGCCATATATACAATGCTGCTGCAATAAAAAAAAAAACACATACTCACCTCTCTTGCTTGCAGCTCCTCAGCGTCCCGTCCCGTCCCGGCGTCTCCCCGCACTGACTAATCAGGCAGAGGGCGGCACACACACTATATGCGTCATCGCGCCCTCTGACCTGCACAGTCAGAGCGGAGAGACGCCGGGAAGATGGAGCGCCGCCCGGCGTGTGGAACGAGGACAGGTGAATATGCGATACTTACCTGCTCCCGGCGTCCCGCTCCTTCCCCCGGACAGCTGGTCTTCGGTGCCGCAGCCTCTTCCTCTGTCAGCGGTCACCGGCACCGTCATTAGAGGAATGAATTATGCGGCTCCGCCCCTATGGGAGGTGGAGCAGCCTATTCATTTCTCTAATGAGCGGTCCCACGTGACCGCTGTACAGGGGAAGAGGCTGCGGCACCAAAGACCGTGGAGACAGGGGGAGCAACAGGAACGCCGGAACTAGGTGAGTATATGACAGTCCTCACCCGCCGACCCCACCACCGATCATGACTTGAGTATAAGCCGAGAGGGGCACTTTCAGCCCAAAGATTTGGGCTGAAAATCTCGGCTTATAAAATAGATTTTATTGTATAAAAGCGGCAAAACATAAAAAAATGATATAAATGAGGTATCGCTGTAATCGAACTGACCCGAAGAATAAAACTGCTTTATCAATTTTACCAAACGCGGAACGGTATAAACGCCCCCCCCAAAAGAAATTCACGAATTGCTGGATTTTGTACATTCTGCCTAACAAAAATCGGAATAAAAAGTGATCAAAAAATGTCATGTGCCCGAAAATGATACCAATAAAAACGTCAAATCGTCCCGCAAAAAACAAGACCTCACATGACTCTGTGGACCAAATATGGAAAAATTATAGCTCTCAGAATGTGGTAACGCAAAAAATATTTTTTGCAATAAAAAGTGTCTTTTAGTGTGTGACAGCTGCCAAACATAAAAACCCGCTATAAAAACCCGCTATAAATAGTAAATCAAACCCCCCATTATCACCGCCTTGAGGAAAAATAATAAAATAAAAAAATGTATTTATTGCCATTTTCCCATTAGGGTTAGGCTGCCGTCACACTAGCAGTATTTGGTCAGTATTTTACATCAGTATTTGTAAGCCAAAACCAGGAGTGGAACAATTAGAGGAAAAGTAATAATAGAAACATGTCTGTTGTGAATTTGGATTCTGGGCTCCCCCGGTGGCCGCTTGTGGAATTGGACTTGTCATCCTCTTTCCTGTTTCACCTGGTTCCATCAGTAGTGGGTGTCGCTATTTAAGCTCATTTCTCTGGTGGTTTCTTGCCGGTCAACAATGTTATCTGATGCCTCTCAGTGCTTGTTCCTGCTTTTGACAACTACTAGATAAGTTGGACTTTTGTCCATGTTTCGTTTTGCCTATTTGTTCCAGTTCACAGCTGAAGTTTTGTTACTGTGTCTGGAAAGCTCTCGTCGATCAGGGATTGCTACTCTGGCGTTATGAGTTAATGCCAGAGTTTAAGGTAATCTCTGGATGGTGTTTTGTTAGTGTTTTTCTGCTGACCATGAAAGTATACTATCTGTCTTCTGCTATCTAGTAAGCGGACCTCAAATTTGCTAAGACTATTTTCCTGCTGCGTTTGTTGTTTCATCTGAACTCACCGTCATTATATGTGGGGGGCTACTGTCTTCTTTGGAATATTTCTCTAGAGGTGAGCCAGGTCTTATATTTCCCTTTGCTAGCTATTTAGGTCTTAGGCCAGAGCTGGGCATCTAGCAATAAATAGGAAATGCTACCTGGCTATTTCTAGTTGCGTGGCAGGCTTAGTTCATGGTCAGTATAGTTCCATCTTCCGAGAGCTTGTCCCTCTATAGGCTTGCTATGATCTCTGCCTGCAGAGATCATGACAGTTTGACCGGCCCATAAAGTGTTAAAGACCCAGGTTCAGGAAGGAGAGTTATAAGAAGTCTGCTGGAATTTTTTTTTTTTTTTTTTTCCTCCAGTTTGCCTTGCTGCAGTCTTTTTTCTCTCTCTCCTCCTAATCTCTGTATGGCTCTGTGTGCACCTGACAATAATGGATCTTCAGAGTGTAACTGCGGGTTTGAATAATCTCATCACGAAAGTACAAAATTTACAAGATTTTGTGGTACATGCTCCAGTATCTGAGCCGAGAATTCCTTTGCCGGAGTTCTTCACAGGGAATAGAGCTAGCTTCCAGAATTTCCGAAATAATTGTAAGCTTTATTTGTCCCTGAAGTCTCGTTCAGCTGGAGACCCTGCTCAGCAGGTTAGGATTGTGATTTCCTTGCTCAGGGGTGACCCTCAAGATTGGGCCTTCTCATTGCCAGCAGGGGATCCTGCGTTGCGCGATGTGGATGCGTTTTTTCTGGCCTTGGGCTTGCTTTATGAGGAACCTCATTTGGAACTTCAGGCAGAAAAAACTTTGATGGCACTATCTCAGGGGCAAGACGAAGCTGAGGTTTACTGCCAAAAATTCCGTAAATGGTCTGTGCTTACTCAGTGGAATGAGTGCGCCTTGGCGGCAACTTTCAGAGAAGGTCTCTCTGATGCCGTTAAGGATGTTATGGTGGGGTTCCCTGTGCCTGCAGGTCTGAATGAGTCCATGACAATGGCTATTCAGATTGATAGGCGTCTGCGGGAGCGCAAACCGGTGCACCATCTGGCGGTGTCTATGGAAAAGACGCCAGAAAGTATGCAGTGTGATAGAATTCTGTCCAGGAGCGAGCGACAGAATTTTAGACGGAAGAATGGATTGTGCTTCTATTGTGGGGATTCTACTCATGTTATATCAGCATGCTCTAGGCGTACAAAGAAGCTTGATAAGTCTGTTTCCATTGGCACCATTCAGTCTAAGTTTATTTTGTCTGTAACCCTGATTTGCTCTTTGTCATCCATTGCCACGGACGCCTATGTTGACTCTGGCGCCGCTCTGAGTCTTATGGATTGGTCCTTTGCCAATCGTTGTGGTTTTGATTTAGAGCCTTTGGAGACTCTTATTCCTCTGAAGGGGATTGACTCCACCCCATTGGCTAATAATAAACCACAATACTGGACACAAGTAACCATGCGTATCAATCCGGATCACCAGGAGATTATTCGTTTCCTGGTGCTGTATAATTTACATGACGATTTGGTACTGGGATTGCCATGGTTGCAGTCTCACAATCCAGTCTTGGACTGGAGAGCAATGTCTGTGTTGAGCTGGGGATGTAAGGGTATTCATGGGGACTTACCTTTGGTTTCTATTTCGTCGTCCATTCCCTCTGAAGTCCCTGAGTTCCTCTCTGATTATCAAGACGTCTTTGACGAACCCAAGCTTGGGTCGTTACCTCCGCACCGTGAGTGCGATTGTGCCATAGATTTGATACCGGGTTGCAAATATCCAAAGGGTCGTTTGTTTAATCTGTCTGTGCCGGAACATGCTGCTATGCGGGAATATATAAAGGAGTCTTTGGAAAAGGGACATATTCGTCCATCTTCTTCTCCCTTGGGAGCTGGGTTTTTCTTTGTCTCAAAAAAGGACGGCTCTTTGAGACCATGTATTGATTATCGGCTTCTGAATAAGATCACTGTTAAGTACCAATACCCATTGCCATTGCTTACTGATTTGTTTGCTCGTATAGAGGGTGCTAAGTGGTTCTCTAAAATTGATCTTCGTGGGGCGTATAATTTGGTGCGGATCAGGCAGGGGGATGAGTGGAAGACCGCATTTAATACGCCCGAGGGCCACTTTGAGTATTTGGTCATGCCTTTTGGTCTTTCTAATGCCCCTTCAGTTTTCCAGTCTTTTATGCATGATATTTTCCGCGATTTTCTGGATAAATTTATGATAATATATCTGGATGATATTCTGATTTTTTCTGATGACTGGGACTCTCATGTCCAGCAGGTCAGGAGAGTTTTTCAGGTTCTGCGGTCTAATTCTTTATGTGTGAAGGGGTCTAAGTGCGTTTTTGGGGTCCAGAAAATTTCCTTTTTGGGGTATATTTTTTCTCCCTCTTCCATTGAGATGGATCCCGTCAAGGTGCAAGCTATTTGTGACTGGACGCAGCCCTCCTCTCTTAAGGGTCTTCAGAGATTTTTGGGCTTTGCCAACTTTTACCGCCGATTTATTGCTGGTTTTTCGGATGTCGTTAAACCACTGACTGATTTGACCAGACATGGCGCTGATGTTGCTAATTGGTCCCCTCATGCTGTAGAGGCCTTTCAGGAGCTTAAGCACCGTTTTGCCTCTGCCCCTGTGTTACGTCAGCCTGATGTGAATCTGCCTTTTCAGGTTGAGGTTGACGCTTCGGAGATCGGAGCTGGGGCAGTGTTGTCGCAGAGAGGTTCCGACTGCTCCGTCATTAGGCCTTGTGCCTTCTTTTCTCGCAAATTTTCGCCCGCAGAGCGGAATTATGATGTTGGGAATAGGGAGCTTTTGGCCATGAAGTGGGCGTTTGAGGAGTGGCGCCATTGGCTAGAGGGGGCTAAGCATCAGGTGGTGGTATTGACTGACCACAAAAATTTGATTTATCTTGAGACTGCCAGGCGCCTGAATCCTAGACAGGCGCGCTGGTCTTTATTTTTTTCTCGCTTTAATTTTGTGGTGTCATACCTACCGGGTTCTAAGAATGTTAAGGCAGATGCCCTTTCTAGGAGTTTTGACCCGGACTCTCCTGGTAATGCTGAACCCACAGGTATCCTTAGGGAGGGAGTAATTTTGTCGGCCGTTTCTCCTGATCTGCGGCGGTCCTTGCAAGAGTTTCAGGCGGATAGACCGGATCGTTGTCCGCCTGATAGACTGTTTGTTCCGGATGATTGGACCAGTAGAGTCATCTCTGAGGTACATTCTTCTGCATTGGCAGGTCATCCCGGAATTTTTGGTACCAGGGATTTGGTGGCAAGATCCTTCTGGTGGCCTTCCCTGTCACGAGATGTGCGAGTCTTTGTGCAGTCATGTGACATTTGTGCTCGGGCCAAGTCTTGTAGTTCTCGGGCTAGCGGACTGCTGTTGCCCTTGCCTATTCCTAAGAGACCTTGGACACACATCTCGATGGATTTTATTTCAGATCTGCCTGTTTCCCAGAAGATGTCTGTCATCTGGGTGGTCTGTGACCGTTTCTCTAAAATGGTCCATTTGGTTCCTCTGCCCAAGTTGCCTTCTTCTTCTGAGTTGGTTCCTCTGTTTTTTCAGAATGTTGTCCGATTGCACGGTATTCCTGAGAATATTGTTTCTGACAGAGGTACCCAATTTGTGTCTAGATTTTGGCGGGCATTCTGTGCTAGGATGGGCATAGATTTGTCTTTTTCATCTGCTTTTCACCCTCAGACTAATGGCCAGACCGAGCGGACTAATCAGACCCTGGAGACATATCTGAGGTGTTTTGTCTCTGCTGACCAGGATGATTGGGTTGCTTTTTTGCCATTGGCAGAGTTCGCCCTCAATAATCGGGCCAGCTCTTCCACCTTGGTGTCCCCGTTTTTCTGTAATTCGGGGTTTCACCCTCGATTTTCCTCCGGTCAGGTGGAATCCTCGGATTGTCCTGGAGTGGATGCGGTGGTGGAGAGATTGCATCACATCTGGGGGCAGGTTATGGATAATTTGAAGTTGTCCCAGGAGAAGACTCAGCGTTTTGCCAACCGTCATCGTCGTGTTGGTTCTCGGCTTTGTGTTGGAGATTTGGTGTGGTTGTCTTCTCGTTTTGTCCCTATGAGGGTCTCTTCTCCTAAGTTTAAACCTCGGTTCATCGGCCCTTATAGAATATTGGAGATTCTTAATCCTGTTTCTTTCCGTTTGGACCTCCCTGCGTCCTTTTCCATTCATAACGTTTTTCATCGGTCGTTATTGCGCAGGTATGAGGTACCTGTTGTACCTTCAGTTGAGCCTCCTGCTCCGGTGTTGGTTGAGGGTGAGTTGGAGTACGTTGTGGAGAAAATTTTGGACTCTCGTGTTTCCAGACGGAGACTCCAGTATCTGGTCAACTGGAAGGGTTACGGCCAGGAGGATAATTCTTGGGTCAATGCATCTGATGTTCATGCTTCTGATCTTGTTCGTGCCTTCCATAGGGCTCATCCTGGTCGCCCTGGTGGATCTGGTGAGGGTTCGGTGCCCCCTCCTTGAGGGGGGGGTACTGTTGTGAATTTGGATTCTGGGCTCCCCCGGTGGCCGCTTGTGGAATTGGACTTGTCATCCTCTTTCCTGTTTCACCTGGTTCCATCAGTAGTGGGTGTCGCTATTTAAGCTCATTTCTCTGGTGGTTTCTTGCCGGTCAACAATGTTATCTGATGCCTCTCAGTGCTTGTTCCTGCTTTTGACAACTACTAGATAAGTTGGACTTTTGTCCATGTTTCGTTTTGCCTATTTGTTCCAGTTCACAGCTGAAGTTTTGTTACTGTGTCTGGAAAGCTCTCGTCGATCAGGGATTGCTACTCTGGCGTTATGAGTTAATGCCAGAGTTTAAGGTAATCTCTGGATGGTGTTTTGTTAGTGTTTTTCTGCTGACCATGAAAGTATACTATCTGTCTTCTGCTATCTAGTAAGCGGACCTCAAATTTGCTAAGACTATTTTCCTGCTGCGTTTGTTGTTTCATCTGAACTCACCGTCATTATATGTGGGGGGCTACTGTCTTCTTTGGAATATTTCTCTAGAGGTGAGCCAGGTCTTATATTTCCCTTTGCTAGCTATTTAGGTCTTAGGCCAGAGCTGGGCATCTAGCAATAAATAGGAAATGCTACCTGGCTATTTCTAGTTGCGTGGCAGGCTTAGTTCATGGTCAGTATAGTTCCATCTTCCGAGAGCTTGTCCCTCTATAGGCTTGCTATGATCTCTGCCTGCAGAGATCATGACACATGTCACCACTTCTGCATTTCTCACCCACTCCTGGTTTTGGCTTGCAAATACTGATGTAAAATACTGACCAAATACTGCTAGTGTGACGGCAGCCTTAGGGTTAGGGTTAGGGTTGGGGCTAAAGTTAGGGTTAGGGTTGGGGCTAAAGTTAGGGTTGGGGCTAAAGTTAGGGTTGGGGCTAAAATTAGGGTTGGGACTAGAGTTGGGGTTAGGGTTTGGATTAAGTTTACGGTTGGGTTGGATTGTGTCAGGGTTAGGGGTATTGTTAGGGTTGGGATTAGGGTTAGGGGTGTGTTGGGGTTAGGGGTGTGTTGGGGTTGGGATTAGGGTTAGGGGTGTGTTCGGGCTAGGGGTGTGGTTAGGGTTGGGATTAGGGTTAGAGGTGTGTTGGGGTTAGGGGTGTGTTGGGGTTAGGAGTGTGGTTAGGGTTGGGATTAGGCTTAGGGGTGTGTTGGGGTTAGGGTTGGAGTTAGAATTGGGAGGTTTCCACTGTTTAGGCACCCCAGGGGCTCTGCAAAGGCAACATGACGTCCGATCTCAATCCATACAATTCTCATACGGTGCTCCTTCCCTTCCGAGCTCTGCCGTGTGCCCAAACAGTGGTTTACCCCCACATATGGAGTATCAGTGTACTCAGGACAAATTGGACAATAACTTTTGGGGACCAATTTCTCCTGTTACCCTTGGGAAATTACAAAACTGGGGGCTAAAAAATCATGTTTGTGGAAAAAAAAGATTTTTTATTTTCACAGCTCTGCGTTATAAACTTTAGTGAAACACTTGTGAGTTCAAAGTGCTCACCACACATCTAGATAAGTTCCTTGGGTGGTCTAGTTTCCAAAATGGGATCACTTGTGGGGAGTTTCTACTGTTTAGGTACATCAGGGGCTCTGCAAACGCAACGTGACGCCCGCAGACCATTCCATCAAAGTCTGCACTCTATAACGCCACTTCTTCCCTTCCGAGCTCTGCCATTGCACCCAAACAGTCGTTTTCTCCCACATATGGGTTATCAGCGTACTCAGGACAAATTGGACAATAACTTTTGGGGTCCAATTTCTCCTGTTACCCTTGGGAAAATACAAAACTGGGGGCTAAAAAATCATTTTTTTGGAAAAAAATATTTTTTATTTTCACAGCTCTGCGTTATAAACTTTAGTGAAACACTTGGGAGTTCAACTTTTGAGGTCCAATTTCTCCAGGTACCCTGGGGGCAAAAATCATTTATGTGGAAATTTTTTTTTTTTTAATTTCAAGGCTCTACATTATAAACGTCTGTGAAGCACTTGGGGGTTCAAAGTGCTCACCACACATCTAGATAAGTTCCTTAGGGGGTCTACTTTCCAAAATGGGGTCACTTTTGGGGGGTTTACACTGTTTAGGCACATCAGGGGGTCTCCAAACTAGACATGGTGTCTCATCTCAATTCCAGCCAATTTTGCATTGAAAAGTCAAATGGCGCTCCTTCCCTTCTGAGCTCTGCCATGCGCCCAAACAGTGGTTTACCCCTACATATGGGGTATCAGCGTACTCAGGACAAATTGTACAACAACTTTAGGTGTCCAATTTCTCCTGTTACCCTTGGGAAAATAAAAAATTGGGGGCGAAAAATCATTTTTGTGGGAAAAATAAGATTTTTTATTTTTATGGCTGTACATTATAAACTTCTGTGAAGCACTTGGGGGTTCAAAGTGCTCACCACACATCTAGATAAGTTCCTTAGGGGGTCTACTTTCCAAAATGGTGTCACTTTTGGAGGGTTTCCACTGTTTAGGCACATCAGGGGCTCTCCAAACACGACATGGCGTGCTATCTCAATTCCAGCTAATTTTGCATTGAAAAGTCAAATGGTGCTCCTTCCCTTCCGAGCTCTGCCATGCGCCCAAACAATGGTTTACCCCCACATATGAGGTATCAGCGTACTCAGGACAAATTGTACAACAATTTTTGTGGTCCAATTTCTCCTGTTAACCTTGGTAAAATAAAACAAATTGGATCAGAAGTAAATTTTTTGTGAATTTTTTTTTTAGCATTCCAAAAATTAAAGTGAAACACCTGAAGGGTTAATAAACTTCTTGAATGTGGTTTTGAGCACCTTGAGGGGTGCAATTTTTAGAATGGTGTCACACTTGGGTATTTTCTATCATATAGACCCCTCAAAGTGACTTCAAATGTGATGTGGTCCCTAAAAAAAATGGTGTTGTAAAAATGAGAAATTGCTGGTCAACTTTTAACCCTTATAACTCCCTAACAAAAATAAATTTTGGTCCAAAATTGTGCTGATGTAAAGTAGACATGTGGGAAATGTTACTTATTTATTATTTTTTGTGAAATATCTCTGTGATTTAAGGGCATGAAAATTCAAAGTTAGAAAATTGCAAAATTTTCAAAATTTTCGCCAAATTTCTATTTTTTTCACAAATAAACTCAAGTAATGTCAAGGAAATTTTACCACTAACATGAAGTACAATATGTCATGAGAAAACAGTGTCAGAATCACCAGGATCTGTTTAAGCGTTCCAGAGTTATAACCTCATAAAAGGACAGTGGTCAGAATTATAAAAATTGGCCCGATCATTAACATGCAAACCACCCTTGGGGGTAAAGGGGTTAAATGATACAATGGGACATTTGATCAGGGGGTGGGAGGTGTGATGCCTCCTAGAGATAAGCCATGGCTGATGGTGAGCGCAAAGGTCAAGACCGTGGGCAAGGTGACACTGCCTGCCGCGGGAGCACCACAAACACACGCATCATTTAGATCTAGCTTCCTGTCCCACTTTGTAGAGGGGCGCGGACCACCACTCTTGAAGCCAGACCAGTGTGAAAAGATTGTTGGATGGATAGCCCATAATGCTTCCAGTCACTTTGCTAGTGCCTCCCTGTCTACCACACAGTCCAGTCTCAGTAGCCATGACTCTGGACCATGTAATCCTCACCCTGATCCTCCTCCCTCACACCATGCCGAGTGCCCATAGACAAGTGATCCCACACTTGGACACTCCAAGGAGCTGTTCGTGCAGCGCCCCAGAGTCCTGGTCGTTGCAGTAATATTATTCTTCCACCAGGGGGAGTGATGTTACGTCTGAAGGCAATAAAGGAGATCTCTTTACCAGGTATCACAAACCACACAACACACTTCACACTCCAGGCACCAGGGGGAGCTATGCTTCTATCTATTAGGGCACTCCTCATAATTAGGTAAAACTGGGAGTCTGGACAGGAAATTAGGCAGAAGCGAGCTGGGTTTTACCCAGTCAGCACCAGTCTGGCGGAGGCTGGCTGGGCTGGGCCTAGTGAGCTGCTATCTGGGCTCTGCTCAGGTAGTGGGTCCCTGACGGGTGGGATCCTGTCAGAGGCCAAGACAGAAGGCCACGGAGCTGCGCCTGCCCCACGTGCGGCAGCATCCAAAGAAAGAGACATTGAAGGGATTTGCGTTGCAGGGAGTGAGAAACAAAGTCATAGCACAAGGAGAGGAAACCAGAAGGAGTTCTGCCCTGCAAAAGGCTGCCTCCTTCTGAGGCGCAGAATCCGGTAGCCGGAACACCGAGGGAGTAAGGATCGCTATGCTTTACTTCAGAGACTGGCAGGACAGTTAATTCCACGTTACCTGCCCGACCTTATACCCAGGAGGCACGGTGGCAACTTGTGGGGGCTGGGGCGTGATAGAGTCCCTGTAAAAAGCCTCAGGCCATCAGTCATACGGGTTTGTCCTATCCTATCCATCAGGGGGACAGAGAGAAAGAGAAATAACATCTAGAACACCAACATCAGTTGTGAGGACCTTACTGAGAAGCTCAGCAGGGAGGTACTACAACACCCAGGCGCTATAGGAAGGCTACTGATTTCCACCTGGATAAGGGGACTCTGGTTTTGCCTTCAGACTGGCCGGACTCTGCCTACCCTGTGGTCTGTACCCTGGACTGTGGACGCTGAAGCCTTCAGTAAAGGTAAAGAGACTGCAACCTTGTGTCCTCGTTCTTTACTGCGCCTCACACCATTCACCATCTACACTCTGGGAAGCCCTGGGGACACACTTCACCTGTGGGAAGGTATACCATCTAGCTGCCATTACATCACCCCAGCGGACCCCTAAGCAGCGTCGGTCACCCTGACTGAATACCACAGGTGGCATCACGAACATTATCCCTTTAAAGACCTTTCCCCACTTACAACGGACGTTCCCCTAGGGCCACAGACCGGCTCAGCCACCGTGACATCCCCGCCGAGAACCGAAGGGCCCGGTGCCGAGTACCACATTGCCGTACTGGGGGGCGCTCCATTCACATTTCCATTTATCGATTCTGACCTCTCGCCCTGACCATTTCAAGCAGGACATGAGGAGATTGCATGTAGTGATGCCCAAATATTTGAGCGCGATGGTGAGAAAATGCAATTGCTGTCTCTTCCCCACTATCCCATAGAATGTAAGTCCGCAAGGACAGGGTCCTCTCCCCTCTGTACCAGTCTGTCACTGTAAACTTGTTTACTGTAAACGATATTTATAACCCTGTATATAACCCCTTTCTCATGTACAGCACCATGGAATTAATGGCGCTATATAAATAAATAATAATAATAATAATTGCTGTCGCAAGAGATGGATGATGAAGTTACTGATCCAACCTGGGAAGGTGACATGCAGAGCGAAGACATCAGTGCACAGGGGGAGGGATCCGCAGCACCACAACAGGCAAGAAGGGCAGTGAGTTGGCCAGAGACACAAGGCGAGCAACTGTTCCCCAGAGCACCAACATGGTTGAAGTTGCCATGCCAAGGTTTAGGTGTTCACGAGTCTGGCACTTTTTTAAAGACAGTACAGTTAACCCAAAAAAGGCCACTTGCAATATCTGCCATGCCAGTATCAGCGGGGCAGCACAACTACAAGACTGATCACCACCTTCATGCTCAGGCACATGCAAGCAAAGCACTAGTACTTGGTCCGAACGCCATGGTCCAGAAACAATGTCTGTGGGTGACACCGCTGCCTCTTTCCCTGTTCTACTTGCACGCCCATTAGGGGATCAATGATGTCGGTGCAGATGTCTCCCACCTTGCACCTGTCTTTGCACACTTGCAACCACTGTCAGCAGCCACATCCACTTCCTTGTCCCAGAACAGCGTTAAGTTGTCCCTAGCCCAGTCCTTGGAACGCAAACGTAAATATGCAGTAACCCACCCACAGGCTACAATACTAAATGGCCATATTTCCAGACTGCTTGCCCTGGAAATGTTGCCGTTTAGGCTTGTGGAGACAGAACCTTTCCCCAGCCACCACTATATTTCCCGGTGTGCCGTCCCCGCCTTACACAAGTATGTGTCCCATAACCATGCCCAGCCGTGCCCTGACCAATGCTGTGACTGGGAAGCTCCACTTAACCACAGACACATAGACAAGTGCTTGTGGTCAGGGACACAACATTTCCCTGATGGCACACTGGGTGATAATTGTGGCAGCCAGGACTCAGTCGGGACCCAGCCGGACCGAGAATGTGGGCCCTGGTTCAATCGCGGTTGTTTCCACCTTCTACAGCAGTTACTGCACCTCCTCCATATCACAAACATCAACATTTGTCGCAATCTGGAAGCACTGCCTCGGCTAAGCAGCTACAAGCTCTGCTGAAACTAATCTGCTTAGGTGACAAACTGCACACTGCCGCAGAGTTGTTGAAAGGTGTAACAGACCAGACTGATCTGTGGCTCTCGCCCCTGTACCTACAACAAGGCATGGTCGCATGTGACAATGGCTGTAACCTAATGGCAGCTCTGAAGCTTGGCAACCTCATACACGTACCATGCCTGGCCCACGGGCTCAACTTAGTGGTTCAGTGGTTTCTCAAAACCTACCCAGATCTGCCTGAGCTACTTCTGAAAGTATGCAGTGTGTGTACCCATTTCCGCAAGTTGGCTATAGCTGCTGCTGATGCCCTGGCGGTGCTGCAGCTGCGTTTGCAACTTCCAGCTCACCGACTGGTGTGTGATGTCAACATGCGTTGGAACTCAACGTTTTATATATTGGCAAGGCTTTTGTGAGCAGTACAGGGCAGTAGTTGAATACTAGCCACACCATGCATGTCGGTATTTCGGTCCGCCTCCGCACATATGAGCTAATGAGTGGGCATGGATGTATGACATCTGTGCGGTTCTCCAAAACTTTGAGGACTCAACCAAGATGGTGAGCGGCGATGACCCCATAATCACCATCTCGCTTCTCTGTCTACTGAAAAGCTTGCTGCACACAGGAGTGGCAAGTTGAGATGGAGCTAGAAACTATACTGGGTGATGCTACACAGCCCAGCCTCATCTTCTTAATGTGGATTGGATAAAAATGAGGAGGAGGAGGATGAGGCACAGGAGCTGGTTGCCTGTGCTACAAACGGTAGTATCCACACCACCATCCTCCCGAGGAGGAGGATGAGGAGGACAACATGGACAGTTGCCCTCTTTGTGGGGTGCAAGGAAGTCTTGGCTGTTGGTAGCAAGTGGCAATATATGGCTATGCAAAGCATAGCTATCTGCTGGCCCTCCAAAAATGCTTTGTGAGGGCTGGCTGCTGGCCTTCTAAAATTGGAATGAGTGCCGCCCAATGACCCTCTAACAAAAGTGAGGGCTGCCTGATGGCCCTATACAAATAGTGAGGGCAGCTTGATGGCCCTGAAAAAACAAATTGTGACTTTCAGAGTCCATCCTTCATAAATTAAACAGGATGTGTCTAATCATGTCTCACACACCACATGGACAGATAAGGTATTAAAATGCTTAAATAACATTTCCTGTTGAATGTTTTTTTTTTTACCATTGAAAGCAATGCAAACGTGCAGAAATACAGCAAAAACACTGTGTGTGAACACAGCCCAAGCTGTGGAGGAGCATTTTTTTTCTCATTTATTTTGCCTTATATAAAAGTTATTGTTCTGAAATGAACGTTTCTTAGCATTTTTTCCATTCAAATCCATTTTAACTGTGGTATTTTACGTTTTATTGTCAGTCCGTAAAAACCGCGTAATACTCTTACAACATTGTTCTCAGCAGCGACCTGGGGCCCATGCCATTTCAGCGCTGTTTACATCATTTTCAGCATTTCTTAGACCCTATCTATCTATCTATCTATCTATCTATCTATCTATCTATCTATTATCTATCTATCTATTATCTATCTATCTATCAACTCATCTATCAAGTCATGAAAGGATCAGAATATGTACATGACACATAGCATTAGATATACAGTATTTAGTGTGAATAGGTGCCAATGGGTTTACGACAATGGGTTGTCTTAAAGACTGGACAGCTTTGACGTGGAAAACAATTTTTACATATTTTAGTTGTTACCTGTACTTAATAAAATTTATAAAATTGCAGCAAGTTTCAGTCTTCATTTAATCTTCATTCCTTAATTACTTTTCAGATCCTCTGATGTACAGTTTGCAACTGCCTCTTTCTGAAATACATGCTGGATGTGAGGTCTATGTGTAATGAAATTGTTGCTGTCTTCACTTGCTATCATGTATCAGCACAGTTCTGAAACATATTTAGTCTTTATGTGATCCTTTTCGAAGACTTATTTTATCTGCCCTCCCTGAGACTTTACATGCTTTCTCCCCTGTCCAAACTCTGATTATCTGTATGCAACCACTTCCCCTCCTGCTGATATCTCTAATACCGAGAGGAAGGCAGAATTCTGTCAAAACTCTGGAGCTCTGATGGATTGCTAACATTTTTGCAGATCTCTCAGCTAGATAAAGAGCTTACAGACTCTTTGCAAAAGCAAAATAGTTGATTTTTTTTATTTTAATGAAGAATATTTAGAAAATTGCTTAACTCAGTAAATAAAATTAACAATAAAGAGAAAATCTGTGTGATGGTATACATAGTTTGTAAGATAAGTTCTGCAACTTTCCAAATTGGGTTTCCATTTTTCTCCATTCTTGAGATCTATTCTTGCTGTCATTGAATGGAAACATCCTTTTGTGCACTAAAATGCTAAAATCCCATCCTTCCTGATCCTATTCTGCTAACAGAGGTGCACTGCTTATCAAAATCTCACCTCTAACAATCCCCGCATCATTTGAACATTATCAAGTTTTCATTCCCTGGATGTAATAAAGAAGGGTTTTATTTTCAGACTGCATGTATGAGTCTTTGAATCCTGAAAGAACTTATAATAAGTATATTTTATTGGCATGAAATTATGTATCGAATACCTTTGTACAGGAATTAAAATACTTAGAAACTAATCTGACTCTTAAAGGGAATCTGTCAGTAAGATCAACTTCCCCAAACTGCTTATATGGCACACAGGTCTTTGAAAGCTAAATCAACTGACACCTTTATATCGTCTATCTGTTGCTGCATTCCCAAGAAATCAGTGTTTTGATTCATGTGTAAACAAGGCATTAAGTGCTCTGGACTTAACAGAGCACTTCCTGGACCTTTGTCTCCCCAGGTTGTTTTCCTGCTTAGTATCGGCCTCTTTAGCTTTATTGATGTGTCCTGATCTGATTTTCTTCCTTGGCGCCTCATGTCACACAGACAATGAGCTAGCAATCAACCTAAAGAGACTGGTGCTAGGCAGGGAAAAAACCTCAGTGGCAGAGGCTCAGTAAGTGATCTATCACACCCAGAACATTTAATGCTACATTTGCAAATGAATGAAAATGCTGATTACTTCGGAATGCAGCAACAGTTAGAAGATACAAAGGTGTCTATGGATTTTGCTGTCAAAGGCTTGCATGCCCATATATGCGATTTGGGGAAGGGGTTTGATCTTACTGACAGATAAAAAGATGCACAAATATGCAAAAACATAAAATAAAAAGGTGGAAATAACAGAAAGTACCTAGTTGTTTTTCTTTTGCCTTGGGTGTGGAGAAAATTAATTATGGATCATAACCAGCAATGGCTGACACCCACATGTGAACACCTATACTTTCTGTTGCCCAACTTTTATACGCCAGGCACTGGGCTTGGGTTTCCAGGACGGCCCAGATTGGACTATTTAAAAATTGCTGTTTGTGCCTGGATGATGGGAGAATTTAGGGGCCAGGACTTTGTATTTAAATATTCCGCGTCTCTATCTACTCCCTATGACCATCTGTTTCCCTTTGAAGCTCAGACTGACCAGGGTGGGGTGTCCATTTGGTGTAGATGGCAGACTCAACCCCATGTAAATACATTTTCAGTCCCTCCAGGGCTCTACTGTGCCGAATGTCATCCCAGAAAGCGATGGTGACCTAAACTCAAGGCACTAGAGCAATAAGAGGTCCGGGTATTGAAACGTTAATCCAAAGCTTAAAAAGTGGCTAAATGAGGTTGTCAGAAACTGACCTACTGTAACTCCTTCATCAGGTTTCATAATGTGAATGTGTCTTCTTGTCCTCAGTGTGTGGAATATCTGATGACGACGCCGATGACTATGAGAATGTGATTGACAACAGGAAGGTGCTTGCTGTACCAGAACGCTTAAAGAAGGGGAACGAAACCACAGGCAAAAAAGACCTGCAACTAAAATGTAAAAAAAAACACCTCAAAAATTGTACAACTGAAAGTGAATCTGTGACCAGATTTCACAATACAAGCTGTATACATTATTACATAGGTTTGATGAGATTGGTGTACTTACTTTGACAATCTATGTCAGAATAACTGTATAATCCTGATATTAAGATGAACGTTTTACGAGTCCATCTAAAGAGAAAGCTCATGAGTCCAAGAGTATTCGGTTCTCTCCCACCCTGCCCTGACAGGCAATGCAGCTGGAACAGAGCAGTGTGAGATCTCAGCAGAGAGGAGGGACACTGAGGAGCTGTCAGTCAGGAAAGGCAGAAAGAGATTAAATGTAAACTATAATTAAGGATTATATATCCATTCTGGCATGGGTACCCATCCTAATCTCTACGCTGTTGTGCTCCGTCTTCTGCAGAACTGAATGCTAGCTGTCAGGTCATGCAGGGAGCACCACAGCTTGTACATCACTGTAATATGATATGTCTACTCTTTCATATATGTACACCATTAAGTATGGCTTCCTTGACTGTAAGGTTAAATAAACCAAAACCAAATAAATTGAGCCAGAGCATATGTTGGTATAAGTGCAATGTGTAGGTGCGCATTCACACTGTGGCCATTTAACAAACATAACCTAGAATAAAAAAATGAAAAAATACCCCATAGTTAGTAAATAATTAGTAATAGTACACGTAAATGATACAGGGTACTTAGTTAACACTGTTTTATTAAAAAAAAAAGAGTGTAAAAGCCATCCCACCACGATAAAGTGTACCCCAATCGGGATGGTACCTAACTCTTGTATGTATCAGCAGATGTAAAAAAAGATAGATAAGGGCAGAGTAGCACTTGGGTTAAGACACCCGCCTGTGGAAAGCTATGTAACCAAAATGAACAGCCCAAAAAAGGGAAGTCACGCCCCCCTGTTTGTACAGAGTGCAAAAAATGTCAAGTAAAACCAAGAAATTGAGCCAGAGCATATCTTGGCACTGTATAAGTGCAATGCATAAGTGTGCAAGTTCTTCTAGTGGCCGTTTTATCTATTCTAGAACTGAGCTGCCGACAGCTAAAATCTCCAAAAGTGGGAAATGCAGGACTAAGAAGGGTGAGAAAGGGCAAAGAAAAAGCTATGAATAAAGATGTGGCCACGTGAAACATTACCAGGACAGGCCCGTTTTGCTTTTAGCCAATGGCCTCATTTCTATTAATTTATTCCTGGTCATTGTCAAATATTTCTTGCAGATATGGATCAGGCTCCAAACAGTTTTGATAGAGGGAGAAATACAACTCATGGTAAGAATTTATATTCATCCTCTCTACGCACCATGATTTACTGATACTGCACGTACTCTATAGGCAAATATACCGTAATACCCTGTGTGATCCCTATGGTGTGGCAAACTCAGCAATGGCCCAGCGCGGTATCCCATGGGCACCATAAAGACTGGACCTCCATGGGCAACGTGAATGTGCAGCATGTAAATCTTCACAGCCGGGGACCTCCAGGGACTTTAGCATTCATTTCTTTACAGTCCTTCAGTAATTTGGCATTACATAGTGGTAGTATTATTGGGCACTTATTGCGGGTCTACTTGGACCTTCAATGTCAGTAATGGGAAAGAAATAATCCCAGCAGTACAGAATAATCCACAGCACTCCACCACTTGACATTTGGAAGTGGTAATTAAATGACTGTCCTATGTGGACATTATATGGTAGTATTATTTGCATATGGTATGAGGTTGACATTCGAGCATTGTATGGCAGTAGGATTTGGACATGTTATGAAGGTATTGGGAAATACATGACTGTCCTATGTGGACATTATACGGTAGTATTTGCATACGGAATGAGGTTGACATTCAGGTATTGTATGGTAGTACGATTTGGACATGGTATGACAGTATCGGAAAATATATGAATGTCTTATGTGGACACTATATGGCGGCATTATTTTAATACCATGAGTAGTGACCATCCATGGAAAAAAAATGCCTTTGTATAAAAATGTTCATGTGTGTTCGTGTTGTTTTTTTTTCTATAGTTTTTTTATTTTTTATAAAAGTGTCAAGTGCGAGAGGGAACGAGGCTCTTTGTCAAGGGTTCCGTTTTTTGTAAACCCCCCCCCACATGATGGTACATGATCTTTGGTGTTGCTTGCGCTAGGCACCCCGTTGTGTATCAGCTTTGCCTGAAGTGTCCCTTTAATTAATAAGCCTATTGATAACATTTTATCTCTAAAGTCGCTGTCTTATGTGTGCTCTTTACTGTCAGGACTAGGAGCTTCTCCACCATTTCAGCCACCACGAATAGGTAAGTGAACAGGACCACCCAGCAGAAGATATACCGTATGTTGTATGTATGTGTTTCCCATGTCTATGGACTACGGCCAGTCCCATTCATATGTTAGGACATTTTTCAATCTTCTTCCCTTAGGTCTCGACTTCTCGTCTCCAGCGGTAAATGCAGCATTCAGAGATCAGCAGACAGGTAAGCAGCCGCAGGAATCTGTATGTGACCTTCTAAAAGAGGAAGCAGTCGATGCAAAGGTCCACATTTAAATAGTGTGGGTATTGAGCGTGCGAATGTTTCCCTCTCACAGGGAACTACCAGAATATCTCTGTATTAAGGGGATTTCCAAGAACAAAAACAAAGTGTTCCCATTATTGTGGGTTCAGCTGTTGGGACCCCCACAGATCACAGAAATTGGGGTCCTTTATCCCACAGAGATAGCTTGCTTATCTGTATGAGCCCTGTACACTCAGAATGGCGTTTTATGCACCACGGCAGCGCCAGTAAAACGGGACACAGGACCCCTTTTTTGTGATCAGTGGTGGTCCAAGCAGTCAAATCTCCGCAATCCGACACTTGTCATTGATCATGTCGCTAGGTGTTACATTTTATTTCTGGGAGAATTGGAATGCCCTACCAGGGCCGTGGGGTACTCGGTACCGGGTCCGGTCTTAAAGGGGAAGTCACGGTGGCTGCGACCCGGTCCATGGCCCTGGGCGCCCAATTAAAGGGGAAAGGTCTTTAAAGGGGATATGGTATAAAGTCTATTGTTCGTGATGCCAACTTTGGTTCTCGGTGAGTAGGGACTGATGCAGCTTAAAAGGGGTCCTCTGGGGTGATGGTATGGCGGCTGGATGGTGACGCTTCCCACAGGTGAAACGGGGTCCCCAGGGCTCCCAAGGTGTGTGGCAAGGATGTTGTATGCCGACGAATAAGTGGAGGACACAAGTTATAAAGTCTTTACTTGGTTTACTCATGGTGGTAATCCACAGTCCAGGGTACCAAGTGCAGGGGTAGCTGTGGTCCGGCTGGCTTGGAGGCAAAGGTGATCCCTCTCCCAGGTGAGGTCCGTAAGCCTTTCCTACTTGCGTTAAGATGGCGAGGTCCCTGCTGCTTGTAGCTTGCTGGCAAGGAATCCTCTCTCTCCCGACCCCCATGTCACCTTCCTACATTGTCAGGTGCCACTGTGTGGACAGTGCTGACATCAGAGGAAGAGGTGGTGATGTCATCTCTGGGTGGTGGCACTCAGCCATCCAGCCCACACAACTACTCATGCCTCCGAAGGTAAACCGTCCCCTCCTGCATTTATATTAATTTCAGAGATCAGAATATTGAAGATCCAGCTGATTGGCCAATGCTTATGCTGGGTATTGGACCTATGGTATGTTGGGTTTGGCCACCAATGGAAGTGCTTGGCTCATTATTTCCATCTCCTTGTGATATACTGCTATTGCCAGTTATTGCTCAATATGCTCTGCTCCTGAGGCAATTATATTTGGTTGACCCTTTATATTCTTATATACCTTTACAACTCTGCTGATTAACCTCTTAGATGACCTCTGGATCTCACCCTGGTCTCTTGGCTTCTGCTTCAGGTCTTTACTTCACTCTCTAAACTTGACCTCTATTCTTCCCTATGTCTTTGGTATTTGATTCTGACTTGGCTTGTTGATCATTCTACCTTTAACTCTCTACAACGCCCTTCACCTACTCTGTGGACACAACCCAGGTGTCTACAGCTAAGGCCAGATCCCGATACGGGGATACAAGGGTGAAAATCAAGAGTGTCCTTGGGGCCCGCTGAGGAAACTGGTTTACTCCAACTTTGTGCATAGAAGCCCTTTCGAGCTGATACTTTGATTACACTTATTATATCGATCACCAGGCCGCGTCTCAGCCAGTTAAATTTCTTCAATTAGCAGTGGAAGAAATAAATGAAAACTGGTTGATTTATTGGAAAAGGATCAATAAAAGATTTTTTTCTATTTTGTGCAGGTGACAGATCCTTGTCATCTGTATAGTGTGACATGGAAGAGTTGCCAATATTTTTGGACAACACTACAGGATTTCTTTGGGCTCTGCACTATTAGACCATATGGATAGGACTCTAAAAGACTACTAACTTAAAAAGATTAAATTGATGCTCGTTTACTTTAGTGCCCCTTGTAATGATCTATGACACTTTTCTACTAAAAATCATAGATATCAGGAAAATGAAGGAAAAAATGTAAGACAATAGATGGCTTCCTAGTGATCTGTCCTTCTATTTTATTTTTCACCAAACTTCTGCTCGATCTCGAGCCATGGTGACTTGATGAATGATCTGTAGGGAGATCAATCTTGTGCAAGCCCAGATAGGTCCACCAGGGTCTTCACCACTGTAACCTAGATAGTATCAAGCCATCGAGTTGCTGGTCTTCCTTTCGCCTTATTCCTTCTATTCATCCAACCATGATGTCCTTCTCCAGTGATTGCTCTCTTTGCATGATGTGTCCAAAGTAGACAAGTCGTAACTTGGTGATCTTTGCTTCAAGTGACATGTCTGGCTTGATTTATTCCAAAAGTGATTCTATTATCATAGTTGATTTTCTTGTATTTTAGTGGAACAAATCACTGGACCAGCTGAGAAGCGAGTATGCCGTTGGAAGAAGATGGTTCTGATATTCTACCTGCTTCTCACGTTTCTCTTCTTGATTCTTCTGACAAGCATCATCTTCATCTATTGTGAGTACTTTTTCAGGAGATTCACTCCATATTTCTAAATCGAGATGAAACGGCAGAATTCTCCAGTTTTCCCATATATGACATTTCGATAATTTTCTACATAATTTATGGCAAACATTTTGAATATAATAATACTCCTGGTGATTTGCCTAATATTTCTAAATGTCGAAAAGGTCAAAGGTTTACCCCTGAAAGTAGAGAATTGTTTGTCTAGGTTCTCACTCTGAAAAGGTATTCTAGCTTCCTGTTTCTAAACGACTGAATAGAAAGAACATAGTTAACACTGGCATATTGTTTGCTGTAAGAAAATTAATCAATAGTCATTGTTTACGGAAATAGTCAGTTTTTGGTTCCAAAAGTCCTAAAAGCGTGCATGTCATTTCATCCAAAATCAGATTAGAAGCCGGGTCTTCCTACCTTTTCCTCACATCTTCTGTTTGCCTGTCTTTCTGTAACGGAAATCCCGCAACCAATCAGCGACAAGCTTAGTCCGGCCGCGAATTGGCCCCTCCCTAGTCAGTGCCCCCTCCCTACTCCCCTCCAGTCAGTGCCAGTGTGTTGCCCCATCCCGGACCAACTTTTTACTATTGTTGCTGCCTATGCAGCATCAATAGTAAAAAGATATAATGTTAAAAATAATAATAAAAAACAAAAAATTGTGCTATTCTCACCTTCCGATGTCCACCGATGCGCGCGATGCTGCCACCAGCTTCCGTTTCCAGTGATGAATTGTGAAATTACCCAGATGACTTAGCGGTCTCGCAAGACCACTAAGTCATCTGGGCAATTTCGCAATGCATCACTGGGAACAGAAGCTGGCGGCAGCATCGCGCGCATCGGGACAGCTTCGTTGGACGCCGGAGGGTGAGCATATAACTATTTTTTTTAACAGGGATATGGTGCCCACACTGCTATATACTGCGTGGGCTGTGTTATATACTGCGTGTGCTGTGTTATATACTGCGTGGCCTGTGTTATATACTACGTGGGCTGTGTTATATACTACGTGGGCAGTGATATATATTATGTGGGCTGTGTTATATACTGCCTGGCTGCTATATACTATGTGGGCAGTGTTATATACTGGGTGGACTGTGTTATATACTACGTGGCCTGTGCTATATATTACGTGGGCTGTGCTATATATTACGTGGGCTGTGTTATATACTGCGTGGGCTGTGTTATATACTGGGTGGCTGCTATATACTATGTGGCTGTCCTATATACTATGTGGCTGTCCTATATACTACGTGGCTGTGCTATATACTACGTGGCTGTGCTATATACGTGGCTGTCTGTGTTATATACTACGTGGCTGTGTTATATACTATGTGGCTGTGCTATATACTACGTGGCTGGCTGTGCTATATACTACGTGGCTGTCTGTGTTATATACTACGTGGCTGTGTTATATACTACGTGGCTGTGTTATATACTATGTGGCTGTGCTATATACTATGTGGCTGTGCTAAGCGCGACGTACATACATACATACATATTCTAGAATACCCGATGCAGAATCGGGCCACCATCTAGTATATTATATTAATACTGCTTTTTCATGCACATATCAGTGTAGGAACTGTCCTGATCCTTATGATCTGTAACTTTCTGCACTGCGTCTGTTATGGTCCTATGGCCTGCTCCGAAATGAAAGCCTCTTGAGTGTTCCAGTATGCAGTGTGACAATTAAGAGAGCAGAAATAATGAGAAAAGAAACTCATCCTTAGTTTCTACAGATACAAGACCTTCATGTAGAGAGACAAAGACCCTCCCTACTCCCTGTAATCTGCCTTCATGTCCCTTCTGCTACAGCTGGATTACATTTGGCATAAGTCAGTGGATAGCAATTTAGAGAGTAGGGAGACAAACTGTGATGGGCCCTTCGGAGTGAGTTTTTTGGGCCACCAAAGCCATTTTAGGTAAATAAATAGCTTTGCAATTTTTTTGTTAATGTATTGACCATCAAAGCTGATGTTTATTGGTTGGAAGAGTAACTATGTAAGACCAGGGTCGCAAAGAGCTATTTTGTGGGTTTTTTTTAAATTGACCTACACTCAAAAAAAAAAGTTTAACTTTTTCCCTCTAAGGAACACCAACATTAACTACAGGCTTTGTTTGCAGTTGAGGCTCATACACAATACCAGACACAGTCCATGGATAAAAATTGTACTGTATGTGTCAAGGGTTTACTGTGACAAAGAGGAGCCAGAAGACTGCAGCATGTGATTTCTCCTACTTCTGCACTGATTAGAAGCACCTCACATTCATATTATTAATAGTGCAGGTTTCTTTTAGCAGTGCAGTGGTTAATCTGCTCAGTTGGGAGCTCCTGGAACCTTTCCTGCATTAAGGCTCAGCTGTTCTCTCTGAGGGTATGTGTCCACGTTCAGGATTGCATCAGGATTTGGTCAGGATTTTTCATCAGTATTTGTAAGCCAAAACCAGGAGTCGGTGATAAATACAGAAGTGGAGCATATGTTTCTATTATACTTTTCCTCTAATTGTTCCACTCCTGGTTTTGGCTTACAAATACTGATGGAAAATCCTGACCAAATCCTGATGCAATCCTGAACGTGGACACATACCCTTAGGCTGGTTTCACACTTGCGTTTTTGTCTGCAGCGTTTTTTGCACAAAAAACGCATGCGTTTTTTTTCCTATATTTAACATTGAAAATGCATGCGTTTTTTTGCACATGCGTTTGGTCGCGTTTTCAAACGCATGCGTTTTTTGTCTGCATGCGTTCATTTTCAAAAATGCTACCTGCAGTATTTTCTTGCGCGTTTTCTTGCCGCGAAAAAACGCATGCGTTTTTTCGCGGCAAAAAAATGCATTGCTGTCTATGTAAACGCATGCGTTTTTAAGCACATGCGTTTGTTTGCGCTAAAAACGCATGCGTTTTTATAGAAAAAAACCAGAAAACACACTGAAAAGCCACCCACCACCATCAAGGTGATAAAGGGATCCAAACCCTAACCCTAACTCTACCCCTAACCTCACCCCTAACCGTTTAATGAACATTTTCTGACAGTCATATTGCCACGTATTTAAGTGCCACGTATCACGTATTTCAGTGCCACGTATGCCACGTGCCACGTATTTAAGTGCCACGTGCCACATATTAAAGTGCCACGTGCCACGTATTAAAGTGCCACGTATTTAAGTACCACATATTTAAGTGCCACGTGCCACGTATTTAAGTGCCACGTGCCACGTATTTAAGTGCCACGTGCCACGTATTTAAGTGCCACGTATTTAAGTACCACATATTTAAGTGCCACGTGCCACGTATTTAAGTGCCACGTGCCACGTATTTAAGTGCCACGTGCCACGTATTTAAGTGCCACGTATTTAAGTACCACATATTTAAGTGCCACGTGCCACGTATTTAAGTGCCACGTGCCACGTATTTAAGTGCCACGTGCCACGTATTTAAGTGCCACATACCACGTATTTAAGTGCCACGTGCCACATATTTAAGTGCCACGTATTTAAGTACCACGTATTTCAGTTGCACGTATTTCAGTTGCACGTATTTCAGTGCCACGTATTTCAGTCACGTTTAGGGTTAGGGTTAGGGGTAGGGTTAGGGTTAGGGTTTTCTTGTTTTTTCTTGTGTTTTCTTGTGTTTTCTTGTGTTTTTCTATAAAAACGCATGCGTCTAAAAAACGCATGCGTTTTACCGCGTTTACATGCGTTTTTCACACATGCGTTTTTTTAAAAACGCATGCAGATAAAAACGCGTGTGAAACCAGCCTTAGCCACTCCCATCTCCTATATAACCTGGGTCCTGGCAAGCACACATTACCAGAGATAGCTTATGCTGCATGGCTGGAGGTCGTTGGTTATTTGTGATGACGTTTGGTGGATTTATCTGTGACTGTTGCTAGGTTTTGGGTGTGTGGTAATTCCCTTCTCCTACTTTGGTTTTACCCCATCTTCCATTCCCGGTGTGTACCCTGTTGTTTGTGTGAGTATATTTATATGATTGGTATTTTCCTTTTATCCCTGTTCATATTACCTTGTTAGCCTGGTTGGTGTATTATAGTACACTTCTACTCCCCTCTTCCCTGGGTGAGAGAAGGGTACAGGCTGAGGGCGGATTCAGGAGCTAAGGCAAGTTACATGGCCCCGGCATCTTCACCATCAGAAGTAATCGGGGGACCAGAGCGAGCTAGGGTTCCTCTAGCGTTAGGGACAGGGAAGGATCCCCTGGTCCTGGGACACCCAACAGCAGAGTCGTGACAGTATGGGGGCAATTATGAGGATGGGAAAAGCAGACATAATTTTTGAATCCCATACAGTCATTATATCATCTCTTAGTTTGAAGGACCTGATCTAATCTCTATACACAAGGTAATGCAATGTCGGTTGAGTGTTTTCTGGATCTGATACCAAATTCTAATTCTATTTCAGACTCCAATATCTCCAATCAACTGGCTGAGCTGAAGAAAAATGGTGACTAGCATGTAAAAGGGATTGGGAATACATGGTTGCCTTTTTGAGTGTAGTATTGCAGCCCAGCTCCATTTATTGCAATGTAGTAGTCACAATCCATATAGAGAGGTGTGGAAGTTTTTTTTGGAGAAAAGCAGTCATAGTTTTCTAATCTTAGACAACCCCTTCAATTCTTAATGATATTTATGTAACCAGTGCTACAATCTTGGAATAACCTGTATTTAATTCCTACTCAGCATCCTGGGTCCAGGACTCAATCAAGAATGAAAGAGAAACTTTGAAGGAAAACTTGATGACTATCAACAAGACTTTGGGTAAGCAAAGCCTTGCAACACAATTTACTTCACTTCTCCCAAAGTACTATGACCAAATCCACATGGTGCATCTATTTATATAATTGCCTTGTAATGTTTTCATTTCCTGTTCTGTCCAGATGTCACCGTATCCCAGAATTCCAAGCGGAGGAAGTTCACCGACTGCCATATTGGGACACCCAAGTGATGGGTCTCTCAATATGGAAACTGCTGGTGGTACCAACCTATTACCACCAGCAGAACACTGTCGCACCACACACACACTCTATACGCCGTACGCAACACTCACACACACACTCACTCAGCCTCTTGCGCGGTACCACCAGTGCAACATCGTCATGAACACGGCGCCACCGGGATCAGCGAATGATTCACTGACTGCCGCCATCTTTGTACAGGAGGAGCGCATGCGCAGTTTTAATTTGACCGCCATTATCTGTCTGCACAAAGATGTCTGATTTACCTCACCTGTGCGAACTACACGCAGGTGCAGTGAATCATTCGGCTGATCCCGGAGGCAGATGCACAACGTGTCTACAGGCAGAGGAAGCCGGTCACATTAAAGGGCTTTTCCCACAAACGAAAGTTCATTTTAAAAATTGCCTGTGTCTGACCGTGTACGGAGCATAACTCATCTCCTGGGCAGGGGAGGAAGCAAAAGACAATACTGACATTACAGCAAGGGATCACAGAGGATACATTTTGTCAGATAAAATATTTCACTGACTGTTTTTAAAAAATAATTTCAGTATTGTCTTTGAGGGGAGAAAACAACACAGAAAGGAGAGAAAAGGGGGAAATAGCACATGGGGTAGACAGGTCAAAGAAGAGAGCACAGACGGGAGAAGTCAGCACATGGGGAAAGAGAGAGTGGATAGGTGGGTGAGCACATGGGGGGAGAGATTCTCAACCCTGCAAAGCCTGCCCCCATCGCGACATTACCACCCTCCCAATGCGATAGCATCGGGCCCCCATCTAGTGTTTTCATACAGAGAGTAAGGATGGGGCCAAGTGCTCCGCCTGGCTGCATGTGATTATAACTCTGGTCATTACCGTGGCCAGTAGAAATCTTTGTTATATATCTTAATATAGAATTTTGCTTCTTTCTCAACTTATGAACCACTTCTTCCCTTTCCCTCTGCTTTCTGTGTGTGCTATCCTATTCCAAAGTCAGTCAGTCTTTGGAGAAGAGAGGGAAGAGCAGATTAAAAAGGGCACAAACATACACAGACCTGTGCTGCTGCTTAATAGTGTTTATCTCACCTTATAGATGGATTCACAGGTACACTGCTCAGTCCATAAACCTTCATAGATTGTAAGCTTGCAAGCAGGGCCCTCACTTGTCACGTAGTATCAAGGGACTGTGGGCACCTACATGCTCCCTCAAACTAGAAACACCATAGTCTACCCTGTCCCTCGGATTACCCTGGAGAGTGGAGTAGCCAGGGTCTCATACCTAGCTATGCTCCTAACTTAACCCTTATCTGATCCCTCCTCCACCCAGGGAGATAAGGGCCGAATTTTATAGGAAAACACTAACTACACAGACAAGAGTAAACAGACAGTTGTAAAAGAAAACCACTATCAAACATATATACTCACTTAATCCTTATCTGATCCCTCCCCACCCAGGGAGGTCAGGGCCGAATTTTATAGAAAAACGCTGACCAGATAGACAGGAGTAAACAGACACTTGTAAAAGAAAACTACTATCAAACAAATATACTCACTTAACAACATAGTAGGAACCAAAGTAGTTATAGTAAGGGTACTGTCACACTCTGCAACTTTCCAACGATCACGACCAGCGATACGACCTGGCCGTGATCGTTGGAAAGTCGTTGTGTGGTCGCTGGGGAGCTGTCACACAGACCGCTCTCCAGCGACCAACGATGCCGAGGTCCCGGGTAACCAGGGTAAACATCGGGTTACTAAGCGCAGGGCCGCGCTTAGTAACCCGATGTTTACCCTGGTTACCAGCGTAAAAGTAAAAAAAAAAAAAACGTACATACTCACATTCCGGTGTCCTTCAGGTCCCTTGCCGTCTGCTTCCCGCTCTGACTGAGTGCCGCCGTAAAGTGAAAGCAGATCACATCGGTGACGTCACCGCTGTGCTCTGCTCCGGCCGGCAGTCAGTCAGAGCGGGAAGCAGACGGCAAGGGACCTGAAGGACACCGGAATGTGAGTATGTACGTTTTTTTTTTTTTTTACTTTTACGCTGGTAACCACGGCCCTGCGCTTAGTAACCCGATGTTTACCCTGGTTACAAGCGAACGCATCGCTGGATCGCTGTCACACACAACGATCCAGTGATGACAGCGGGAGATCCAGCGACGAAAGAAAGTTCCAAACGATCTGCTACGACTTACGATTCTCAGCAGGGTCCCTGATCGCTGCTGCGTGTCAGACACAGCGATATCGTATGGATATCGCTGGAACGTCACGGATCGTACCGTCGTAGCGATCAAAGTGCCACTGTGTGACAGTACCCTAAGGTGAAACCAAATCGGAGAGGATAAGGAAAAAAGCGCAAACCAACACCACACCGCAATCTCCAGAAAAACTCTCCAACTTCCAAACACTGAATTCTCTTTATCACCACCAAACCAGGAAGAAGAACTATTACTGGCAACTCCCTAGTGCCAATGGGGAGCATATATACCAAGGGAGGGGAGTGTGTTATGACCTGGTGGGTACGGAGCGGTGCTGAGATGACCTGGTGGGCAAAACCAATCATGGACTCACTACAGAGCAGCACTGAAATGACCTGGTGGGTAAAACAAAAATATGACTAGCTCTGAGGAGGTGGTAACTTTACTGACCGCAATCCCTACTCCTAACACCAACACTAGAAATAGCCGTGGAGCGTACCTAACTCTGCCTAGATGCCTCTGCACTGGCCAACAGAGAACTTCCAGGAAAGAACTGAATCCACAGGAAATACATTGACAGCTGGCATCCACTAAAGCCAAAAGCCCAGTTAAATAACAAGGCCAGGAAACCGATTAGTGAACGCAGCTGCTAAGTTCCACTTGAAACCACCAGAGGGAGCCCAAGAGCAGAACTCCCAAAAATACCATTCGCAACCACAGGATGGAGCCCAAGAACGGAATTCACAACAGTACCCCCCCCCTTGAGGAGGGGTCACCGAACCCTCACCAGAGCCCCCAGGCCGATCGGGACAAGCCAAATGAAAAGCATGTACCAAATCGGCAGCATGGACATCGGAGGCAAAAACCCAAGAGTTATCCTCCTGGCCATAACCCTTCCACTTGACCAAATACTGAAGTTTCCGCCTTGAAAGATGAGAATCCAAAATCTTCTCCACCACATATTCCAGCTCCCCCTCAACCAACACCGGAGCAGGAGGGTCAACGGAGGGAACCATGGGCACCACATATCTCCGCAACAAAGATCTATGGAACACATTATGAATGGAAAACGAAGCTGGAAGGGCCAAACGAAAAGACACCGGATTGATAATTTCCGAAATCCTATAAGGACCAATAAAACGAGGTTTGAACTTAGGGGAAGAGACCTTCATAGGAACATGACGAGAAGACAACCAGACCAAATCCCCAACCCGAAGCCGGGGACCAACGCACCGACGGCGGTTAGCAAAACGTTGAGCCTTTTCCTGAGACAATGTTAAATTGTCCACCACATGAGTCCAAATCCGCTGCAACCTGTCCACCACAGAATCGACCCCAGGACAGTCCGAAGACTCAACCTGCCCTGAAGAAAAACGAGGATGAAAACCGAAATTGCAAAAAAAAGGCAAAACCAAAGTAGCCGAACTAGCCCGATTATTAAGGGCAAACTCGGCCAACGGCAAGAAGGTAACCCAATCATCCTGATCAGCAGACACAAAGCATCTCAAATAGGTTTCCAAGGTCTGATTGGTTCGCTCCGTCTGTCCATTTGTCTGAGGGTGAAATGCCGAAGAAAAAGACAAATTAATGCCCATTCTACCACAAAAGGACCACCAAAACCTAGAAACAAACTGGGTACCTCTGTCAGACACAATATTCTCCGGAATACCATGCAAACGAACCACATGCTGGAAAAACAAAGGAACCAAATCAGAGGAGGAAGGCAACTTAGGCAAAGGTACCAAATGGACCATTTTAGAAAACCGGTCACAAACCACCCAGATGACAGACATCTTCTGAGACACAGGAAGATCAGAAATAAAATCCATGGAAATATGCGTCCAGGGCCTCTCAGGGATAGGCAAGGGCAAAAGCAACCCACTAGCACGAGAACAGCAGGGCTTAGCCCGAGCACATATTCCACAGGACTGCACGAAGGAACGCACATCCCGTGACAAAGAAGGCCACCAAAAGGACCTGGCAACCAAATCTCTGGTTCCAAAGATCCCAGGATGACCAGCCAACACCGAACAATGGATCTCAGAAATCACCTTATTAGTCCATCTATCAGGAACAAACAATTTCCCCACAGGACAGCGGTCGGGTCTATCAGCCTGAAACTCCTGAAGCACCCGCCGCAAATCAGGGGAGATAGCAGAAAGAATCACCCCCTCTTTGAGAATACCAGCCGGCTCACGGACTCCAGGAGAATCAGGCAAAAAACTCCTAGACAAGGCATCAGCTTTCACATTCTTAGATCCCGGAAGATACGAGACCACAAAATCAAAACGGGAGAAAAACAAAGACCACCGAGCCTGTCTAGGATTCAAGCGCTTGGCCGACTCAAGGTAAATCAGATTCTTATGGTCGGTCAAGACCACAACACGATGCTTGGCTCCCTCAAGCCAATGTCGCCACTCCTCGAATGCCCACTTCGTAGCCAACAACTCCCGATTGCCGACATCATAATTACGCTCAGCAGGCGAAAACTTTCTGGAGAAGAAAGCACACGGCTTCAACACAGAGCCATCAGAGCTTCTCTGAGACAGAACAGCTCCTGCCCCAATCTCAGAAGCGTCAACCTCAACCTGAAAAGGGAGAGAAACATCTGGCTGACGCAACACAGGGGCAGAAGTAAAACGACGCTTAAGCTCCTGAAAGGCCTCCACAGCCGCAGAGGACCAATTCACCACATCTGCACCTTTCTTGGTCAAATCGGTCAGAGGTTTAACTGCAGCACCCCAGAGTCCTGGTTGTTGCAGTACTGTGGCTCCGCCACTATGGGGAGCTGTGGTACGTCTGATTGCACTAAAGGAGTTTCTCTGACCAGGTACACTCACACCACACTTCACACTCCGGCCACCAGGGGGGGTGGTCCTATCTAGTAGGCCACTCCTCACAACTCTGGTAAAACTGGGGGTTGGACAGGAAGACAGGGAGAAGTAGCTGGGAAGAGCTAGTGAGAGGACCTGTCAGGGATGGGGATCCTGGCAGACTCCTCAGAGCAGAACTAACCAGTAAACAACGGGAATACAGAAAAGGAGAAATACCAGAAGGGGTCCTGCTGTTAGACCGAGGCAACATCCTTCTGAGGCGCAAACAATCGGTGGCCGGAACGCCGAGCAAGTAAGAGACTTTAAGTACATTGCAAACCACGGCAGGACAGCTAATTACAGGTTGGCTGTCTCACTTAACACCTAAGCAGACAACGGAGGCAGCTGTGGGAGAGGGGCGACTCTAGAGTCCCGGAAGAACTCCAGGCCTACCCCGTCATACGGGTGCGTCCTACCATATCACCTGGAGGACGGAGAAAGAACAGTAGAGACAGAAAGAAACAGTTGTGAGGACTATCCCGGGAGCTCAGCAGGGAAGAACTACAACACACAGCGCTAGAAGGTAGATACTGATTCCCACCTGTGAGGAGAACTCCTGATGTGTCGTTGGACCGGCCGGTCTCTGAAAACCCAGTTAACAGCGCTCTGGACTGAGGTCTCCAACATCTTCAGTAAAGAGGTAAAGAGACTGCAAACTGGTGTCCTCATTATTTACCGCGACCTGCACCGCTACAACACCACTTATTGCACCGGACGTCCCCCACTGACAGACAGGGCCACGGACCGGGTCTAGCCACCGTGACAACCCCAGGACTGAGACCTAGAGGCCCGGCTCCGGGTACCCCTCGGCCCTGCGGCGGTGTGGGGGCGCTCCAAACTTGGCGTCACGAACAGGATCTACTTAAGCCTGAAGAATCAGGTCATGTGTGCCTTGGAACTGTGATTATTGTGCTTGGACTGTACTTTATTGAAAAGACTGTGCTGTGCCATTTGCCGCCAAAAATTCGCCATTGCCGCGCGCGGAGGGAGGAGCCTCAGCTACGTGGGCGGGATCAGCCAAAAGAAGCGCGGAACGTAAAGCGCGGTGAGGCGCCAATCCCGGAAGAGGAACTCCGACCTCCAGCAGGTTAGTGGGAGGAAGGGACGGCCATGTCCGAGTCGGGAGGAGAGGAGGTGGCGGTCGCAGCCGCGGACGCAGGGGCAGCTCCGGTCCCCGCAGCGGGCGAAGCTGCGGCCCTAATACCACCACTGGCTGCCGCAGAACCCGTTGCCCCCATCAGCCAGTCGGACACTGCCGCTAATGCAAAAGCCATAATGCCCTTCTCCATGCCCTACCTGCCCGGAGCGGCCAGGCTCCCACGATACTCTGGGGAGGCACATACGTTCACTGACTTTAAAGAAGGGCTCTGCAGCCTGCTCGAGTTCTATCCCCTAACCGAGCCCCAGAAGGTCCATATGATAACCGGCCAACTCTTTGGGGCGGCTCTGAGAGAATTGAAATCCTGGCCCGCTGAGGATAAAGGAACTGCACAACAGATTTTTGCCAAGCTTAAAGCCACCTTTGATACTCGCACTGCTACAGAGATTAAACTGACTTTCTATGGATGCAAACAAAAGTCACAGGATAGCTTGCGGGACTATGCCCTTAATCTCCAGGAAGCGATGCGGGCCATTAAGCAGAGTGACCCCGGCAGCATGCAGGATGAAGATAAAATCCTGAAGGAGCGGTTCATTGAGGGGCTCCTGTGCAGTCACCAGCGGGGCCAATTGCACTTCCTGGCCATGCAAAATCCAGACTTGACTTTTGCGCAGTTTAAAGATAAAGCTATCCAGGCATTGCAGGAGCGACAGCCCAGCCGCGCAGTACCACCCAGGCGCCCCGCTCTCACCTACCACCAGGAGGTGGCATCGGATACCCCAGTTGCCGCGGAGGCCGACGCCCAGAGCTTCGAGGACGACTCCCCTGCAGGACTTCGTCTCCAGATGCAAGAACTAACCAAGAGCGTTGCTGCCCTGGCCCGGACGGTGCAGTCCCTACAGGAGGCCCCCAAAGAGAAGATCCAGTTGGCTTCCAGCCCGGAGGATGTCCCATGATGGACGACCCATCTGCCGCCGCTGTCACCAGGTGGGCCATCTTGCAAGGTACTGTCCTTTAAACGAGCAACCCCTGGGGCAAAGGGCCAACCCCCAGGAGTAGGACGGTCAGGCCCGCAGCATTGGAGAACCAAGTATATTGGAGGACGACCAGTTCTCCCTGTAGTGATTGATGGAATCCCCTTGAATGCTTTGCTGGACACCGGTTCTCAGGTGACGACTATACCTTACGTGCTCTACAAACGGTATTGGGAGGACGCTGATATTACTCGTGGCCCTGATGATGATTTCACCATAATCGCCAGTAATGGTCAGCCGTTGCCACAAGTGGGGTATAAGGAGGTCACCATCAAAGTGGGGCGGGTGGAATTGAAAGCCCAAGGGATTGTGATTGTAGATATTGATCGTCGAGAATGTAATCCCATGATGACTCTTGGTACTAATGTTATAGAAAATTGTCTTGCAGAAGTGATTGTTTTGTTGCAACAGGTGGCAGAAAACGCTGGCCACAGTGAGCAACGTGCCCTGCAGAAGGAAATCAGAGCTCTGATGCAAAGACAGCAGGTAGAGCTGACTGGTGGTGAGATTGGTCGTGTCACTGTAAGTGATTCAAACCCCATCGCGATACCTCCCAAGAGTGAAATGTTAATATGGTGTCGAGCAGCCATAGGCCTCAGGGGTAAGGACTACCAGGCCTTGGTAGAACCTGTATATTCAGACAATAGGCCTACTGTTCTGACAGCCCGGGGGGTGGTAGACGTCCGACAGGGGAGAGTGCCCGTACGTGTCCTCAATTGTGGGGAGGAAGAGGTCCACCTAACCAAGTATACCACGCTCGCCAAACTGTTCACTGTCAATAATAGTGTAATACAGACACCTGAACCCTTGGTCCCGTCAAACGCGGCGGAGAACAAAGGTTCTGCTGAGCACTCGAAAGATTGGTGTCGGGAATTGCATGTGGGCACTGACTCTACCCCATCTCATCAAATACAGGGGGCTTACAGGGTGGTGCACGAGTACGAGCAGGTATTCAGCAAACACCCCTCAGATTTTGGGCAGGTGAAAGGGATCCAACATCACATCCCCACGGGAGATCATCGACCCATAAAAGAGAGATATCGCTGTCATGATCTCAATGGCAAGAGAACATAGCATAAGCATATATAGGAACTAGCTCTTGGAAGATGGAAACTGAGCTGACCATGAACTAAACCTAACGCACAACTAGCAGTGGCCGGGTAGCATGCCTACGTTGATTCTAGATGCCCAGCACCAGCCGGAGGACTAAATAAAGCTAGCAGAGGAAAATATTAGTCCTAGCTCACCTCTAGAGAAATACCCCGAAAGGAGACAGAGGCCCCCCACATGTATTGGCGGTGAGTTAAGATGAAATAACAAACGTAGTATGAAAATAGGTTTAGCAAATTTGAGGTCCACTTACTACATAGCAGAAGACAGAAAGGACACTTTCATGGTCAGCTGAAAACCCTCTCAAAACACCATCCAGAAATTACTTTAAAACTCTGGCATTAACTCATAACACCAGAGTGGCAATTCCTGTTCACAAGAGCTTTCCAGACACAGTAACGAAACTACAGCTGTGAACTGGAACAAAAATGCAAAAACAAACATGGACAAGAGTCCAACTTATCTAGTAGTTGTCTAGGAGCAGGAACAAGCACAGAGAGGCTTCTGATAACATTGTTGACCGGCAAGCAACTAACAGAGAAGCAAGGTTATATAGCGACTCCCACATCTTGATGGGAACAGGTGAACAGAGAAGATGAAGACACCAGTTCAATTCCACCAGTAGCCACCGGGGGAGCCCAGAATCCAAATTCACAACAGTACCCCCCCCTCAAGGAGGGGGCACCGAACCCTCACCAGAACCACCAGGGCGATCAGGATGGGCCCTATGAAAGGCACGAACCAGATCAGAGGCATGAACATCAGATGCATTCACCCAAGAATTATCCTCCTGGCCGTATCCCTTCCACTTGACCAGATACTGGAGTCTCCGTCTGGAAACACGGGAGTCTAAGATTTTCTCCACAACGTACTCCAACTCACCCTCAACCAACACCGGAGCAGGAGGCTCAACGGAAGGCACAACCGGTACCTCATACCTGCGCAATAATGACCGATGAAAAACGTTATGAATAGAAAAGGATGCAGGGAGGTCCAAACGGAAGGAAACAGGGTTAAGGATCTCCAATATCTTATACGGGCCGATGAACCGAGGCTTAAATTTAGGAGAAGAGACCCTCATAGGGACAAAACGAGAAGACAACCACACCAAATCCCCAACACAAAGCCGAGGACCAACACGACGGTGGCGGTTGGCAAAAAGCTGAGTCTTCTCCTGGGACAACCTCAAATTGTCCACCACCTGCCCCCAGATCTGATGCAATCTCTCCACCACAGCATCCACTCCAGGACAATCCGAAGATTCCACCTGACCAGAGGAAAATCGAGGATGAAACCCCGAATTACAGAAAAACGGGGACACCAAAGTGGCAGAGCTGGCCCGATTATTGAGAGCGAACTCCGCCAATGGCAAAAAAGCAACCCAATCATCCTGGTCAGCAGACACAAAACACCTCAGATATGTCTCCAGGGTCTGATTAGTCCGCTCGGTCTGGCCATTCGTCTGAGGATGGAAAGCGGACGAAAAAGATAAATCTATGCCCATCCTAGCACAGAATGCCCGCCAAAATCTAGACACGAATTGGGTCCCTCTGTCAGAAATGATATTCTCAGGAATACCATGCAAACGAACAACATTTTGAAAAAACAGAGGAACCAACTCGGAAGAAGAAGGCAACTTGGGCAGAGGAACCAAATGGACCATCTTAGAAAAACGGTCACACACCACCCAGATGACAGACATCTTCTGAGAAACCGGCAGATCTGAAATAAAATCCATCGAGATGTGCGTCCAAGGCCTCTTAGGAATAGGCAAGGGCAACAATAATCCACTAGCCCGAGAACAACAAGGCTTGGCCCGAGCACAAACGTCACAAGACTGCACAAAGCCTCGCACATCTCGTGACAGGGAAGGCCACCAGAAGGACCTTGCCACCAAATCCCTGGTACCAAAAATGCCAGGATGACCTGCCAACGCAGAAGAATGAACCTCAGAGATGACTCTACTGGTCCAATCATCAGGAACAAACAGTTTATCAGGTGGGCAACGATCAGGTCTATCCGCCTGAAACTCCTGCAAGGCCCGCCGCAGGTCTGGAGAAACGGCTGACAATACCACTCCATCCTTAAGGATACCTGTGGGCTCAGAGTTACCAGGCGAGTCAGGCTCAAAACTCCTAGAAAGGGCATCCGCCTTAACATTCTTAGAACCCGGTAGGTATGACACCACAAAATTAAACCGAGAGAAAAATAATGACCAGCGCGCCTGTCTAGGATTCAGGCGCCTGGCGGTCTCAAGATAAATCAAATTTTTGTGGTCAGTCAATACCACCACCTGATGTCTGGCCCCCTCAAGCCAATGGCGCCACTCCTCAAAAGCCCACTTCATGGCCAAAAGCTCCCGATTCCCAACATCATAATTCCGCTCAGCGGGCGAAAATTTACGGGAAAAGAAGGCACAAGGCCTCATCACGGAGCAGTCAGAACTTTTCTGCGACAACACTGCCCCAGCTCCGATCTCAGAAGCGTCGACCTCAACCTGAAAAGGTAGAGCAACATCAGGCTGACGCAACACAGGGGCAGAGGAAAAACGGCGCTTAAGCTCCCGAAAGGCCTCCACAGCATCAGGGGACCAATCAGCAACATCAGCACCCTTCTTAGTCAAATCGGTCAATGGCTTAGCAATATCCGAAAAACCAGCAATAAATCGACGATAAAAGTTAGCAAAGCCCAAAAATTTCTGAAGACTCTTAAGAGAAGAGGGCTGCGTCCAATCACAAATGGCTTGAACCTTGACAGGATCCATTTCAATGGAAGAGGGGGAAAAAATATATCCCAAAAAGGAAATCCTCTGTACCCCAAAAACACACTTAGAACCCTTCACACACAAAGAATTAGACCGCAAAACCTGAAAAACCCTCCTGACTTGCTGGACATGAGAGTCCCAGTCATCCGAAAAAATCAGAATATCATCCAGATACACAATCATAAATTTATCCAAATAATCGCGAAAAATATCATGCATAAAGGACTGGAAAACTGACGGAGCATTTGAAAGACCAAAAGGCATCACTAAATACTCAAAGTGGCCCTCGGGCGTATTAAATGCGGTTTTCCACTCATCCCCCTGCCTGATTCGCACCAAATTATACGCCCCCCGAAGGTCAATCTTAGAGAACCACTTGGCCCCCTTTATGCGAGCAAACAAATCAGTCAGCAACGGCAATGGGTATTGATATTTAACAGTGATTTTATTCAAAAGCCGATAATCAATACATGGTCTCAAAGAGCCGTCTTTTTTTGACACAAAGAAAAAACCGGCTCCTAAGGGAGATGACGATGGACGAATATGTCCCTTTTCCAAGGACTCCTTTATATATTCTCGCATAGCAGCATGTTCAGGCACAGACAGATTAAATAAACGACCCTTTGGGTATTTACTACCCGGGATTAAATCTATGGCACAATCGCACTCTCGGTGCGGAGGTAACGAACCAAGCTTGGATTCTTCAAAGACGTCACGATAGTCAGACAGGAACTCAGGAATTTCAGAGGGAATAGATGATGAAATGGAAACCACAGGTACATCCCCATGAGCCCCCTTACATCCCCAGCTCAACACAGACATAGCTCTCCAGTCGAGGACTGGGTTGTGAGATTGCAGCCAAGGCAATCCTAACACCAAATCATCATGTAGATTATACAGCACCAGAAAGCGAATAATCTCCTGGTGATCCGGATTAATACGCATAGTTACTTGTGTCCAGTATTGTGGTTTATTATTAGCCAATGGGGTGGAGTCAATCCCCTTCAGAGGAATAGGAGTCTCCAAAGGCTCTAAATCATACCCACAGCGTTTGGCAAAGGACCAATCCATAAGACTCAAAGCGGCGCCAGAGTCGACATAGGCGTCCGTGGTAATAGATGACAAAGAGCAAATCAGGGTCACAGATAGAATAAACTTAGACGGTAAGGTGCAAATGGAAACAGATTTACCAAGCTTTTTAGTGCGCTTAGAGCATGCTGATATAACATGAGTAGAATCACCACAATAGAAACACAACCCATTTTTCCGTCTAAAATTCTGCCGCTCGCTTCGGGACAGAATTCTATCACACTGCATACTCTCTGGCGACCTCTCAGTGGAAACCGCCAGATGGTGCACTGGTTTGCGCTCCCGCAGACGCCTATCGATCTGAATAGCCATTGTCATGGACTCATTCAGACCCGCAGGCACAGGGAACCCCACCATAACATCCTTAATGGCATCAGAGAGACCCTCTCTGAAAGTCGCCGCCAGGGCGCACTCATTCCACTGAGTAAGCACAGACCATTTACGGAATCTTTGGCAGTAAATTTCCGCTTCATCTTGCCCCTGAGACAGGGACATCAAAGCTTTCTCTGCCTGAAGCTCCAAATGAGGTTCGTCATAAAGCAACCCCAAGGCCAGAAAAAACGCATCCACATTGAGCAACGCAGGATCCCCTGGTGTCAATGAAAAAGCCCAGTCTTGAGGGTCGCCCCGGAGCAAGGAAATCACAATCCTGACCTGCTGTGCAGGGTCTCCGGCAGAGCGAGATTTCAGGGACAAAAATAATTTGCAATTATTTCGAAAATTCTGAAACCCGGATCTATTCCCCGAGAAAAATTCCGGCAAAGGAATTCTCGGCTCAGATACAGGTGCATGACAAACAAAATCTTGCAATTTTTGTACCTTCGTGGCGAGATTATTCAAACCTGCAGTTACACTCTGAAGATCCATTACAAACAGGTGGACACAGAGCCATTCAAGGGTTAAGAGGAGGAAAGAAGCAGCTAGACAGCAATTAAGGGCTAGGCAGCAAAACTCTGAAGGGAAAAAAAAAAAAAAAAAAAAAATTTCCCTTAAACACTTCTCTATCTCCTGCTTCAGCCCAAACAATTAACACTTTGTGGGCCGGTCAAACTGTCATGATCTCAATGGCAAGAGAACATAGCATAAGCATATATAGGAACTAGCTCTTGGAAGATGGAAACTGAGCTGACCATGAACTAAACCTAACGCACAACTAGCAGTGGCCGGGTAGCATGCCTACGTTGATTCTAGATGCCCAGCACCAGCCGGAGGACTAAATAAAGCTAGCAGAGGAAAATATTAGTCCTAGCTCACCTCTAGAGAAATACCCCGAAAGGAGACAGAGGCCCCCCACATGTATTGGCGGTGAGTTAAGATGAAATAACAAACGTAGTATGAAAATAGGTTTAGCAAATTTGAGGTCCACTTACTACATAGCAGAAGACAGAAAGGACACTTTCATGGTCAGCTGAAAACCCTCTCAAAACACCATCCAGAAATTACTTTAAAACTCTGGCATTAACTCATAACACCAGAGTGGCAATTCCTGTTCACAAGAGCTTTCCAGACACAGTAACGAAACTACAGCTGTGAACTGGAACAAAAATGCAAAAACAAACATGGACAAGAGTCCAACTTATCTAGTAGTTGTCTAGGAGCAGGAACAAGCACAGAGAGGCTTCTGATAACATTGTTGACCGGCAAGCAACTAACAGAGAAGCAAGGTTATATAGCGACTCCCACATCTTTATGGGAACAGGTGAACAGAGAAGATGAAGACACCAGTTCAATTCCACCAGTAGCCACCGGGGGAGCCCAGAATCCAAATTCACAACATATCGCCCTGTACCCCCAGCTCATTACCAGTGTGCCAAGGACATGTTGCGGGAAATGAAGGAGGCTGGGGTGGTGAGAGACAGCTGTAGCCCCTGGGCGGCTCCGTTAGTCCTTGTTAAAAAGAAAGATGGTACAATGAGGATGTGTGTTGATTACAGACAGTTGAATCGCATTACACATAAGGACGCATACCCACTGCCCAGGATAGAGGAGTCTCTGGCTGCTTTAAAATCTGCTAACTATTTCTCTACCTTAGATCTCACCAGTGGGTACTGGCAGGTTCCTGTGGCGGAGGCGGACAAAGAGAAGACGGCCTTCACGACGCCAATGGGCCTCTGTGAGTTCAACTACATGCCCTTCGGATTGTGCAATGCTCCCGGAACGTTCCAGAGGATGATGGAGAGCTGCCTGGGACACCTGAACTTTGAAACCGTGCTGCTATATCTGGATGACGTCATAGTCTTCTCTAAAACCTACGAAGACCATCTGAAGCACCTGGCCGAGGTGTTTGAAGCCTTGTCCAAATTCGGCCTAAAAGTGAAACCGTCCAAGTGTCATCTGCTGAAACCTAAAGTGCAGTACCTGGGCCATGTGGTGAGCGCTGAAGGAGTGGCCCCAGACCCCGACAAGGTCACAGTGATCCAGGACTGGCCAAAGCCTAGTGACCTCCACGAAGTCCGGCAGTTCCTCGGGTTGGTAGGTTACTACCGGAGATTCATTAAGGATTTCACTAAGAAGGCCGCACCCTTGCAAAATCTGCTGGTGGGCCGACCAAAGAAGACCAAGGGGAGGAAAACCCCCTTTGATTGGAACGAAGAGCTGGAGGAATCCTTCACCTGCTTGAAGTCGGCGCTGACGGGAGAAGAGGTACTGGCTTACCCCGAATACGACCAACCGTTTGTGCTGTACACAGATGCCAGTAATGTGGGACTAGGAGCCGTGCTGTCTCAAGTCCAGAACGGCAAGGAAAGAGTGATCGCTTACGCCAGCAGGAAACTCCGTCCCACGGAAAGGAACCCTGACAACTACAGTTCCTTCAAACTGGAATTCCTTGCCCTTGTCTGGGCAGTGACGGAGAGGTTTAAGCACTACCTGGCCTCCGCGAAATTCACCGTCTTCATGGACAACAATCCGCTAACGCATCTGGATACTGCCAAACTCGGGGCCTTGGAACAGCGGTGGATGGCCCGGCTGTCCAACTATGATTTCACCATCAAATATCGGGCAGGGCACCAGAATGCCAATGCCGATGCTCTGTCCCGAATGCCCAATTTACCAGAAGTGGGAGAAGACCCGGAGGCACTTGAAGAGGTAGAGCTGCCTGCCTTCCATCGCCCCAAAGCCACTCAGAGCTCTCACCATGTGAAGAACAGGCACAAGAACCAACCGGATGCCACGCTGAATCCCCTGCCCCACCACGGATGGGCAGAAACCCAGGATAGTGACCCCGCGGTCCGTCAGGTGAAGGAGCTCTTGACGCAGGCTGGGTTGCACCCTGGCCCAGATGATCCACAAGAAACCCAACAGCTGTGGAAGGGGAGAAGCAAGCTGTTTATCCATGATGGCAAGCTGTGCAGGAGGAGCATCGACCCACGTACTCATGAATTGGTGTGGCAGATAGTGGTGCCAAGGCGAGATGCGCCCATGGTTCTGGGAGCCTACCATGATGGAGCCGGACACTTCGGATGGAAGAAGCTAGAGAAGCTACTCCGAGGGAGGTTCTATTGGATTGGCATGAAGAGAACCATTGAGAAGTGGTGTCGGGAGTGTGGTCCATGTAGTCTGCGCAGAAAGGACCGTGACAGCCAACGGGCCCCCCTGCGGCCTATCATCACCAAACGGCCGCTTGAACTGGTCGCGCTGGATCATGTGAAGCTGACACCTAGCCGGTCGGGCTATATCTACGCCCTTACCATCGTGGACCACTACTCCAGGTTTCTGGTGGTTGTGCCTGTTAAAGATCTAACGGCCAGGACTGCCGCCAGGGCCTTCCAGCAGCACTTTTGTAGACCCCATGGCTACCCAGAGAAGGTACTGACCGACCAGGGGCCTGCCTTTGAAGCAGAAGTATTCCAAGAATTCTGCCAGTTGTACGGGTGTAAGAAGATCAGAACTACACCGTACCACCCTCAAACCAACGGGATGTGCGAGAAGATGAACCAGGTAGTAATCGATTTATTGAAGACCTTACCTGTGGAGGAACGGAATCTGTGGCCGACAAAGTTGCCTGACTTGGTGGATATGTACAACCACATCCCAGTAAGTTCCACCAACTGTACTCCAGCGTACCTGATGCGAGGAAGGTCTAGTCGGTTACCCGTTGATCTGGACATGGGGGTCCTAGTACCTGAAGATACCTCGCCGGATGCAGATTGGGATGCAGAAAGGCAGCGAAGGTACCGCGAAGTGCAAGAGTGTGTGGAGAGAAGTCTCGCCCAGGCTAGGCAGAAGCAAGAAAGGGACTACAACCAACGCGCTCCTGCGATTCCCCTGTCACCTGGTGAGCAAGTGCTTAAACGGAAGAGGAGGTTACACAAGCTCGATGACCAATGGGAAGCGGAACCGTATACCATTTTGCCATCCGACTTCGACAACACTAAGGTCTGTCTCATCAGCAAGGACAAAGGGGAGACCTCAACAGCGGTATCCAGGGATCACCTTAAGGTCTGCCCCGATAAATTGAAAGAGAGGGGCATGGCCCCAGAGATCTCCCCGCCGGTGGAAAAGGAGAAAATGTTCCATACTGTCCTTGGTGACTTTCCCCAGTCCTGGACTCTGATAAACCAAGCCGTTGCGGTACCTGTTGTAATGTTTGAACAGCCGGACCCGCCAGAAACAATGGTGGTACCAGATCATCTGGCTCCACTACCTCAACAAGCCTTGCCTGAAGATGCCATGCCAACCATTGAACCGGCAAATCCTCCCTCTGCTATCAGTGAATCTGCTGTACCCACTGTTGATAATTGCAGCTCTGAGAGCCCTAACCTGCCAGTGCTACCCAGACTCACTAGAAGTGTAGTTAGAAGACAGCGCACTACACCAGCGGTAGCAAGCATAGCGGGCCCTGTTAGGCCAATAGCAACCCCTGCGCTGCGAAGGTCCACACGCAGCACTCAAAATCAAACTCCCCTCCGCTACAAACTTTGGAGGTATTAATAAGGGCTGCTATTTAATTGAAAATGTTGTATATATATCTTTTTGTTACAGGTTTTTAAATGGACAATAGAGTAATGGACGGTGAATTGCTCAAAAACTTTCAAAAAGGGGGGCCCCTTTGTTTACCCGGGGTCCCCGCTGTTTCAATCACTGAACTGAGAGTCATAAACTGTGCATGACCTAACTTTTGCAACGTTCAAGAATCCTCACCTCCCGTAAAGGGAAGCCTTGTTATGTTCAATTGTTATGCTATTTCAAAAGTTTGTGTGTTTCCTGTTAACATGTATTATTGTTCTTGTTTTCCCAGTCCCGGAGTACTGGATTTAACCGGGGGGGAGTGCAGCACCCCAGAGTCCTGGTTGTTGCAGTACTGTGGCTCCGCCACTATGGGGAGCTGTGGTACGTCTGATTGCACTAAAGGAGTTTCTCTGACCAGGTACACTCACACCACACTTCACACTCCGGCCACCAGGGGGGGTGGTCCTATCTAGTAGGCCACTCCTCACAACTCTGGTAAAACTGGGGGTTGGACAGGAAGACAGGGAGAAGTAGCTGGGAAGAGCTAGTGAGAGGACCTGTCAGGGATGGGGATCCTGGCAGACTCCTCAGAGCAGAACTAACCAGTAAACAACGGGAATACAGAAAAGGAGAAATACCAGAAGGGGTCCTGCTGTTAGACCGAGGCAACATCCTTCTGAGGCGCAAACAATCGGTGGCCGGAACGCCGAGCAAGTAAGAGACTTTAAGTACATTGCAAACCACGGCAGGACAGCTAATTACAGGTTGGCTGTCTCACTTAACACCTAAGCAGACAACGGAGGCAGCTGTGGGAGAGGGGCGACTCTAGAGTCCCGGAAGAACTCCAGGCCTACCCCGTCATACGGGTGCGTCCTACCATATCACCTGGAGGACGGAGAAAGAACAGTAGAGACAGAAAGAAACAGTTGTGAGGACTATCCCGGGAGCTCAGCAGGGAAGAACTACAACACACAGCGCTAGAAGGTAGATACTGATTCCCACCTGTGAGGAGAACTCCTGATGTGTCGTTGGACCGGCCGGTCTCTGAAAACCCAGTTAACAGCGCTCTGGACTGAGGTCTCCAACATCTTCAGTAAAGAGGTAAAGAGACTGCAAACTGGTGTCCTCATTATTTACCGCGACCTGCACCGCTACAACACCACTTATTGCACCGGACGTCCCCCACTGACAGACAGGGCCACGGACCGGGTCTAGCCACCGTGACAACCCCAGGACTGAGACCTAGAGGCCCGGCTCCGGGTACCCCTCGGCCCTGCGGCGGTGTGGGGGCGCTCCAAACTCACAGTAGAAAAATTAGCAATGAAGCGACGATAAAAATTAGCAAAGCCCAAAAATTTCTGAAGGCTCTTCACAGATGTGGGCTGAGTCCAATCAAAAATAGCCTGGACCTTAACAGGGTCCATTTCAATAGCCGAGGGAGAAAAAATGAACCCCAGAAAAGAAACCTTCTGAACTCCAAAAAGGCACTTAGACCCCTTCACAAACAGTGTATTAGCACGAAGAATCTGAAATACCATCCTGACCTGCTTCACATGAGTCTCCCAATCATCGGAAAAAACCAAAATATCATCCAAATATACAATCATAAATTTATCCAAATACTCCCGGAAAATATCATGCATAAAGGACTGAAACACAGATGGAGCATTAGAGAGCCCGAAAGGCATCACAAGATATTCAAAATGGCCTTCGGGCGTATTAAATGCTGTTTTCCATTCATCACCCTGTTTGATGCGAACCAGATTATACGCCCCTCGAAGGTCAATCTTGGTAAACCAGCTAGCCCCTTTGATCCGAGCAAACAAATCAGAAAGCAAAGGCAAAGGGTACTGGAATTTGACCGTGATCTTATTGAGAAGGCGAAAATTTATACAGGGCCTCAAGGAGCCATCCTTCTTGGCAACAAAAAACGGTGACGAAGACGGGCGAATATGCCCCTTCTCCACGGACTCTTTTACATAAGTCCGCATAGCGGCGTGCTCTGGCACAGACAGATTGAAAAGTCGACCCTTAGGGAACTTACAGCCAGGAATCAAATTAATAGCGCAATCACAGTCCCTATGAGGAGGCAGAGGACTGGATTTAGGCTCCTCAAATATATCCTGGAAATCCGACAAAAACTCAGGAACCTCAGAAGAAGGGGACGAGCAAATTGACATCAGAGGAATGTCACTATGTATCCCCTGACAACCCCAACTAGTCACGGACATGGATTTCCAATCCAGCACTGGATTATGTACCTGTAACCATGGAAACCCCAGCACAACCACATCATGCAAATTATGTTATGTTCATGTTCATGGCTAACTGTGTCCAGTACTGAGGTTTATTCTTGGCCAATGGCGTAGCATCGATCCCCCTCAAGGGAATAGGGCTCTGCAACGGCTCCAAGGAAAAACCACAGCGCTTGGCAAATTCCAGGTCCATTAAGTTCAGGGCAGCGCCAGAATCCACAAATGCCATTACAGAAAAGGACTACAATGAGCAAATCAGGGTAACAGACAAGAGAAATTTAGGCTGTAAAGTACTGATGGTAACTGACCTAGCAACCCTCTTAGTTCGCTTCGGGCAGTCAGAGATAGCATGAGTAGCGTCACCACAGTAAAAACACAGGCCATTCTGACGTCGGAACTCCTGCCGTTCTGCTCTCGTCAAAACTCTATCGCATTGCATAGGCTCAGAACTCTGCCCAGAAGACACCGCCATATGGTGCACCTCCTTACGTTCACGTAAGCGCCGATCAATCTGAATGGCCAGAGACATTTATTCGTTCAAACCAGCAGGCGTGGGAAACCCCACCATAACATCTTTAAGAGCTTCAGAAAGACCCTTTCTGAAAATAGCCGCCAGGGCATCCTCATTCCATTTTGTAAGCACAGACCACTTTCTAAATTTCTGACAATATATCTCTACTGCTTCCTGACCCTGACACAGAGCCAGCAAAATTTTTGCTGCCTGATCCACAGAATTGGGTTCGTCATAAAGCAGTCCAAGTGCTTGAAAAAACAAATATATATTGAGCAATGCAGGATTCCCTGGCTCAAGGGAGAATACCCAGTCCTGCGGGTCGCCACGCAACAGAGAAATAACAATCTTCACCTGCTGAATGGGGTCACCAGAGGAACGGGGTCTCAGAGCAAAAAATAATCTGCAATTATTTTTAAAATTCAAAAACCTAGATCTGTCCCCAGAAAACAAATCAGGAATAAGAATTCTAGGCTCAGAAACAGGAGTTTGAACAACATAGTCTTGGATACTCTGTACCCTTGCAGCGAGATGATCAACACGCGCAGACAAACCCTGAACCTCCATATCAGCACCAAGCTCCTGCACCATCCAAAAATCAAGGGGAAAAAAAAAAGGACAAAACAAGCAACACACAAAAAAAAATGACTCAGAACTTTCTCTTCCCTCTTTTGAGATGCATTTAACACATTGTGGGCCAGCTGTACTGTTATGACCTGGTGGGTACGGAGCGGTGCTGAGATGACCTGATGGGCAAAACCAATCATGGACTCACTACGGAGCAGCACTGAAATGACCTGGTGGGTAAAACAAAAATATGACTAGCTCTGAGGAGGTGGTAACTTTACTGACCGCAATCCCTACTCCTAACACCAACACTAGAAATAGCCGTGGAGCGTACCTAACTCTGCCTAGACGCCTCTGCACAGCCTAAGAACTAGCTACCCCTAAAGATGGAAACGGAAAGCTATCTCGCCTCAGAGAAACCCCCAAAGGAAGATAGCCCCCCACAAATATTGACGGTGAGTGGAGAGGGAAATGACAAACTCAGAAATGAAACTAGATTTTTTAGCAAAGGAGGCCACTACTATCTAAATAGACAGAGATAGGATAGGTGGCTGTGCGGTCAGTATAAAAACTAAAAGTCCACGCAGAGTTTACAAAAATAACCACCACACTGACTCACGGTGTGGAGGGGGCAAATCTGCGACCCCAGAGCTTCCAACTAGCCAGAATATTTCATAATGACAAGCTGGACAAAGAGACATAAATTGAACTAAACAGAAGGTCATAAGCAGGGAAAACCCAAAAAGTAGCAGACTTATCTTAAGCTAAAAATGGACTGGCCAACAGAGAACTTCCAGGAAAGAACTGAATCCACAGGAAATACATTGACAGCTGGCATCCACTAAAGCCAAAAGCCCAGTTAAATAACAAGGCCAGGAAACCGATTAGTGAACGCAGCTGCTAAGTTCCACTTGAAACCACCAGAGGGAGCCCAAGAGCAGAACTCCCAAAAATACCATTCGCAACCACAGGATGGAGCCCAAGAACGGAATTCACAACAGGAGTGGCCAACACAGAACAGCTGAGACAATTCAGTATGGAGAGCTCCAGGAGATCAACTGAACTTATTAACCCTTGCCATGACAGAGCAAGGAAAACCTACAATGTTTAATAGGATGGTGAAACAGTTCGAATAAGTGCAGGAGTTTGTGTAACAGGATGCTGCAATCTTCTGGCCACTCTCTGTATCCCCTTGGCATCACTCCTCTTGGTATCTGTTGAACTATATGTTACTCTGTAATGTCTTATCTTGTTTGTATCCTCTGAATTACAAAGTGCTGAGGAATTTGTTGTGCTATAGAAATAAAATTAATTATTATATTGTCCTCCATGCTGAACTGCTTCTGAATATGTGCAACATAAAGATAAGAGTGTGTATTGTGTATGAAAGACATCCTAGGAGCTAGTCTTCACTCTCCAGCTCAGAGACAACTGAAAATTAGTAATAAATAGTGTAGAGGTGAAAACTGGTGAAATATACAGGATACAAGTCATAAAATGACCAGAAATAAAAATTATATTTAAATTCAGGTACTTGCTCTTAAATGGTTAGTGTCGTTTAAACCAACACTGCAGAAATCATTAGTACAAGCAAATATACAAATATACATTTTGGAGTATATTTTGTTACAGAACTCTGTTTTTTTCTCAACTTGTGAGCCCCTTCTTCCCTACCCCTCTGCCTTTTAAACTCATCATCCTCTCTGGAAAACTTCTAAAGTCAGTCAGTATTTGGAGAGGAGAGAGAGGAGCAGATTAAAAAAGACACATACATAAACAGACCTATGCTCCTGCTTTATAGTAAGTGTATATCTCACCTCAAAGCTGGAATCACAGCTGCACTGCTCAGTTATTCTGTATAATGTCCTCTATGCTGCTGCTTCTGAACATGTGCAACATAAAGACAAGAGAACAAGATTACTTCATGTCTGTGTACACTGTATATTAAATACATCCTAGCAGCTAATTGTCACTAACAGCTCAGAGACAACTGAAAATTAGCGATAAAGTATGCAGAACGTTCTACATATTTTTTCCTTCTCCTTTGTCTTTATTTGGCATTGAGGCACCAGATGCCGCCCATGGACAGAATGTATATACATTAAAATGATAACTGTATTTAACGACAAATACTAACTCTGTTACGGGCTCCGACATTTCCAATCCGCTGTCTGAAAAGAATAGTGACTGGCATATTAACCAATCACAATTTATACTTATGATTAACCAAGGCTACTTTCTTCATAGTATCGCCGGTCCAGGACTCAATCAATAAAGAAAAAGAAACTTGGAAAGAAAACTTGATGAAGATGAACCAAACATTGGGTGAGTGAATCTTGGATCCTTAATTTACAGGATGGGTGCCTTCATTTGCCACTACAAACATATGTTAGGGCCCTGCTTAGCGAGTATGGTGGCACCTGCTCATATGATTTGATGAGACATCTAAAAAATTGATTTTAGGTTCCCTTTCCTGGGATATTTTGGGGAATTGATGAATGAATCTGTGAATAATGTTGATATAGAGTAACTGAGGTCCTGGGTTCGAATCCAACTAAGACGAGCACCTGGAGTTTATTCCATGAATCGCCGCTTTATTAGGGACCGCCATCAAGGCACGAGCTGGACCACCTTTGGGTTTCCAAACTGCAGCAATTTGTCAAGGTGCAAACTTCACTGGGGGTTGAATACTGACCCATCGGGACAGAATAGCCTTTGGTAGTTGCTGAACATTAGATGGAGGTAGTGACCTGCTCCGAACAGCTCCTTCTACCTTATCCAAGAGATGCTCTATGGAATTAGGATCTGGGGAAGCAAAGAATACACATGTTTGTAGAACCAGTCCATCACTGTACTAGCCTTGTGACATGGTACAGTGTCCTGCTGAAAGTGTCCTTCTACCATGGGGTAATCAGCTGCTAAGATGAGAGGAATGTAGCCAGCTACAGTTCTTAGATCTGCCCCGAGGCGTAACTGGAGGCAAATGGGTCCCGGTGCAAAATATGGACCTGGACCCCAATACTTCTAAATGGCAGTCATTCAGTTAATGAAGCATGAATAGCATATTCACATAATCACCATATTGTTACTGAATATATCCGCTATACCAAAACTAATATCCCAATAAGAAACTAAATGCGATAAATATCACTACACAATGCCCATATACAGGTCCTTCTCAAAAAATTAGCATATAGTGTTAAATTTCATTATTTACCATAATGTAATGATTACAATTAAACTTTCATATATTATAGATTCATTATCCACCAACTGAAATTTGTCAGGTCTTTTATTGTTTTAATACTGATGATTTTGGCCTACAACTCCTGATAACCCAAAAAACCTGTCTCAATAAATTAGCATATCAAGAAAAGGTTCTCTAAACGACCTATTACCCTAATCTTCTGAATCAACTAATTAACTCTAAACACATGCAAAAGATACCTGAGGCTTTTAAAAACTCCCTGCCTGGTTCATTACTCAAAACCCCCATCATGGGTAAGACTAGCGACCTGACAGATGTCAAGAAGGCCATCATTGACACCCTCAAGCAAGAGGGTAAGACCCAGAAAGAAATTTCTCAACAAATAGGCTGTTCCCAGAGTGCTGTATCAAGGCACCTCAATGGTAAGTCTGTTGGAAGGAAACAATGTGGCAGAAAACGCTGTACAACGAGAAGAGGTGACCGGACCCTGAGGAAGATTGTGGAGAAGGACCGATTCCAGACCTTGGGGAACCTGAGGAAGCAGTGGACTGAGTCTGGTGTGGAAACATCCAGAGCCACCGTGCACAGGCGTGTGCAGGAAATGGGCTACAGGTGCCGCATTCCCCAGGTAAAGCCACTTTTGAACCATAAACAGCGGCAGAAGCGCCTGACCTGGGCTACAGAGAAGCAGCACTGGACTGTTGCTAAGTGGTCCCAAGTACTTTTTTCTGATGAAAGCAAATTTTGCATGTCATTCGGAAATCAAGGTGCCAGAGTCTGGAGGAAGACTGGGGAGAAGGAAATGCCAAATGCCTGAAGTCCAGTGTCAAGTACCCAGTCAGTGATGGTGTGGGGTGCCATGTCAGCTGCTGGTGTTGGTCCACTGTGTTTCATCAAGGGCAGGGTCAATGCAGCTAGCTATCAGGAGATTTTGGAGCACTTCATGCTTCCTGGCACCTGCTCACAGTGCCAAAACCACTGGTAAATGGTTTACTGACCATGGTATTACTGTGCTCAATTGGCCTGCCAACTCTCCTGACCTGAACCCCATAGAGAATCTGTGGGATATTGTGAAGAGAAAGTTGAGAGACGCAAGACCCAACACTCTGGATGAGCTTAAGGCCGCTATTGAAGCATCCTGGGCCTCCATAACATCTCAGCAGTGTCACAGGCTGATTGCCTCCATGCCACGCCGCATTGAAGCAGTCATTTCTGCCAAAGGATTCCCGACCAAGTATTGAGTACATAACTGAACATTATTATTTGATGGTTTTTTTGTTTGTTATTAAAAAACACTTTTATTTGATTGGACGGTTGAAATATGCTAATTTATTGAGACAGGTTTTTTGGGTTATCAGGAGTTGTAGGCCAAAATCATCAGTATTAAAACAATAAAAGACCTGACAAATTTCAGTTGGTGGATAATGAATCTATAATATATGAAAGTTTAATTGTAATCATTACATTATGGTAAATAATGAAATTTAACACTATATGCTAATTTTTTGAGAAGGACCTGTATTATCACCAGGTAGTATCGGAGTATAACCACCATTTTGTCCTGTAATAATGTCCTTCATTCAGGACCCTAACCTGTAATAATGTCTCCCATCCTTTCGACATCCTGAATATATGTCCCCCATCCTGGCTCCAATACTGTAATAATATCACACATCATATAGCAATGTCCCCCAACCAGGCCCCTGTCCTGTAATAAGGTCCCCCATCCCCTAGCAATGGCCCCAATCCTGGCAGTCTTCACATACATATGTAAAATAAGAAAAAATAAACAGAAAAAAAGATTCCCCCCATCCTGGCCTCTATCCTGTTATAATGCCCCCCATCCTGGCCCCTATCCTGTAATAATGTCCCCCATTCTATAGCAATGCCCCCCCATCCTGGCCTCTATTCTGTAATAATATCCCCCATCCTATAGCAATGCCCCCCATCCTGGCCCCTATCCTGTAATAATGCCCCCCATCATGCCCTCTATCCTGTAATAATGCGTCCTATCCTGCAATAATGTCCCCCATCCTGTAGCAATGCCCCCATCCTGGCCTCTATCCTGTTATAATGCCCCCCATCCTGGCCCCTATCCTGTAATAATGCCCCCCATTCTGTAGCAATGCCCCCATCCTGGCGGTCTTCACATCCACATGTAAAATAATAAAAAATAAACATAGAAAAAAGATTCCTCTCACCTATCTCCGCTCCCACGACAGGCGGAGTCCGGTCCTCTTCCATGGTTGCAGGAGGAGATGTGTGATAGGCCCACTGTCGTCAGCTGCCGGCCTCTGATTGGCTGCTGCCTGTATAGCTGTGTGTGGTGCAGGGAGCTGGTGGCTCTCTGCGCTGCAGGACATTTTGACTGAACGTTCAATGTTCATCGGAGGATGCAACCACGATGGTTATGCCTCTGGTCAGCCCTAGTGTCCAAACGCCCCGCACACTATGATTCCACCTACACCAGCCTGAATGATTGACATCTGTCAAGGATAGTTTATTAATTCATGCTGTTGGCACTAAATTCTGCCCCCACTGCCACATGGCGCAGGGCTGGTGCTGAGGAACAATGATCTCTGCGTTCCGTCCTATAAGTTATCAGCAGGGGGTGTTATAATTGGCTGCAATTTTCTTGACTGCGCGCCACCTCTCCCACCAATTGTTGACATCTACCTCTGACCCTAAAGTCTTTATCATATTTGTTTTTTTACAGTGAAAGAATTAGAGCTCCTAAAGTCAGATGTAAAAACCATTAAAAAAGTCTTGGGTAAGTCTACAATGAAGGCATCAAGTTTTTTGTCTTCCCTCTCCTCCAATAGATATTGTACAGAAATCCCTTTACTTAAAGGAAATCTGTCAGTAGATTTTTACTGATTCCAGCGATGAGTCACTTACTAGGCTGTGTTGTTGTTTCAATAGAATAAGTGTTTTATCAGCAGGAGATTATCACTAGAGGACTAAGTGACTTGTGCCATGTAGTTCTCTATATTCATGAGATCTGTGCAGATTTGCCTAAACCTCTAATTACCAGCTTTTTGCTTATGCATAGTGTACACAAAAAGCAGCCAATCAGTGCTGTGGGTGGGGTTATACACAGCTCAGCATTCAGAGCTGTGCTAGAGCTGCAGCATTGAAAACTATGACTTTATCGCACCTGCTGCACCCAATAAAGTAAATGATACATCGCTGGAATCAGGGTCCCTGCCTCTACATTATGCTGCTCTCAGATGGGATAGCGAAAAACCTGGTGACATATTTCCTTTAACAATACAATCTGCAGCTCATCATCACATTGTAGAAAGGAACATAGTGATGGGGTCCTGGAGATAACAGTTGTACTCAGTCCCCGGTGCCTCAGGGGGCCCAGACTTTGTTGTCTGCACTCTTCTGCAGTACATCTCCCTCTTTTGAAGCATATTTCTTACCCTCACAACATACAAAGATAACATTTCAGGACCTGTCATGGTGTGTACATCACAAATCAACCGAGTGCCCTCATGAGGAAAAGCCACAGGCTGAGGGAAGGCGAAATTAGGCTGGCTTCCCTAATACCTATGTGAGGGAGGGCCAGGGCCGTAGTCATGACCGAGGACTCCGGGGCATCTGTGCCCTGGCCTCTCATCACATGAAAATAATGTCCATTATTCTGCATACCTGTGGGTCCACTTTCTACGCCGTCAGGGTCCCCTCTGCTCTGCTGCAGGCTCTCTATAGACGGTTCAGCATAAATAGAGACACAATCCATTTCAAACTGTAAACAAAGAACTTTCCTTGGGTTCAATAGTAGCACATCCACATCAGTTACAATATCACTTAGTTTCAATTGCAGCACATCCACATCAGTTACAGCATCAACACAGAGTACGGCATTCTTCACTTCTGTTACTTTCCCTGTGTCTCCACTAATTACTTCCAGGGGTTCCCCGGGCCGTACCAAACTGTTCAGTACTGCAGCATCCTCCCTGTCCAGCATAACCACTCTTAGGTGTTCCCTCGTCTGTTTAGCACCAGATAAAAGGGCTTCAGCTCATGATGAAAGCTGCCACATTCTCAGAGCGACCTGCATCTTTATCCTGCTGTAATTCCTTAGCTGTACTTGCTGACCCACTAGCATTGCACGGCTGGTTCCTTTCCATGAAGCGCTGCGGTGCTGCTGCACTGTCCTGCGCACTTAAGCCCTTCGGGATGCCTGGGGCTCCCTGGCCCTCTGAGCTGTACCAGAGTAGACATTTATATTGGATGACCCATTTAAACCTCCCCTACTACTCTATATGTGTGTGCTATATTGTGTCACCTAGTTAACCATTCTCGTTCTGCTTTTAGGCCTCTGTACGTCCTGTCCGGCTGGCTGGTCCCGACTTGGTTCAAGTTGCTATTCTTTTTCTACATCTCACCAGACTTGGCAGAATTCCCAGGAAGAATGCAGGAAAAGGGATTCTTCCCTCCTCATCTTGAAAAGCAATATGGAACTGGTAATTTATTAACTCTTATGGGGAGGACGATACCTTAATTAAAGTGGGCGTCTGATTTAGAAAACAACATTTTCAAACACCCTATTAGATAATAGAGGTAAGGGTGTCTAGGAGTTTGACCAATCATAATACGCAGCATTATAGCAGCATCTTTTTGGGTGTACAGATGGGTTTACTTCATCTTGGTAAACTGGTAAAACTACAAAGTGCCTCCTGGTAAGAACAAGAAACGTTGCAATTTATCTCTTATTAAAAGTTCTCTTCTTTCTACAGACCCATAGGATTTTTTTTTTAAGTTCTACAGTGCACAGCTCATTGCCAAGGTCACCGGCCACCTCTGCAGTCTACCAGTTGTCATTGACAACTCATTTTTTTTATTACAAGTCATCAAAGATGATTTGTCAGATTCATCAATATACAATTTGCAAAGAATTTATTGTGTCTGAGATGTGTTCACCTTTTCCCCAGGATGCAGTTCGTCCATTAACTGGCAATAAGAGATTTTGGATCGGTCTCAAGAAGGGCAATGGAAACACTTGGCTCTGGGTTGATGGAACGATGGCCGTGTACACGTGAGTGATGAGCACGTGTTTCATGTACAGACGTATTCTGAAAACCTCCACGGTGGAATTCATTTCATATCTTCTTTCAAGAACCATAACTTTTTTTATTCCTACATTTACATAGGGCTCGTTTTTTGTGGAACATGTTTCGGTTTTGAATAAAAAAAAAGTGTGTAGGGAAATGGTGAAAAACAGCAATTTTTCTAGTTATCTTGTGCTTTTGTTTCTATGTTGTTCATTAAGCAATAAAACTGACCTGCTGACTTGTTTCTCCACGTCAGTACAATTAAGGGGATACCAAAATTGAAAAGTTTTTTTCTTTTAATATACAGTGGGGGAAATAATTAGTTGATACCTTGCTCATTTTGTAAGCTTGCCCACTGACAAAGACATGAACAGCCTATAATTTTAAGGGTAGTAGGGCAGTAGACCTACTGGACTTAAAAAACTTCTGAAGTTTATGAAATAAGTTTATAGTTTGTCATGATGTTTTGAGACCTGTCAATTATTTATTTTTTCTTTGATGGAGCAGTGTGATGGCATGTCAGTGGAGATCAGAGCTCGCTCTGTTTGCTGCTATTAGAGCAGGTGCCAGCTCCTGATTATGTACACTTAACAGGTTGTTAAAGGGTATTTTTAGTCATTTATGGCCTATATACAGAATCTGTCTTAAATGTCTGCAAGGAGAAGAAGATCCCTCTACTCTCATGTATTTATTATACTCACTTATCTAACACCATTAATTCCACAACGCTTTAGAGACATTATCGGCACTGTCCTCATTGGGGCTCATAATCTAAATTCCCTATCGGTATGACTTTGGTGTGTGGAGACTCAGGAGGAAACCCACAAAAACACGAGCAGAACATACAAACTCCTTTCAGATGTTGTCCTTGGTTGGATTTGAACCTGGGACCCCAGTGCTGCAATGCTGGAGTGCTAACCACTGAGCCCATGCTGCCCTACTTTACTCTGATAACTTTTAAAGGGAACCTGTCACCCCCAAAATCGAAGATGAGCTAAGCCCACCGGCATCAGGGGCTTGTCTACAGCATTCTGGAATGCTGTAGGTAAGCCCCCGATGTATCCTGAAAGATGAGAAAAAGAGGTTAGATTATACTCACCCAGGGGCGGTCCTGCTGCGGTGGGCGTTGCGGTCCGGTCCAGCGCCTCCCATCTTCTTACGATGACGTCCTCTTCTTGTCTTCACGCTGTGGCTCCGGCACAGGCGTACTTTATCTGCCCTGTGAAGAGCAGAGCAAAGTACTGCAGTGCGCAGGCGCCGGAAAGGTCAGAGAGGCCCAGCACCTGCGCACTGCAGTACTATGCTCTGCAGAAAAAGTACACCTGCGCCGGAGCTGCAGCGTGAAGACAAGAAGAGGACGTCATCCTATGAAGATGGGAGGCCTCGGACCGGACTGCGACGTCCATCGGACCGCAGCGGGACCGCCCCTGGGTGAGTATAATCTAACCTCTTTTTCTCCTGTTTCAGGATACATCGGGGGCTTATCTACAGCATTACAGAATGTTGCAGATAAGCCCCTGATGACGGTGAGCTTAGCTCATCTTCGATTTTGGGGGTGACAGGTTCCCTTTAAAGGGGTTGACTGATACCTATAAAGCCCTTTATAAATATCTATTTTTACCCCCTAACCATTTTTGTAATATGCTTTATTGTAAAATTCCCTACCATAGTGCCTACCCTACTATTCACTGTGTGTTTGTTTTTATATTTTTTTAATGACAAGATATGCCTGGTTTCAGCGGGTGACGTGGCTGATGGTTTTGATTTTTATGGATGGGTTGTCTGATACCTATAATGCCCTTTTTAGATATCTATAGTTAAGCTGTGACCAGTTTGGTAATTAGCTTTCTTATAAATGTCCTACTCTTCTCCCTGTCCTGTTATTCCTTATAACTGCTATTTTACTTTTTACTTTGTGTGACGTTTCTTTTGAGGGGAGTCTCAAACGGGACATCGACAGGAAGATATCCCTGCGGCCACTTCTCCGCAGCTTGTATCACCCCTCTTGAAAAAAGAAAATATTACGGGGCTACGCTGTGGTCACATACCATAACTTCTGTCACTACCGCCCCCTGCTGATATCCTGGTTTAGTAGTGATGATGGAGAAGTGATCATATCTTCAGTGACTGCCTCACTTTTTCTGTCCCCACCACCCACAACCTAATTCGCTACCATTTCAGTCCTTCAGTCTCTTTCACTGAAATTAGTTGTCATCAGGGAGTGGCGATAGAAGCAGGGTGAGTGACACTATCACCGTTCCCTGATGACAATTTATTTTAGGTTGGTGATAGAAGCTGTGGGGCGATGCCACTGTAAATCAGCCTGCCTCTATCACCGTCCTTGATGACACCTCATTACAGGGAAAGAGGTGGCCGTGCCAGAATTATGGACTGTGACAGCAGCAACTAAAGTTGCTGGTGGCGGCGACAGAAGAAGTGAGGCGGTGGCCACTAAAGATGTGTTTACTTCTCCATCACTACTTATGAACTAGGACATCATCAGGGGACGGCGGGGACATAAACTGTGGTAAGTGGCAACCCCCTGAGGATGTCTTGTTTCAGGAGGGGTGGTTTATTGAAGCTGTGGAGAAGTGAGTGCAGCCCCAGCCTCCTGAGACATCTCCTCAAATGAAACATCACAGGAAGTAAAATAAAATAATGGCTATAGGGAACAGCAGAATCGGAATAAAAGTAGGAAATTTATAATAAAGCGTATTACAAAAACGATTAGAGCTTAAACATAGATATTTATTATGGGCATTATAGGTATTGGATCACTCCTTTAAGGCATACATAAAAATCATAACCTTCGGCCACCTTACCTGGTGGGACCCTGCATATCTTGTCATCTTTTACTACGAGGTGGAACTGCCTATAACTACTGAAGGGGTCAAGTCCTCCAGATTTAAACCTCTGCCACATGTAGTGGAGATCTGTAGGGTGAACCCCTTGCTATGATCTCCATACTCCCCATTCTAGACTGCTTTTCATAATCTAGAAAACCCCTTTAAACTCCAATCCTTTACTAGGTTGATGGAAGGTACTGCATGTTCTTCACAATCAGGTCACAACAGCTCTGATAGCAGGGATACAGTATATGTAATGGTACAGTCTATGCATCCTCTTAATCTATACCATATATTTTCTTTACAGTAACTGGAATATAGGGGAACCCAATAATGCCGCACAACGTGAGCACTGCACTGAGATGATAGCGGGAGGATGGAACGACTTCGATTGCGACAAAGCAATAGATTACATCTGCCAAAAAACAACAACCTGCTGAGTAATGACTCTGATCAATGCAAGTCTACGTCTTACGCCCGGCAATATCTAAGCTCTGAGTGACAGTAAAGTGGGTCACTGGCAAATTGTTTCTTAACCTCTAAGCCAAAGCCCTAATCCCGACCAGTCCTTTTTATGCACCTACAGGCCAAGCTCACACGTCCGTATTTTCGGTCCGAGTGCTGTTCGTGGAAAATTGGACAGAAAACAGACAGCGCATGGACAGCAGCCAGACCAATGTTAATCAATTGGGCAATGCAGATGAGCTTTTTTTTTTAGGGACCATGAAAAATACTGCGCATGCATTACTGCACTCCATATGTCGGATGAGACTCGCTCATTCCAGTCTATGGGTGCGCAAAAAAAAAATCGGATTCCATATGGTGAAACTGAATTGCATCTGATCTTTACAGATACATTGCAATTATTTAACACAGCAAGCTGTATTTAGTCTTGTCATTTTTAAAAATCTGATGATGTATAAAAATTGTCCCGATTCACGCGAAACAATTTTTTTTATACTCTGGTGTAAACTTAACCACATAAAAATTATGCCCCTAATGAAGCCCCTTAGTGTTCCCACACAGTTAGTACTCCTTGTGTGACCTCCACGCAGTTTGATTTCCCAAAGATGCTCCCCACAAACTTTGATACCTCTGCGTTACCCCCTTACACACACACACAATATGGTTCCCCAACAGTGCCGCTCCCATACAGTATGATGACCCCCTGTACACATGATGAACGCACAGTGCCCCACACACATTATAATGTCCCGCCACACAAAGTATGTTTTCCCCACTGTGTTCTCCACAAAATGATGCCCACACACAGTATGATGCCCCTTTATGCAGTATTATTCCCCAGTGCCCCTTCATTGAACGTGGTGCTGCCACATTGCTCCACCAACACAATGATGCCCCCACGCAAGTATTCCCTCACAGTGTCCGCACACAGAATATGATGCACCTAATGTCCCCAACACACAGTATGATGCTCCCAGGATCCCCACCACACAGTATGATGCCCCAACACAGTATGATGTCTCATAGTGCCCACATCCCACCTGTGTGTTGCCCCCATAGTCCCCCACACACAGTATGATGCCCCCACACATGGTATGATACCACACAATTCCCTCATCCCACCAGTGTGGTGCCCCTCTACTCTACTGGCCAATAAAAACAAATGTTCACTAGGCCCATTCCCATGATGAGAGAAATTCTCCGCTTTGGGATGTGTCAACACATCAATGTCATGGTGCCAAGCCTAAGATGGTGAAGAGTGGAGCATGATGCTGACACTCCACGCTCCACCATTATATGCAACTGTATCTGCTTCCTAAATACACAGATACAATTGACAGCGTGACATGCTGCCGACTATACAGGACAGCCCAGGACTGTCCACTGGACTCAGGATGGTTGGGAGTCACGTCTAAGCTTCTGGTATATAGAAAGCAGTGGTGGTCAGGGATCCTCATGGACCAAAGTGTGACTTCTTAACAACGCCATCTGTTTTCTATACAATACGAGCATTAAGAATCTAAAGTATATTGGTAGAAACTGCGCTAATAGTAAAGTCCCTGGTGGTCTAGGGCAGGATAAAAGATAATGGCCCAGCAAATGGAGGTCCAAGGCTGTGAAACATTACACATCTCTCCTCTCATGTTGCTCCTACAAGCTCACTGTTTTGGAACCTATGAAGAATTTTGGGTCCTGAGCAATGGCCTAGATTTTATTACCAGAGTCCCTGTGAGCAACACCAATACATTGCAATTCTGTGCTAGAAATAAGTGCTGGATTATCAGAATGTCTGGATTATAGTGATATATAATCCCAGCAAGTATACATTTCTGCTTTTTGCAGTAAAATATAACTCATTCTTGCAAAATGCTTCTTGTATAATCTGCTCAAAAATAACTGTGGGGAAATGTCTCCTATGAATGGTACATTAAGGTGACAAATATATCACCTTCCTTGTGACGGCCGTGCTTCATCATTAACAAATGAAAATTATATTTTAATTTGGAGAAGTGATTTCATGTTGTTTTTATCCATCACATATATGGTATGACGCCTCCTTTCCTCTGCTGCATCCGGGGTGGCGGCGGAGAGTTGCTCTAGTTGTCATTTCCCATATTGATCACTAGAGGGCACAAGAGTCCCATAGACCGTGAGGCATCAGTCCACGCATTTCGCGACATGTGTAGAGTCTCATGTGCAATGTCTCAGAAATGATTTTCGTCCTGTTCTTTCAAGAGCCATAACTCTTTTTATTTTTCCATCGACATTCAGTACCTGTATTTTTTTTCTTTTTTTTTTTTTTTGGAGGAAGGGTTGGAATTTTGAAAGACACCATTCATTTTGCGATATAATGTACTGAAAAATGGGAAAATATTTCCAGTATTTTTTTTAGATTTTTCTTATTACTGCATTAACCCCTTACCGAATTATGCCGACAATATAACTCCATGACTCCGCCGCTCTTATGGCAGATAATGGCTAATTTAATCAGCCATAATCTGCCTTTAACAGCGGTTGGTGTGGTGGAGCTCTGCCCATGGTTCTTAACCTGGAAAATGGCGCTGTCAATCACATTTAATCAAGTAAAAAAGGCAGCACACTGCAGCGCTAAGACATGCAAATATGAAACATGAAAACTGAACTGCAATACTGCACTAGAAATATGAAAAATGAGAGCGTTTAGCGCATAAAAATGGCCAATTTTATGTGTACCTGATAGCCCCTTTACGGCATCTCTCGTATATCAGGTCCTACGCTTGCCTACCTCGCTGAGAATAAACGTCTCCATGTGAATGGGTACCTGTGAAAACCTCTTCCTAGACTCATATTCTCTCTCTCTGTGGAGGGGTACTGGACCTGCTGCGATTAAAACACCTGGGCTAGGAGGCGGAGTGCTCAGTCAGAAGGCTAAATAATATATTTGAAAAAACTGACCGTCACATTTCATATTTGCATGTCTTAGCGCTGCAGTGTGCTGCCTTTTTTACTTGACTATATATGAGTTGGTTACTCTAGGTTCAGCACCTGTTCACACTTAGTCTATGTATGGATGTGACGGTCAGTTTTTTCAAATATATTATTTAGCCTTCTGACTGAGCACTCCGCCTCCTAGCCTCAGGTGTTTTAATTGCAGCAGGTCCAGTACCCCTCCACAGAGAGAGAGAATATGAGTCTAGGAAGAGGTTTTCACAGGTACCCATTCACATGGAGACGTTTATTCTCAGCGAGGTAGGCAAGCGTAGGACCTGATATACGAGAGATGCCGTAAAGGGGCTATCAGGTACACATAAAATTGGCCATTTTTATGCGCTAAACGCTCTCATTTTTCATATTTCTAGTGCAGTATTGCAGTTCAGTTTTCATGTTTCATGTTTGCATGTCTTAGCGCTGCAGTGTGCTGCCTTTTTTACTTGACTGTATATGAGTTGGTTACTCTAGGTTCAGCACCTGTTCACACTTAGTCTATGTATGGATGTGACGGTCAGTTTTTTCAAATATATTATTTAGCCTTCTGACTGAGCACTCCGCCTCCTAGCCTCAGGTGTTTTAATTGCAGCAGGTCCAGTACCCCTCCACAGAGAGAGAGAATATGAGTCTAGGAAGAGGTTTTCACAGGTACCCATTCACATGGAGACGTTTATTCTCAGCGAGGTAGGCAAGCGTAGGACCTGATATACGAGAGATGCCGTAAAGGGGCTATCAGGTACACATAAAATTGGCCATTTTTATGCGCTAAACGCTCTCATTTTTCATATTTCTAGTGCAGTATTGCAGTTCAGTTTTCATGTTTCATATTTGCATGTCTTAGTGCTGCAGTGTGCTGCCTTTTTTACTTGACTATATATGAGTTGGTTACTCTAGGTTCAGCACCTGTTCACACTTAGTCTATGTATGGATGTGACGGTCAGTTTTTTCAAATATGTCAATCACATTTAACACACACCAGCAGGAAGGCTCTTCATTCCAATGCAGTAAAATGTGAGAAATTAAAAAAAAATATATGAAAAAAAAAGTTCAAATCACATGCCTTTTTCACCCATTAAAAAAAAATATATTTGATATTGATATAAAAATAAAAATGAATTAATCTGATTGGTAACTGGCATAATGAGAAAAAATTAGAAACCCCAGTATTACCTTTTTTTTGGCCGCCACATTTCAATAAAGTGCAATAAGACGTGATCGAAACATCGTATGTACTCCCAAAAGGCATCAGTAAAAAAATAAGCCGTCACAAAGCCCTATACCCCAAAATGGAAAATGTTACGGGTATTGGAAAATGGCGCCAAATTTTTTTTTTTTTACAAATTTCTGATTTTTTTTTTCACCACTAAAAGAAAAACAGCAAAGAAAACTACATGTTTGGCATCTGCGTACTCGTACTGAGCGGGAGAATCGTATTGCTAAGTCAGCTTTATGATATAGTCAACGTAGTAAATAAGAACAAAACAAAACAATTTTTTTTGCAACTTCAACACATTTGGAATTTTCTTTGCGCTTTCCAGTACGTCACATGATAAAATGGATGATGTCATTCAAAAGTACAACTTGCTCCCAGACCCGCCCCCCAAAAAAATCCCTCATACAGGTATGTGGATGGAAAAATAAAAAAGTTATGGCTCTTGTAAGAAGGGGAGGAAAAAACAAAAATGAAAAAAACGGAAAGTGTAAGAGCTGGTTTTTGCACGCTGAGCTGCGGTTTATATTGATTACATTTTGAGGTACATATGATCTTTGGATCGCTTTTTATTGCATTATTTTGTGAAATGTGAAGACCAAAAAACAGCAATTCTGGCATTTCATTTTTTTTTTTCCTTTTCAGATTTTCACATCTGATATAAATACCACAATTTTACATTTTTATATTGTTTTGATGCTATTTTTTAAAAATCTTTCAATGGGTAAAAGGAAGGGATTTTGTATATATACATTCCAAAGACATACTGATAGGGAATTTAGATTGTGAGCCCCAACGGGGACAGCGATGATAATGTGTGCAACCTGTAAAGCGCTGCGGAATATTTTAGCGCTATATAAAAATAAAGATTATTATTATTATTATTATTTACAATTTTTCCTTTTCTATTTAGTCCTCTAAGGCTACATTCAAACCAAGTTTTAATATACTGTGGAAGGTTGGCTCACTTAGCTGCTCCTCGAGGTAGACACAGGCACACATGTGGTTAAAGTCTCTGGGTGGTTTATTGCATCATAAACCAAAAAAACCCAAACTGGTAACAGAAAACATTTGTCCGTCTCAAATGGAAATAAAAAGTTCATATACAGCCCTGCCCAGTTTCTCTGGGACAACACATATGGCAGCTCTCGCAGGAGCTAGCAGTCAGGAGTAGTGTTGAGCGATACCGTCCGATACTTGAAAGTATCGGTATCGGAAAGTATCGGCCGATACCGGCAAAGTATCGGATCCAATCCGATACCGATACCCGATACCAATACAAGTCAATGGGACTCAGGTATCGGACGGTATTCCTGATGGTTCCCAGGGTCTGAAGGAGAGGAAACTCTCCTTCAGGCCCTGGGAACCATATTAATGTGTAAAAGAAAGAATTAAAATAAATAATATCGCTATACTCACCTGTCCGACGCAGCCGGGACCTCAGCGAGGGAACCGGCAGCGTTGTTTGTTTCAAATTCGCGCTTTTACTTGGTTACGTGAGGTCCCGGCTTGTGATTGGTCAGGGCGGCCATGTTGCCGGGACGCGGACCAATCACAGCAAGCCGTGACGAAATTACGTCACAGCTTGCTGTGATTGGTCCGAGTCCCGGCAACATGGCCGCCATTAACCAATCACAAGCCGTGACGTCACGGGAGGCTGGACATGCGCGTATTTTGAAAAGCGCGCGTGTCCAGCCTCCAGTGACGTCCCGGCTTATGATTGGTCACGGCGCCATGTTGCCGGGACGCGGACCAATCACAGCAAGCCGTGACGAAATTACGTCACGGCTTGCTGTGATTGGTCCGCGTCCCGGCAACATGGCCGCCATTAACCAATCACAAGCCGTGACGTCACGGGAGGCTGGACACGCGCGCTTTTCAAAATACGCGCATGTCCAGCCTCCCGTGACGTCCCGGCTTGTGATTGGTTAATGGCGGCCATGTTGCCGGGACGTCACTGGAGGCTGGACACGCGCGCTTTTCAAAATACGCGCATGTCCAGCCTCCCGTGACGTCCCGGCTTGTGATTGGTTAATGGCGGCCATGTTGCCGGGACGTCACTGGAGGCTGGACACGCGCGCTTTTCAAAATACGCGCATGTCCAGCCTCCCGTGACGTCACGGCTTGTGATTGGTTAATGGCGGCCATGTTGCCGGGACGCGGACCAATCACAGCAAGCCGTGACGTAATTTCGTCACGGCTTGCTGTGATTGGTCCGCGTCCCGGCAACATGGCCGCCCTGACCAATCACAAGCCGGGACTTCACGTAACCAAGTAAAAGCGCGAAATTTAAACAAACAACGCTGCCGGTTCCCTCGCTGAGGTCCCGGCTGCGTCGGACAGGTGAGTATAGCGATATTTTTTATTTTAATTCTCTTTTTTACACATTTTTACATTAATGTTGTTGCGATACCCGATACCCGATATCACAAAAATATCGGATCTCGGTATCGGAAATTCCGATACAGCAAGTATCGGCCGATACCCGATACTTGCAGTATCGGAATGCTCAACACTAGTCAGGAGGCTTCCTACCTCCACACACCACAGACCAAGAAAAAAAACAGGCTGGACATTTATTTCCCCAGCCACCCCTTTGAGGTGGAGATATGGTGAGTGGTTTCTTACCTACTCACCTAAAAACCCACCCATAACATGGCCTCTTAACTCCTTCAGCTCATAGCATGCTGATGGAGATCTCGGCACCAAGATCTAGGGAGATGAGCCATTCTGAACATCCCCTCGTCCAAGCCTGTGGCCTGCAGCAACGACCCTGGGACCCCGCTTCACCGTAGAAACCACCCCCGGTAAGCAATAAGACGCATGGATTATAAGAAGCACCACCATTTTATTAAAGAAAAGATTTTTTTCCTATCTTTCTCCTCAAAATTTGGGGTGTGCCTTATAATCCTGTGCGTCTTATAATCCGCAAAATACACTATATATATAAAAATAAATATAATATAATACAATATATCATGCTGCCGTGATTGTGATGTCCCACGTGACAGATACTCTATTATGTCCTCCACATTTTCATTTAAAATACATTTGTGCCAAAGCTTCATTACCAATGTAGCAGAAATGCTAGGCATGGTTCATGTGATAGACAAAAAGGATAATTAAAAGAACAGCCTGCCTGTAATGTTGGTGTGGTGTGTACATGCAGTGCGCAGGGATCCCAGTACATCGGGCATGGGTAGGATCCCTTGGTGTCATCAGTGGTGGCCGTGCCCGGAGCCTGGCGCACGGTTCCCTCATGGCTAGATGTCAGTGGTGTACCCCATGAAGTTGATGCAGAGATGAAGCAGGGGAAGAAGCAGATATGGTGTTACGGAAGTAAACTGTACTTAAAGCAACAGGTATAATAACAGTAGATGGAGCTACATAAACTTGATGATCACATGTCTGATTATCTTAGGAGAGGTCCCAATAACAGTAGCAGAATGAGAACACACTAGAGTATGTTCTAGTACAGTCTGTAGACGCTGGTGGTTAACCTGTAAGACTAAAATAAAAGCCTACGAGTTTGCTACACCCTAGTGGGCCTTCATGTAATGTGTCGGGGTGTAAAAGATGAGTACCTCGTCCACGGCTACCGCCCCGCACCACACTACACCTCCAGATCCCTATGCCTTCTCTTCGTCATCACATGTAGGTGTCATGTGTTTACTGCAACAGAGACGAGCCAGAAGACAGCAGTGTCTGATTTCTCCTACCCCTGCACTGTTTAGAAGCACTTCACCTTCATATTAAATGGTGCAGGTTTCTTTTAGCAATGCAGGGGTTAATCTGCTCAGTTGAGAGCTCTTGGAAGCTTTCCTGCATTAAGGCTCTCAGCTTTTCACTGTTAGCCACTCCCATCTCCTATTTAATCTGGACCCTGCCAAGCACTCATTGCCAGAGAGAGCTTATGCTGCATGGTTAGGTGATGGTGATGTGGCGCCCCAGGGTCCTGGTCGTTACAGTAGCATTGCTTCCCTCACGGGGGAGGTGGTGTTACGTTTGGAGGCAAGAAGGGATAACTGTCACCAGGTAACCAGAAGCATGCAACATGTTCACACTCCAGGCCACCAGGGGGAGCTTTTGATCCTATTTACTAGGTGACTCCCCATATATATGGTAGTTTGTAGGGAAAGTTAGTCAGTTCTTGCCAGGAAACAGACTGGAGCAATCTGAGGCAGAAGAGGGTGTACAGAGCTGTGTAGCCACAGTGCTGCAGTTCCTGGAAAGAGACATACAGAAAGACAAACGTATTGCAGTGAGCGTGTAGGAGAGCGAAGCACAGGAGAGGAATACCAGTGGGAGACCAGCCATGAGCAGGCTGCCTCCTTCTGAGGCACAGAGACCGGTAGCCGGAACACCAAGGTTGTAAGGGCCTCTACGACTTACATCAGAGACCGGCAGGACAGCTGAACTCCAAGTTACCTGTCCGCCTTAATACCCAGAAGGCACGGTGACACCCTTAGAGCCTGGGGCATGCTAGAGTCCCTATGAACAGGCTCAAGTCACCAGTCATACGGGTTGTGTCCTATCCTATAAGGGGGACAGAGAGAGAACATCTGTGAGGACCGTATATGAAGCCATAGGCAGTAAGGAACTACAACACCACAGCGCTAGAGGAAGGCTTTGATTTCCACCTGGATAAGGGGACTCCTAACTTGCCTCCAAGCCGGCCGGACCCTGCCTGCCCTGTGATCTGGTGCTCTGGACTGTGGCTGCTGAAGTCTTCAGTAAATAAGGTAAAGAGAATGAAAACCTCGTTCTCGTTCTTCACTACACTTCTCACATCTTCCATCTACACACTGGGAGCCCTGGGGATATACGTCACCTGTGGGAAGGTATACCATCTAGCTGCCATAACATCACCCCAGAGGACCCCTTAAAGCAGCGTCGGTCCCCACTGACCGAATACCACAGGTGGTGTCACGAACATAAACATAAACTTTATTCCTTTTACAGAACTTTCCCTTTTACATATGCACCCAGGGCCACGGACCCGGTCGCCACCGTGACATCCCCCTGTGAACGCAGGACCCAGTACCGAGTACCCCACGGCCCTGGCGGGCGACTCAGTAATTGGTTGTTGTTGTTGTTTGAGAAGGTGTATGATGGATTTATATGTGACTGTTGCTAGGTTTTGGGTGTGTGCTAATTCCCCTCCTTCTCCTACATTGGTTTTACCCCATCCTCCATTCCCCGATGCGTTCCTCTGTTATATGTGTGATTATATTTGAATACTAGGTATTTTTTGTTACCCCTGTTCATATTACCTTGTTAGTCTGACTGGTGTATTACGGTACACTACTACTCTCCTCTTCCCTGGGTGGAGGAAAGGTAAAGACTGAGAGTGGATTCAGGAGCTAAGGCAAGGTACATGGCCCTGGAGTCTTCACCATCAGAAGTAATCTGGGGAACAGGGCGAGCTTAGATGTCCCTAGCATTAGGGACAGGAAAGGAGCCTGTGGTCCCGGGACACTTGACAACAGAGTCGTGATAGTAGGTTGGTGATCAGCTTAATCATCTACTTCCTGGCTTTCCTTGGCCTCTCTGAGTCCAACACAGTTAGATGCATCAGTTGGCCAGGAAATTCCTCCCATTAAGCGGGTGAAACAGGAACAATGCACCACACTTTCTTCAGGTAGTTCTGATATCTCGGCAAACTTGAGCTGCTCTCCTACATCCTTGCTGTGGCTGCTCCCTGCTACTACTCTATTTTATAACATAAACTCCACTCACTCAACTCTTCCCTAGCCTCTCAGGCTCATTGTGCCTGAAGGTACTTACTTTTTAAGGTTCGTACTTTGTTTTTTCTTCATCATGATTCTTTATTTTGCTCGTTTTATGAATGAATAATGCAAAGGTTGTGGATATTTTGGAGAAATAAGTAGGGTTTTCTTACAAATAAGAGGGTTTTGGGGGTAATTTTGAAATTTAGGCATTTTTTTATTTGGTATGTTAACGTTTATTAAATGTTCTTTTATTTTGCATGTTATTTTGTGTACTCTCTTTTACTACAGCCCTATGAAAGTCACTGATTACTTTTAGAGCCCAGAAATTGAGATAATTAGATATTATAGGCGTTTTTGTAACCTGTGCCTGTCAGGTGCACCACGCCTGAACTCAGGAGTACCAGAGATGCTAGGGTTAAAGAGAATTGAACCTTGTTTTTGTCCACCTGAGTGGGTGGATCCCTGCGGCCACACAGACTGTATGCTATTTTGTTTTTCCCTTTATGCTAGAAGGGCCGTGTGTATTTTACCTGATTTTGCACTGGTTTATGCAGTACTTTTTAATAAACCAGTCGAAAATTTAAAATGAAATTGTTCCTGTGACTACCTCTTTAAGCAGCCGAGTGAGTTCCACGTGATCCATAGTGTCTAGCGAACCCAAGACATGGCATACAGCACAAGCTGTGACTGGTAGGAACCACCTTGGCTCCGTAGAATGGGCAAAAGCCATCATTCATTTGGTCACGACCTGTAACAGGGCTGTTACTTACCACGGGAAACATTAATACTCATGTCTTATTATGTGTCAGAGAGTCTTTTGGACAGCAGGCATGATTGTTGACTGTCACCTCTGCACCCTCTATAGCTATACCTCTGGGTTCAATACATACATTGTGGCTTCAGTCCTTACAACATTCCAAACAAGCACTAACGCGGAAACACAATAGCTGATGGGATGAATTACCGCAAATGCAGCAGATTGTCAATAAACATGAATCAGCATGTTAGAAAACATTTCCTGTTTCAATAACTTTGCAGAAAATCTGTCTTCTAAAATAAGTAATACATGTAAACAAGCAGGGTGTTAGGTGGTAACCCCTGCTGTCAATCTTGATGTGTTTGATTGTTTCCCATTTTTTGTTTTTGTGCTTGATGAGCTTGTGTGAGCAGGATTACAACTGAATATTTATAGAAATCAGCCCCCCGACTTCCTGATTGCTGGGGAGCGGGAGCTCACCTCTTTGGCAGACAAACAGAGCATATGTATATACTGTACATAAGATATTTGCCAGGTCACTTCCACGAGCGTGCGCGAAGCAGTCCGGGAACACCAAATAGTACTACAAAGAAAAAAGTTCTCCAGCATCAATGTTAACAAAAGTTTTCAGCCTTCGTTTGGATACAGATTAGAAACTATTACAGACAGATATAAAGCAAAAACACAAAACTTGAGCTTGGTTTGAGTTAGTATACATGCAACATCTAAACATATGTTCACACTGGCCATAAAACATACAAAAACTACAAGAAACAAAATGAGCAAAAACCCTGCTGTAACTAAATAAGTAAAAAGCAAATGCAGCGCCCCAGAGTCCTGGTCGTTGCAGTAATGTCGTTCTTCCACCAGGGGGAGTGATATTACGTCTGAAGGCAATAAAGGAGATCACTTTACCAGGTATCACAAACCACACAACACACTTCACACTTCCAGGCTGCCAAGGAGAGCTACGCTCCTATCTATTAGGGCACTCCTCACAATTAGGTAAAACTGGTGGTCTGGACAGAAAGTGAGGGAGAAGCAGACAGAGTTTGGCAGAAGCTGGCTGGAGCGATTTCCAATCAGATCCAGACTGCGGTCTGAGGGGAACGAGGGTCCACGGAGCTGCGCCTGCCCCACGTGCGGCAGCATCCCAAGAAAGAGACATTAGAAGAGAAGTGTATTGTAGCGAGTGAGAAACGAAGTCATAGCAAAAAGGAGAGGAAACCAGAAGGAGTTCTGCCCTGTGAAAGGCTGCCTCCTTCTGAGGCGCAAGAATCCGGTAGCCAGGACACCGAGGGAGTAAGGATCTCTACGCTTTACTTCAGAGACTGGCAGGACAGTTAATTCCACGTTAGCTGTCCAACCTTATACCCAGGAGGCACGGTGGCAACTTGTGGGGGCCGGGGCATGGTAGAATCCCTGTAAAAAAGCCTCAGGCCACCAGTCATATGGGTTTTGTCCTATCCTATCCATCAGGGGGACAGAGAGAAAGAGACTTAACATCTCCAATAGTTGTGAGGACCTTACCAAGAAGCTCAGCAGGGAGGTACTACAACACCCAGGCGCTAGAGGAAGGCTACTGATTTCCACCTGGATAAGGGGACTCTGGATTTGCCTTCAGACCGGCCGGCCTCTGCCTACCCTGTGGTCTGTACCCTGGACTGTGGACACTGAAGCCTTCAGTAAAGGTAAAGAGACTGCAACCTTGTGTCCTCATTCTTCACTGCGCCTCACACCATTCACCATCTACACTCTGGGAAGCCCTGGGGATACACTTCACCTGTGGGAAGGTATACCATCAAGCTGCCATTACCCCAGCGGACCCCTAAGCAGCATCGGTCACCCTGACCAAATACCACCGGTGGCGTCACGAACATTTCCCCTTTAAAGACCTTTCCCTTATTTTATAACGGACGTTCCCCTAGGGCCACGGACCGGGTCAGCCACCGTGACTTCCCCCGCCGAGAGAACTGAAGGACCCGGTACCGAGTACCCCGCCGCCCTTGGGGGCGCTCCACAAAAGTGCATCTAAATAACACAGAGTTCTTATTAATACTGTTTTTGATCAAAAATAGCATAAAAGCCACCCCACCTTGACAAGGTGACCCTGATCGGGACAGTCCTACGCTGTCTAATATTAAAAACCTTACCATGTGTCAAAATTGACCTCAGTGTGTGAATAAGGGCAGACAACCAGTGGACACCAGTCTGGGGACACCTTTAAGTGTAATTTCCAGCTCAGGAAAGGGAGGCCACATCCCGACTTGCAGAGAATGCAAAAATACAAAGAAAAAACACAAAAATTGAGCCACATGACCGCTATATTTGTCTGTATTAGTTTTTTAGTGATGAGTGAGCGCTAAAATGCTCGGGTACTCGTTACTGTAGTTGAGCAAACCGTAATGCTCGGGTGCTCGACCCCAGAAACGAGTATAATGGAAGTTAATGGTAAACCTGAGCATTTTTCCGTGGCCCTTCCACCAGAGATCTGGATGGGGGTCTACAAATTGGTTAAAATTATGGAAACAGCGCTGAAATTATATGGAAACAGCATGGAGAAGACCCCTTGAAGCATCTCTGAATCCCAGGTCGCTGCTGGGAACAATGTTGTCAGATGATTACGCCACTTTTACAGACTGACAATAAAACATTCAAAATCGCAGTTAAAATGGATTTTGCTGGAAAAATTGTTAACTTTATTTCCAGGATAATGACAAAATAAATAAGAGAAAAAAATGCTCCTCCACACCTTGGGGTATGTTCACACGCAGTGTTTCTTCTGGGTTTTTTTTGCATTGCTTGGTGAAAAAAAACATTCAACAGTGAATGTAATTTTATCATTTTATTACCTTAGCTGGCCATGTGGTGTGTGAAACATGATCAGACACATCCTGTTTAATTTATGAAGGAAGGACTCTGAAAGTCACAATTTCTTTTTTCAGGGTAATCAGGGGGGCATTACTATTTGTAGAGTGCCATAAAGTGGCCCTTATTATTGTTAGAAGGCCAGGAGTTGCCCCTCACTATTGTCAGTGGGCCATCAGGCGGCGCTCACTGTAATTTTATAGGGCAAGCAGCCAGGCCTCACTAAGATTTTTTGGAGAGACAACAGATGTCTATGCTTTGCATAGCAATATATTGCTACTGCAATATAATTTATCTATCTGAGGTGGGCAGATTTTCTTTTTCGTATTAATACTGTAAAGTTTGAAACTTGGAGGGTCAGCAGGTGTCCCTCACAATTTATAGAGGGTCAGGAGGTGCCCACACTATTTTTAGATGGAGAGCAGGCATCTTGTGGACAGATGAGACCAGGATAGAGTTTTCAGTAAAACACATCATTCCACTGTAAATGAAATGAGGCCTGCAAATAAAAGAACAGAATAGTTGCAGTCAAATATGGTGGAGTTTCAAAGATATTTTGGGGTTGTTTTGCCGCCTCTAGCCCTGGGTGCTTTGATTGTGTGCAGGGCATCATGAAATGTGAAGATTCCCAAAGGATTTTGGGCCACAGTATAGATCCCAGGGTCAGAAATCTGGGTTTATATCCTAGGTCATGGATCTTCAAGCAGGACAATAACCCCAAATATACTTCAGGAAGCACCTAGAAATAGACGGAAACAAAGCACTGGAGAGTTCAGAAGTGGTAATTCCAACTGCAGTTTGGTAAAATCTCCCACCACTACCTCTTACATACAGATGCTACAGAGAAACTGTGAATGGACACCTTAAATCAGTTAATTTTGCCTGCTTTGATGAATGTCAGATTACAGATCATTGCAGAAAACATGAATCGGTCAATGAGAGCATGGTAAAAAACAGCAGCAAGGCTTAGAATTTATAAGGCAATAATCACTACTAGATGACTGTCATACGCTATACCTACTGCCACACCTCATCCTACCCAAATTGCAGATAAGAGGGGTATTATTGTAGAATATAGAAGGGATTTGAACTGGCCCTGAATAGATATTTTCTTTCACTTGGAAGCAACAAACTCTGGAGGAACGCAATTAACACTGGCAGCTTTGATGATTTTCTGAGTACAGATTACCATAAAAAATCAGTTAATGAGTGCATGGAAATTAGCAGCAGCAAGCCTTAGAATTTATAAGGCAATAATCCCTGACTAGATGGCTGTAATATGCTATACCGACTGCCACACCTAACTGTAGACAAAATGCAGAGAAGAGCGGTATTACTATAACAGAATAAAATCTATTTGAATTAGCCCTAAAAAAAGCTATTAGGTTATTTCATCAGCTCTGCTGGGGAATATAGTGAAACATTTTGCATCTACTTAGCCTGATATGGAGGAGACCATGATCTTCTGTACTTACTGTACAAACTATTCAGTCCTGGCTGTGAAATCCTGTATGCAGTGTGAGAACTCCCTATGTGACGACCACCTAACAGCCCACAATAAAACACTGTATCATATATTACCAACATAACTAGTGTTGAGCGATACCTTCCGATATTCGAAAGTATCGGTATCGGATTGGATCGGCCGATACCGGCAAAATATCGGATCTCGCCGATACCGATACCCGATACCAAAACAAGTCAATGGGACACAAATATCGGAAGGTATCCTGGATGGTTCCCAGGGTCTGAAGGAGAGGAAACTCTCCTTCAGGCCCTGGGATCCATATTCATGTTAAAAATAAAGAATAAAAATAAAAAATATGGATATACTCACCCCTCCGGCGGACCCTGGACCTTAGCGATGTAACCGGCAGCCTCCGTTCCTAAGAATGCAGAGTGAAGGACCTTCGATGATGTCGCGGCTTGTGATTGGTCGCGTGACCGCTCATGTGACCGCTCACGCGACCAATCACAAGCCGCGACGTCATCGCAGATCCTACACTCACTGCATTCTTAGGAACGGAGGCTGCCGGTGAGTATATCCATATTTTTTATTTTTATTCTTTATTTTTTACATGAATATGGATCCCAGGGCCTGAAGGAGAGTCTCCTCTCCTCCAGACCCTGGGAACCATACACTGGGAACTTCCGATTCCGATTTCCGATATCACAAAAATATCGGAACTCGGTATCGGAATTCCGATACAGCAAATATCAGCCGATACCCGATACTTGCGGTATCGGAATGCTCAACACTAAACATAACCCATCAGCTGTTTTGTTTTCCAAAAATGTTACCCCAACTAGAAGGTGAAGCCTCAGAAAATCATTTTTTGCATTACTAAGGAGTGGATCTCCTACACTGGTAAAGCATATGCACTGTGGGCATGGGCTGAAAAACATTTATCTCTTCGGGATATACATACTGTATATATTAAGGAATGTTCGAGGTAGGCCTCTAAAAATTGTTAATGCAGGAATCATAAACACCCTTAGAAAATTCATAGTGAAGGTAGCATGATCACACTATTGATGTGGTGGAGAAGGAGGCAGAGGAAATCCTAAAGCGTATACCCATGTTTTGGTGGGAAGGGGTGCATAGGAATAGATCAGAAAAAAACCCCAAAACTCTGAATTTGAGTTTAAGTTCTGCTGCTGTCATCTGGTGGTGTAGATTAGCCTAAGAAGCTAGCCGAATCCAGCTTGTTCATTTTGATAAGAGTCAGCCTGTCAACATTTTTAGTTGACAGGTGGATGTGCCTATAGGTTATAATACCCCCAGCGGCTCTAAAAAACCCGCTCTGACAAAACTCGGAAGGCAGGCCAGGACCTTCAAGGCATAGAGCGACAGTTCATGTCTCGTGTCTAGCTTGGATACCCAATAGGTGTAAGGCACAGAGGAATCACGGAGGATGCTGATACTTTTCCCTCCTTGTCAGAGTACCCAGCGCATCATGGCCTAGGTGATGGGATAGTCTGAGAAATCTGCCCCAGTGGTTTGATAGTGCTTCCCTGCCACTGTTTCATCTGGTGTGTCTTCCTCGTCTCTGTTCCTTGGTTATCCAAGGAATTGTGACCTCTGTCGTCAGCATTGCCAGATGGGAATTTGTTAAATAATTCTTCAACTAGGGCCTTTTGGTACTGCAACATTTTATTAGACCTCTCCACCACAGGAAGGAGAGATGTAAAGTTCTCCTTCTAGCTTGGAACTAGAAGGGTGACCAACCAGTAATTATTGTTGGCCAAAGTTTGTATAACGCGAGGGTCATGGGAAAGGTAGCTGAACATAAACTCAGCCATGTGTGCCAGACTGCCAGCAGCCAAGACTTTCCTGTTCCCACCAAGAGGATGACAGTCCATGTTGTCCTCCTCCTTGTCCTCCCTCATCTTCGTGCCATCCAAGCTGAATAGATGGGATGAAGGTGGTGTGGGTACTACCGTCTGTAGTACAGGCAACCAGATCCTGTTCCTCTTCCTCATTATCACCCAATCCGCTTTGAGAACATGAAATGAGGCTGGGCTGTGTAACATCACCCATTATACTTTCTTGCTCCATCTCGCATCTTTAATTGTGTAGCGATACAGTAGCAGGCAAAATTACCTACGGCAGGCAATGCAATCCTTCATATCCCGTTCTGCCATCTACTACTTCATTAGTAATATATTGACGAGTACATATGTAGAGTTGAGCGAATATGTTCGGAATCAGTGGCCGAATCTGAATTTACCATATTTGTGACAAATTTTGGTTTGACGATCGATTATGAACATATTTGGTCATTTCTACTCCCATTAACTCCAATGAAGTTTGGCTGTGTTCGGCGAATATTGCAAATAAAATATTCGCCGCCGATCTTAATTGGAAACAAATTTAGAAATCAATAGCTCAATTCTACATATGAGTTAACCGCAATTGTTCCAATGAATGTGAATATGCGATCGAGGGTGAAAAATTGGCATGTAGATGAAAATAAAAAGAGAAGGATAGAGCGAAAAATATTGATTTGTTGCGCTACAAATCCAACAATGATACTAGCACTAACAACTATATACTGACTAAATAGGAGCTGTAGACATAAAATAACCCAAAATTTCAATTAAGACTATACTCAAAAGTGCTTATTATTTATTGTACAAGTGTAAGAATAATACAAAAAAATAATGTAAAACTGGCCACTCCTAGTATATTAAAAGGAATCGAACCCTCCTGAATACCAAAAATCAGCATTTTCCACCAACTTCCTCTGTTCTTCCTACACATTATCTGATTTTTATTATTTTCACGGCTTACAGGAAGTTCGAGAGAGCAAATGGACATGGGATTGGGCACGTGATGTATTTGTGGTTCAGAAGTGAGCAAAATCCCTCATACAGAAGACAGTAAGTATCAGAGGAGGCGTAGCGTGCTATCCCTGGAAGAAATGAAGAATATTTATGAGCAATCGTTGGATGAATCCAATACAGGTAACAAGAAATATATGTAAGAGACAGGATTTTGATGTTGTGCCAACCAAAGGTAGAGTGAAAGGTAGAATTATAGGATTGGATATCAATGACTGGAGGAAAAAAGTAAATAGAGTAGTGACCCATAATAATGTTAGATGATAATAATTGGAGAAGGACATTTCTTCAGTTCTAGAACGTTTCGGATCTATGGAATCATTTGTTTCAGTGTTTTGGACTTCATGAGCCTAGAGCAAGGTCTTTGTTAGCTCTATAACTAACCTTATAAAATAAGTAAGTAGAACATTATTATAAATGAAAGAAAACCAGGATGAATTTGCGACTTCCAACATACTTAAGATTCTTGTTGATGTGGTCCCCAGGATGGAAACTGGATCGGCAGTGTTTTAATTGAGCTCCGTGGTTCCTTGTGAGATGAGAAGATTTGCAAATGACATGATTGCTAACATGATTATAAAAAATTCCCCTGACTTGATCTTTTTTAGACCAGCTTATTATAATAGTTTACCACTCTTTGGTTACATCCAAGTCTTGGGGATCCAAAGATTTTTTTTTCTCTAAGCTCAGATGTGTTACTGAAGGATGTACATATTGCCTTTTATGCTTTTTAGGTTTTCAGGTTCTCTCTGGAATTAGATCAGTAGCAATCTATATATCTGATGTATTTAACATATTTCATAGACAGTGGCCTATTGCTAACAGCAGCAGACCACTCGGCCACTATGGGGCCCATGAGTCAGGTGGGGCCCAGTGTAGCGCCGGCACCGAGTATTAAGCTTTCAACTTTATTTGCTTCCTGGTTGCAGATACAGTTGAAAACAATGATGTAACAGTGAGCCAACCCTCTCTCCTCCATCATTATCCCTGTGTGTCTGAGCTCTGACATCTCAGAACTGCGAGCGCCATGACGTCACTAGAGCTCACTCTGCAGAGCTTCAGACCACACACTGCAGAGACTCTGGAGCAGCGGGGGAGGTATTTTTTTTAAATCCTTGAGTACATTTTGGGTGCCATTATGCTATTTGGAAGGCTTTGTGGTGGCCATTATGCTATTTAGGGGGCCAATATACTGTTTGGAGGGAAATGTAGGGGCCATTATACTATTTTAAGTGCTATGTGGGTACCATTATGTGATTTAAAGGGCTACCTGGAGGCCATTATACTGTTTGAAGGGCTATGTGGAGGCCATTATACTATTTGAAGGGCTATGTGGGTACCATTATGCTATTTGAAGGGCTACCTGTAGGCATTATTGTATTTGGTGGGCTATGTTGGAGCCATTATGCTATTTGGAGTGCTATGTTGGGGCCATTATAATGTTTGGAGGGCTAATGGGGGACATTATACTGTATGTAGGACATTTTACACTGTGGAGGGTTGTGTGGGTTCCATCATACTGTGTGGAGGTTTGTGTGGGGGATCATTATACTGATTGGAGGGCTACGTGGGGGGCATTATACTGTTTGGAGGGCTAGTTGGGGACAATATACTGTATGTGGGCCATTTTACAGAGTGGAGAGTTGTGCGAGATCCATCATAGTGCATTAAGGTTTGTGTGGGGGTCATTATACTGATAGGAGGGCTATATGGTGGGCATTATATTGTTTGGAAGGCTAGTGGGGGCAGTTATATAGTGTGCGGGCCATTATATGATTTCTGGGTCATTATACAGAGACGTATGGTTCATCATACTGTGTGGAGGGTTGTGTGGTGCCATCATACTGTTTGCAGGATTGTGGGGGCCATTATATTGTATGAAAGACAATTATATTGTATGGATGTGGAGCGGCCCCCAAATGCAGGGCAGCGGGGTACTCAGTACCGGGTCCCTCGGTCTCGGTTCTAGGGGTGTCACGGTGGCCCGACCTGGTCCGTGGCCCTGCTAAGGGGCGCCCAAATAAAGGTGTAGGTGAGAGTTTGTCAAGTGTTCGTGACGCCACCTGTGGTATTCGGTCAGGGTGACCGACGCTGCTAGGGGTCCACTGGGGTGATGGAATGGCAGCTAGATGCTGTAACTTCCCACAGGTGAAGTATGTCCCCAGGGCTTCCCTTGATGAGTAGATGGTAATGGTGTAGGTCACAGTAAATGACGAGGACACAGGGTTGCAGTCTCTTTACCTTTTACTGAAGGCTTCGGCATCCACAATCCAGAGCACTGCTAACAGGGCTGGCTGAGACTGGCCGGTCCAAAGGCACATCCAGAGTTCCCTTTACAGGTGGAAATCAGTGCCTACCTACTAGCGCCTGGGTGTTGTAGTACTTCCCTGCTGAGCACCACGGTATAGTCCTCACAACTGTCGTGTATGTTTCTGTTCTTTCTCTCCATCCCCCAGATGATATGGATAGGACGCACCCGTATGACGGGATAGGCCTGGAGTTATTTTATAGGGACCCTAGAGACGCCCCTCTCCCACAATTGCCTCTGTTGTCTTCATTAGGTGTAAAGGTGAGACAGCCAACCTAAAGTTAACTGCCCTGCCGTAGTTCAAAGTAATGCGTAGAGCCTATTACTTCCTCGGTGTTCCGGCCACCGGCTACGCGCCTCAGAAGGATGTTACCGATCTTATGGCAGGACTCCTTCTGGAGTTGTCTCCTTGCGCCGTGACTTCAATTCTCACTCTCCACAATCTACTTCGCTTCTTGTCCTTCCTTAGGAGACTGCCGCTATGTAGTGCAGGCGCAGCTCCGTAACGATCTGTCTCGTGCTAGGCCACTGTCAGGATCCCACACCTGACAGGTCCTCCCTGGAACTCTCCCAGGCTGCTTTCTGACTAACTTCTTATCCAACCCCCAGTTTTACCAGAGTGTGAGGAGTGGCCTAATACATAGAACCTTTTTCCTCCCCCTGGTGGCCGGAGTGTGAAGTGTAGTGTGTTACTGTGATACCTGGTCAGGTGAACTCCTTTAGTGCCATCAGACGTGCCATCACTCCCCCTTGTGGAAGAGCGAAAATACTGCAACGACCAGGACTCTGGGGCGCTGCAGATGGTCATTAGAATGTATTGAGGGCTGTGTTGGGGGCCATCATAAAGTGTGGAGAGCAGTGCCAGGGCCATCATACTGCGTTGGGGTCACTGGGAGCATCATACTGTGTTGGAGTCACTGTGGGGGTATCATACTTTGTGGTGAAGGGGTACTGTAGGGTCATCATACTGTGTGTGGAGGGTACTGTGGAGGAATTTATTGTGGTGCATCATACTGTTTGAAGGGCACTTTTGTTGGCCTCATACTTTATGGGGGCCATGAGAAGGGTGTCTTAATTTGTGGGAACACGAACGGGCTTCATAAAGAGCAACATAACTTTGTAAGAGTTGAAAAGTTGTGAGGTATGCTCTTTGGTGACCGAGCTGAATATTATTTTGTTGTGTGGGGACCTATTAGGACTTCTGCTATGGGGCCCCATTATTTCTATGTACACCCCTGCTCATAGGACTAGCAATATAGTGCTTACAGTAGTAGTCACCTAGTTTTCTGAAATATGCAATGTTTCAGCATAAGGAAGTGGACTTAGGCTGGGTTCACATTACGTTTACAGCAGCCCGTTCAACACATACGGTAACGGGCTGCTGTAAACGTAAGTATGGCAGCCCGCTAGCGCAGATAGAGCATCTGCTAGCTCTATCTGCGCTAGCAGTGAAGGACCCGGAAATGCTGCAGCCCTCGTCTCAGGGTCCGTCACTCAATGACGGCACATCCCTAGCGCACGCCTATTGTGGGCGTGCGCTAGTGATGCGTTCGACATAGGAATTAATGGCGGCCGTTAAGGACTACGTTACACCGCGTTTATGCAGCTGTGTAATGTAGTCCGTCTAACGGACGCCCATAACGTAGTGTGAACCCAGCCTTACAGTTTCTGCACTGCTGGTAGACCCAGTTACAATATTTAAAAGTATACATGTCTTTATTCACAATGTCTATAACTACGTGTTTTGCAGTCTAGCTGACCTCTTCATAAGAATAACAACATCTTGCTATAAGGCTTGATGGCATGTAATGGGCAGGATAAATAACGATAAAAGAAAAACATACAAAACCTATAGTACAAATATGATTTTTATAAGGGTAAAGACCCCTATTTAAATTTCTAAATAGTTCAATTTTAGTTTGGGGGGGAGGATGACAAACTCATTTTAATAAAATATGTAAGAATCTCATCAATAGGTAATTGTTTATTACTTCATAATTATGTTTGTGCGCCTGCTGCCCCACACAGCATATTGAAACCCAGGTCAGTACCTTTCCTGCCTCATGTTTACCTTTCATTTAATTTAATTCCTTATTGGAAAGATGAAGTTCTCCATAATTATATGGGGGTAGCATTGATGGTACGGCATTATATTTACATCTATTGATTTCCCGTATCACAATATATAATTTTGTCAGGCAGGACATTCACATATCCTTGTATGTTTGATAAGTGGTCTATTCACTAGAGTCCGATGAGCCCCGGTGCAAGATTGTGACCACTGGCGTCAGCAGACCGTTCACCCGCACGGGTCCGGTCATGGTCACGAACTCTGCGACCGTGTTTGTTATACCCCTGGGTCTATTCTTGTTCATTATTGGAAGAAGTTGGTTCTAATTTCCAACCATTGTACATTACATAGTGCTTTATTCTTCTTCCTTATTCAAGATTTTTCAATGTTTTTCCTCTTTGGAACAATTTGGCTTTACCAAAGAATAACACTGTTTGCCTCAATCTGGTTATTATGCTCTGGTGCTAACCCCGAGTGTCCCAAGTGTGCAGTCCCCACACTTCAAAGTCTCGCTGCCGTTCAACAGTCATAACACGTACAGGGATTCCCTGTTTGTTAGGCAATCCCTGTATATGTTGCGGCTGTCGAACGGCTGGGAGACATGCAGCCGCAACATATTATTCAAGCACGCCGAAGTCACTCGGTCAGCACACGAGCATGCTGAGATAACAACTTATCCCAGAATGTTCGCTCATCACTATTACTGACTTTTTTTTTACCTGTTTCCATACATTTATTATTATTATTATTATTATTATTATTATTATTTATTTATTTATTTATTTATATAGCATCATTGATTCCATGGTGCAGTACATGAGAAGAGGTTACACACAAAAAGGTAAAAAAAGGGCCGAGCTTCGGCTGCAAGGGAAGAATCTAGGCTTCCCAGGACTAGAGGTCAACTGGAGAGGTATCAGAGGGCTCCAATGGCAACATATTTTCCCGGAGTTAGTCAACATCGCTAAGAGGGCCAAAGGGCCGGTGATATTGGTGTTATATGCCGGTGGCAACGATTTGGGCAAACACAAAATCGCTGAGCTCTATACAGTGATGACAACAGAAATGGAGCATTTTACCTGCCTTCTACCAGATATGATATGGGTGTGGTCAGAGATAGTACCACGAGCCGTCTGGCATGGAGCAAGGGATGCTAAAGCCATAAAATATGCAAGGAGAAAGATCAACGTGCGGATGGCAAAACTTGTGATGGGAAGATGTGGTATTGTGGTTCGCCACCACCAGCTGGAAGGAGATAACTTGACACTATTAAGACCGGATGGAGTTCACCTCTCGGACATTGGTCTTGACATATTTTTGTCCAGCTTACAGGACGGAGTCGAACAGGCCCTAATGCTGATGGGTGGGGGTCGGAGTCCTGTGTAGGTCATATACATGATCCTCCGTGGTGGAAGATGTGGAGAAGGGCAAAGGTTCGTAACCGCTCATTGGCCTGTTCGCCTGTCCCAGACAGGGCCTTCGGCGATGAGCCCATTATAACATGTAGGTGCCTTTCTCTGCTTATGTAATTAATAAACTGTGACCGACCTGTTTCAACCCATCTAGTCCGTCAGTGTTTTCAGTACGGGACTGGTGGGAGGGGGGAAGGCACTGTTTAAGACACGCCGGTCTCCACAGTCTGGTAGGCATGGTACTAATTAAAGAACGTGCCTCTGACTGTGGAGCCCATATGGCTAAAGTTCGAGAGAAATACTGCTCAGAGCCCAATTCCCTCCCTTCCACCACTCCCCAGGTGATGCACTAATTGGGATGCCCAACTGACCAATGGGATTATAGGGGAAGGGTCATATAGCCACACCTACATAGGTTTAATTCAGGTGCTCGGGGTCAATGCCTTTCTCTAACCCCCCCCCCCCCCCTGGCTGTCCCCTGGAATCTATTACATTTACACTCCACTTCATTCACATTCTACTTCCCTGCCTCCACTTTCAGCATTTTATTGTTTTGTCTTTGCATATTTTTCAATGTTAACATTTCTGTGTTGTCATTTGTGATATGACCAATAACGTGCATATCATTCTACATATTATGTGGATTATTAACCCTTTAAATACAGACTGATAGACTATATCCTTTTTTGATAGTAGCCTCTAAATGTTTGTTGGTTTGGGGGTTTGTTATAGAACCTTGTGTATTAAAGGCTGGGTTATAGTCAACAGATTGTTTCTTTAGATTATACAAACTATTGAGGCTGTTTGCCTTTTTGTTTCTCGGTTAGAGTGTGGTGTGGCCTTGATATGTGTTATGTCTCTAATGATTTAAAGAAAGTGGTTGAATGGTTTCATACAGGGGAATTGTTCTTCCAACTTTTAGACTGTTCAGTAATTTAGTGCAGTCTGTCTCTTGCCCATATTTGTGACTTTTTAAAGATAAGATCCTCCTCAAGTTTATAGATCTTTGTGGTCAGTCTCGGACTGGGCTGGCAAAGGCCCACTTGTAACATTGATTCTTGGGGCCCACTGTTCAGCTACATGCAAAAATAACATAAAATTTACTTTAATTTATATCCAATATTAATTTAGCTAGCTTGTTTAATTCATGATTTGAATATACTTTTTTTCAGCAAATTGTGAATCAAGTGTAGCAGCACTACTCATTAGCACTCCTTGACAGGGGCCTACCAAAGGATTCTCCTGCTCCCCTGTTGGTCAGTCCGAGCCTGCTTGTGGTGATGTTTTGATTTATCTTGAATAAATCCTCATGGTTATCAAGTGTTTGGAGTTTGCCGATGAGAGAGGCAATTTATGCTGTTAAAGTCTTGCTAAGTGTTGACCTCTTTTGTACAATACAGTTACTTTTGGCACTTTAAGCACCCCATTCCTCAGAAAATGCCTTGTCTTCGAAAATTAAGAGTTGACAATTAGACACAAGCCTCTGAGTATGATATTTTTGGTGACATAATTTATTTTTAAATATATATTGCATCATTATTCTAGTATAGTTCATCATTCAAAGCGTTTTCTAACTTCACAAACAAATTGGTCATGGTTTTAGTTTGTCTTTTTTTTGTACACTATAACTCGTTTTATCTCAATTGTTCATATTGAATAATTCCTGTGAGTTCAAAGTGTATTTCGAAACCAAATATTCTCTTTGTAGTCTGTCAGTTGTGAAAGTAATTCACCTTGGCTGTAAAGTTTCCTTAGAGTTGCTATAGTCCTTTTGGCTGGAGGTGTCAGGAGTGGACCCCTGTTGATGCATTAGACCCCCACTAAGCATAGATCATCAATATATCTAAGTACTGGAAAACCTTTTTAAAGTGGTTGTCTGGTGGCCATACTAAAAACTGTACAGGCTCTATAAATTGGTTAAAAATAACAAACATGGCCACTCGTGTTTTGAGTGAAAAACAATGGGTTTTGGGGCACCAATGGGTAATTTTGTACATTTCATTCTAAAATCGTCTCTGTCTGTGCACAAAACACTAAGTTGAGTGTGCTACTTTAGAGGGGGTGATATACAATTAGATATCTTTCCCTCACCCCTTCCCTCTATGTTTACATACATTATTGTCCTATGACCGCTTCCTCTCCTTACACTTCAGTTATTTCAAAGTCCTTGACAATGAAGCTGTCTAGATTGATCACACATTTATATCTGCACATCTGGTCAATTTTTAAATTTTTGAATCAGAAAAGACTGGATAAAAAGTCCTGTGAGAAACCAAAAGGGTAGAAAGGGTTGTAAAATTGCCAAGTAAAGCACAGCTCTAGGATAGTATTAACTTATCGAATTCTACCTCCATCATGGATGTCAATGTTTTCCTTGCTGTGGGGCCAAATGTTTAAATATGAATAGAACGTAAATAGGAAATTCCTCTAACCCACAGTTTCCTTTTTTTATATATAGCAAATGCTCAATCACATTTTTTTCATACTCTAATTTACTTCATATACGTTTTTTGGTTTTGCTGAGCAAAGTATTTACTACGAAATCCGGAGATACCATTGCAGCATGCACAATGTCCCAAAGGCCTCATAAGCTGTCATCACCATAGAAAGGAAATATGTGAGTTCGTAATAGTCGTTTGGATGTCAGGTGTGGGGTGACACAATGTTTTCACTTGAAAAAGGATGTGGAAAATGATCTCACAGTTGAGGCTTCTAAGAGAGACTCTCACATGTGTCAGATGCCATCAATATATTATGGCAAATTTGGCAAATTTGCGTTAATTTGCTTCCCATGTTTGTGAATGCGTTTTCTGAAATCACTTTCACATGCATGGGAAGATTTGCCCCTGTAGTAAAACGATTTGCTCAGATTAACAAGAAGTGTTTTACAAATTTCCTGCCGTTTACTAGGTCGAAAAGCCAAGGATTCGTCCAATTGAATGATACTAGGGAAAATGCTTGGGTGGAAATAGTCTCATATTTTAATCCAACAAGTTTTTAGCAGGTGATCCTCCTTGCAATTAACAAATTATCTGTTGGAGACTTCTCCTGCGTGTGTCCATCCCTGCTATCAAAAAGATAAAATAGTGACTTACCCTTAGCTGGTGCTGATTTTTGTGTTTCACACAACTTCTTGATTTCTTTTTATTTTTGGGGAGTAAGGTTAATTGGAGACACAGCCTCTGTATCTCCTTTTGTCTGTTGATGACCGACCACACCAAGACTCCACAACCAATGATCTTAGAATAAAGAGTAGACATGAGAGGAAAACGCAGGCCTGAAAGGCCTCTGTCCCAAACATCCCAAGGAGGATCCAGAATTTAGATTGTTTGTAAACCTGTAGCAGTGGCATCACTAGTCTTAGTATTGGAAATATCACTTAGGCATATGCAGTATTTCATACATACAGAGGCAACATATAAGTAAGTAGATATCCTGATATCTGGAACTTTTTCTTTTATTTCACAGTGTTCATGTAACAACTCTGCCGGCATCACTGCATGGCTTCCCATCCTGCACCTGCCTTACACACCAACTTACTCACTACTCCGGGCCATGCTGTGAGTTCTGTCTTCTGCTGGCTCCATGCTGGGTGCCTCATGTCTCCTGCCTGCTCTCTGCATATTTCCTGGCTGTGTGCATAGGAGAGCGGCGCCGGCACTCCCTGGCTCTTATAGAGACTGTGTGCACTTTCCTAAGGTGTCCCCTGCCAATTGCCAAGTGGCATCAGGCACTTAAAGCATTCCCACCCCTAGAGGGATGCCTGAGCAACTTACTTCTTCAGTTTGTGTCTTGCTGCTGAGGTGCCAGGTCCTGTCTTGCTATTACTCTTCCACCCCACCCAGTGGGGCTTTGCACCCTGGCCTGTACCTGTGTCCAGTGACTCTTGTGTCAGCCACCCAGTTGGGCTTTGTACCCTGGCCTGTACCTGTGTCCAGTGTCTCTTGTTTTTGCCACCCAGTGGGTCTTTGTACCCTGGCCTGTACATGTGTCCAGTGTCTCTTGTTTCTGCCACCCAGTGGGGCCTCGTACCCTGGTCTGAATCCTTGTCCTTGTGCCTTGTCCCGTTACAGACCCTGTCTGAACTTAGTCCACTACCTGTGTCCGTTTGTATCCCTGTCTGTAGCCTTTCCTATTCCACTGTGTGTTTCCTTGTGCTCTTTGCTCCGCCTCCTGTGGTTCTGCTCTTAGCTTTGCCTCCTGCATTTCTGCTCTTAGCTCCACCTCCTACATTTCTGCTCTTTGCTCTGCCTCCTGTGGTTCTGCTCTTAGCTCTGCCTCCTGCACTTCTGCTCTTTGTTCCACCTCTTGCGGTTCTGCCCATGGATCCACCTCTTGCAGTTGGCTCTGCCTCCAACGGTTCTGCTCTTGGCTCCACCTCCAGCGGTTCTGCTCTTGGCTCCGCCTCTTGCGTTTCTGCTCTTGGCTCCGCCTCTTGTGTTTCTGCTCTTGGCTCGCCTCTTGTGGTTCTGCTCTTGGCTCCGCCTCTTGCAGTTCATCTTTGCTCCGCCTCTTGCGGTTCTGGTCATTTGCTCCACCTCCTTCGGCTCTGTTCTTTACTCTGCCTTCCTCAGCTCTATTCTTTACTCTGCCTCCTTCGGCTCTGCTCTTTGCTCTGCCTCCTTTGGCTCTGCTCTTTGCTCTGCCTCCTGAGGCTCTGGTCTTGGCTCTGCCTCTTGTGGCTCTGCCTTGCATCCGCTTTGCCTTGCTGTCTTGCTCTACTCTCGTTCTGCAACCTGCGGGTCAGGTCCCTACCTGTTCCCATATACCCTTCAGTCCGAACAGGTCCCTACCTGTTTCCATATACCTGCCCTTATTACTGTCCCTACCAAGTCAGTATCTGTCCTGCCAGAGTACCAGCTGTGTCTGCCTGTGCTGCCAGAGTGCCAGCCGTGCCTGCCTGCCAGGGCCTCACCTGTGCCCGCCTGCCAGTGTCTCATCCGTACCTGCCTGCCACTGTCTCACACATGCCTGCCTGCCAGTGTCTCAGCCATGCCCGCCTGCCAGTGTCTCACTCGTGCCCGCCTGCCAGTGTCTCAGCCATGCCCGCCTGCCAGTGTCTCAGCTGTGCCCACCTGCCAGTGTCTCAGCCATTCCCGCCTGCCTGTGTCTCAGCCATGCCCATCTGCCAGTTGAGCCCGTTGCCCGCTCCAGTCCTAGTGTTCCGTCCCCCAGTGGGATCAGCAGCCACAGCCAGACACCACCCTGGAGTGGTACCTGGCAGCTACCTGCCACACAAGCCTGACCTCACCATCAGAGGCTCCAGAGAACACCAAGGTAGCTGCTAGTCATGCCCCTTCCAGGGTAGTCTGGTTTGTGGCACATTGGGGCCACAATCCCCTCGCTCACGCCACCCAGTCAAGATGTGAGCATGACAGTCCACTTGATACAAAAGCCAAATATGCAATATAAAACTTAGTTGTCCCACCACTTACTTCCTTCAAAGCCTGGTCGGGCATAGAGTCTATGAGTTACGGTATCTTGACCTGTAGAATCTTAGCTCACTTATCACACAAAAGGCATTCCATGGGAAGCAGATTTTTGTGAACGTTGTTTCTTTGCGCTATCAAGCATAGTCAAGAAATGTTCAAAGGGATACATGTTAGGTTACTCACTCATAGAATCATAGAATGGTAGAGTTGGAAGGAACCTCCTGGGTCATCTGGTCCAACCCCCTGCTCAATGATTTTCAATGAACAGATTGGATGGTTTGTTCAACAGTCAACATAAAGCTGGCCATATGTCAGCTGAACTTGCTGATATTCATGGGTTCGGCTGATAGTCTAAAGTGTATGGGGGTGCCGGCCAAATGATGGTCAAAAGGGATGTCAATCATGCATATATGATTTCGTACTGCCGGTAGCATTGTTCTCCCTGAGATAAGCCGCTGACCAACATGTCAGTCGGTGGTTTTCTCATAGAGAACACAGGAGAACTTGGCAGAATGAGTGCTCCTGTGTTCAGTAGAATCGGCTGAGATGGCTGTCAGCCAAAGCATCACTCTTCCAACAGCTATATATATATATATATATATATATATATATATATATATATATATAATGGCCATCCAATATGTATGAGCACTTAAGGGTTTTGGGTTGAGCAGTAGGATGATGATGGCCAGCCTGCTATCCTTGGAGGGCTTTTACAGTTTTTGTATGCCAAATGGACCAACATTGCACAGTCTTTGAAAAAAAGAACTTAGGTGAGGCCACTAAGTTTTTATATCCTTATTTTATAATTTGTTTTAAGTGGGTACTGTGAAATAAAAGACAAGTATCGAAAATAATGTCTAACTCAAAGAGGTTATTTCAGTATCCAACAGAGTTTAGAATTAAAATCTAATTCACTGATTGCTCATACATATAGGCAAATCGTTTGGTCTGTAGGGCAGATTGAATGGCCTAATGAAAACTTATAGTAACTAAATCCCTTGAGATTCAGCAAGTCTTTGCTTCCTCTGCTTTAGCACTCAATCTTAAGAAATAGGAACTTGAAGTATAAGATAAGTTCTTATTCTCTAATGTAAAATTGTTCTATCTTCATATTTTTCATCCTCTTTCCTTACACTCATTTCCGCAATGCTCTTATCATCAGAGTTTCTAGATAGCTTATATCCTTATTTTGCTTAGTTTTTGGCTAAGTAAAGGGCGATCCTTCCTGACACAGACTTGAAGACAGCGGGACGTGTTAGATATGTTGCTGATCTACTTATAATGAAGCATCTGCAAAACTCATGTTTTCTTCAAGACTAAGGCTAGGTTCACATTAGCATTTCTGTGCACATTGTATCATCTGCATACGCAAATGCATACCAAAAAGCATGCAAAAGCATGCTTACGCCTGCACACCATCTTACGCATGACGCAAACAAAAACGCTGCACGTGGATGCGTTTAAATGCGTTTTAGCATGCGTTTGCCTTTTTTATGCACATGGTAGAGGCGGTGACATCATTTTCTGGACATGCGCAGTCTAAAGTACGCATGCGTATAGGACGCATGCCTACGCATGTCATTGCGTACCAATGCGTTCCCATAGACAGTAATGCGTTTTTTGACGCACTTATCCGCAATCATCCACATGCGGGCGATTGCACAATATTTGATGCCTCAAAAAATGCAACATGTTCCGATCGCCGACATCGCCGCACACCATGAAACGACGCATCCACATGCGAACATATGCAAACACATGTCCCTGCGTACACCATGTTAAAGATATGTACGCATGGCGCATGCGGATGTATGCGGATCATACGCTGCGCACAGAAATGCTAATGTGAACCCGGCCTAAGACGTTTTCTTTTGTCTTGTTGTGTATCACATACTATCTGCTAACTGATTTCTAACTGATTTAAGAAGAACAGTGTAATGAAACCTTAAGCACAAAATGGGTTTGGAGCTGGACTTTGTGCTGGCCAGTCTTTTAGGCAGAGTCTAAGGAGCACCTTGATATTCACCCTCGACAAAGATCTGGACTTCACTTTATGGATCCTAAGTTCCTTCTGCAGAGACAAGCTGATCAGTGCAGCCAGATGAAGGAAAAACTAAACTAGCCATCGTCAAATCCAAAGAAATACTAAAAAAGACACGGGGTTACCACAACTGAGAGGAGCCAGAGGACCGCAGCAACTGATTGCTTCTACTCCTGCGCTGAAAAGAAGCAATTCACCTTCTTTTAAAATGGTGTTTATTTCTTTGGGCAGAACAGGTGTTAGTCGGCCATGTTGGAAACTCTGGGAGTATGAGCTCTCAGCTGAGCTCGGTTAGCCACTCCCATCCCCTATATAATCTAGGTCCTGATTCAAACCCATGTCAAAGCTAGCTTTTGGTGCATGGCTTGGAGGAGAGATGTTTATATGAGAAGGAGTTTTAGAGGAGTTATCTGTGGCTGTTGTCTGGTTTGTAAGTGTGATAATTCCCTTCCCTCCTCTTACTTTGGTTATTCCCCCGTCCTCCACTCCCTGGTGTATTCCACTGTTATATATGAGTGAATATTTGTATGCTTGGTATTTTCTTTTATCCTTGTTTGTCTTGCCTTGTTTGTTGGGTTGGTGTATTGCGGTGCACAGTAGCGTCCCTCTTCCTTGGGTGGGGTAAGAGAACAGACAGAAAGCTGATTCAGGAGATAAGGCAAGGGCGGCGGCCCTGGCATCTTCACCTTCAGAAGTATCCCGGGGAATAGGGCGAGCTAGGGCGCTCCCTAGTAGTAGGGACAAGGAAGGAGCCCCTGGTCCTGGGTCACCTGACAGTTGGGTCATGACAGACAGAATAAGAGCCTAAAGCATAATCAGGGATGGCTGGATCAGAATGCAAAAAGTTCAGAAGAGTTAAACAGTCTGAGGTTCTATCAAAATGGACATTTATTTCAGAGACGTAGTGAGAATAAGTTGGGTTAGAATACTAGGTCAATATGTGGCACAAGATAGTATAGCAAAGATATGAAAGAGGGAGTTCAAAATATTGTGCAAGAACCTCTGGCATATTAATGTAGGGAACATTACCTTACATCATTTGTTTGCATCGCAACCAAGTCAATGTCAAGTTTCCTTAACCTTGTACATATGAAAATAGGAAAGACCTTTCAGTATCAATTAATCAAATAAACTTTGTCTTTCCACTTAGATATGGACACATCTTCAGCTTACTTCAACGAAACATTTTTTAGCCACATAGGTGAGAAAAAACCAGAACGTTACCTATATACCGTTTATATTTATAAATGTCATTCAGATAATCTCTTAATCCCATTTTATAAAGTGTTGGCAGGGGTCCTATAGGTTGGATCCCCACCAATGATCAAGTAATGGCATTATCTAGCAGATGCCACTGCTTTATAAGATGGTAATCCTCATTTACTGTACATCTTGTCAGTATGAACCTTTGAAATCCATTCCTAATTCAGAATATTGTGACCCGTACCCCAAAGTGACATCACTGTAACTCATTATCTTTCCTAAGCTCTGCTCCCTCTAATGTCATATCTTCTGATGCCATGACAGCTTAGATTCTACCCTATCATGACAAATCTTATTGATGACATGTAAGACAAGACTAGTGCTGCAGTGCAAACGTCTCTATTCTTGCAGTCACTTTTCTCACCTGCAAGGAATGGAAAAGGTTTTTTCTACTATCTGTTAAAGTTACGACCTAGATTAACAATCAGTTCTTTATTGTGAATGTGGTCAGTTTCTTCTCATTTTTTGAACAGGACGACATCCAAAGAAAAGCCATGGTTGGCTGTCATTGGCTTTGATAGTAATATTGGGCATCATATTTATCATTTTGGGCATCCTCACCGGCATCCTGTTTGGTCATTGTAAGTATTGAAGTCATAGTGGTATGCATACCATATCTTTGTGCTAAAATGTTTACCCTTATTTGGCATTTTTTTGGGTGGTTTGGTGTACTATTCTTTGATGTCTAGTTTGCTTGTGCCACAGCCTGTAATCTTGTTCCTAGGACGTAGTGTCCCATGATTTGGTTCCAGTTAAATAAATCAGTATGGGCTCAATTCATTATTGCTTTTGTGCTTGTTTTTTGTTGAATATTTAGAGTTTTGTGCCTTTATTTTGTTTGCGCCATATTTATCTTTCCAGTAGTGCCTTTTTTACGTCTATTCTATGTTTCATAGTTTTTATGGTTCAAGGTAGACACAGGTCCATTGAGTTCAACATACAACCTAACATGTTAATCCATACGCCAAAAACTTAATGAGGCAGATGCTAATTGTCCCATATTAAGGGAAAAAATATCTTCCTGACTATACACATGGCAATCAGACTAGTTCCCTGGATCAATGTCCCATCCAGAATCTAGTACCCTGTTGTGAATTCCGTTCTCGGGCTCCCTCCTGTGGTCGTGAATGGTACTTTGGTGAGTTCTGTCCTTGGACACCCTCTGGTGGCTTTAAGTGGAACTGTTGATCTTTGAGGTTGGCTTTCTCAGCTGCCCTCGTTTATTGCTGCTGCTGGTTTCCCTATTTAACTCTGCCTAGGTCGTTAGTTCATGCCAGCTGTCAATGTCTCAGTACTGGGTCAGATCTCTCTTGGATTTCTCAGATGACCTGTCTACTCCAGCAGAAGCTAAGTCCTCGCTAGTCCATTTGCTGTTCATTGGTTTTTGAATATATTTCTCAGTACATGCTATGTTTCAGTCCAGCCTGCTATTATGATATTTCCTTGCTAGCTGGAAGCTCTGGGGGTGCAGAGCTGCACCTCCACACCGTGAGTCGGTGTGGAGGTCTTTTTGCACACTCTGCGTGGTTTTTGTAGTTTTTAATACTGACCGCATAGTTCCCTTTCCTATCCTCTGTCTGTCTAGAGAAGATTCGGCCTCCTTTGCTAAAATCTGCTTCATTCCTGTGTTTGTTACTTCCTCTTAACTCACAGTCAATATTTGTGGGGGGCTACCTTTACTTTGGGGAATTTCTCTGAGGCAAGGTAGGCTGCTATTTCTATCTTTAGGGGTAGTTAGCTCTTAGGCTGTGAAGAGGCGTCTAGGGAGAGTTAGGTACGCTCCACGGCTATTTCTAGTGTGTGTGATAGGATTAGGGATTGCGGTCAGTAGAGTTACCACATCCTCAGAGCTTGTCCCAGGTTTTTCCATTTTAACCATCAGGTCATTTCGGGTGCTCCTAACCACCAGGTCCATAACAGTACAGCTGGCCTACAAAGTGTTAATGCATCTCAAAAGAGGGAAAAGAGAAGTTCTGAGTCAATTTTTTTTTCTTTGCTGCTTGTTTTGTCTTTCTTTTCCCCTTAACCTCTGGGTGGTTCAGGACTCAGGAGTAGATATGGATATTCAGGGTTTGTCCTCTTGTGTGGATCAACTCGCTGTTCAAGATTATGTAGTTCAGAATCCGATGTTAGAGCCTAGAATTCCAATTCCAGATTTGTTTTCTGGGGATAGATCTAAATTTTTGAATTTCAAAAATAATTGCAGACTGTTTCTTGCTCTGAAACCCCGCTCTTCTGGTGACCCCATTCAGCAAGTTAAGATTGTTATTTCTTTGTTGCGTGGTGACCCGCAAGACTGGGCATTCTCCCTTGAGCCAGGAAATCCTGCATTGCTTAATGTAGATGCATTTTTTCTAGCGCTTGGATTGCTTTATGACGAACCTAATTCTGTGGATCAGGCAGAAAAGATCTTGCTGACTCTATGTCAGGGTCAGGATGAAGCAGAAGTATATTGCCAGAAGTTTAGAAAGTGGTCTGTGCTTACACAATGGAATGAGTGTGCCCTGGCAGCAATTTTCAGAAAGGGTCTTTCTGAAGCCCTTAAAGATGTTATGGTGGGGTTCCCCACGCCTGCTGGTCTGAATGAATCAATGTCTTTGGCCATTCAGATTGATCGGTGTTTGCGCGAGCGCAAAGTTGTGCACCAGTTTGCGGTGTCCTCTGAGCAAAGGCCTGAGCCTATGCAATGTGATAGGACTTTGACCAGAGCTGAACGGCAAGAACACAGACGTCAGAATGGGCTGTGTTTTTACTGTGGTGACTCTTCTCATGCTATCTCTGATTGTCCTAAGCGCACTAAGAGGTTCGCTAGGTCTGTCACCATTAGTACTGTGCAGCCTAAATTTCTCTTATCTGTTACTCTGATTTGCTCATTGTCGTCCTACTCTGTTATGGCATTTGTGGATTCGGGCGCTGCTCTGAATTTGATGGACTTGGAGTTTGCCAGGCGCTGTGGTTTTTTCTTGGAGCCTTTGCAGATTCCTATTCCCTTAAGGGGGATTGATGCTACGCCATTGGCCAAGAATAAACCTCAGTACTGGACTCAGCTGACCATGTGCATGGCTCCCGCACATCAGGAAAATATTCGCTTTTTGGTGTTGCATAATTTGCATGATGTTGTCGTGTTGGGTTTGCCATGGTTACAGGTTCATAATCCAGTATTGGATTGGAAATCAATGTCTGTGTCTAGTTGGGGTTGTCAAGGGATACATACTGATGTTCCTTTGATGTCAATTTCTTCTTCCACTCCTTCCGAAATTCCTGAGTTTTTGTCGGATTACCAGGATGTATTTGATGAGCCCAAGTCCAGTGCCCTACCTCCTCATAGGGACTGTGATTGCGCTATTAATTTGATTCCTGGTAGTAAGTTCCCTAAGGGCCGACTGTTTAATTTATCTGTGCCAGAACATGCCGCTATGCGGAGTTATGTAAAGGAGTCCTTGGAGAAAGGACATATTCGCCCGTCTTCGTCACCGTTGGGAGCAGGGTTCTTTTTTGTGGCCAAGAAGGATGGCTCTCTGAGACCCTGTATAGATTACCACCTTCTCAATAAAATCACGGTCAAATTTCAGTACCCTTTGCCTCTGTTGTCTGATTTGTTTGCTCGGATTAAGGGGGCTAGTTGGTTTACCAAGATTGACCTTCAAGGGGCGTATAATCTTGTGCGTATCAAACAGGGCGATGAATGGAAAACAGCATTTAATACGCCCGAGGGCCATTTTGAGTACCTGGTGATGCCATTCGGGTTTTCTAATGCCCCATCTGTGTTTCAGTCCTTTATGCACGACATCTTCCGGAAGTATCTGGATAGGTTCATGATTGTATATTTGGATGATATTTTGGTCTTTTCGGATGATTGGGAGTCTCATGTAAGGCAGGTCAGGATGGTGTTCCAGGTCCTTCGTGCTAATGCGTTGTTTGTGAAGGGGTCTAAATGCCTCTTTGGAGTTCAGAAGGTTTCCGTTTTGGGCTTCATTTTTTCCCCTTCTACTATCGAGATGGACCCTGTTAAAGTTCAGGCCATTTATGATTGGACTCAACCTACATCTGTGAAGAGTCTTCAGAAGTTCCTGGGCTTTGCTAATTTTTACCGTCGCTTCATCGCTAATTTTTCTAGTGTGGTTAAGCCTTTGACTGATTTGACGAAGAAAGGCGCTGATGTGGTGAACTGGTCCCCTGCGGCCGTTGAGGCTTTTCAGGAGCTTAAACGTCGTTTTACTTCGGCCCCTGTGTTGCGTCAGCCAGATGTTTTGCTCCCTTTTCAGGTCGAGGTTGATGCTTCTGAGATTGGGGCAGGGGCTGTTTTGTCTCAGAGAAGTTCTGATGGCTCTTTGATGAAGCCGTGTGCTTTCTTTTCTAGAACGTTTTCGCCTGCTGAGCGTAATTATGATGTCGGCAATCGGGAGTTGTTGGCTATGAAGTGGGCATTCGAGGAGTGGTGACATTGGCTTGAGGGAGCCAAACATCGCGTGGTGGTCTTGACTGATCACAAGAATCTGACTTACCTCGAGTCCGCCAAGAGGTTGAATCCTAGACAGGCTCGATGGTCACTGTTTTTCTCCCGTTTCGATTTTGTGGTCTCATACCTTCCGGGATCTAAGAATGTGAAGCCTGATGCCCTTTCTAGGAGTTTTTTGCCTGATTCTCCGGGAGTCTCTGAGCCGGCTGGTATTCTCAAAGAGGGGGTGATTTTGTCTGCCATCTCCCCTGATTTGCGGCGGGTGCTGCAGGAGTTTCAGGCTGATAGACCTGACCGCTGTCCAGTGGAGAAACTGTTTGTCCCTGATAGATGGACTAGTAGGGTTATTTCTGAGGTTCATTGTTCAGTATTGGCTGGTCATCCTGGGATTTTTGGTACCAGAGATTTGGTTGCTAGGTCCTTTTGGTGGCCTTCCTTGTCACGGGATGTGCGTTCTTTTGTGCAGTCCTGTGGGACTTGTGCTCGGGCCAAACCTTGCTGTTCTCGTGCCAGTGGGTTGCTTTTGCCTTTGCCTGTCCCGAAGAGGCCCTGGACGCATATTTCCATGGATTTCATTTGTGATCTTCCTGTCTCTCAAAGGATGTCTGTCATCTGGGTGGTTTGTGATCGGTTTTCTAAGATGGTCCATTTGGTACCCTTGCCTAAATTGCCTTCCTCCTCTGATTTGGTTCCATTATTTTTTCAGCATGTGGTTCGTTTGCATGGCATTCCGGAGAACATTGTGTCGGATAGAGGTTCCCAGTTTGTTTCTAGGTTTTGGCGGTCCTTTTGTGCTAAGATGGGCATTGATTTGTCTTTTTCTTCAGCGTTCCATCCTCAGACAAATGGCCAAACCGAACGAACTAATCAGACCTTGGAGACCTATCTGAGATGCTTTGTCTCTGCTGATCAGGATGATTGGGTGACCTTCTTGCCATTGGCCGAGTTCGCCCTTAATAATCGGGCTAGTTCTGCTACTTTGGTTTCGCCTTTTTTTTGTAATTCTGGTTTTCATCCTCGTTTTTCTTCAGGGCAGGTTGAGCCTTCTGACTGTCCTGGTGTGGATTCTGTAGTGGACAGGTTGCAGCAAATTTGGACTCACGTGGTGGACAATTTGACGTTGTCTCAGGAGAAGGCGCAATGTTTTGCTAACCGCCGTCGCTGTATTGGTCCCCGACTTCGTGTTGGGGATTTGGTTTGGTTGTCTTCCCGTTTTGTTCCTATGAAGGTTTCTTCTCCTAAGTTCAAGCCTCGTTTCATTGGTCCTTATAAGATTTCTGAAATTATCAATCCTGTGTCGTTTCGTTTGGCCCTTCCAGCTTCTTTTGCCATCCATAATGTGTTCCATAGGTCGTTGTTGCGGAGATATGTGGCGCCTATGGTTCCTTCCGTTGATCCTCCTGCTCCGGTGTTGGTTGAGGGGGAGTTGGAGTATGTGGTGGAGAAGATTTTAGATTCTCGTATTTCGAGACGGAAGCTTCAGTACCTGGTTAAATGGAAGGGCTATGGTCAGGAGGATAATTCCTGGGTTGTTGCCTCCGATGTCCATGCTGCCGATTTGGTTCGTGCCTTTCATTTGGCTCGTCCTGATCGGCCTGGGGGCTCTGGTGAGGGTTCGGTGACCCCTCCTCAAGGGGGGGTACTGTTGTGAATTCCGTTCTCGGGCTCCCTCCTTTGGTTGTGAATGGTACTTTGGCGAGTTCTGTCCTTGGACACCCTCTGGTGGCTTTAAGTGGAACTGCTGATCTTTGAGGTTGGCTTTCTCAGCTGCCCTCGTTTATTGCTGCTGCTGGTTTCCCTATTTAACTCTGCCCAGGTCGTTAGTTCATGCCAGCTGTCAATGTCTCAGTACTGGGTCAGATCTCTCTTGGATTTCTCAGATGACCTGTCTACTCCAGCAGAAGCTAAGTCCTCGCTAGTCCATTTGCTGTTCATTGGTTTTTGAATATATTTCTCAGTACATGCTATGTTTCAGTCCAGCCTGCTATTATGATATTTCCTTGCTAGCTGGAAGCTCTGGGGGTGCAGAGCTGCACCTCCACACCGTGAGTCGGTGTGGAGGTCTTTTTGCACACTCTGCGTGGTTTTTGTAGTTTTTAATACTGACCGCATAGTTCCCTTTCCTATCCTCTGTCTGTCTAGAGAAGATTCGGCCTCCTTTGCTAAAATCTGCTTCATTCCTGTGTTTGTTACTTCCTCTTAACTCACAGTCAATATTTGTGGGGGGCTACCTTTACTTTGGGGAATTTCTCTGAGGCAAGGTAGGCTGCTATTTCTATCTTTAGGGGTAGTTAGCTCTTAGGCTGGGAAGAGGCATCTAGGGAGAGTTAGGTACGCTCCACGGCTATTTCTAGTGTGTGTGATAGGATTAGGGATTGCGGTCAGTAGAGTTACCACTTCCTCAGAGCTTGTCCCAGGTTTTTCCATTTTAACCATCAGGTCATTTCGGGTGCTCCTAACCACCAGGTCCATAACAGTACCCAAAATCTGCAGTATTATATTTTTTGAGAAAGGCATCCAAGTCTTCCTTATACTTTTGCAGTGAATCAACCATTACAACATGATGTGGCAGAGAGCTCCATAGTTTCACTGCTCTTACAGTACACGGTCAGTAATCGGCAGCGCTTTGGACGCAGCACATATCCGATGCATCCAAACCGCCGCTGGCTTTTGAACGCAGGTGAATCTGCATGTGTTCATTGAACCGTGCGGAATCACCGTGTCCTATACATTGTAAGGGTGAGATTTATCTTGCGGAGACTCGTGTCTCCACAAGATAAATAGACATTCTGCAGTCTGGAAAGATGCGCCACATGTCCATCTCTGCAGGGAAGCCGCGGGTGTCAGAGCACACATATTGGACATGGGATTTCTTGAAATCCTATCCATTATGCTGTAGCATGTGGCCTTTGCGGGTTGGACTCTGCAAGTGTAAGCAGCGTCCAACCCACAGTGTTTATTGACCGTGGGAACATACCCTAAGGAATCATTTTCTGTGATTAAAATTGAACCTTCTTTCCTCTAGATATCGAGGATGCTCCCTTGTCATCGTCGCAGGCCAAAGTGTAGAAAGATCATTATAAAGACTTCTGTACTGTCCCCTCATATATTTGTATTATTATTTATTTATATAGCACCATTAATTCCATGGTGCTGTACATGAGAAAAGGGGTTACGTACAGGGTTATAGATATCGTTTACAGTAAACAAATTTACAATGACAGACTGGTACAGAGGGGAGAGGACCCTGTCCTTGCGGACTTACATTCTACGGGATAATGGGGAAGAGACAGAAGGTCAAGGTAGCGGCAGCTCTGGTGGTGGTGACGGGGCAGCTCTGGCGGTGGTGATGCGGCAGCTCTGGCAGTGATGATGCGGCAGCTCTGGTGATGGTGAGGCGGCAGCTCTGGTGGTGGTGAGGCGGCAGCTCTGGCAGTGGTGATGCGGCAACTCTGGCGGTGGTGATGCGGCACCTCTGTCGGTGGTGACGCTGCAGCTCTGGCGGTGGTGACGTAGCAGCTCTGGCGGTGGTGATGCGGCAGCTTGGGTGGTTGGTGAGGTGGCAGCATTGTACATTGTTTTTAGATCGCCCCTCAGCCTTCGTTATTCCAAACTGAATAAACCCAAGTTTGATAAACTGCCTTGACATTGCAGTTCACCCATTCCCTTAATACTCTCGGTCACTCTTCTCTGCACCCACTCTAGTTCAGCTATGTCCTTCTTATACACCGGAGACCAAAATTGTACGCCCCATGTTTCACTGTTGGGATGGTGTACTTAGGCTTCCAAGCTTCTCCCTTTTTCCTTCAAACGTAATGATGGTCATTATGCCCCAAAAGTTCAATTTTAGCTTCATCAGACCACAGGACATGTCTTCAAAAATTAAGGTCTTTGTTCCTGTCTGAATTTGCCAACATTAATCTGGCTTTTTTATGTTTCTTTAGAATCCAAATCAAAAACTGCTTCAAATACACTACGAATAGTCTTTGATATAAATTTTTAAGTGGATCCACAGAGAAAATTTCAAATGCACAGCACTGGTAAATTTTTCACCATCTGTTTGAGATTTCATAAAAAGTGATCCACATTGTTGGTACTCTAAAATGCAGCAGATTTTACAGGCTGAAAAAATTGGTGCATATCTGCCCAGAGTGTACTGTTCTAAAGATCTGTGCTGGCTTAGTCGATTTATGCTTTGAGTAGTACTGTCTATTGACCCCAATTTTATGATGTACCATATCATGCTCAAACAATACAAATCCAGTGGAACAAGGGTTACAGTCCATTTTTTTACTGAACTACCAAGATCTTCTCACAGCCAAAATTGTACACTGAGACACACAGCAGCAAGATAAGTGGATATCATGGTGGAAATGCTGGGCTACATTGTCAAAGGTGAAAAAATCTATAGTGTTGGTCCATTTCTGTAGAATGTCATCTACAATATTGGATGGAAATACTATAATATGGATGGAAGCATATGCATATAAAACAAAGTGTGCTTGTAAGCCTACTAATCTCTGATCACCTGTTGTTGTTTTTTAGTTTGCCAATGTGGGTGGAGTTTAGGGTTCTCAATGTTTTCGCCTAATTGATTATTTGCGACTTTTTGAAAAACAAAATTCCAGAGACGCCATTGTCTCCTGCAAAAGAGTTAAAATAACAAACAACAATATTCCTCACCTTTCTGCAGTGAAGGTGATAATCTGCTACATCTAGATGGCAGGTTGCATGGTTGCATAATGCAACCATACAGCCTGCCATCTAGCAGAGACACTGATCAGCATGTGCTCAGTGTCTCTCTGTGAACTCCTATTACCAGGACAGTGAGGAAGTTAGCTGGGTGACAGTTAGGAAGCAGGGTAGAGGGAAGAGTGCCAGGGAGGCTAGTCCTGATCTGGCACACCCCAATAAGTTTGCTAAGTTGGCGGATGAGGGGGTGCCAGTACAGGGGTAGCACTGCTGCAGCCAGGCATGTCCTCTGAAAGCCGGAGAAGTGACTGCTACAGTAAGGGGGGAAATAGAAGAGCAGGGCAGGCCAGACAGGTGCTGGTAGTGGGGCACTCAATTATTAGTGGAACAGATAGGGCAATCTGTCACAAAGACAGGGATCATCGAACGGTGTGCTGCCTACCTGGTGCTCGAGTCCGACACATCGCTGATCGGGTGGACAGATTACTGGGAGGGGCTGGTGAAGACCCAGCGGTCGTGGTGCACATTGGCACAAATGACAAAGTTAGAGGTAGGTGGAAGGTCCTAAAAGATGATTTCAGGGAATTAGGCTGCAAGCTGAAAGCAAGGACCTCCAATGTGGTATTTTCCAAAATACTGCCTGTACCACGTGCCAGAGAGGCAACGGGAGATTAGGAAGGTTAATAAGTGGCTCAAGAATTGGTGTAGGAAGGAGGGGTTTGGGTTCCTGCAGAACTGGGCCGACTTCTCAGTTGGCTACAGGCTCTACGCTAGGGACGGGCTGCATCTCAATGGGGAAGGTGCAGCTGTGCTGGGGGAGAAAATGGCTAGAAGGTTGGAGGAGTGTTTAAACTAGGGATTGGGGGGCGGGTATTGATTTTATAGGAGGGGAAAATAGTGCAGATAGAGACCTGGGCACAAATAAGGAAGTTGGGGGTGGCGGTGACATGGGGGGTGGGGTTAGAACAGTTAATAATTTAAGAAAGAATAGAGGTACAGAGAGATACATAAAGTGCATGTATACTAATGCCAGAAGCCTCGCCAACAAAATAGACGAATTAGAACTAATGTTGTTGGAGCATAATTATGACATGGTGGGGATATCTGAAACATGGCTGGATGAGAGCCATGACTGAGCTGTTAACTTGCAGGGTTATAGTCTGTTCAGAAATGACCGAATGGATAGGCGAGGGGGAGGAGTGTGTCTATATGTAAAATCGTCCTTAAAACCCATCCGGAGTGATAATATAGGTGAATTTAATGAAAATGTAGAGTCCCTGTGGGTGAAGATAAGCGGAGGGGGAAAAATAATAAATTACTGATAGGGATTTGTTATAAATCTCCAAAAATAATGGAAGCAATGGAGAATATCCTCGTAAAGCAAATAGATAAAGCTGCGACTCAAGGAGAAGTCATTATTATGGGGGACTTGAACTACCCTGAAATAGATTGGGGAACAGAAACCTGCAGTTCCAGCAAAGGTAATCGGTTTTTGACAACTATGAGAGACAATTACCTTTCACAACTGGTTCAGGACCCAACAAGAAGGGGGGCACTGCTAGGCCTAATATTAACCAACAGGCCAGACCGCATAGCAAATATAAGGGTTGGGGGTCACTTGGGGAATAGTGATCACAAAATAATAGGTTTTCATGTATCCTTTAATAAGATGTGTAGTAGAGGGGTGACAAGGACACTAAACTTCAGGAGGGCAAATTTCCAACGGATGAGAGAGGATCTTGGTGCAATTAACTGGGACGATATCCTGAGACATAAAAATACACAAAGAAAATGGGAGACATTTATTAGCATCCTGGATAGGACCTGTGCACAGTATATACCATATGGGAATAAACATACTAGAAATAGGAGGAAACCAATATGGCTAAATAGAGCTGTAAGGGGTGCAATAAGTGACAAAAAGAAAGCATTTAGAGAATTAAAGGAAGTAGGTAGTGATGAGGCATTAAATAAATACAGAAAGTTAAATAAATTCTGTAAAAAGCAAATCAAGGCAGCAAAGATTGAGACAGAGAGACTCATTGCCAGAGAGAGTAAAAATAATCCCAAAATATTCTTTAACTACGTAAATAGTAAGAAACTAAAAAATGATTGTGTTGGCCCCCTTAAAAATAGTCTGGGTGAAATGGTGGATGAGGATGAGGAAAAAGCCAATATGCTAAATGACTTTTTTTCATCAGTATTTACACAAGAAAATCCCATGGCAGACAATATGATCAGTGATAACAAAAATTCCCCATTAAGTGTCACCTGCTTAACCCAGCAGGAAGTACGTCAGCGTCTAAAAATCACTAAAATTGACAAATCTCCGAGCCCGGATGGGATACACCCCCGAGTACTGCAGGAACTAAGTACAGTCATTGATAGACCATTATTTTTAATCTTTAAAGAGTCCATAATAACAGGGTCTGTACCACAGGACTGGCGTATAGCAAATGTGGTGCCAATATTCAAAAAATGGACAAAAACTGAACTCGGATATTATAGGCCAGTAAGCTTAACCTCTACTGTGGGTAAAATCCTGGAGGGCATTCTAAGGGATGCTATACTGGAGTATCTGAAGAGGAATAACCTCATGACCCAGTATCAGCACGGGTTTACTAGGGACCGTTCATGTTAGACTAATCTGATCAGCTTCTATGAAGAGGTAAGTTCCGGACTGGACCAAGGGAACCCAGTGGACGTAGTGTATATGGACTTTTCAAAAGCTTTTGATATGGTGCCACACAAAAGGTTGATACATAAAATGAGAATAATGGGGATAGGGGAAAATATGTTTAAGTGGGTTAAGAGCTGGCTCAGGAATAGGAAACAAAGGGTGGTTATTAATGGAGCACACTCAGACTGGGTCGCGGTTAGCAGTGGGGTACCACAGGGGTCAGTATTGGGCCCTCTTCTTTTTAACATATTTATTAATGACCTTGTAGGGGGCATTCAGAGTAGAATTTCAATATTTGCAGATTACACTAAACTCTGCAGGGTAATCAATACAGAGGAGGACAATTTTATATTACAGGATGATTTATGTAAACTAGAAGCTTGGGCTGATAAATGGCAAATGAGCTTTAATGGGGATAAATGTAAGGTCATGCACTTGGGCAGAAGTAATAAGATGTATAACTATGTGCTTAATTCTAAAACTCTGGGCAAAACCGTCAATGAAAAAGACCTGGGTGTATGGGTGGATGACAAACTCACATTTAGTGGCCAGTGTCAGGCAGCTGCTACAAAGGCAAATAAAATAATGGGATGCATTAAAAGAGGCATAGATGCTCATGAGGAGAACATAATTTTACCTCTATACAAGTCACTAGTTCGACCACACTTAGAATACTGTGCACAGTTCTGGTCTCCGGTGTTTAAGAAAGACATAGCTGAACTGGAGCGGGTGCAGAGAAGAACGACCAAGTTTATTAGAGGACTGGGGGGTCTGCAATACCAAGATAGGTTATTACACTTGGGGCTATTTAGTTTGGAAAAACGAAGACTAAGGGAAGATCTTATTTTAATGTATAAATATATGAGGGGACAGTACAAAGACTTTTCTGATGATCTTTTTAATCATAGACCTGAGACAGGGACAAGGGGGCATCCTCTACGTCTGGAGGAAAGAAGGTTTAAGCATAATAACAGGCGCGGGTTCTTTACTGTAAGAGCAGTGAGAATATGGAACTCTCTGCCGTATGATGTTGTAATGAGTGATTCATTACTTAAATTTAAGAGGGGACTGGATGCCTTTCTGGAAAAGTATAATGTTACAGGGTATATACACTAGATTCCTTGATAGGGTGTTGATCCAGGGAAGTAGTCTGATTGCTGTATGTGGAGTCGGGAAGGAATTTTTTTCCCCAAAGTGGAGCTTACTATTTGCCACATGGGTTTTTTTTTGCCTTCCTCTGGATCATCATGTTAGGGCATGTTAGGTTAGGCTGTGGGTTGAACTAGATGGACTTAAAGTCTTCCTTCAACCTTAATAACTATGTTACTATGTTACCTGTCTGACGGCATCACGAGCGTGAGAAAGTTCTCATGCTCGCGGTGCCATCAGAAAGGTCCTGGGAGTTCACAGCGTGCTCATTTTATACAATATGACTATGGGGTTAGTAATGGGGGCTTCTTATAGACACCTCTCCATTACTAACCTCGGGGCTTGAAGTCACCTGACAATACAAAGTTGACATCAAACCCCAACTATCACCCCACTTGCCACCACTACAGGACAAGTGGGAACAGCGAGGCTAAGTGCCCGAATTGGCACATCTTATAGATGTGACTTTTCTGGGGTGGCTGAAAGCTGATGAGAGCCAGTATCCATTACCCTTCCTAGGCTATTAATATCAGCCCACAGCTGCCTGCATAGCCTTTGCTGGTTATTAATTATAGAGGGACCTTAAGTCATTTTTTGAGGGGGTCCCCATTTTTTAGCCAGTAAATCTAAGTATACAGCTGTGAGCTGATATTAGTAGCCTGGAAAGCTCCATGGGTATTACCCCCTTCCCAGGCTATAAACATTTACCCCCAGCTGTCGACTTTCCTTCTGCTCGTTAAGAAAATTATGAGGGAGCCCATTCCATTTTTTTTCAGAAAAATAATCTTTTAATTAATTACATGTATAGTAAACTGCGCACACACACTGTAACAATTGTATGTCTCACTGACATCTATATAGCTATCTATTCTATGTGTATTTACTGTACATAAACCATCTATTCAATTCTGTCGGGTTCTGCTGTATTTTACTGTACACAGCTGCTAAATTGACGGCTTTAATTTAATCTATGTATCTATCTATTTTATGTATATATACTGTATAAAGGACAGATGAAAAGTTTGGAGACACCTTCACATTTAAAAATTTTTCTGTATTTCATGACTATGAAAATTGTAAATTCACACTGAAGGCATCAAACTATGAATTAACACATGTGGAATTATATGCTTAACAAAAAAGTGTGAAACAACTGAAAATATGTCTTATATTCTAGGTTCTTCAAAGTAGCCACCTTTTGCTTTGATGACTGCTTTGCACACTCTTGGCATTTTCTTGATGAGCTTCAAGAGGTAGTCACCAGAAATGGTCTTCCAACAATCTTGAAGGAGTTCCCAGAGATGCTTAGCGCTTGTTGGCCCTTTTGCCTTCACTCTGTGGTCCAGCTCACCCCAAACCATCTCAATTGGGTTCAGGTCTGGTCACTGTGGAGGCCAGGTCATCTGGCGTAGCACCCCATCACTCTCCTTCTTGGTCAATTAGCCCTTACACAGCCTGGAGGTGTGTTTGGGGTAATTGTCCTGTTGAAAATTTGGACTCATCAGACCAAAGCACAGATTTCCACTGGTTTAATGTCCATTCCTTGTGTTATTTAGCCCAAACAAGTCTCTTCTGCTTGTTGCCTGTCCTTAGTAGTAGTTTCTTAGTAGCTATTTTACCATGAAGGCCTGCTGCACAAAGTCTCCTCTTAACAGTTGTTGTAGAGATGTGCCTGCTGCTAGAACTCTGTGTGGCATTGACCTGGTCTCTAATCTGAGCTGCTGATAACCTGCGATTTCTGAGGCTGGTGACTCTGATAAACTCATCCTCAGAAGCCGAGGTGACTCTTGGTCTTCCTTTCCTGGGGCGGTCCTCATGTGAGCCAGTTTCTTTGTAGCACTTGACGGTTTTTGCCACTGCACTTGGGGACACTTTCAAACTTTGCCCAATTTTTCAGACTGACTGACCTTAATTTCTTAAAGTAATAATGGCCACTCGTTTTTCTTTACTTAGCTGCTTTTTTCTTGCCATAATACAAATTCTAACAGTCTGTTCAGGAGGACTATCAGCTGTGTATCCACCAGACTTCTGCTCAACACAACTGATGGTCCCAACCCCATTTATAAGGCAAGAAATCCCACTTATTAAACCTGACAGTGCACACCTGTGAAGTGAAAACCATTCCCGGTGACTACCTCTTGAAGCTCATCAAGAGAATGCCAAGAGTGTGCAAAGCAGTCATCAAAGCAAAAGGTGGCTACTTTGAAGAACCTAGAATATAAGACATGTTTTCAGTTGTTTCACACTTTTTTGGTAAGTATATAATTCCACGTGTTAATTCATAGTTTTGATGCCTTCAGTGTGAATTTACAATTTTCATAGTCATGAAAATACAGAAAAATCTTTAAATGAGAAGGTGTGTCCAAACTTTTGGTCTGTACTGTATATATAGATGTCACTGACATCTACACTCACCGGCCACTTTATTAGGTACACCATGCTAGTAACGGGTTGGACCCCTTTTGCCTTCAGAACTGCCTCAATTCTTCATGGCATAGATTCAACAAGGTGCTGGAAGCATTCCTCAAAGATTTTGGTCCATATTGACATGATGGCATCACACAGTTGCCGCAGATTTGTCGGCTGCACATCCCAAAGATGCTCCATACAAGGCAGGATGGATCCATGCTTTCATGTTGTTTACGCCAAATTCTGACCCTACCATCCGAATGTCGCAGCAGAAATCGAGACTCATCAGACCAAGCAACGTTTTTCCAATCTTCTACTGTCCAATTTCGATGAGCTTGTGCAAATTGTAGCCTCAGTTTCCTGTTCTTAGCTGAAAGGAGTGGTACCCGGTGTGGTCTTCTGCTGCTGTAGCCCATCTGCCTCAAAGTTCGACGCACTGTGCGTTCAGAGATGCTCTTAGGCCTACCTTGGTTGTAACGGGTGGCGATTTGAGTCACTGTTGCCTTTCTATCAGCTCGAACCAGTCTGCCCATTCTCCTCTGACCTCTGGCATCAACAAGGCATTTCCGCCCACAGAACTGCCGCTCACTGGATTTTTTTTCTTTTTCGGGCCATTCTCTGTAAACCCTAGAGATGGTTGTGCGTGAAAATCCCAGTAGATCAGCAGTTTCTGAAATACTCAGACCAGCCCTTCTGGCACCAACAACCATGCCACGTTCAAAGGCACTCAAATCACCTTTCTTCCCCATACTGATGCTCGGTTTGAACTGCAGGAGATTGTCTTGACCATGTCTACATGCCTAAATGCACTGAGTTGCCGCCATGTGATTGGCTGATTAGAAATTAAGTGTTAACAAGAAGTTGGACAGGTGTACCTAATAAAGTGGCCAGTGAGTATATATATTGGTGTATTCTATGTGTACATATTTTTTCTATCTAATCTATTTTAACCTGTAACGCTGTGATTTTACTGTATGCGACAGATGAATTACTGGCTTTTTAAAGGTCATTGGTGCATAAAAATAGGACAGCACTCGCATGGTCCGATTGCTGTGCGATTTTTTTCTCGCACCCGTAGGCTTGCATTGGCAAGTATCAGCCGAATCTCGGTGACAATCGCAGCATGTTGCGATTTTACACACATGCTGAACACTGGGCCGAGTGCTATGCCATGTTTTCCGTGCATAGCACTCGTCCGTATTCTACAGTAGTGTGACTCCAGCTTAATGGAGACATCTGTATCCTATGAGTGCACCTTCCCACACTTTTTGATCCCTTATTTTTGAACTTTCATATTTGCCTTTTCAAGTGGCCTGCAAATTAGCTGATAGGAACTCACACTTTTCCTTCCTCCTCCAGATAAAACACTGAACGATGAACTGACAGTTCTCAAGTTTAATGGTAAATACTTTTAATTTGGTAAAACCTTTCAAAGCATTGTAAAATAATATAATAAATTATGTAGAGAAACAATATATATATATATAGTATATGTGTACATTGGTTTACTGTATATATATAGTTATATATTCATAGTTTATAGTGTTATAGTGTATTACTGAATATACAAACTGTAAAAAGCAAAAAATAAAAACAAACAACCTATCAAATAAACCAGAACTGTCTAAAATGTTGGAAACATCTCAGAGAAGGACTGAAATTCTTAACATACAGTATCCCCATTATGGAAAATAAAATTGAGAAGCAGATAAAAGGGAGTTGGCAGGCCTGAAAAAGTCCCAGTGGTCAACAAACATGTGAGCAGGGGTCAGGTAAAAGAGAGAACTAGAGGGTAAAAGTAGCTCTGTCCTCGTCACTTTTGCTTACATGGACAGTCTTTGCGCTAGCTACTCTAACTTTCATGTCTCAGGGGATCCCTGGCCTTCAACCTTTAATCCCTGTACAGGAATGTGGACTAACATAGGGACTCTGGGTTGAGTCCTCAGAGTAGCCACTGGCCGGTGGAATGGGCTGCAGAAATGGTCAGAACACCGAGTCAGAACCAGGAGGGCAGGCAAGGCACAAAATTGTGAGTCAGTGGAAATGTTAGCAAATGAGAATCAAGCTGGTTAGGCAGGTGCAGAACTGTATGAGTAGACCAGGGCTAGACTGAACTATAGCTGACAATTCCTTGCAGTAAACTGGGAATTTTACTAGGGTGTGGTGCTGTCCCATTGGCCAAAGTAGGGAGCTGATTACTCCAGCTCCTGCCAGACTGGATGGCACTACAGATCCCAGCCACCCTAGTGTCTGTGGTTGGACTACGCCACCACGGCTCCGAGTTTCTGGTCCCAACATCTTTTCGGTCACCATTCACAGAATTAATGTGGCGCCTTGTGACAGAAGCAGATGTAAAAGGAGCAGGTCCAGTAGGAGATGTGACATAGAGTTAAGCAAAAAGATTCACTTTACCATGGTCCAGCAGGCACATCTGTAGTCAGTAGTCGCTACCTACTTATATCCCCAGCACCTCTTCTGATTAGTAGTCCTCATGTTTGTGTTAGACGAGCAACGATAACATCTTGCCTGGCCTAAAAATCAAAATTGTTGCTGGGCATGCTGGCAGGTAGGAGGAGGTTCACAGGGTTCTTTTCCAGCAGGTATGGACTGCCAACATGGCTGCTGAAGCAGGATCCTACAAATCTTAACTGCAGTGTCAAGCAGTTAACAGTTTTGCCAACATGGCTGCTACAACGCAACTAGTGTGGTTCTTATAAGTAGTAAATCAAATGGACCATGGTATCAAGACTATGGGAAAAACAGGAACGTTTTTCAGATTATTTTATTATTGCACAAATTATGTACTTATTAATACAACAAGTTATTTCTATGCAATGTCACAATATTTGGGTATACTAATAGATCACAGATTTCACAAGAGTCAACAGTGTGATGCATCAGCAAAAAGGCAACCACAGTTCTGGGATGTATTAAGAGAAGCATAGAGTCTAGATCACGTGAAGTAAGTATCCCCTTCTACTCCTCCTTGGTCAGGCCTCATCTGGAATAATTTTCCAGTTTTGGGCACCACATTTTTGAAAAGACATCAACAAACTGGAGCAAGTTCAGAGAAGAGCTACTAGAACAGTGACAGGTCGGCAAAGTTTGTCCTACGAGGAACGGTTAAAGGATCTGGGAATGTTGAGCTTGCAAAAAAGGCTAAGAGGAGACTTAATAGTTGTTTACAAATATCTGAAGGGCTGTCACAGTGTAGAGGGAACATCATTATTCTCATTTGCACATTGAAACACGAGAAGCAATGGAATGAAACTGAAAGGGAGAAGATATACAGTAGATTAGATATTAGGAAAAACTTTTTGACAATCAGGGTGATCAATGAGTGGAACAGGCTGCCATGAGAGGTGGCGAGTTCTCCTTTAATGGAAGTCTTCAAACAGAGGCTGGACCGACATCTGGCTGAGATGGTTTAGTGAATCCTGCATTGAGCAGGGGGTTGGACATGATGACCCTGAAGTTCCCTTCCAACTCTAACATTCTAGGATTCTAAGATCTTTTGTCCTGTTTGGGGTGGAAATTGGAGTGAAAAACCATTGTTAAGGATGTGTTCATTTTTGGAACGATTCATACAGATTCTATGCATCATGATATAAAGTATTCTACTAGTTTTGTGTATACAGTTCCTGTGCAGTCCTCCATGTGTTTCCAAAGTTGCTGTCTAGAAGCACAACCTGTCATGATTCTCAATGGCGAGAGAACATAGCCCAGCATATATGAGAACTAGCTCTTGGAAGATGGAAACTATACTGACCATGAACTAAACCTGCCGCACAACTAGAAGTGGCCGGGTAGCATGCCTACGTTTTTTTATCCCTAGATGCCCAGCGCCAGCCGGAGAACTACCTAATCCTAGCAGAGGAAAAGACAGTCCTGGCTCACCTCTAGAGAAATTTTCCCAAAAGGCAGACAGAGGCCCCCACATATATTGGCGGTGATTTTAGATGAAATGACAAACGTAGTATGAAAATAGGTTTAGCAAAATCGAGGTCCGCTTACTAGATAGCCGGAAGACAGAAAGGGCACTTTCATGGTCAGCAGAAAACCCTATCAAAACACCATCCAGAAATTACTTTAAGACTCTAGCATTAACTCATAACACCAGAGTGGCAATTTCTGCTCACAAGAGCTTTCCAGACACAGTAACGAAACAGCAGCTGTGAACAGGAACAAAATGCAAAAACACACAAGGACAAAAGTCCAACTTAGCTGGGAGTTGTCTAGTAGCAGGAACATGCACAGAAAGGCTTCTGATTACATTGTTGACCGGCATGAAACTGACAGAGGAGCAAGGTTATATAGCGACTCCCACATCCTGATAGGAGCAGGTGAACAGAGAGGATGATGCACACAAGTAATTCCACAAGTGGCCACCGGGGGAGCCCAGAATCCAATTTCACAACAGTACCCCCCCCCCTCAAGGAGGGGGCACTGAACCCTCACCAGAACCACCAGGGCGATCAGGATGAGCCCTATGAAAGGCACGGACAAGATCGGAGGCATGAACATCAGAGGCAGTGACCCAAGAATTATCCTCCTGACCGTATCCCTTCCATTTGACCAGATACTGGAGTTTCCGTCTGGAAACACGAGAGTCTAAGATCTTTTCCACAACGTACTCCAACTCACCCTCAACCAACACCGGAGCAGGAGGCTCAACGGAAGGCACAGCCGGTACCTCATACCTGCGCAACAATGACCGATGAAAAACATTATGAATCGAAAAGGATGCAGGGAGGTCCAAACGGAAGGACACAGGGTTAAGAATCTCCAATATCTTGTACGGGCCGATGAACCGAGGCTTAAACTTAGGAGAAGAAACCCTCATAGGGACAAAACGAGAAGACAACCACACCAAGTCCCCAACACAAAGCCGAGGACCAACACGACGACGGCGGTTGGCAAAAAGCTGAGTCTTCTCCTGGGACAACTTCAAATTGTCCACCACCTGCCCCCAAATCCGATGCAACCTCTCCACCACAGCATCCACTCCAGGACAATCCGAAGATTCCACTTGACCGGAGGAAAATCGAGGATGAAACCCCGAATTACAGAAAAACGGGGACACCAAGGTGGCAGAGCTGGCCCGATTATTGAGGGCGAACTCCGCCAAAGGCAAAAAAGCAACCCAATCATCCTGATCCGCAGACACAAAACACCTCAAATATGTCTCCAAGGTCTGATTAGTCCGCTCGGTCTGGCCATTAGTCTGAGGATGGAAAGCAGACGAAAAAGACAAATCTATGCCCATCCTAGCACAGAATGCCCGCCAAAATCTAGACACGAATTGGGTCCCTCTGTCAGAAACGATATTCTCCGGAATACCATGCAAACGAACAACATTTTGAAAAAACAGAGGAACCAACTCGGAAGAAGAAGGCAACTTAGGCAAGGGAACCAGATGGACCATCTTAGAGAAACGGTCACACACCACCCAGATGACAGACATCTTCTGAGAAACAGGCAGATCCGAAATAAAATCCATCGAGATGTGCGTCCAAGGCCTCTTCGGGATAGGCAAGGGTAACAACAATCCACTGGCCCGAGAACAACAAGGCTTGGCCCGAGCACAAACGTCACAAGACTGCACAAAGCCTCGCACATCTCGTGACAGGGAAGGCCACCAGAAGGACCTTGCCACCAAATCCCTGGTACCAAAGATTCCAGGATGACCTGCCAACGCAGAAGAATGAACCTCAGAGATGACTCTACTGGTCCAATCATCAGGAACAAACAGTCTACCAGGTGGGCAACGATCAGGTCTATCCGCTTGAAACTCCTGCAAGGCCCGCCGCAGGTCTGGAGAAACGGCAGACAATATCACTCCATCTTTAAGGATACCTGTGGGCTCAGAATTACCAGGGGAGTCAGGCTCAAAACTCCTAGAAAGGGCATCCGCCTTAACATTCTTAGAACCCGGTAGGTAAGACACCACAAAATTAAACCGAGAGAAAAACAATGACCAGCGCGCCTGTCTAGGATTCAGGCGCCTGGCAGACTCAAGGTAAATTAAATTTTTGTGGTCAGTCAATACCACCACCTGATGTCTGGCCCCCTCAAGCCAGTGACGCCACTCCTCAAAAGCCCACTTCATGGCCAAAAGCTCCCGATTCCCAATATCATAATTCCGCTCGGCGGGCGAAAATTTACGGGAAAAAAAAGCACAAGGTCTCATCACGGAGCAGTCGGAACTTCTCTGCGACAACACCGCCCCAGCTCCGATTTCAGAAGCGTCGACCTCAACCTGAAAAGGAAGAGCAACATCAGGCTGACGCAACACTGGGGCGGAAGAAAAGCAGCGCTTGAGCTCCCGAAAGGCCTCCACAGCATCAGGGGACCAATCAGCAACATCAGCACCCTTCTTAGTCAAATCAGTCAATGGTTTTACAACATCAGAAAAACCAGCAATAAATCGACGATAAAAGTTAGCAAAGCCCAAAAATTTCTGAAGACTCTTAAGAGAAGAGGGTTGCGTCCAATCACCAATAGCCTGAACCTTGACAGGATCCATCTCGATGGAAGAGGGGGAAAAAATGTATCCCAAGAAGGAAATCTTTTGAACCCCAAAAACACACTTAGAACCCTTCACACACAAGGAATTAGACCGCAAAACCTGAAAAACCCTCCTGACCTGCTGGACATGAGAGTCCCAGTCATCCGAAAAAATCAGAATATCATCCAGATACACAATCATAAATTTATCCAAATAATCACGGAAAATGTCATGCATAAAGGACTGGAAGACTGAAGGGGCATTTGAAAGACCAAAAGGCATCACCAAATACTCAAAATGGCCCTCGGGCGTATTAAATGCGGTTTTCCACTCATCCCCCTGCTTGATTCGCACCAAATTATACGCCCCACGGAGATCAATCTTAGAGAACCACTTGGCCCCCTTTATACGAGCAAACAAATCAGTAAGCAGTGGTAACGGATATTGATATTTAACCGTGATTTTATTCAAAAGTCGATAATCAATACACGGCCTCAAAGAGCCGTCCTTCTTAGACACAAAGAAAAAACCGGCTCCTAAGGGAGATGACGAAGGACGAATATGTCCCTTTTCCAAGGACTCCTTTATATATTCTCGCATAGCAGCGTGTTCAGGCACAGACAGATTAAATAAACGACCCTTAGGGTATTTACTACCCGGGATCAAGTCTATGGCACAATCGCACTCCCGGTGCGGAGGTAGTGAACCAACCTTGGGTTCTTCAAAAACGTCACGAAAGTCAGACAAGAATTCAGGAATCTCAGAGGGAATAGATGATGAAATGGAAACCAAAGGTACGTCCCCATGAGTTCCTTTACATCCCCAGCTTAACACAGACATAGCTCTCCAGTCGAGGACTGGGTTATGAGATTGCAGCCATGGCAATCCCAGCACCAAAACATCATGTAGATTATACAGCACCAGAAAGCGAATAACCTCCTGGTCATCAGGATTAACACGCATAGTCACTTGTGTCCAGTATTGTGGTTTATTACTAGCCAATGGGGTGGAGTCAATCCCTTTCAGAGGTATCGGAGCCTCCAATGGCTCCAAATCATACCCACAGCGTTTGGCAAAGGACCAATCCATAAGACTCAAAGCAGCGCCAGAGTCGACATAGGCGTCCGCGGTAATAGATGACAAAGAACAAATCAGGGTCACAGATAGAATAAACTTAGACTGTAAAGTGCTAATTGAAACAGACTTGTCAGGCTTCTTAGTACGCTTAAAGCATGCTGATATAACATGAGTTGAATCACCACAATAGAAGCACAACCCATTTTTTCGTCTAAAATTCTGCCGCTCGCTTCTGTACAGAATTCTATCACATTGCATATTTTCTGGCGTTTTCTCAGTAGACACCGCCAAATGGTGCACAGGTTTGCGCTCCCGCAGACGCCTATCGATCTGAATAGCCATCGTCATAGACTCATTCAGACTCGCAGGCACAGGGAACCCCACCATAACATCCTTAATGGCATCAGAGAGACCTTCTCTGAAAATCGCCGCCAGGGCGCACTCATTCCACTGAGTAAGCACAGACCATTTGCGGAATTTTTGGCAGTATATTTCAGCTTCATCTTGCCCCTGAGACAAGGACATCAAGGCCTTTTCCGCCTGAAGCTCTAAATGAGGTTCCTCATAAAGCAACCCCAAGGCCAGAAAAAACGCATCCACATTGAGCAACGCAGGATCCCCTGGTGCCAATGCAAAAGCCCAGTCTTGAGGGTCGCCCCGGAGCAAGGAAATTACAATCCTGACCTGCTGTGCAGGGTCTCCGGCAGAGCGAGACTTCAGGGACAAAAACAATTTGCAATTATTTTTAAAATTTTGAAATTGAGATCTATTCCCCGAGAAGAATTCAGGCAAAGGAATTCTAGGCTCAGACATAGGTGCATGAACAACAAAATCTTGCAAATTTTGTACCTTTGTGGCGAGATTATTCAAACCTGTAGCTACACTCTGAAGATCCATTTGAAACAGGTGAACACAGAGCCATTCAAGGATTAGAAGGAGAGAAAGAGAGGAAGGCTGCAGTATAGGCAGACTAGCAAGTGATTCAATTAAAAGCACACTCAGAACTAGAGGAAAAAAAAAAAAAAAAAATTGTAGCAGACTTCTTTTTTCTCTCCTTTCTCAGCCAGTAATTTAACCCTTTTTTGGGCCGGTCAAACTGTCATGATTCTCAATGGCGAGAGAACATAGCCCAGCATATATGAGAACTAGCTCTTGGAAGATGGAAACTATACTGACCATGAACTAAACCTGCCGCACAACTAGAAGTGGCCGGGTAGCATGCCTACGTTTTTTTATCCCTAGATGCCCAGCGCCAGCCGGAGAACTACCTAATCCTAGCAGAGGAAAAGACAGTCCTGGCTCACCTCTAGAGAAATTTTCCCAAAAGGCAGACAGAGGCCCCCACATATATTGGCGGTGATTTTAGATGAAATGACAAACGTAGTATGAAAATAGGTTTAGCAAAATCGAGGTCCGCTTACTAGATAGCCGGAAGACAGAAAGGGCACTTTCATGGTCAGCAGAAAACCCTATCAAAACACCATCCAGAAATTACTTTAAGACTCTAGCATTAACTCATAACACCAGAGTGGCAATTTCTGCTCACAAGAGCTTTCCAGACACAGTAACGAAACAGCAGCTGTGAACAGGAACAAAATGCAAAAACACACAAGGACAAAAGTCCAACTTAGCTGGGAGTTGTCTAGTAGCAGGAACATGCACAGAAAGGCTTCTGATTACATTGTTGACCGGCATGAAACTGACAGAGGAGCAAGGTTATATAGCGACTCCCACATCCTGATAGGAGCAGGTGAACAGAGAGGATGATGCACACAAGTAATTCCACAAGTGGCCACCGGGGGAGCCCAGAATCCAATTTCACAACAACAACCTGTGTCTAATCTGATCCTTTTATTCTAATCTGCAATCAGAAGAAAAACCATAAAAACACATAAGCCTGTAGAAGAGCTGTAAACAGTAAGACATTTTTAAAACCAGGCTTTTCACGTAGAAGAGAAAATCCTGTCTATGTAGGGTTTGCGAAACTGGACGAAGCGATCTGATTAGTTGCTAATGACCTCTCCGATTTCCCTTTGCACTAGCTTTAATAAATCCCTCCATGTGCCAACATTAATGTAGAGACGGTAAAGAGAGGGGCACAATTAGGTTACTGTAAGGTAAAATTCTCACCTTTACTTGTTGTTAGTATGTTCTTTAGTGATGGGGCTTTTCTAAATACAAGAGAAGGGTATTTCGGTAAAGCTTTTTTAATATAGGGTCATTTACCAAAATATGCCAATTTTTTCTTAATATCTCCCAAATTTCTTTGTGTTGCTGGTTAAAAGTGGTAATAATATTAAGACTATGTTCAAGGGTATTGTCACTGCCTTTCTTGTTGGAACCAGATAAGAGGGAAATCTGGTCATTGTTCTCGTTTACATTTTTAAAGGAATTATGGACCAGATTTGTAGGACATTTTTGTTTTAAAAATCTCTGTTTGAGAATATCCAATTGTTCAATAAAATCAGATTCAATGTTACAGTTTTCCCTGATTCTTTGAAATTTTTTATGAAGGACATTGTTCAACCATTTCTTGTAGTGCCCACTGGTATAGTGGATATAACTGTAGGCATCATCTGGTTTAAGATATGTTTTAGTGAGAATCTGTTCATTTTTAGTGAAAATAGTGATGTCTAAAAAATTAATATACTCGTCATTACTTTCTGAATTGAAAGTGATACCCCAGTTATTGTTTTTTTTTATAAATTGAATAAAGACCTGTGGGTCAATCATATCCTTGTCCAGTATACAAAGCAGGTCATCAGTGAATCTTTTGAAAAAAGTAATACCATTGTTAAAAACCCCTTCATAAATAAAAACTTGTTCAAATACCCCCATAAAAAGGTTTGCAAAAGTGGGTGCGACTTTCATTTGTTTTTTCAACAAAATAGGGAAAAGAAATGGTTGAACAATGTCCCTCATAACCAATTTCAAAGAATCAGGAAAAACTCTACCATTGAATCTGATTTTATTGAACAATTGGATATTCTCAAACAGAGATTTTTAAAACAAAAATGTCCTACAAATCTGTTCCATAATTCCTTTAAAAATGAAAAAGAGAACAATGACCAGATTTCCCTCTTATCTGGTTCCAACAAGAAAGGCAGTGACAATGCCCTTGAACATAGTCTTAATTTTATTACCAGTTTTAACCATCAACACAAAGATATTCGAGAGATATTAAGAAAAAATTGGCATATTTTGGTAAATGACCCCATATTAAAAAAGGCTTTACCGAAATACCCTTCTCTTGTATTTAGAAAAGCCCCATCACTAAAGAACATACTAGCACCCAGCAGATTACGAGACCCTGATAAATCCAGGGGCAGCCTTATGAGCAACCCTAAAAATAGTATTACCAAATGTGGTAAAAGGGGTTGTTTGTGCTGTAAATCCATTACACACACTGCCGATAACTTCAGCTCTGTGGTTACAGGTGACAAATTCAAGATAACCACTCCAATGTCTTGTGACACTTAATATGTCATATATTATAGAGTGCCGCTGTCCCAAACACTATGTGGGAAGAACTGCCCAGCCGCTCCACAAGAGACTGAACCCCCATAGACACAATGCGGTTACTGGGATTCTAAAACATGGTTTGTCACGTCATATTTGCATGCACCATAAGCAAGATTTTGGGTGTATAAAAATCTCACCCATTGAACATATTCCACCTGAGAGCTCCAATAGAATCCAATGTCTCATGAGGAAGGAGGTTTTCTGGATATATAAACACCCTGAAACCACAAGGGCTGAATGAAATATCAGAAGTATTTCTATAGTGTTCTATAATGTTTTTATAATAAACTAGATGGCCCGATTCTAACGCATTGGGTATTCTAGAATATATGTAGTTTATTCATGAAGTTTTCAGAATAATACAATTTATACACAGAATTCGGCCGGCCGGGCGCGACCAATTAGCGAAGCATGGTTCACATTCCGTGCCAATTCGCGGCCGGACTGCGCCGGTCGCTGATTGTTCGCGGCCAGCCGGGCTTAACCAATCAGTGAAGCCAGGGCCAGCTCCAGGTTTTGGAGGGCCCCAGGCGAAAGAGTCTCAGTGGGCCCCCCTCTTTAACACATACCACGATTCATGATGCACAGATACAGCAGAGAAATATACCACAGCCAAGTAGCATATAACACAGCCCACGTAGCATATAGCACAGCCATGTAGCATATAGCACAGGCCATGTAGTATATAACACAGCCACGTAGTATATAACACAGCCCACGTAGGACATAGCGCGATTCATGATGCACAGATACAGCAGAGAAATATACCACAGCCAAGTAGCATATAACACAGCCCACGTAGCATATAGCACAGCCATGTAGCATATAGCACAGGCCATGTAGTATATAACACAGCCACGTAGTATATAACACAGCCCGCGTAGGACATAGCACGATTCATGATGCACAGATACAGCAGAGAAATATACCACAGCCAAGTAACATATAACACAGCCCACGTAGCATATAGCACAGCCACATAGCATATAGCACAGGCCACGTAGTATATAACACAGCCACATAGTATATAACACAGCCCACGTAGTATATAACACAGCCACGTAGTATATAGCACAGGCCACGTAGTATATAACACAACCCACATAGCATATAGCACAGCCCACGTAGCATATAGCACAGCCACGTAGCATATAACACAGCCACGTAGTATATAACACAGCTACGTAGTATATAACACAGCCCACGTAGTATATAGCACAGCCACATAGTATATAGCACAGCCACGTAGTATATAGCACAGCCCACGTAGTGTATAGCACAGCCCATGTAGTATATAGCACAGCCCATGAAGTAAATAGCACAGCTCACGCAGTATATAACACAGCCACGTAGTATATTGCCCAGCCACGTAATATATTGCACAGCCACATAGTATATAGCGCAGCCCACGTAGTATATAGCACAGCCACATAGTATACAACACAGCCCACATAGTATATAGCACAGCCCACATAGTATATAGCACAGCCCACGCAGTATATAGCACAGCCCACGTAGTATATAACACAGCCACGTAGTATATAGCACAGCCCACGTAGTATATAACACAGGCCACATAGTATATAACACTGCCCACATAGTATATAGCACAGCCACGTTGTATATTGCCCAGCCACGCATATTGCACAGCTACGTAGTATATAGCACAGCCACGTAGTATATTGCCCAGCCATGTGTATTGCACAGCTACGTAGTATATAGCACAGCCCATGTAGTATAACACAGCCACATAGTATATAGCACAGCTCACGCAGTATATAAGACAGCCACATAGTATATTGCCCAGCCACGTAATATATTGCACAGCCACGTAGAATATAGCGCAGCCCGGTCCCAAGAATGCATTGCGGTCTTGCGAGATGATGACGTAGCGGTCTCGCGAGACCGCTACATCATCATCTCGCAAGACCGCAATGCATGGCCCAGAGTGTCGCAAGGAGCTGGAAAGGCGCCGGAAGGTGAGTATATAATGATTTTTAATTTTTTAAATTACTTTTATCATTAGATCTTTTTACTATTGATGCTGCATAGGCAGCATCAATAGTAAAAAGTTGGTCACACAGGGTTAATAGCAGTGTTAACGGACTGCGTAACACCGCGGGATAACGCGGTGTAACGCAGCCATTAACCCTGTGTGAGCGCTGACTGGAGGGGAGTATGGAGGGGGCACTGACGGAGAGTAGGAAGGGGTGAATTCGCGGCCGGACTGTGCCTTTCGCTGAATCAGCGACGTGGGATTTCCGTTACAGAAAGACAGACAGAAAGACAGACAGACGGAAGTGACCCTTAGATAATTATATAGATAGATAGAGCAAAACACACACAAAAAGTTTTAAAAATCTTTTTCACATTAAATAAGGTCTTCACTAAAATTGATTTACAATGTGCATGTTAATTCAAATATATATATTTTTTGTATCATAATTTTTATTATTAAAGATTATGTAGCGGCACCCGTCATTCAGTCATCCTTTTATCATAATTAATTTATTGAATAATTTATTCACTTTTTTTAATAATAAATTAAACCACACATTTTTTTTTTTTATTTTTCATTTTTATTTTATTTTTTGCCTACATTTTTTATAAAAGAATTTTATACAATATGCATTTTAATAGATTTTTATACTACTAATATCGATGGTTCTTTAGGTATTAACATTGTTTTTTTTACCCCTCAAGGGTCAATTAACAGAATAGCTAGGTCTGTGCCCCCGAGGTCCTTTCACTTCCATGATGTTTCCAAGGAAGGCAGGTTCTAATCCTGGTCTGCAATTAAGACAAGAGAATATTCTGAAAAAAGTTTTTCACTCTCAGCAGACTTTTTATTTCCTTTCTTTTCAATTTTACTTGCAGAAAAATCTTACATTTTAATGTCATATATCATTTTTATACTAACAAATTGCATTTTTATTCACTGTTGTATAGATATGCGACAAATTTATGTTTGTATTTTAAATATAACTGCAGCGTTCAGGGCGCCAGGTGTGTCTGACGCCCATTTTTTCTATGTCCAGCCCACCCTATATATGTGAGTAATACCATGTGGTTAGTATTGGCTATGTACCTGAGGAAGTGAACAGGACGTCCACGAAATACGTAGTTTTATAGCCCTGAATAAAGTATGCAACTCTTCTGAACTCTGTGATTCCCTTGCCTGATTTCGGAGGAGCGCGGAATTGTCGGCATCTTGAATATCCTATCTAGAACATTAGTATAGAGCGTTATGTCCTGGAATACAAAGCCAAAAACTGACAATTTTTTCCTTTCATGGTTCTTCCACAGTTTCAGAGCCAGTGATGAAAAATGATGTCTCAGAGCTCTGGAAATCAGGTAATTATCTAAGTACTAAGGCCTGTATGTGTAATATATCATCATTATAGCAGGGGCACTGCATAATGGAGATAGTGGAGATGGCAAACGCCTCCTCATTAAAGGGGTTGTCCAGGCTCGGGGCTTAAATTTGCGCTCTATGTGACTGCTGACTTGTGAATCCTCCCAGTGTGTCAGGATTCTTGTGTGCAATGAACAGTGGTCATGTTACAAGTATGTGAATTGTTTACTTCCGGTCATATTCCGACTAGATGTGTCCGGTGTCTGGTCGGGATGTGACCAGTGTCTAGTCGGGATGTGTCCGGTGTCTAGTCAGGATGTGACCGGTGTCTAGTCGGGATGTGTCCGGTGTCTAGTCGGGATGTGACCGGTGTCTAGTCGGGATGTGTCCGGTGTCTTGTCAGGATGTGTCCGGTGTCTAGTCAGGATGTGACCGTTGTCTAGTCCAGATGTGACCAGTGTCTAGTCGGGATTTGTCCGGTGTCTAGTCGGGATGTGACCGGTGTCTTGTCAGGATGTGTCTGGTGTCTAGTCGGGATGTGACCGGTGTCTAGTCCGGATGTGACCAGTGTCTAGTCGGGATGTGTCCGGTGTCTAGTCGGGATGTGTCCGGTGTCTTGTCAGGATGTGTCCGGTGTCTAGTCGGGATGTGACCGGTGCCTAGTCGGGATGTGTCCGGTGTCTTGTCAGGATGTGTCCGGTGTCTAGTCAGGATGTGACCGTTGTCTAGTCGGGATGTGTCCGGTGTCTAGTGGGGATGTGACCGGTGTCTAGTCAGGATGTGTCCGGTGTCTAGTCAGGATGTGACCGGTGTCTAGTAGGAATGTGACAGTATGTATGCAAATCACATACTTGTGGTCACATGCCCGTCCACTCCCGTTGCCGGTATCAGAGAATCCTAACAGCATGCACTGTGCGCTCTCTAGGGATTCACAAGTCTGCAGTCACTCGATGTGACTGCAGACTTGTGAATCCTTACAGAGTGCAGAAAATTGGACGCTAAAGTCATATTTACCACCCTCCCAGGAGAGTTTTGGCCACTTTAAATGTGCAATCCAGGCAGTAAAACAGCTGCTAATTGGCTTTATATTGGCTACCATTTACTGGAACATCGAGGAACGTTCTCTGCCCATAGAGTATGTTGTTACTGGCAGCACATTACCTGTTTTCATTGGGCGATGTGCTGCCACAACAATCACTCATTGCACCCTTTGAACAAGCAAAAACGCATGCAAACGTCTGATAATGCAGCATTTTTTATCCGCATCAGCTTACACATGATGGTAAAAAAAACGCAGCGTTTGCATTCGTTTTTACATGTGTTTGCGCTTTTTATGCGCATGCGTTTGATATTTCCAGGAGGGTGTGTCTTTAATGGGCATGTCTAAATCAGTTCCTAGACATGCGCAGTCCGAAGTATGCAAGCGCATCAAATGCATGCGTACGCAAAGACGTGTACGCATGCGTTCCCATAGACAGTAATGTGTTTTTTTGCCGCATTCCTTGCGCTAACAACCGCATACGTTTCTAGGTGGCAAATTGAGGCCTCGAAAATTACTACATGTTGCGGTTACCGTGCCAAACCACAGACGAAACGACGCACGCGTCGTCAAACGCGGCAAAACGCTACCGATCGCAGACACATGCGTCCCTAATGTTAAATATAGGAAAACACAACACATGCAGATAATTGCGGAAGAAACGCTGCGGACACAACCGCAAATGTGAAACCAGCCTAAGTGACACATTGTTGGAATCATGCTCTTTTTCACTACATAATGCTGCTCTCAGATTACATAGCAAACACCTGCTGACAGATTCCCTTTTAAACACAATTTTCAAATACAATACATTCATTATTTTAAAACCGCATTGTTTTTCTTTTAGTGGCTTACCTGTATAATTTGAGCATTTGCCTTTGTATTTGCTGCTGGATGGTCTGGTCAAACCTGCGAAATATTTTCTGTAATTAATGCGTAATGGGTGCAGAGACCCAGGGCCAGGACAAGATATTTTGATGCCCTAGGGCCTAGGCAGATGAAGCTTGCAGCGACACCAACCCTTCTTCCCCGATAAACCCTCAGCACCCAAATTAAGGAATGGATCAGAGATTAAGGTAAATGGCCCCTAAAATACCCCCTTATTTTCACAAAAAGAAAAAAAATGCTCTGTGTACCCGCGCCATCACTGTGCTGAATGTCTGCGGCTGGAGGAAGATGCTCGGTTGCCACAGGCATTCAGCCATGTCACTTTTTTTTCTCCCCAAACTGTGCCCCTCTTGGGGAGGCAGGAAGTAGCGCCCTGGGTAGGTGCTCACCCTAACTACCCCTTGTCTCGCCCGCCCATGCAGAGACCCACTGTGAGCTCATAACATTGCTCAGACCAGTCATATAAGGAAGGCAGACAGCATTGTTCTGTGCAGCTGTCTGTCTGTCTGCATCCCTGAGGACTGATAGTGAGCAGTCCTTCCATGACAGTGTTTCACTGCTGGTCTGCAATGTTCAGCGAGGTAGCTATACAGTATAGAGCAACACTGTCTTACTGGGGCAAGCGCAGTACAAGCCAACAGTCACAGTAGAGGGAGAACGGCTCACTGTCTGCCTCCCTCAGATGATCGGTCCAATTTACATTCTGTGCAGTGTTATGAGCACTGCACACAGTGGATTATGTGTGTTCCCCAATCTCTGCATCCATATTCCATTACAGAAAACACCTGCGAATGCTCCAGCCAGATCATGCAGCAACAGAAAATAAGACAAGTGATCAAGCTATATACGTAGGTAAGCCTGTAATAGCAAAGCGATGCAATTTTGAAAATGAATTGTATTTCAAAAGTTTATTGCTTTTCAAATATATTTTATACAGAAAGTACTAATGTCACGCTGCAGCTATGCAGATAACTTCCACTGCTAGAGTTGAAGGAAAGTAACAAGTCTGCAAGGGCAGACCTGCAGTAGAGTCAAAACCTAGACCGTCACGCAGTACAAAGAGAAATAACAATAACAGAGTCAGTGGAGAGCCAAAGGGTAAAATACCAGACAAGAGGCAGAAGTACCAGGGACCAGAGGCAAAGTCAAGTCAGAGTCAAAGCCGAGTCAAACACAGAAATCCAAAGCAATCAGGAAGCTCTAAGACAAAAACTGGCAGGGAAGGAGGACTAGACATGGGCAAGGTCAGAAAGCGCAGCAGGACAAATCAGGGTATTACCGGAATCAGGTACTCACGCCGAAGGCAGAAAATATAACTGACACCTCCTGCAGGATACAACAGAGCTAAATAGCTAACCTGAACCCAGAATGAGGCAGGGCAAAGTTAACCCTTGACATGATCAACCCGGGAAAAGGGCAGACAGCACTCAAAACCCGGACCGGATCATGACAACTATTATGGTAAAATCCTTATAATCTCCCATAACACTGTGCTTGATGGCCAGATGTTTCGCCATTAGATGAAACTTTTTCATACGAACATGCATTTACACGACTGCCAATGGAATGTGGCTTCATAAAGAAGCTATGGTTAAAACTTTACAAAACTCTCATATTTATCCTGGTAAGCAAACTTGGCAAGCATGGCTACACTATATCACACATTTTTATGGAGGGTGGTCAAGGTATTAATAAAATATATTCCCGATGGATGGATTTACTAGATAATAGCCAGTAGGCAGCATTTAGGTTTATGAAGAGGATAATGTTGATATCCTTTATTTTTGGTTGTCTAGGTTGGGCACAAAGGTTAATACTCAAATCAATTAGCAGGTGGTTGCTTATGTGGCCTTTCTTTCGATTCAAGTTTCTTGAGGTTCCCTTCAAATTGGATGGAGAGAGCCATACTTGCCGCAGTTGCTGATCATCTTGCTGTATACATGGTTCTAGAAGTCCTACTGATCACCAAAATGAGATACCTCCTTGAAGTAGCGCTCTACTTAAAATACTTGGTTCTGATTTTTTTTTACATTTATATACACTTCAATTTTCTGATTTTTCTTTTCAGTTTCCAACATCATCGGAGATCTGTCAAAATTAAAGGATAAAGGTAATGTGCACACATAATATCCTTCACTGCTGCTGAGAAATTTGTTAATATATCGGCTTCATTTGTAAGAAAAGGCTGGTATAGCTCCATAATAAATTGTCTCTTATTCCACTCTGAAAATCCTTTGGAGAACCAGCTTCTGAAATTGTCGAGTTACCCTGGTCATATTAGCCTCCAAATACTGTACATCACTTGTAGTGGGTTTCTATAACTCCTACTGCTAATAAAGCATTAGGAAACCTCCATCCATCCAAAAAGACATACGGTATATGGGACTAATCTTACATTGCAGGCATTCTTTTGTATTTTATATTGCGTTTGGTTTGGGTTCCTTCTCAAGACTTGTGCGATTGGTATCAACTAGACTGTACTTGTCAACTGTCAAAATCTTTAGCACACTACAAAGGTGTTACTGTATTTATATAAGCTGACCCTTTTCAGCACATCTCACCTTATCAATGCCCCTTTTCTATCTTTGAAGGTGCCTTTTGACTCTGGAACTTAAGGTGAGTGCTGCTTTCTACACAGTTGTAGGAGGCTTTTACGAGGCCCAGGAGATTTGCCCCCCAAAAAGTAGTAATCAAACAGTTAGGTGGCACACCCAGGGAATTAGAATTAGGTCGGGGTCACACTTGCGAGTTCAATGCGAGAAACTCGTGCGAGTCTCTCGCATCAAGTCCCGGCACTCGGGCCCGGAGCGTGCGACTGCATGTATTTCTATGGAGCTGAACGCTCCGTTCCCGAGTGCTGGCGGCAGTGCTGGGACCTGATGCGAGAGGCACGTGCGAGTTTCTCGCATTGAACTCGCAAGTTTGACCCCGGCCTTAGCTAGAAATGAGTGCTAGTTCCTTTGGAGCCAACTACTGAACTCCTGTAGACCAATAGTAGACAAAATGAAGGAACTGCACACCTAAAGGCACTTGGAGATGCTTCAAATAGAATTTATTGACAATATTTCACATCCATTAGTTGCACCACTGTAAGTGCAGAATTTTGTAACATTTCAGATGAAAAACCCTTCATCAGACGTAGAGGTTAAGTTCCACTGCATATAGACCAAGGGGATCCAGATTGTGGGTTGGGCTTTCCCCAAACAGGGACAACTAGGATCCAACTCTATCAACACACCACAGGCCTTGATATAGTTGGACCCTGGTTGTCACTGTTGGGAGAATTCACCCCATGCCCTGGATTCGAAACATTGCGTTATATTGTACTTACAGTGGTGCATCCAATAGATGTGAAATATTGTCAATAAATCCTATTTGAAGCATCTCCATGTGCATTTAGGTGTGCAGTTCCTTGCCTCTATCTGCTGTTGCCAAAAAAAAGTGTTCTCTTGTTTCTGGAACCTCTCGGACATTCCAGATGAGTAGGCAAGTATGCCCTAGACATTTTTCCTTATCACTTGTACAGCAACTGAACCTCATTTACAGAAATGGGCTGATCTGCGGTACCAGACACGACTACTTGTGTTTGAATTTCACTGTCAGATACCACAGAAAAAGCTGAGGCTTCCAAACGCAGTTCAAAAGGAAAGTCCATCAATGTAAAATGTAAGAGAATGCCTGTAATGTGAACTTGGCCCCATTTGTGTCTTTTTGCATCAGTTAATCATACAATACAAAAACACTTAGTAAAAATTTGGCAACAAGTTACTGTCATCATGACCCCCGCTTTCCATGCTATTCCTACATCTCATCTTTTCTCTCTTCCACAGTGGACATCTCAGAAGGTTCCTGCAAAAGTTGTCCTCGTGAATGGAAACTGATTAGATCCAATTGTTATTTTTTTTCAACAAATAGTGAAACGTGGGAAAGGAGCAAACAGATTTGTGCAGAGCGAAATGGGATCCTCATTTCACTTAAAAACGAATTTGAAATGGTAAGTCCTAAAACTAACTCTTCTTAGGGGATGTTGTCATTCACATCTGAGTCATCCTTACAGGCATTGGATTCAAGAGCTATACCCTCAGTAAAAATAATGGAATCCTCGGCATTGGTTTCCAGTTTGTATTGATGGAAACCACGACACAGATGTGGACTGAACATTAGGCTAAGTGCTCACTGAGCTTGTCCTCACTCTTGGCTTAAACGCAAATGATGTCTAAGCCTAACAGTGGCCACGTTCAGGATCGATGCCTCAGTATTCATCCATTGCAAAAAACTCCATAAAATATATGGTATATGTTTTTGCATGGTTGCCGTCTGTATACGAAAGTGGAGACAACCGTGCTTACCTATACACTTACATAAATATGTGGACACAAATCCACCAGACAGAGATCAAAAGAACACACTTCTGACCTTCGTCCAGTAAACGCGGACTACAGTTATGAATAGTTTTATGTTTTTCCCTTATCCTAACTTATATAACCACCTCTTCTGGCCAACTCTTGCCTTATATAGTTTTTTGTTAATTATTTTATTTTGTGATATGTTTTGTGTTTTATAAAAATACAAAGAAAATGTGTGATCTTTAACTTTAGGCCTAATTTTCAACTTGTTTAACTGTTCAGAATAACAGTAATTTTGACCAGGGGTGTCCAAACTTTTACATGCCACTGTAAGTCAGCGCTGAGTTCACCATCTGATTAGGGGACTCAAAAGCTGAGGTCCTTCCACACTTTTGTAGATGCTAGCCATGTTATATATGGTATCGCAGTAGTTGTGTGGTGAGCATTTTGAACCCACAGAGGCTTCAGAGAATTTTAGAACGTTGAGTTGTAAAAATAGAAAATCACATCTTTCAAACAAAAATTGTTGCTTTAACCCCAAATTTTTCATTTTCACAAGGGTAACAGGAGAAAATGGACAATACAATTTTTTGTAAAATTTCTCCTGCGTACACTAATATCCCATATGTCATTGAAAACTAATGTTTGGGCGCACTGCATGGCTCGGAAGGGATGCCAAATCAGATGGAATAGATTGCGGATGCCATGCTATATTTGAAGAGCCCCTGACATGTCAAATAAGGAGAAACCACAAATGACCCCATTTTGGAAACTACACCTCTCGAGGAATTCAGCTAGGGGAGGAGTGACCATTTTAACCCTCAAGTAATTCACAGTATTGTATAACATTAGACTGAGTAAATGAAAATTTAAGATTTTTTTTCCACTTAAATGTTTTAGTTTGGCCCCAAGTTTTTAATTTTCAAAATAGTGAAGAAAAAATAAATAAGTTTTATCTACAAATATTGTGTTTTCACCCCAGATTTTACATTTTTACAATGGGTAAATGGGTAAAAATGGCACCAAAATTTGCCACATAATTTCCGCTGAATGTGGAAGTACCCCATATGTGGCTGTACAGTACAGTGAGACTCAGGAGGGAAGGAGCGCTATTTGACTCTCGAAAAACAAATTTTAGTAGAATAATTTGTTGATTCCATATAGAGAACCTCTAAGTGCCAGAACAGCAGAATCTCCTCCTCAAGTGACCCCATTTTGGTAATTACACCTCTCAGAGAGTTTATCTACAGCTGTAGGGTCGATTTTGACTCAATGGGTGTTTGCCAGAAGAAAGCAGCAGTGGAAGTTGCTGAGTAAAAATTGCAAATCTGCCATTGTAGTGCCCAGCTTGTGCTTCTGGAGACATGCACCCTGTAAGTTAAACGGGCTCTCATCACTTCAGAGATGCCAAACATGTGGATGCTAAATGTGTAACAACTCTGCCGGCATCACTGCATGGCCTCCCATCCCTCACACCATCTTACTCACTGCTCCAGGTCATGTTGTGATTTCTGTCTGCTGCCGGCTCCATGTTCTGTGCCTCTTCCTTTCTGCCTGCTTCCTGGCTGTGTGCATAGGGGGGCGGCGCCAGAACTCTCTGGTTCTTATGGAATCAGGGTGCACCTGTCTAATGTGTTCCTGACCAATTACCAAGAGGCCTCTAGTATTTATGGCAGCTCCACCCTGTGGAACTCGCATGTGCAATGTGTTAGCTCAGTTAGTGTCTTGCTACTGAGCCTGCCAGGTCTTCCTCTGTGTTCCTCCTTCTCTGGAGGCTCTACTCCTATCTTTGCTTGGTACTTCTCTGTCTGCCCTTCAGGAGGCTGTATATCCTGGTTTCTGTGTCTTTGTTCTAGCCTTGCTTTGTAACTGTGCATTCTCTGGCCCCTGTGTCTTTGGTCTTGTACCTTGTCTTGCACCCTTACCTTGTCTGAACTTTATCTTACCTCTGTCTGGTAGTCTCCTTGTTTGTGGTTTCTTTCCCTGCTGTGTCTTTCCTTGTGTTCTCTCTGAACCACTTTTCTGCCTCTGCTCTGCACTCCTGCGGTTCTGCTCCATTCCACTCTGCTCCACCCCTGCTGTTGCAGAACCTCTTGCTACAGCTCCTCTCTGCATACCTTGCGGCTCCGCTCTGCTTTGCTCCTGCTGCTGCAGAACTTCTTGCTGCAGCTCTTCTCCGCATACCTTGTGGTTCCGCTCTGCTTAGCTCCTGTTGTTGCAGAACCTCTTGCTGCAGCCCCTCTCTGCATACCTTGTGGTTCCGCTCTGCTTAGCTCCTGTTGTAGCAGAACCTCTTGCTGCAGCTCCTCTCCGCATACCTTACGGTTCCGCTGTGCTTTGCTCCTGCTGCTGCAGAATCTCTTGCTGCTCTACAGCCCTTCTCTGCAGCCTTGCGGTTCTCCTCCTGTGTGAACAGATCTAAACCTGTTCCATCATACTCCACTCCTCCCTGTCAGTACCTGTACCTGCACCTCCTATGTGAACAGGTCCAAACCTGTTCTGTCATACTCCACTCTCTCCTGTCTGTTCCAGTAGTAGCATCCGCTGTGAACAGGTCTCTACCTGTTTCTTCATACACCAAACCAGCATTCCCTGTGTCTCAGCTGTGCCCGCTTGCCCTGTGTTTCAGCCGTGCCCACCTACCCTGTGTCTCAGCCGTGCCCACCTGCCAGAGTACTAGCCGTGCTCACCAGCCTCTCTGCTACTTGTACCTGGATTGATTTGAATCTTTTGTTGGGAATATTCTACATAACATTTTGGATCACATTTATCCGGCGCTCTATGTTTGGGCATTTAAATAGGGGTTTCCATATAAATTTCCAAATGATGTGACTTAAATGCTGATTCTCTATAATGAGGCAACAGAGTTACTCTGGACTTCATCTGGCCTCTGTTCAGCATTGTCTTTCTTTTCAGAGGTGCCCAAATCTGTGCTAGACAGCACTTTTATGCACCCCTAAAAAGATGGACACTGATAGGTCATAGGCCAGGCACTGTCCAAAGTGACTCCAACTGCCTCATTGTAGGGAATCTCCCACTGCAGGTTTTGCCTGAATCACATATTTCAGATATTTAAAAGGAAACCCCGTTGTGTAAGCTTTCAGCGCAGAGTCCAGGATAAATGTGCGCCGAGACTTACTGCAATTTTTGGGAGGCAGAATTAACAAATCAACAGAAGGTGAAGAATTGGTTTTATTTATTTTTTACGCCATTGCTCATGCAGTATAAGTGATTAGGCGACTTTATTCTTCTTGCCAGTGCGTTTGCAGCAATACCAGATTTATATTGTTTTTTAATGTTTGGCTGCTGTCACACACTAAAAGACGCTTTATTTTTCCAAAGAAAAGTTTTTGCATCACTATATCTTGAGAGCTATAATTTTTCTATATTTCTGCAAACAAAGTCATAGGAGTCATATGAGGGCTTGTTTTTTGTTGGACGAGTTGACGTTTTTACTGGTACGGTTTTTGGACACATGACATTTTTTTATTGCTTTCTATTCCGAATATTTGGAGGCAGAATGAACTAAAAACAGCAATTTAGAAATTTTTTTTAATGCCATTCATCGTGTGGTAAAATTGATAAGGCAGCTTTATTCTTCGGGTCAGTACAATTACAGCAATACCACATTTATATTTTAGTTTGCTACTTTTGTAAAATAAAAACTATTTATAGAAAAAAATATATATATTTTTTTGCTATAGTCTGAGAGCTATACCTTTTTGATTTATCCTCTGACAGAGCTCTATGGTGGCATGTTTTTGTGCTGGACAAGATGACATTTTAAGCGGTGCTATTTTTCTACATTCATCTTTTTGATCGCATTTTATTCCACTTTTTTCCAGCGCTATGATGAAAAAGTACTGTTTTTTCTTTGTTTTTGGAAGAAACACAAAATAACTGTCAATCTTCCTCCATTTTTGAGCTCCATGCAAGATCTCACCTTGTGTGTTAAGGAACTGGATGATTCTGGGAATGGTCAGGAATCAGCCCAGAACCATACGGAAGGAATTTCTCAATGACCTGAAGACACATGGGACCACAGATTCAAACTTTACCATAACACACTGCGCCATCATGGATTAAAATCCTGCAGAGCACGGAAGGTTCCCCTGCTCATGCCAGCACATGTCCAGGCCCATTTGAAGTTCGCCAATGACTATCTGGATGATCCTGAGGAGGCATAGGAGAAGGTCATGTGGTCAAATAAGACCAAAATAGAACTTTTTGGTATCAACTCCAGTCGCTGTGTTTTTAGGAAGAAGGGTAAGTACAACCCCAAGAACACCATCCCAACGGTGAAGCATGGTGGGGAAATCATAATACTTTGGGGGTGCTTTTCTGCAAAGGGGACAGGATGACTGAACTGTTCGAAGGAAGGATGTGGAGTGCCTGCTAGGACTGTGGGGTACTCATTACCAGGCCGGTTCTTAAAGGGATGGTCACAATAGCAGTGACCCAGTCTGTGGCCCTGGGCGTCCAGTAAAAGGGGATGAGTGGAAGTGGAGAATAAGTCTATAAAGGATAATTCGTGACGCAACCTGTGGTATTCGGCTAGGGATGGCCAACGCTGCATAAAGGGATCCACTGGGGTTGATGGAGTTGCAGCAAAGTTGGTATAGCTCCCCACAGGTAGAGCTTAGTCCCCAGGGCTACCAGTACAGTTGGTAAGAGGGATGATTGACGGTGGGGTGCAGGACTGAGGGTGCAGGAAATAATTGAAGGACACAGGGATAGCAGTTTCCATTACCTATTACTGATGAAATGCAGGTACAGTCCAGGGTACAGGTAGCAGTTGGTGATGGGGTCTGGACAGCCTGGAAACAGCTTGGGATCCACCTAATCAGGTGGATTCAGAGGCCTTCCCTCTGCGCTTTGTACTCTGACCCTTGTCTGTACTTCCAACTTGTATGGCTGACAGCCAGAGCTTGTCTTGGGCACTGCCTTCTCACTGGCAGCCCCAGGCTCCTGACCTGTTGTGTTGCCTCCGGATGTCAGTTGGGGCCAGGAGACTTGGACTCTCCTACCCTATGGATTCGGTGGCTGAGTATGTAATCCTCTCACCACCACGGATTCCGGTGTCCGGTCTCTTTGCCCTTTATCTTGGGGTGAGCCCAATCACAGCTCCAGACCCCAGGCTCCTCTCTTGCTTCCTTTCCCTTCAGTGTCTCACACTAAACTGACTAACCCCACCTCCAGACCAGAACTTATAGGGAAACTACCCTGAAACCGGGTGTAGATGTCCCCCTTCTGGTCTTTTAGGAAGGTGTTGTATGTTTGTGTTACCTGCTAAGTGGATCCCATCTTACATCCAGGCATGACATCACACGCCCCCGTAAGGAAGGCAATGCCATTGTGGCAACCGGACTTCTGGGGTGCCACAGATGGATAGGGTCATGTATCGTGAGATTTTAGCCAATAACCTCCTTTCCTCAGTAAGACTATTGAAGATTGGTCTTCCAATATGATAATGACCAGAAACACAGAACTAGGACAACTAAGTAGCGGCTCTGTAAGAACCATTTCAAGGTCCTGGAGTGCTCTAGCCAGTCTCCAGGTCTGAACCCAATAGAAATCTTTGGAGGGAGCTGAAATTCAATGTTGCCCAGTGACCGCCCCAAAAGATTTGGAGAAGATCTGAATGGAGGAGTGGGCAGAAATCTCTGCTGCAGTGTGTAGTAAACTTGGTCAAGAACTACAGGAAACGTCTGACTTCTGTAATTGCAAACCAAGGTTACTGTACCAAATATTAAGTTCTGTTTTACTATTGTATCAAATACTTATTTCATGCAATAAAATGCATATGAATTATGTACAAATCATACAATGTGATTTTCTGGATTTTACTTTTATATTCTGTTTCTTACAGTTGAATTGTACCTACGATAAAAATTACAGACCTCTCCGTTCTTTGTAGGTGGGAAAACGTGTAAAATCAGCAATGTATCAAATACTTATTTTCCCGACTGTATGTATTTATTGGTACAATATTTTTTGTTCTTTATTTTGTGATTTTTTTTTTACATTAGTTTGATGTACAATAACAAATTATATTGTGGTACAGTGTTAGCCAGAAAAATCGATGTGAATACTTTTCTGCCCAGTGATGACAAAAGTATTCTCAGAGTGATACCTTTAATTGGCTAACCAGAAAATGTTTGCAAGCTTTCAGAGCTCAGAGGCTACTTCTTCAGGCAGGATGGTTAGCCAATAAAGGTATCACTCTAAGAATACTTTTGTCATCACTTGGCAGAAAAGTATTCACATTTAAATTTGTTTACAAGTCCTTCTTTTTTTTTTTTTTTTTACTATTTTACTATGGGACCTTAACTTTTATCACTCCGATCACTGATGTAATGCATTGCAATGCACATGCATTACACAGTACTTGTTGGTATTAGACTGACAGCTGCTGGTATGGTCTAACAGGCATACCTTAGCTTCCATGACTATGATTTCCAGCCTGCAATGACTTTGCAGGGGTACTGATCGCATGGGAGAGGGAGCCCCCTCCCTCTTCCATACTCCTAAATGTTGCAATGGCTATTGATTACGGCATTTAAGGGGTTAAACAGCCCAGGTCACCGCTCCTGGCTATGATAGCTGGGTCTCAGTTTCACTTAAATTGAGCTCATGGCAGCAAGCGTGTGGGCCCAGCTCCTGAACCCTGCACGATTGCCATGACGTACCTATACGTCGTAGGTAGGGAACACTTTCCCGACCATGATATATAGTTACGTCAAAGGTAGTAGAGGGGTTAAATGACAAAAAATATATAAAAAAAACATATTTTCTGTGAATTCGTAAGTCTGTGTGACTGCAGACTTATGAATTCCCCGATGCACTGTTCTCTGCTGAGATTCAATGGTTTCTGACCTGGGACCGGAGGGAATGTATGCATTGCACATACTCCTGGCCAGTGGGCTTGGCCATGTCCGCTAGACGGTCGCGTCACTAGTTGGGGCGTGGCCTTGGCTCTATATAAGTGTATGGAGCAAAGCCTTTCCCACTGGCCGGGACTATGCAAAACACATGCATACCCTTTGGTGCCAGGTCAGAAACAAGAGAATTCCCACAGCGCACTAAAAACATTCCATCTTTTCTGTCTCATTTTGAGGTGGTGTTCTCTGAAAAGGGGTGTCAAGGACTATTTCTCTGAGAGTCTTGCCAAGTGACATATTAGACCTTCATCTTCGCCTGTAGCAGTGGGGTTTTTCTTTGTTAAAAAGAAAGATGGGGCCTGCGTCCCTGTTTAGACTTTTGTGAGTTAAACCGGATTACTATCCAGGACCCATATCCCCGTCACAATCATTCCTGATTTGTTCAATCAGATAATTGGGACAAAATGGTTCTCCAATTTGGATCTCAGTGGAGCCTATAATCTGATTAGGATTAAGGTGGGAGATAAGCGGAAAATGGCTTTCAACACTCCAGAAGGGCATTATGAAAATCTTGTCATGACTTTTGGTTTGACTAATGCCCCCCGCTGTGTTCCAACATCTTGTTAATTACATCATTCATCACCTCGTAGGTAGATTTATAGTCTTGTATCTTGACGATATTTTTGTCTACTCGCCCGGTCTCAAGTCTCATTAGGTACATGTCAGGCATGTGTTAAAGGTTCTACAGGATAATAAACTGTATGCCAAGTTGGAGAAGTGTGTATTTGCCGTACAGGAGGTTCAGTTCTTAGGCGTCCTAGTGTCAGCGGCAGGTTTTCTCATAGATCCTTATAAGGTCAGAGTGGTCATGGAATGGAACCTTACAGAAAGTCTGAAAGCACTACAATGCTTTTTGAGATTTACAAACTATTATCAGAAATGTATCCAAAACTTCTCGTTCATTGTCAATCCCTTCACTGACATGACTGGGAAAGGTACGGACTTCTCGACTTGGTCCGACTGTGCTCAGCATGCATTTTTTTCTTTGAAGAGATGTTTTTCCTCTGCTCTGTACAACCTGATGCTTCTGAGACATTTATTGTCGATGTTGATGCTTTGGAGGAGGGGGGATCGGGGCTGTATTGTCTCAAGGGTTGTCGCCTGATAAATGACATCCATGTGCCTTGTTACCTAAAAAGTTGTGGCGACATGAGGGTCGGCGGGCACCCCGGACTGCTCGCTGAAACTGTATGGACCAGGGATCTTCCCACCGAACTCCTGCTCTCCCTTTAACGTGGGCATAATGGCATAATCAATGTAAGTAATCAGCAAATCAGCACATATCATTGTTCAGTGGCCATGCCTTACTATTTTACAAAGGTAGGAGAAGATAAACTATAGGAGATAATATATTAGAGGTAAATATTCATCCTCCAAGAAGAGTCAATACTTCACACAACAGTTTATGATTCTGGGCCTACTCAATTTACGTCTGTCATAATTATAAAGAAATGCTGTGTCATCACATTCCTCCCACTTCATAATTGGCCTTGAAGACTGAAGGATCCAGTAGTAGATTGCTATTGATGGGTTTCCAGATGGGATAGGCTTCTGGTCATGCTTCCATACTTGTTGGGACAGTCCATCCAGTCCATACAAGTCCAGTTGATCCGAGGATCACAACTTGGCTTCATCTTCCAGGGTTGGTTGCTCCACCTGTGGCACGCACACAGAATGGAGGTAACGATAAACGTAGGAAGATGACAGGCCATTGAGGTACAAGGCCAGTTAACCCGAAAGTCACAACCTGGCTTCTGAAACGTATTCATGGTTCAGGGTTGGCAATGAAGCAGATCTGTATTCTTCCAACCAGGGCTGAAAACCCCTATGTTGTTTCCTGTAGAATGATAGATCCATGTCCCTCGTGATGTAGCCATAATGTAAAATGGCTGCTGTCCTGTCTCTGGTCCTTTTGGATATATGGGTGTCTTGGAGGAATCTCTGGCTGTCTCTCTCTGTCAGTCTTTCTGTCTGTGAGCCTCTTTATACAGAGGCACGTAACCTATTTTTAGATTTAACAAGTGTCCTTCAGTCCAGCATCACAGAGAGGTGGAAGAATGGTGATGAGATAAAGCAGCATTACTTGATTATTTAATCTATTTGCATAGTTTTTCCCTCTCTATGCTTTTGAAGCCAACAAACTGGTTCCATAACACAATGCATAATTAGCATATCAGCAAACATCACTAGTCTTCAAAGATAACAGCACACTATGTTATATGAAATATCAGCTTACACATCAATATTACATGCTTACACAAGTGTAGATAGCAGCCTATTATTCTTGGTTTGCTAAAAATAGTTGTCTGGTTAATTAAGATACAATACTGTTTCTTCACAGTTATCATCAGCCGAAAGAGACTATGATGTAGGCAATACAGAACTTTTGGTATTTGAAGAGTGGCGTAATTTTTTGGAAGAGGCAGTTCACCTGATCACAGTCAGACTGTTCATAAAAACTTGATGTACCTAGAATCTGCTAAACATCTGAATCTCAAGCAGCCTAGATGGTCTTTGTTTTTCTCCAGGTTTAATTTTGTGGTCACTTACCATTCTGGGATTAAGAACGTCAAAACAGATGCTTTGTCTCAGAGTTTCCCAGGGACTGGGAGTATTGATGATGCTGTTCCTATTTTACGAAAAGGTGTGGTTGTCTCTGCAGTGTGTTCTGAACTTGAGGGTGAGGTATTGAAGTCTCATGGGGACACCCCTGCTGATCCCTCAGGAAAATTGTTTGTACCTGTACTTCTGCATCTCAAAATTTTAGAGGCCCATCATTACTCTGCTCTGGTTCATCACCGAGCTAATAAGGCAACTATGGACCTCCTTTCTCAACGTTTGTGGTGGCCAAGGTTGCATAAGGATGCAATTGACTTTGTGTCTTCTTGTAGTGTTTGTGCGCATTCTAAGACTCCACGCACTCGTCTGCCTGGGTTTTTTTTTTACCATTAACCATTCCTGACTAGCCATGGACTCACTTTTCTATGGACTTCATTATGGATCTTCCTTCGTCCTCTGGTAAAACTGTTATCTTAGTTGTGGTGTATAGGTTTAATAAAATGGAACACTTTATTGGTTTACCTGTTCTCCCTAATGCCAAGGTGTTAGTCACTGAGATCGTGAAGCTTCATGGGGGTTCCCTCCGATGTGGTGTCAGATTGAGGAACCCAGTTTGTGTCTAAATTTTGAAGGGTGCTTTGTTCCCATTTAGGGATGCATCTATTCTTTTCCTCGACGTTCCACCCTCAAACTAATGGTCAGACTGAATGCTTAAGCCAAAGTTAGGAGACATACCTCAGATGTTTTGTGTCAGATAACCAGTAGGATTGGTCTTCTTTTTACCACAGTCTGAGATTGCTTTAAACAATCGTCATTGGCGCATTTTTTTGGCGCATATGGCTTCCATCCACAATTCTGTACCTTCAGTAAAGATGAGTCTTTTGGAGTTCCTGAGGAGGAACAATTTTTGTTTTTGCTCTCATCTGTGTGGGAAGGGGTTTAGAATAATTTAAAGATCATGGGGGACAAATACAAATGTATGGCTGATAAGAAATGATTGTCAGGTCCGGACCTGAGGGTAAATTAGTTAGTATGGCTGTCCACCAAAAATATTAAACTGAAAGTTCCTTCTTGGATATTAGGTCCTAGGTTTCTTGATTCTTAAAAGTTGGTCACAGTAATCAACACAGTAACTTTTTGTCTTAAGTTTCCTCCGACTCTAAAGATCCATAATGTTTTCCACAGGTCTTTACTCAAAAAAATATGCTGTGGCTGTGGTACTGTCACCTTCATCACTGCCACTAGTTGTTATTGATGGCAGTTTAGAATTTCAGGTAGCAAGAATCATTGATTCCTGTAAAGTTTGCCGCTGTGTAGAGTACCTTGTACACTGGAAGAAGTATAGTCTTCAGGAGAGGATGTGGGTGTCTGCATCTGAGGTTAATACTAGTAGGTTGATGTGGTGCTTTCATTTGGCCCATCTTGTGACCCCTCGTAGAAGGGGGGATACTGTCACGAGGGTTTCACATTCTTCTGGGAGATCTGGGGTTAGGCGATCAATATGCATTGGGAATTGCTGGTCCTCCATTTTGCCTGTGTTTTGTTCCTCATGTTAGATGGCCTTTGTTTCCTTTGGTGCTGAAGACATGCAGCTCCATCTCACAGCTGCTCCTGACCTACTTGTTCTCTCCCTCTATGAAACCAGTCCAGACCTTCTCATCCCAGATTGTGAAAGTTTACTTCCTGGCTTGCTGGAGTTGGTGTGCTGAAGTTGGAGTTAGTTGCTGCTGGAGATTGTTTGCTGTTTTTGGGTGTATACTTTCTCCATTTTCCTATTCCCATTTGGATTGTACATACCTACTCTTCCCTATATTCATTCCTCTCTACCCTTGGTGAGTGTTTTTGTATGTAAGTTGCTTTTTGTTATCCCTGTTTGTCTTATGCGTTTATACACCAACATATCTATCTGGGGCTTCCTGGAGGAGGGGACATTTCAGGAGCATAGTAAGGGCAGAGACTCGGCCTCTCTGCCTTCAAGAGATCCCCGGGACAGTGATATTTAGGGTCCCAGTTCCAGGGACAGTTTGAGGCCCCCCTTCTTTACCGAAGACCGTCATAGCGTAACAGGTCACAGAACCACTCCTTTATAGGGGTTGTCTTGCTAAGTGCCTATAATTTCTACCTGTTGTATGTTCCATTTGCACTACTACTGGTGAAATTGATTCACAATCAGTGTTGCTTCATAACTGGACATGTTGATTTCACAGAAGTGTGATTGACGTGGAGTTACATTCTGTTGTTTAAGTATTCCCTTTACTTTTTGAGCAGTGTATTAATACACTACTTTTATGTATTTCTAGTATTCTCTATTGAAAATTATAAAACAAAATAATTACTGGCTAGGACTGAGAAGAAGTCCTGAAGACATTGAGACGTGGGAATGGACAGATGGCTCACCTCTGACATTCAGGTAATTGTATGCAATGAATCTTCATTACATAAAATAACACAACACAAACAACATGCCAGAGCATTGAATAAATGCCCTTAAAGGAGGTGTCTTATGTCATGGCTCCTCCCATGAGGAGGTAATCAGCTGCAATCACCAGTGCATGAGTCATCTGTGTAATGCATGGGCAGACCAGATCCACAAGGGCAAAAGCTACTGTTTGCAGTTACTCCTTTGTCAGTTCTCCTCATGACACCATCCCAACTCTGTAAATTGTAATCCCCTACTGAATGGTGCCCTAGCTGACTATCCAGTGTTCCTTTAGGTTGAGTTCTTTAGAAATTACAGATTTAGAACAGCATTGAAAATGAGTTGTCCTGGAATAATAAAACTTTGCCAAGGGATGGGATATGTAAAAAATAACAAACTCGGTCATACTCACCAGACCCATCCGAATCCAGTGCTGCTGTCTCTGTGGTGTCATCACCATTCCTGCAGCCTCCAGACTGCTATAGTTTCAGATTGGCTGCAGCGGTCAGGTGACGTAGCAGTTCAGTTACTGGTGGAACGATGACATCACCACTTCCTGTCTGTGCACAGACTATGGCATGTCATGCGCAGGATACAGGTGGGTGTCGGTGAGTATGACTTAGTTTTTTATTTTTTTTTACATATCCTGTCCCCTGGCGATCACGTGACGGGCGTGCTGATGGGCGGGATCAATGACGGGCTTCTGGCCAGTGTGTATTAAGTAGTATAAAAACACAGAGATACCACCGGTTATCAATATTTATAAATCCTGAAATAAAGACATATATATATATACATATATACCTTTCCTCGGCTATTGGAGGCATTTGATGACACTTGGATAACGTGTTATCTGAGCATGCTTGCGTGCTAAGCGAGTGTCTTTGGCGAGCTCGAAAAATATGTTTGAATCCCTGAGGTTGCATGTCTTGGGGCTGTTCGACAGCAGGTATCAGGGGTGGATTAAGGGTAGTCAGGGCCCTGGGCTGTTTAGACACTGTGGGCCATGTGACACAGGAGATCTGTACTTAGTATGCAGTGTCTGTGTAGAGGTTATACAGTGATCACCAGTGACATACACAGGACCTCTGTATATAGTATACAGTGTATAGTGTCAGTGTATAGGTAACACTGACTCACCAGTGATGTCTCTAGGTGAAGTCTTTCATCTTTCATCCAGCACAGACCGCCATCATTTCTTCCAGCCAGGACTCGTTTCTGCAGGAAATAACACAGTTATCTCGAGCTCCGCTTGCAGAACACATTACTTAATTTTTCCCAACTTCTACATTACACCACATGAAGAAAAAAAGGTGACATAGTATCACTCTACACAGTAACAGGACCGCCCCTCTATTTAAAACAATATACTCCAAAAATAAAATAAATACATCACTGCAGTAATAATATCCCTTAATTAGCCCCTATGGTAATAATATTCCCCATCCTGCCCCGTGTATTTCATTCCTGGCTCCAGCCATGTGTTCTCGCATCCTGCCCTCATGAGTATCCATTCTACCCCATATGATCTCCCCATCCTGCCCCATCTGTCTCCATCGTATCCATCCTGCCCCATGATCCTATCCTGTCCCATGTCTTTCATTCTGCCCCGTGTCTCCAATCATGCCAAGTATCTACATTCTGCCCATGCCTCCAGTCCTGCCCCCAGTGTGTCCAGCAATCTGCCCCAGTGTGTCAAGCATTCTGCCCCAGTGTGTCCAGCATTCTGCCCCAGTGTCTCCAGCATATTGCCCCCAGTGTGTCCAGCAATCTGCCCCAGTGTCTCCAATATTGACCCAGTCTGTCCAGCAATCTGCCCCAGTGTCTCCTCTCCAGCATTGCCCCCAGTGTGTCCAGCAATCTGCCTTAGTGTGTCCAGCATTCTGCCCCAGTGTGTTCAGCAATCTGCCCCAGTGTCTCCAGCATATTGCCCCAGTGTGTCCAGCATTCTGCCCTAGTGTCTCCAATATTGCCCCCAGTCTGTCCAGCAATCTGCCCCAGTGTGTCCAGCATTCTGATCCAGTGTCTCCAGCATATTGCCCCCAGTGTGTTCAACATTCTGCCCCAGTCTGACCAGCATATTGCCCCCAGGGTGTCCAGCAATCTGCCCCCAGTGTCTCCATCATATTGCCCCCAGTGTGTCCAGCATATTGCCCCCAGTGTGTCCAGCATCTCTGCCCCCAGTGTGTCCAGCATATTGCCCCCAGTGTGTCCAGCAATCTGCCCCCAGTGTCTCCATCATATTGCCCCCAGTGTGTCCAGCAATCTGCCCATGTTTCCTCTCCAGCATTGCCTCCAGTGTGTCCAGCTATCTGCCTTAGTGTGTCCAGCATTCTGCCCCAGTGTGTTCACCAATCTGCCCGTGTCTCCAGCATATTGCCCCAGTGTGTCCAGCATTCTGCCCCAGTGTCTCCAATATTGCCCCCAGTCTGTCCAGCAACCTGCCCCAGTGTGTCCAGCATTCTGCCCTAGTCTGTCCAGCATATTGCCCCCAGTGTGTCCAGCAATCTGCCCCAGTGTGTCCAGCAATCTGCCCCAGTATGTCCAGCAATCTGCCCCAGTGTCTCCAATATTGCCCCCAGTCTGTCCAGCAATCTGCCCCCAGTGTCTCCATCATATTGCCCCCAGTGTGTCCAGCAATCTGCCCGTGTTTCCTCTCCAGCATTGCCCCCAGTGTGTCCAGCAATCTGCCTTAGTGTGTCCAGCATTCTGCCCCAGTGTGTTCACCAATCTGCCCGTGTCTCCAGCATATTGCCCCAGTGTGTCCAGCATTCTGCCCCAGTGTCTCCAATATTGCCCCCAGTCTGTCCAGCAACCTGCCCCAGTGTGTCCAGCATTCTGCCCCAGTCTGTCCAGCATATTGCCCTCAGTGTGTCCAGCAATCTGCCCCCAGTGTGTCCAGCAATCTGCCCCCAGTGTCTCCATCATATTGCCCCAGTGCGTCCAGCAATCTGCCCCAGTGTGTCCAGCAATCTGCCCCAGTATGTCCAGCAATCTGCCCCAGTGTCTCCAATATTGCCCCCAGTCTGTCCAGCAATCTGCCCCAGTGTGTCCAGCATATTGCCCCCAGTCTGTCCAGCATATTGCCCCCAGTGCCCCCAGTGCATGATCCAGCATTCTGCCCCAGTGTCTCCTCTTCAGCATTGCCCCCAGTGTGTCCAGCAATCTGGCCGCTCGCAAAGAAAAAAAAAAAACAAGTTCTCCTCACCTGTCCATGCTCCAGCGGCAAGCTCCCTCCAGCAGCTCGCACTCCCCGGCGACTGACAATGACATCAGACGCCGGCGACGTGTGTGATGCGCCTGCGGCTGACTTCAGCTGCCAGCCTCCAATTGGCTGGCGGCTGTTGTTAACCCGCATGTCAATAGGTGAAACTGCCGCAGCGCCGGTAGGGGCCCGGTGAGCAGATGAGACGGGGCCCGATGCGGGCCCCTTCTCTGCCCACCGGGCCCATACGCCAGATTGCGGCGGGCAATCTGAGCAGTAGCCGAGGGCCCCCACACCGCTGGGCCCTGGGCGACCGCCCAGATTGACCCTATTATAATCCGCCCCTGGCAGGTATACTGCCTTAAACCCTTTCACAGGGATTCTGGGAGCAACACTGGCATATAGACCAGTGGATGGAGTTGCAGGTTTTCTCTCTGATACTGTATACTGTGAGAGAGGAGCAGGTACGGACTGTGGCTGAAATTCAGTCCTGGCATTTGAAATCACACAGGCCCATGTTGTCTCCGTCCCCATGAGCCAGATGGGATATATTACTAATATTACCCTGGATGGAGGAAAGGAAGATTTTCTACAAGACCAATACTTCTAATGATACCTGTGGGCTACGGGGGTAAGTGATGGAGTCAGCAACTTTGTGCTCTATCACAACTCTTCACAGTATGGGTATCTTGAAAACACCGATTCTGTTAACAACGTAGCAAACAAGGCGGCCCATGACCAGGCAGACTATTCTGGCATTTGCCAGAATTGCCAGATGGCCAGTCCGGCCCTCGAGAGGAGGATGTGGTGCAGAAGTAGCAGAGTAAAAAGAGTTGACATCGGATGGTCTCAGTGCAGAGCATATCAAATCAAGAAAAGTTTGCCTTTAGCAGGCATGGGGAGAAAAAAGTGCATTTGAAATATAATGTAGTATTTAAAAAAGACACAAGTTCTAATATATATTTACCCTGATTGTAACTTATTTTTTGTGATAATAGTTAACCTGTTTTTTTTTATAGTGCCTGGAATACAGGTGAACCCAACAATGACAGAGATAGCGAACACTGCAGCGAAATTATTGGACAAGTTCAATTGTGGAATGACCTCCCATGCAGTCTGAAGCGGAAATTCCTATGTAAGGGTGTATGGAGTTGTTAAAAAGAGGATCTCTGCTTTGAACAATCACATTTCTTGATATCCCTCTATATAACCCATAGTGCGAGACCATGCTGATTAGACAATTATTATGTACTAAGAACTCATTTCTAAAGCTCAGTTGTTTACATAATCACGTTTTTTCTTCTAAAACTAGACTCTTGACTTATTATGTACATGCCACCTAATACTGATTCAAAGTGTAAACTTTTGTAAAGAAACATAAAAACCTCAAACGTGTAAACTGTTGTTTATGGCTAAAAACAAAGCCTGATTATTCCTTCACCCCATTCCTAGTAAAAAAAAGGTTGTCTCCCAAAATATAATGTGAGATATGAGGGTAAAGGGGGTGATAATGAAGCGGGGCCAGGGCGCACATGTCGTTTGCTGTGGGCTGGAACTGAGTTCTGGTTGCCCTGCAGCCCCTCTTCTAAATGGATGTCTGGATGGAGTGTGTGGTGTGGTGGAGTATGTTCCTTACTCACTTTTGCTTTAGGAGCACTCGTTTCCTCCCCATCCATGGGACTTGTTCCGGCTACAAACAAGACAGAAGACCTTGGGTCTGGGATAATAGCTTCGACTTTACTATGCAATTCGTTTACACATGGCTGCAGCATACAGATTAAGACAAAGTCTCTTTTTGGGGATGTACCCTTAGTTTTGTGATCCATCAATTCTTGACCCCATTCTGTCCTGAGACCTACCATCTTCCCCTCACTCTGCGACCCAGGTGATATCTTCCTCATCACGGAGACAGAGGCATGACTCTCTGTACCTCTTCCGGACCATAGGCCCAAGACTGTCCCGGCATCCAGATCTGAGTGAAGCTGTGCCCACATTCTTCTAGGAAACCTATACTGACCGGACCCGTTTTCTTCTGCCACAGCTTAGCTGCACTAGAACCTGCTAACTCTGCTATGTTTAGCCTTGCTCTCCACTCCACCCAGAATTCGCACTTGATGAGTCTTAGACTCTGACTAGACTGTCTGTCTGACTGTCTCTGACTTCTACTGACTGTAACCCAGAAAACATTTTCTTGAAATTTCATCTAACCCATTGCAAACTGTAGGCTAATTCCAACTCTATTAACTGTCTAATCCCTAATGTAGGGCAAACTGTATCCCCCTATCTACTATATGGTGTATGGTTTCCCTAGTGGACAGACCTCCCACAGTCCCAGGGACAGCCATAAGCATAGCCTGTAGGAGAACCGAACATACAACACCGGCCATAAGGATAAACTACAACATCATCACAACCCCCTGTTGCCACAACGTCTTCTTCCTCCCAGCCTACCCTTACACTTACATAAAGAAAACTTTTTGCACCCCACTTCCCAAATCATGTCACAAGAATGTGGTTCAGAGTGGACCAATGACAGTAACAAGCTGCAATAGGTAAGATGGGTGATGACATGAAGAAAAGTTCCTGTGGTCCTACCTAAGATCACCGGACGCTACACAGGGGACAGTTGATATTAGCAGTCTGTGATCTTTCATCTTGCTGTCATATTCTGATTCCCCTTAGTCCTACTTCCCTACTCAGATGTAATAAAACATTTCATTGTTCTCCTTATTTTTGAAGTAGTTCCGTGTCCATTGCATTTCCGTCTTAATATCATTTGAAAAACAACACTCTTGGCTTTTAAGAGGTTTTTCTCTACTCGACAACCCCTTACAATGACTAAAGGGTGCTGGCTTAAGTAAATAAAAAAAAATCTAAAATTACCTCCTGCACCGCTCTTCCGTTCTCAACTCTGAGGCTGGTCCGAGATGTAGGCGTACTGTTTTTTTTTTTACTTAATCCGGCACCCTGGGGAGGTAGGTGCCTTTCTTATTCATATGTAAAGTAAGTGTCTTTTGCACATTTGTGCGCTTGATTTGCTAATAACCATTTACATGTCACAGAACAGAAATCAGAACATAGCCCTACGTGTAATAAACAGCCCTAAAAATGTAATAAAAGTAAAGCATGATCTGTTTTCTCTAACTTTTGTTCTTTGGCTTCCTGATAGCTTGGAATTGCAGAAATTGCTTTGGTAAGTATATTTTAGATTTAGTTTGAAAAAGTACAAAAACAGGAAGTTATTGAAACTCTTTATCAGACATTTCCATTGTCCATCAGTGAGATAAATGGATATTTAAAGTATGGTAATCCCATAAGGGTCCTATATGTATCTCATTCATTGTCCTGTATGTCTTTGTGAATTTCCTGTTTATATGAGCCTTTAGGGTATTCTCATGAATCCTGTGTGGCACCCCAGGAGTCCGGTTGCCACAATGGCATTGCCTTTCTCATTGGGGGAGGGGGGGGAGATGTTATGCCTGGACACAAGGAGGGATTCCATAATCAGGTAATACAAACATACAGCACCTTCCTAACTCCAGACCAGAAGGGGGAGCTCTAAGCCCGGATTCAGGGTAGCTTCCCTATAAATTCTGGTCTGGAGGCAGGGTTAGTGAGTTTAGTGTGAGACAGTGAAGGGAAAGGAAGCAAGAGAGAGGAGCCTGGGGTATGGAGCTGCGATTGGGCTCACCCCAAGCTAAAGCGCAAAGAGACCGGACACTGGAGTCCATGGTGGTGAGTGGATTGCATACTCAGCCACCGAATCCGGAGGGCAGGAGATTCCAAGTCTCCTGGCCCCAACTGACATCCGGAGGCAACACAGCAGGTCAGGAGTCTGGGGCTGCCAGTGAGAAGGCAGTGCCCAAGACACGCTCAGGCTGTCAGCCATACGGATTGGAAGTACAGACACAGAGAGGACTTGTGCAGAGCTTCAGGCAGCAAGGGTTAGAGCACAAAGCGCAGAAGGAAGGCCTCCGAACCCACCTGGTTAAGTGGATCCCAAGGTGTTTCCTGGCTGCCCGGACCCCATCACCAACTGCTACCTGTACCCTGGACTGTACCTGTATTTCATCAGTGAAAGGTAAAGGAAACTGCTATCCCTGTGTCCTTCAATTATTTCCTGCACTCTCAGTCCTGCACCCCGCTGTCAACCATCCCTCTTACAAAATGTACCGGTAGCCCTGGGGGCTAAGCTCTACCTGGGGGGAGCTATACCAACTCTGCTACAACTCCATCAGCCCCAGTGGACCCCTTTAAGCAGCATCGGCTGCCTCACTGCAAACATTAATAGAATATCTTAAGGAAACATCATCAATGTCTAACAGATGAAGGTTCCAAGTGCGAAGAGAAAGATAAAGCTGTACATGATGCATAACCATTTCAAGATCCAGATTCCAGCAAGGTTCATTCAATATTCTCTCAAAGTTTAAAATTAAAATTCAGCATGCAATATATTAAAACAGTGGCACACCTTGCAAAGCCTTAGGGTTTCGCCCTTATGGCTTCTTCTGAAGCCTACTGAGTATGGCTTATCCATGGCAAGGATTACAACCACAGATGGGAGCATAGAACCTTATTTCTGTGCATGAACAGTGTACCAGGACAAAGATTATACTTCATAAGAGCAAAGATTAGACACAGCAAAGGGGAGCATAGAGGCTTATGTGAGGATTGCCGGACACATAGCATCTGAGTGCTGGGACCTGAGTGTGAAGAGAAGTACTACACTAGAGACAGCCAGAGATAAGTGCCTGTGTATGAGGAACTGTGATGTGGTAATTGAGTGGGCCAGAAGTGTAAGTTGCCAGACTGGACCTGGACAGTACTGCTATCAAGTGTGACATGGGATGTAGACAAGCACTGTGTATGCATGCTTCGCTACAGCGTGAGAGTCAAGCAGGTTGTGTCCGAGTGAAGGAAGTTCTGCTGAGGTGTTTGCCAGCAGTCTGTGGCAAGTACAAGGAATGTGTAGCCAGTGTTGGTTTGTTATATACTAACCATTTACCTCTTTCAGTCCTGTTTTAACAATCAAGCTTGTAAGCTCCCAGTGAGTAAAAAACAATTGCTCTGTTGCTGGTGTCAAATTACCGTATTTTCCGGCGTATAAGACGACTGGGTGTATAAGACGACCCCCCAACTTTACCAGTTAAAAAATAAAATCTTCTTAAAAGTCGGGGGTCTTCTTATACACCGTATGTCGTCTTATAGGGCCGGTGAATATGTGCCTTTTGGGGGAGGGGGAGTGATCCTGATGACGACGAGGGGGCGTCTCACAGGAAAGTGAGTATCCCCCATTACCTTATCATAGCGCTGCAGCGTGGGGTCTCTGTGCTGGGAGCGGCGGCTGCTGTGCTGTGGTGCGGCGGCTCCTCTTCTGCAGTGTGGGGCCTCTGTGCTGTGGGGTGGCGGCGGCGTATCTTTATGCAGTCGGGGCTCCTCCGGCATCTCATTAAAGCCTGGAGGCCCCGCCGGCAACTCCATCGGTACAATGCGGTGGCCTCCGGGAAAATGGCCGCTGCTCAGATTCAGATGTCGTCCCGAGATCTCGGGAGACGAGATCTGAATCTGAGCAGCGGCCATTTTCCCGGAGGCAGCTCAATAGGTGCGATGCGGTGTCCTCCGGGAAAATGGCCGCTGGGGGCTGCGCATGCTCAGATTCAGATCTCGTCCCGAAATCTCGGGACACGAGATCTGAATCTAAGCAGCGGCCATTTTCCCGGAGGCCACCGCATTACACCGATGGAGTTGCCGGCGGGGCTTCCAGGCTTTGAGATGCCGGAGGAGTCCCGACTGCATGAAGATACGCCGCCGCCACCGCCCCACAGCACCAGAGGCCCCACACTGCAGAAGAGGAGCCGCCGCACCACAGCACAGCAGCCGCCGCTCCCAGCACAGAGACCCCACGCTGCAGCGCTACGATAAGGTAATGGGAGATACTCACTTTCCTGTGAGACGCCCCCTCGTCGTCATCAGGACCACTCCCCCCCCCCCACCCACCATATACACCCGGCGTACAAGGCGATTCCCGGCGTACAAGACGACCCCCGACTTTTAAGAAGATTTTCAGGGGTTAAAAAGTCGTCTTATACGCCGGAAAATACGGTACATTTGGTTTTCAGTCCCTGAGCTGGGAAACCAACAAGGGCCAGTGTATCCATATTATTTATAGGAGCACACAATGCCTCACAATGTCCCTTTACAGGTCAGCAGGGTCTGCCACTGTCATGTACCACCTCCCCCCACAGTCACTACTGTAGACAATAAGAACCCGGGTTGTTTCGGAATTTTTTTTATATACTGTATATAAAAAGTATAGTAATAATAATAATAATTTTTTTATATATACTGTATATAAAAAGTGTAGTAATAAAAGAAATATTAGCAAATACGTCCAATTAGAAATGTAGTATAGTTCTTCTGATTCGCTATATTGCTTCCCCCATGTGCAGGGCATTGCAGTAGCTTAGGTATCCTTGGTTACGACCACAGATATAGTAACAGTTAGTTAACTGTTAGTGGTTGTAACAATGGATTCCTAAGCTACTGCAATGCCCTGTACATTGGGTAAGCGATATAGCAAATCAGGAGAACTATACTACATTTCTAATTGGAGCCATTTGTTATTATTATTATAACTACTACATATTGGGGTAGGATCCTGGAGATGGGAATCTATATAATAATAATAATAATTTTTATTTATATAGCGCCAACATATTCCGCAGCGCTTTACAACTTATAGAGGGGACTTGTACAGACAATAGACATTACAGCATAACAGAAATCACAGTTCAAAACAGATACAAGTAAGAATGAGGGCCCTGCTCGCAAGCTTACAAACTATGAGGAAAAGGGGAGACACGAGAGGTGGATGGTAACAATTGCTTTAGTTATTTGGACCAGCCATAGTGTAAGGCTCGGGTGTTCATGTAAAGCTGCATGAACCAGATAACTGCCTAAGTATGTAGCAGTACAGACACAGAGGGCTATTAACTGCATAAAGTGTATGAGAACATGATGGGAGGAACCTGATTATGTTTTTTTGTTTTTTTTGAATGGGCCACACAGGGATGGTTAGGTTAATGCACTGAGACGGTAGGCCAGTCTGAACAAATGAGTTTTTAGGGCACGCTTAAAACTGTGGGGATTGGGGATTAATCGTATTAACCTAGGTAATGCATTCCAAAGAATCGGCGCAGCACGTGTAAAGTCTTGGAGACGGGAGTGGGAGGTTCTGATTATTGAGGATGCTAACCTGAGGTCATTAGCGGAGCGGAGGGCACGGGTAGGGTGGTAGACTGAGACCAGAGAGGAGATGTAAGGTGGTGCTGAGCCATGGAGTGCTTTGTGGATGAGGGTAGTAGTTTTTTACTGGATTCTGGAGTGGATGGGTAACCAGTGTAATGGCTGGCACTAGGTAGAGGCATCGGTGTAACGGTTGGTGAGGAATATGATCCTGGCAGCAGCATTCAGGACAGATTGGAGCAGGGAGAGTTTGGTAAGAGGGAGGCCGATTAGTAGAGAGTTACAATAGTCCAGACGAGAATGAATAAGTGAGACAGTAAGGCTGTGTGCACACCTAGCAGATTTTTCGTGTTTTTTTCGCGGTTTTCGCTATAAAAACGCTATTAAACCGCGAAAAAAACGCTCACATTAAGCATCCTATTTAATAGAATGCAATCCGCATTTTTTGTGCACATGCTGCATTTTTTTCCTGAGCGGAATCGCATTTAAAAAAAAACCGCAGCATGTTCATTAAATTTGCGGAATCACGGCGATTCTGCACACATAGGAGTGCATTGATCTGCTTACTTCCCGCATGGGGCTATGCCCACCATGCGGGAAGTAAGCAGATCATGTGCGGTTGGTACCCAAGGTGGAGGAGAGGAGACTCTCCTCCACAAACTGGGCACCATATAATTGGTAAAAAAAAAAAAGAATTAAAATAAAAAATAGTGATATACTCACCTTCTGGTGGCCCGATCTCCTCAGCGGCTTCCGTTACTATAGATGGTGTGTGTGAAGGTCCTGCGATGACGTCGCGGTCACATGACCGCGATGACGTCGCGGTCACGTGACCGCGATGTCAATGGAAGGTCCTGCACACACAGCATCTATAGGAACGGAAGCCGCTGAGGAGATCGGCTGTCTGCAGGTGAGTATAACCATTTTTTTTTTTTTTTAATTATTTTTAACATTCTATCTTTTACTATAATGCGGCATAGGCAGCATCTATAGTAAAAAGTTGGTCACACTTGTCAAACACTATGTTTGACAAGTGTGACCAACCTGTCAATCAGTTTTCCAAGCGATGCTACAGATCGCTTGGAAAACGCTAGCATTTTGCAAGCTAATTATGGTTGCAAAATGCTAGTTTTCTGCGGGAATATGCATGCCAATTCTGCATGCGATATACCCGCGGCAGGAGGTGCAGAATTGCCGCTGAAATTTCTGCTGCAATTCTGCAACGTGTGCACTTAGCCTAAGAGTTTTTGCAGAGTCGAAAGTAAGAAAAGGGCGAATTCTAGAAATGTTTTTGAGATGCAGATAAGAAGAGCGAGCCAGTGATCGGATGTGGGGGGTGAATGAAAGCTCGGAATCAATGATGACCCCAAGGCAGCGGGCATGTTGCTTTGGAGTAATGGTGGAACCACACACGGAGATGGCAATGTCAGGCAAAGGTAGGTTAGTAGAGGGAGAAAACACAAGGAGTTCAGTTTTTGACAGATTCAGTTTCAGATAGAGGGAGGACATGATGTTAGAGACAGCGGTAAGACAATCACTGGTGTTTTCTAAAAAGGTCGGCGTGATAACAGGAGAAGAGGTGTATAATTGGGTGTCGTCAGCATAGAGATGGTACTGGAAACCAAATCTACTGATTGTTTGTCTAATAGGGGCAGTATACAAAGAGAAGAGGAGCAGGCCTAGGACTGATCCTTGAGGAACCCCAACAGTAAGGGGACGGTGAGAGGAGGAGGAACCTGCAAAACATACAGTGAAGGATCGGCCAGAGAGATAGGAGGAGAACCAGGAGAGAACGGTGTCCTTGAGGCCGATGGAGCGGAGCATATTGAGGAGGAGCTGATGATCCACAGTATCGAATGCTGCGGAGAGATCGAAGAGAATTAGCATGGAGTAGTGACCATTAGATTTAGCTGTTAGTAGGTCATTAGAGACTTTAGTGAGGGCAGTGTCAGTAGAGTGTAAAGAGCGGAAACCAGATTGAAGAGGGTCGAGAAGAGAGTTATCTGAGAGATAGCGGGTAAGACGGGAGTGGACCAGGCATTCGAGGAGTTTAGAGATGAAGGGAAGATTAGAGACAGGTCTATAATTAGCGGCACAGTTATGGTCGAAGGAGGGTTTTTTAAGTAATGGATGTATGATGGCATGCTTAAATGAGGAGGGAAAAATACCGGAAGTGAGGGAAAGGTTGAATATTTTTGTTAGGTGAGAGGTGACAGCCGGGGAAAGGGACTGGAGGAGATGTGACGGAATGGGGTCACTGGTGCAAGTGGTTGGGCGAGAAGATGCAAGGAGCCTTCTTACTTGTTCTTCTGTAACTGGTTCAAAGTCAGAGAGTGAACTAGATGCAGTGGGGGAGGGAGGACAGTGCATGGTATGAAGAGATTGGGAGATGATTTCCTGTCGAATGTGGTCAATTTTTTCTTTGAAGTAATTGGCCAGATCGTCAGCGCGGAGATCCGCGGTTGGGGCCTGCTCTCTTGGGTTGAGTAGGGACTGGAAAGTGTCAAAGAGACGTTTAGGGTTATTTGACAGTGAGGTGATGAGGGTGTTGAAGTAGGTTTGTTTGGAGAGGTGAAGGGCAGAGTTGTATGTTTTTAGCATGAACTTATAATGGATGAAATCTTTGGGTAGATTAGATTTTCTCCAGGAAACGTGTTTGCAGCGTGTGCCACGGTTGTCGCCGTCTGTGCCGAGTTGTTCTATGTATAGGAGGTGCCGCTTCATCCAGGGCACTTTGCAGGGTTTCATTGTAATGCTTCAGAGCAGAATCAGGACATGAGATGGAGAAGATTGGGGCCAATGAGGACTGCAAATTCTTCATAAGTTTCTGGGTGTTAATGGCCTGTATGTTTCTATAAGTGTGGAAAGTGGGGGTGACCTGAGCGGGATGGCAGTTCTTGATAGAGAATGAAAGAAGGTTGTGGTCAGAGAGCGGGAGAGGGGAGTTTGTGAAATCATCCAGTGAGCAAAGCCGGGAGAAGACCAAGTCAAGGGAGTTTCCATCTTCATGCGTTGGAGAGTTAGTATGCTGCGAGAGGCCGAAAGAGGAGGTTAGAGCTAAAAGGTGAGAAGGAGATGGGGAGAGGGGAGAAGCAATGGGGATGTTGTAATCACCCATAATAAGGGTGGGGGTGTCACAGGAGAGAAAGTGTGGAAACCAGGTGGCAAAGTGATCCAGGAACTGATGAGAGGGGCCGGGAGGACGATACACCACCGTCACTCGCATGGAGAAGGGAACGTAGAGTCTGACAGCATGGACCTCAAAGGAAGGGAATACAAGTGAGGGTACTTGGGGGATAACGGAAGGTACATTTGGGTGAAAGGAGCAGACCAACGCCTCCACCTGCTCTGTTGTCTGATCTTGGGGTATGAGAAAAGTGTAGTCCACCATATGAAAGAGCAGCAGCAGCGGTGGTGTCTGACTGCTGGATCCAGGTTTCAGTAAGAGCCAGGAGATTAACAGAGTTAGAAAGGAAAAAGTCATGAATGAAGGAGAGTTTATTACACACAGAGCGAGAATTCCAAAGGGCACAATTGAAAGAGACAGAAGACATGCATGGAATATTAATAAGGTTAGAGGGGTTTCTGGGAGTAGCAATTGGGAGGTTTGACTGGCTATAACATGGGGGGCCGGGGTTGGGAGAGATGTCTCCAGCGACTAGGAGAAGGAGGATAGGAAGAGTGAGCAGATGGTTAAGTGATTTGTGAGAGCGTCTCTTGTGTTGGATGGTGGGACCGAATGGATCTGCGCTGTTAAGCAATGTGAACAGAGCATGAGTGCTATACATAGGAGAGGCAAGGACAGAGGGGCCGATATGGATGGAGTGTAAAGAGTTTATGCAAGGGCGATGAATGTGAGTGAATGCAGCAGCCAGGATATAGATTATACAGATACATATGGTGAGTATTTTTTCTGTTTCAAGTGAATATGGAATAGATGTAGATTGTCTTACCTGTCTCCTGCCCTGTCTAACTGCCATGTTATAACTGCCGAATACTTAGAAAAAACTACTTTGAATAAAAGTACACGAATAATAGTGCACGAATGCATCCCCAAGCTATGTCTACATTTATAGAAGGCTAGCTCTTAGATCACACTTTTTTTTTGGGGGGGGGGTGTTTCTCCCCCTCTCGTTACAAATCAATCTAACTCAGTTGAGACAGCAGGACACAATAAATGTAGTGATCAGATAAACAAATGTCCAGGTCTACATGGATCATAAACCCCTTGAAAACAGTTATGTGATCTCTCTGAATGAGGACAAGCAGAAGTGAGTTAAATATCTATAAACACAAACAAATGCATAATAAGATGACTAACATAGATAGATATATGCAGGATTCAATGCCGAAGATAGAATGACTCAGATACCATTTAGGCTGCTTGCTGTCAGGGAATGGAGCAATAGACATGCAGGATATTTCAGTTCAGAGAATGAATGATATGTTTACCATTCAGGCTGCTTGCTGTCAGGGAATGGAGCAATAGACATGCAGGATATTTCATTCATTTCAGGATATTTCATTTCTATATATATATAAGAGGCATCGTGATTACTCGCTAATCCCGCCCCCTGCACAGTAGCTCCGCCCCCACACATCACCACACATAATCCCGCCTCCCACCCCATTACCACACACAATCCCGCCTCCCCACCACATTACCACACACAATCCCGCCCCCTCACCACATTACCACACACAATCCTGCCCCCACCACATTACCACACATAATCCTGCCCCCCACCACATTACCAAACAATACCGCCCCCACCCACATTACCACACATAATCCCGCCCCCCACCACATTACCACACAATACCGCCCCCCACCCACATTACCACACACAATCCTGCCCCCCCACCACATTACCACACACAATGCCGCCCCCACCCTATTACCACACATAATCCCACCCCCCCCTCCATTACCGCACATAATCCCGCCCACACCACATTACCGCACACAATCCCGCCCCCCACCAGATTACCACACACAATCCCGCCCCCCACCACATCACCATACATAATCCCGCCCCTACCACATCACCACACAATACCGCCCCCCACCACATTACCACACACAATCCCGCCCCCCACCACATTACCACACATAATCCTGCCACCCACCACATTACCACACATAATCCTGCCCCCCACCACATTACCACACATAATCCCATCCCCCACCACATTACCACACATAATCCCGCCCCCCACCACATTACCACACATAGTCCTGCCCCCACCACATTACCACACATAATACCGCCCCCCACCACATTACCACACATAATCCCACCCCCCACTCCATTACCACACATAATCCCGCCTCTCCACCACATTACTACATATAATCCCGCCCCACCACATTACCACACATAATCTCGCCCCCACCACATTACACACATAATCCCGTCCCCCACCACATTACCACACATAATCCCGCCCCCCACCACATTATCACACATAATCCCGCCCCCACCACATTACCACACATAATCCTGCCCCCCACCACATTAACACACATAATCCTGCCCCCCACCACATTACCACACATAATCCTGCCCCCTCACCACATTACCACACATAATCCCGCCCCCCCACCACATTCACACATAATCCCACCCCCCACAACCTTACCACACATAATCCCGCCCCCCACCACATTACCACACACAATCCTTCCCCCCCACATTACCACACATAATCCCGCCCCCACCACATTACCACACATAATCCCACCCCCCAACACATTACCACACATAATCCCGCCCCCCCACCACATTACCACACATAATCCCGAACCCCACCACATTACCACACATAATCCCGCCCCCCACCACATTACACATAATCCTGCCCCCCACCACATTACCACACATAATCCTGCCCCCCACCACATTACCACACATAATCCCACCCCCACCACATTACCACACATAATCCCACCACACCACATTACCACATTTAATCCTGCCCCCACCACATTACCACACATAATCCCACCCCCCCACCACATTACCACACATACTACCGCCCTCCACCACATTACCACACATAATCTCGCCCCCCACCACATTACCACACATTATCCCACCCCCCACCACATTACCACACATAATCCCGCCCCCCCACCACATTCACACATAATCCCGCCACCCCACCACATTCACACATAATCCCACCCCCCACAACCTTACCACACATAATCCCGCCCCCCACCACATTACCACACACAATCCTTCCCCCCCACATTACCACACATAATCCCGCCCCCACCACATTACCACACATAATCCCGCCCCCCCAGCACATTACCACACATAATCCCGCCCCCCCACCACATTACCACACATAATCCCGAACCCCACCACATTACCACACATAATCCCGCCCCCACCACATTACACATAATCCTGCCCCCCACCACATTACCACACATAATCCTGCCCCCCACCACATTACCACACATAATCCCACCCCCACCACATTACCACACATAATCCCACCACCACCACATTACCACATTTAATCCCGCCCCCACCACATTACCACACATAATCCCACCCCCCCACCACATTACCACACATACTACCGCCCTCCACCACATTACCACACATAATCTCGCCCCCCACCACATTACCACACATTATCCCACCCCCACCACATTACACATAATCCCACCCCCCATCACATTACCACACATAATCCCGCCCCCCACATTACCACATGAGGCTCCGTCTCCACACATTACCACACGAGGCTCCGTACCCACACATTACCACATGAGGCTCCGTCCTCACACATTACCATACGAGGCTCTGTCCCCAGTAGTGTAGCGTCGGGTGGTTTCATCAAACTCAATTTGACAGGTGGACCCGCCCCTATCAAAGTGTATCAGAGTGTGTAACCCCTCCCCTCCCTGGCTGCCAGCTGTCAGCATCTGTTCCCTGTGTGTCTGCTCTCCCCTTTTGATATAGTTTGCTAATGTTAATTTGATACAGTGATTATTATCCCAGTATTGCTTTATATTAGATTTCCGTATTATATGTAACTGCTGTGAGATTATTCTGTAATCAGGGCATTGTGTTTTATTTTATATTAGATTTTTCGTTTTATATGTAGCTGTTTTTTGGGATTATTCTGTAAGATGTGTTTCATTATCAATGAACACATATAGTGAATAGTGCAGACGGTTATGTGAAAGCCAGGGACAAGAACTATAGTGAGGTCTCGTCAAACTCAATTTGACATAAATACATCTCAAATACATTTCAATACTATAAAAATTCTTACACAGTATAAAAGCAAAAACATTAAATAGTACAATGATCATACATCAACTCACTTCTTACAAAATAAATATTTAGCATCACAAGTACAATGAACATACATCATTACACTTCTTACAAAATAAATAATACAGTGTTACAAGCCAAGTACAGCATTTATCCTGGAGATCCACATTTACACAGATTCGACTATTCCGTACTTAACTACAAACAGATGTGTCTCTGCAAAGCAGAGCGAGGTCTCGTCAAACTCAATTTGACATAAATACATCTCAAATACATTTCAATACTATAAAAATTCTTACAGAGTATAAAAGCAAAAACATTAAATAGTACAATGATCATACATCAACTCACTTCTTACAAAATAAATAAATAGTATCACAAGTACAATGAACATACATCATTACACTTCTTACAAAATAAATAATACAGTGTAGCACAGCAGAACACCAGCAAGAGGAAGCTGTCGCGAAACGCGCGTCGGGGTTTGGCAGAGATCGGCGTGCCATGTGTGGCGGTGAGCAGGGAGCACTTCGCCTCTAGGTAATATGTATACATCTAGTTTTGTAGTCGCATGTATTTGACATGGACATACTTATACATGCCGTAGCTTTTGCGGCATAGAAGTCTTATTTAACCATCATATCTAGCCCATGAGATCCTTGAATAGTTGCATGTCTTTCACTATATGCTAAGTAGCTGTGGTGTGAGTATTTACTCTGATGGTACAATTGTTGACATAACCACTCCAGGGTGCTGTTGAATAGCTAATATAGCTGGTATTTTGCTGTGCTACATGCAATATAGTCGCGGTGTGAGTATTTACTGTGACCGTATATTTATTGATATAATTATTCCCGGGTGCTTTTGAATAGCCAATATAGCTTATGTCCTGCTGTGCTATATGCGAAGTGGTTGAGATGTGAGTATTCACTCTGATCGTATATATATTTTTTGATATAACTACTCAGGGTATTGTCGAAATAACTAATATAGCTTATGTTCTGCTGTGCTACATGTGGTTGCGATATAACTGTCTACTTGGTCCGTATATTTGTTGATATAACCATTCCAGGGTGGTGTTGAATATCTAATACAGCGCACGTCTGGCTGTACACCTTGGCTATATGATTAAGTCAGGATAATTGTGTTTTTTGGATCTTCTTGTGGTTTCAGCATTCATTCCAAAAGGAAAATGTATTTAATATGCATGTTCATGGGTTTAGCATAATAATATGTCGCTTACTCTTATGGGACAATTGAGTCAGTTCAATCTGCTATAGTGTTTAAAATAAGATTGGATAACCATGACTATTTATGGGTTAGAATATTAGTTGTTTTTGGCTTCAAAATGTTTTTCCTTACACATGGTATGTATTGGTAGATATTAGCCAGCTGGGTATAAATATGCAGATTGTCAATTTGATTATATGTTCCATGACCAAATTCTAAGTTGACATTTCCTTTAACATTATGTTCAATAGAGGTATTTTCTCAGCAAGCTCTATCATCAAGCCTAATAAGAGGTGCTCATAATAGAATTTTATATTTAACACTTACCTGTTATCACTTTAATTTTTGTTATGATTTTCTGCCGTTATATATTGTGGTTCTATGGGTTTTGAGGCATTGTTTTAATTCAATGTTTGTATTGTCTTGTAGTAATAAAGTTATAACTTTTTATTCAAAAAAATAACAACACTCTTTTGATTTACTCGCAGTTTAATAATTGCTTGGTTTATCAGTATGTTTTAATATAAAGAAGAGTTACTTCATACAGAGAGCTGTTTCCGATTGAGTGTGGGTTTAGTTCTGCTCCGGTTGTCTGTTAGAGGAAGGAACAGTTAAAATTTGAAATAACATTATAAAACCTCAAAATACACATATTTACATACTGTAAACTGCCATAACAAATGAATCAAATATTTGGGCTGGGAAGGGGAAGTTTGGATGTGGTTTGATTATTTGTATGTGGTCAGATTCTTGTATAAAAGCAGAACTCAATTATAACAATAAAAAGCATCAAGAGGCAAATATGGATAACGTGTACGGGAATGCAACGGGAAAAACTAAACAAGGTATTACAACGGTTTTATTTCACTTTTTATGGAAAATGTCATTATTTACACAGAGTTGAGCCATTTTCTTTGGAGTGGATAAGAATGATCTATTCTTTACTAACATGTTTATGTAGTTGTGATGGGTAGTGATTTTATTCTGTAGTTTGTGTTTTTTTGTGGTTTTAAGATTACATGATTATTTTGTTATTTTTGTTTGCTTTTGGGGCTATAAAGTGGGTTAGATAGATATTGGGAAATGTTTTGTAGTGGGGTTGAAATGAAAATTGACTTTTTATGAATTTAAAAAAAATCACACCACTCAAAATAGTTAATAAATATAATTTACCATATGTCTATTTTACATCAGCATCATTCTTGAAAGCACTTTTTATTTTTTGTTAGGGTGTTAGATGGGTTACAATTTTAGCAGCAATTTTTCATTTTGTCAAAACCCATATTTTTTTAGAGAGCACTTCATTTTGAAATGACTTTAAGGGCATGTAAATAAGAAAACCCACAAACATGACCACATTTTAAAATCTGAACCCTTCAACATATCAACAACCACAATTATAAAGTTTATTAACTCCTTTGATGCTTCACAGGATTTACTGAAAACTGAGAGAAAGAAATCAAAAGTGACATTTTTTTTTAAACTAAAATGTTGCTTTAGCCCCAAATTATTCATTTCCACGCGGTTAAAAAGTGAAAACAGACACCACAATTTGTTGTGTAATTTCTCCTGAGTACAGGGATACCCCATATGTGGATGGATACTACTGTTTGGGCACACGGCGAGGCTTGAAAAGGAAGATTGGCGATTTGATTTTTGAAGTGTAAATTTGGCTGGAATAGATTGCAAATGCAATGTCGCATTTAGAGATCCACCGAGATCCAACAGCAGAAACTCCCCACAAGTGACCTCATTTTGGAACCTACACGCCTTGAAGAATTTATCTAGGGGTGTGATGATCACTTTAGTACAGCAGGTCATTTGCAGAATTTTATAACACTGACCAGTGAAAATTTAATATTATGCTTTTTCCTTTAAAATGCTGCTTTAGCCCCAAATTTCTCACTATTAGAGGGGTAACAAGAGAAAATAGATCCCACAATTTATTGTGCAAATTCTCCTGCATACTCCAATACCCAATAAGTGGTTAGAAGCAAATGTTTGGGCACACGGCCGGGCTCGGAATGGAAGAAGCATCATTTGACTTTTGGATGCCAAAACATCAGAAAGTGACCCCATGTTGCAAACCTCTTGAAGAATTCATCTAGAGGTGTAGTAGGCATTATTTTTTTTAAATTCTTTATTTATGATTTTGAACAAAAAGTTACATGTAACTCACATCATAATTTATCTTATGATGAATAGTTATTGTCTGTAGATACATGTAAATTTATGCATATCCAGATAAACAGTATAACAAAGTAGCCAAACAATACAAAAGAGCAGGTGTCACAATGAACCAACATTGGCGTATGACCATCAAATGTATATAAATATGCAGCCAAGTATTAAAATATAAGAAAAAATTGTCATCCAGTTAGAATTTATAAATTTATTTACTGAAAATGAAACAGGGAGAAGAGACTTCGTCACTTAGGCACAAAAGGAAATCATCCCTAAAGTGGGCCCAATCACTGGAGTATACAGGAAGGAATTAAAGCTAGATGGTGTAGTCTTTTCCAGTCCAGTTGGTCCAAGGGGACCAGGTCTTTAAGAAACGGTCATGAGAGAAAGTTTCCCAGCTTGACAATTCTTCTAGGCGAAAAATATCCCTAACCTTCTCTATCCAATTCCCCAGGGTTGGTGGGGTTGTTTGTTTCCATTTCAAGGCAATCAAATATTTTGCTGCACCCAACAGTAAAGGTGGAAGATCATGTTTCTTAGGTTTAAAGTTTGGCGTGGGAAGGGACAGGAGTACTTCTGGAGCAGTAAGATCTTATTTCAACACACCCATGGCTCTCATAGACTTATTTATTTGATGCCAGAAGTACTGGAGTTTCTGACAAGACCAAAATATGTGAGTTAGTGTACCTCTAGATGACTTACATCTCCAGCAAAACGGAGAATCAGCTAGGCCTAGATGGAAAAGTTTCTCCAGGGTAAAGTACCATTGTGACAGTATTTTATACGCAGACTCTTGGAGTAAAATGCATCTAAAAAAAATGTGGGAGTTCGAACAAATCTTCTGTATGTCTTGAGATGATAAGGAAATTTTAAGTTCAACCTCCCAAGAATGCAGAAATATTGGTTTAGTATTAATTTTAGAGCATAGAAGGTTAACATAGACTTTTGATAATAATCTCTGGATGGGTGGTTTAATTTTCGTCAGTAAGTCTAACCAAAGCCACTCAGAAGGTGGGTTGGATAATGTTTTGACTTTCCTCATAAAATGTGACACATGTGTCTGTTGGAGAAAATTCCGTGGGCGCTTTGAAGCATCTGAGGGCCATGAATTATGGCAAGCTATCTTATTATTTAGCAGGTGAGAAATTGGTTTATTCGGAAGAGAGGCCCAAATACCATAGGGGTCAGTGAACTCCGGATCAAACATGTATGGGATCAGGCCTATTGGAATTTTATCCAGAAAAAGACCAGAAGGTGGGTGATTTGGTATCAATGAGCATTTAATTAGAATAGTTGTGGAAAGAATTTCGTTAAAGCTAATTGTTGAAATAGGGTGATTGGTCCACAACAATTTTTCCAAATCTTGGCCTAATATTTGAGTTTCAATATGTGCTTGCGCATTTTGATCAACCAAATGTGTTAGCTTTATCCGTCTGGCTATATGTATGGCATGGTAATAAGAAATAATATCCGAGAGGCCTAGACCTCCAAGTTGCTTCGAGAGGATAAGTGTCTTAAAAGGCAATCGAGCTTTTTTAGATTTCCAGATACATTTTGAAATAATTTTGTTGAGTGTGTTGAAGAAAGATTTCTGGAGTTAGATGGGGATCATGTTCATTACATAGAGGATTTTTGGTAGGATATACGATTTAAAAATATTAACTCTACCCATCCAAGATAGGAAGGGCAAATCGAAAGAGGTAAGAAGGCTACTAATATTTTTCAGAAGGGGAATTAAATTATGTAGAAAAAGAGAGTTTGGATCTTTGGAGATAAAAATTCCTAAATATTTAATTTTATCTTTAGGCCATTTAAAGGACATAGAGTTTTTAAGAAAATGAATGTCTGACAATTCTGCTGATATATTGAGGGCTTCAGACTTATCAAGATTGATCTTAAAATTAGATTATTCCCCGAATAATGAGGTCTGCAATAACTTTGAGAAAGCAGTCCTCGGGTTGGAAATCAACAGTAAGAGGTCATCCTCAAATGCCGCCGCTATTACTTCTAGTTGGTTGATTCTAACTCCTCTAATATCACTATCCTGCCTAATATATTGTATAAGTGTCTCCATGACCAAAATAAATAATTAAGGGGAGAGAGGACAACCCTTCCTGGTACCATTGCTTATCTTAAAAGACTCTGATAAAATACCATTGACGCTACGCTACGTCTACGACGGCACGATCCGTGACGCTCCAGCGTCGCTCCATTATCGCTCCAGCGTCGTAGACTGCGGTCACACTTCGCAATGCACGGCAGCTGGAGCGATAATTTCATGACGTATTTGCGATGTAGAAGTCGTACGTATCAAGCTCCTCCACCCATTACATCGTATACAATATCGTGCACACCTTTGTTACATGATGCGATCATGCCGCCACAGCGGGACACTTGACGACGAAAGAAAGTTTCAAACGATCTGCTACGACGTACGATTCTCAGCGGGGTCCCTGATCGCAGTAGCGTGTCAGAACAGCGAGATCGTAAGTATATCGCTGGAACGTCACGGATCGTGCCGTCGTAGTGACCAAAGTGCCACTGTGAGACGGTACCCTAACTTTAACTGTAGGTTGAGCATACAAGGACATAATAGCTTCAATAAAAGGAGCGGGAAAGGCAAATTTCTGCAAGACACATACCAAAAAATGCCAATTTATACAATCAAAAGCCTTCTTGGCATCAGTAGAAAGAATCACGAGGGGCTGATGAGTATGTTTCACGTAGGAAATGGTCTGCAGAATCCTAGTGGAATTATCTTTACTCTCTCTGTTTCGTACACATCCAGCTTGGTCGGGATGGACCAGGTCTGCCAATACTACATTAATCCTAGTTGCCAAGATCTTTGCTCACAATTTAACGTTCATATTAAGCAATGATATGAGACAGTAACTACTACACAGGCTGCCGTCTCTCCCTTCCTTAGGAATAATTGTGATATAGGCTTCTAAGGTCTGGTGAGGAGGTGCTGGAGTTGAAGAGTTCAACCATTCGCAGGATTAAAACATCTGCTAATTTTTGGTAATAAATAATGGGAAAACTGTCCGGGCCTGGGGATTTCCCATTCGGGATTTCCGCTAAGGCGTCTGTCACTTCCTGGATTGTAACTTCTTTCAGTAATATAGCTTGTCCCAAAGGGGAAATCCCAGGCAGAGAGAGCGAGGCGAGAAAATTGTGGATGTTCTGTGCAGCCATATGAGGGTCTGCCATGGAAACAGGTGTATCAAAATTATACAGTAAGTGGTAATAGTTTTGAAAGGCTTTAGCTATGTCCTTTGATTCGTTAATTCTAACATTTCCATTTAAGTAAATCTGTTTTATAAAATATTTCTCTTTTTGTTTTTTTGAGCATTCTGGAAGTAAGTTTACTACCTTTGTTGCCGTGCATATAGATTTTTTGTCTACATCGTGCAAACATTTTGCCAGTATTAAGGTTAAGTAAACCTTTAAGTTTGCCACGCAGGGAGGATAGGTCAGCTAAGGTACGTTCAGACCTATCTTTCTTGTGAAACCTTTCCATCAAGCTAATTTGATGTTAAAGAGAAGAAATTTCTTTATCTCTCTCTCTCGTTTAATGTGAGCGCTTTATGCTATCAATTCGCCCCTGAGGACTGCTTTATGGGTTTCCCAAATAATAGGGGTAGTGACTTTATCCAGTATATTTTCTCTAAAAATCTAGTAATAGAAACTTTTAATTGGGATATATGGTTTGTGTTATCTAATAGGGATTCATTTAGGCGCCACGTCGGAACAGCTCAAGGAGAGAGGCGGTAGGTAATTTCAGAAAGGTTGGTGCGTGATCTGAAATTGTGATTGAGCCTATTGATGTGTCTTCTATTAGTGAGATATATGAAGATTTTATCAATATATAATCTAGTATTTGGTAAGAGTCGTGTGGCGTTGAGTAAAAGGTAAAGTCTTTTGTAGTAGGGTGTACAATTCTCCAAGGGTCAATCAGATGTAATGAGTTTAGGTTGTATGGGATGTTTTTCCTCTCATTTAATGGTATTGAAGACTTTCCATTTGATGTATCTAGGTGCGGATTTAATGTTAAATTGAGATCTCCTCCTAGAATCAAAAGACCCTCTTTAAACAAAGCCAATGGATCTAAAGCTGAAGATGACCAGCGCGCTTGTCCCTTATTAGGGGCATATAGATTCCCGAATGTAATCATAGTGTTGGCTAAGAGACCTTTCACAAAGATATATCTTCCTTCTACATCTGCTAGGGAGTCTTTTAAAGTGATAGGTAACCCTTTTTTAAAAGCTATACTAACTCCCTTCGCTGCTAAGGAAGAGCAACTATTGAACCACGTAGGATAGCGAGAAAAAGAAGTGTTAGGGGCCCTGCCTTCCTTAAAATGTGTTTCTTGGAGGAAAAGAATCTGTGCACCGTTTTTCCGTAATAATATGAGTATTTGACTATGCTTTGGAGGAACGTTAATACCTTTTACATTGAATGAGGCCACGGTGATCGAGTCTCCCTGGTTTCTTTCAGCCATTTGCATATGAAACAATGAGTCCTAATGCCAGAAGTGTACACCTGAGGTAGAATAACAGGTTAATCAACAAAGAACTATATGCAAAACATTCTCATCTGGGAAATACCCCAACATTAAAAATGAGACATAGTTGACCCAATCAGCAATCAAAGAAGGTTATATGAAATAAAAGAAACAACAAAATTTCTCACATAAATTTAAGCTCATCAAACTGACCTCACCCTCTTCCACTCTCACAGATGTCAACGTTAATAAACCATACAGTTATTACTGGGGTGAAAGCAGGGATAAGAGGTCTCCAGAGCCTTAGTTAAAACTAGGGAACCTTGAAAGATTCCACTCTAGCAAATAGAACTCTAAGTTCGGAACTGACAAAGATATCACAAAGTCCTCTCATGTTAAATGCCGTTTGAAGGAATTCTTCTTGACCTTTGGAGAGGTGGATTTCTTTTTGGTGGACCACTCCATTTGCCTTCAAGCTTCGGAATGTCTAATCCAAGATCCATAAGCATCCAGGAAGGGAATTGAATGGGATTGATATGCAGTAAGTCCCAAGAGTTCTCTAAATCCTCCGGAGTTTGCATGGTAATCTGACGGCCATCTTTGGTGATCCCAATACCAAATGGGAAGAGCCATTTAAATCTTAATCCTTTAGCTGCTAGTATTGCTGTCAGCGGTTTCAAAATTCTTTTCTTAGACAGAGAGGAGGGAGAGATGTCTTGAAATATTTGAAAATTCGTATCCCCATATGTCAATGGGGAATTCTCTCTGGCCCCTGCTAAAATTGCTGCAGTATCGAGGTAGTTGAGAAGTCCGCAGATTATATCCCTGGGTGGCTCAGAAACTTTAGGTTTTGGTCTAAGAGCTCTATGGACTCTTTCAATTATAATAGTGTCCTCTCTGTCCTGGCTCAGGATGGAAGAAAAAAATATCTTTGCAGACTTTATTAAGAGCTTCTGGGGCAAAGGACTCTGGTATACCCTTGATTCTTATATTTGTTCTCCTACTCCTGTTCTCTTGGTCTTCCATGGCCAGAGAGACCAGATTTATATGTTTTTGGTGGGACAGTAAGTGCTCTCTCATCGTATTAGAGGTTTCGATTAGGTCGGACTGGGTACTTTCCAATGTTTCAACTCTATGTCCAATATGTTTCACGTCAGACCTTAAGCCGGCGACTTTTTCAATCAAGGGTTTCATGCTAGTAGCTAAAAGTTTTTCATAAAGTTTTGTGATATAGGAACATGATCGTCTATGGTAGATTCCAAATCTGACTCATCTGAACTAATGTCCGAATTTTTGGGTAGTACAGGGGGTTCATTGTCCTGTCTTTGTGACTTGTCCAGGGACCGTCTAGTCTCTGATTTTTTTCATTAGAAATTTATCAAGTTTTCCGTGTGCGGTTGACTTCAGGTTCATAGAGGAATTTCTGGTTAGACTTTTTGCCCGTTCTTTACTGCTGCGTACCATTCTGTTAGTAAATTCATACGGGCGTGCTGTGATAGCTGGTTGGGCCCCCAAATGTGGTTAGATAGACATATTTAGAAAGTGTCCATTATATTTTTGAGATGACCAGCAGGTGGTGCATTTTACTCAAAAATCATGAGAATGGCCACAGCACTATTTAATGTCTGTATCTTTTGTTATCAAAATATGGACTGAAATGAAATTTGTACAGATTAATCCAATTCAATTACAGTCCTGCCAGTGCCAGAGTACAAAAAAGAGTTTATGTTTACAGCAGGATTAATTGCTGGTGGAGGAGGCTGGCGGGTTAAACTGTTACCTCACCAGAGCAGGGTGCAGCCAGGAACTCCGCAATGAAGTGCAAGCTTAAGATGGCGCCAATTTTGGTGGGAAATCTGCCGGTGTCCTTATCTCGCCCCCAAATATTGCATCTGTCAAGTTAAGTAAGGCTCTCTTTAAGTAACCCGAATTACAGGAGTTATTTGGCTCTCAGTCCCTTATGCCGAATCTGCTTCCCTAAGGGCTGCTAGGAAATGGTCTTGGGTCAGCGCCTGAGAGAGTGACTCACCGCTAGTTGTAGAAGAAGTGCTGGGGTCGGAGAAGCGCTGTCAGAGACCAGTCTTTCCTTGCCATTGATGTTAGGAGGGCGATTCTTCTTCTGTAGCTGGCTTCCCCGGCGGGAGACCAGTCGGCAGGAGACGCAATGGGAAATTGGACCCAACAGCAGTGAGGTGGCTCCGGGGTGCCCAGCAGTCAGATGAACTCCACAGGGCCTCCCCTAATGTTGCGTATACCCTGCGGTGGACCAGTCCTGGTGGCAGCAGTTGCCGTGAAGAGGCGGAGGGAGGGAAGCGCTGCTGTAGTGTCCCCGGCTTGCTCACCGACTGTGAGCTCTCTGCTCTCCTCTAGACACTAGAGCTCGGCCAAGAAAGCTCACCGGATCCCCAGGTGTGCAGGGAGAGAACTACGCCTCTGTAGGTCCGCAGCATGCAATCTCCAGTCCAGTGACAGGAGAGATATGGGAGGCGGCGCACACAGACGGCGGGTGGGATGTCGTGTAGTAAGCATTTTAAACCTAACAGTGATTCATATAATTGTAAGACATTGGAAATTCTTTATATATATATATATATATATATATATATATATATATATTATTCATATACCATCATATTAAGCAGAACTTTACAGACATCAGCATCTTTGTCCCCATTGGAGCTCGCAATCTAGATTTCCTATCAGTATGTCTTTGGATTGAAGAAGGAAACCCACACAAACACGGGGAGAACATACAAACTCTTTGCAGATGTTGTCCTTGGTGGGATTTCAACCAAGGACCGCAGCACTGCAAAGCAACAATGCTAACAACTGAGCAACCCCGTGCTGCAAATAACAATTTCTTTTTTCATTAAATTTGCAAAAATTTCTACATTTCTGTTTTTTTTTCAGTCAAGATGGGGTGCAGCGTGTACATTAATGTGAAAAAAATGAACTTTTTGAATTTACTAAATGGCTGCAATGAAACAAAGAGTGAAAAATTTAAAGGAGTCTGAATACTTTCCGTACCCACTGTATATACAGCTCTGGCAAAAAGTAAGAGACCACCACATCAAAACCCTGTCATGGGCAGCCTAATCTCCAGACCTGAACCCCATTGAAAACCTATAGAAAGTAGTCAAGAGGATGATGTGTAGTCATAAGCCATCAAACAAAGAAGAACTGCTTACATTTTTGTGCCAGAAGCAGTGTGAAAGACTGGTGGAAAGCATACCAAGACGCATGAAAGCTGTGATTAAAAATCATGGTTATTCCACAAAATATTGATTTCTAAATTCTTCCTGAGGTAAAGCATTAGTATTGTTGTTTCTAAATGATTTTGAACTTGTTTTCTTTGCATTATTTGAGGTCTGAAAGCACTGTTTTGTTTTGTTCTATTTTGACCATTTTTCTTTGCCAGAAAAAAAAAAAAATGTATTGCTTGGAAATTCGGAAATGTTGTCAGACGTTTATAGACTAAAAGAACAATTTACATATTACTCAAAAATACACCTATAAAGAAAAAAAATCAGACAAACTGAACATTTTGCAGTGGTCTCTTATTTTTTGCCAGAGCTGTGTATATATATATATACACTCACCGGCCACTTTATTAGGTACACCTGTCCAACTTCTTGTTAACACTTAATTTCTAATCAGCCAATCACATGGCGGCAACTCAGTGCATTTAGGCATGTAGACATGGTCAAGACAATCTCCTGCAGTTCAAACCGAGCATCAGTATGGGGAAGAAAGGTGATTTGAGTGCCTTTGAACGTGGCATGGTTGTTGGTGCCAGAAGGGCTGGTCTGAGTATTTCAGAAACTGCTGATCTACTGGGATTTTCACGCACAACCATCTCTAGGGTTTACAGAGAATGGTCCGAAAAAGAAAAAAAATCCAGTGAGCGGCAGTTCTGTGGGCGGAAATGCCTTGTTGATGCCAGAGGTCAGAGGAGAATGGGCAGACTGGTTCGAGCTGATAGAAAGGCAACAGTGACTCAAATCGCCACCCGTTACAACCAAGGTAGGCCTAAGAGCATCTCTGAACGCACAGTGCGTCGAACTTTGAGGCAGATGGGCTACAGCAGCAGAAGACCACACCGGGTACCACTCCTTTCAGCTAAGAACAGGAAACTGAGGCTACAATTTGTACAAGCTCATCGAAATTGGACAGTAGAAGATTGGAAAAACGTAGCTTGGTCTGATGAGTCTCGATTTCTGCTGCGACATTCGGATGGTAGGGTCAGAATTTGGCGTAAACAACATGAAAGCATGGATCCATCCTGCCTTGTATGGAGCATCTTTGGGATGTGCAGCCGACAAATCTGCGGCAACTGTGTGATGCCATCATGTCAATATGGACCAAAATCTCTGAGGAATGCTTCCAGCACCTTGTTGAATCTATGCCACGAAGAATTGAGGCAGTTCTGAAGGCAAAAGGGGGTCCAACCCGTTACTAGCATGGTGTACCTAATAAAGTGGCCGGTGAGTGTATATATATATATATATATATATATATATATATATATATATATATATATATTTTATGGCATTACCCCGGTGGTAAAAATGCCATGATATGGTAATTTGGAATTTTAATAATTACAGATGTGGAGATAAAATATGTATAGTTTTTTTCATTATTTTTTAAAATAGTATTTAAAGGTATTTAATCGGGAAATAAAACAAGCAATTTACATTTTTATTTACATTTTTATTTTTATTTTACATTTATTTATTTAATTTTTGTTTTTATTTTTCAGCTTTTTTTTTAAACTTTTTTGGTTATTCCCACTCTTGCACTTTTACATCCAGTTTCCTTATCACTAGTATAATAAACCTCAATAACTCTGTGTTCTAGTTTATAGTGTTTACTGTTATTGTGAACAGTTAAGTAAATTGAAGATGAAATGATCTCTAAAAGGCTTAAAGTTAAAAGTGACACATTTCCTTTGTATTTTAGGCAAAAAAAAATTGTAATTTCTTACATTATTATTATTATTATTTATTTAAATAGCACCATTAATTCCATGGTGCTGTACATGAGAAAGGGGTTACATACAGGGTTATAGATATCATTTACAGTAAACAAGTTTACAGTGACAGACTGGTACAGAGGGGAGAGGACCCTGTCCTTGCGGACTTACATTCTATGGACATTTTAAAATTACAGAAAGGAAAGTGGGACGATGCAAATGTATGGGCACCCTGCATGGTTAGTACCTAGTAGCCACCCTTTGTCAAGTATCACAGCTTGTAAATACTTTTTATAGCCAGACAAGAGTCTTTTATTTCTTGTTTGAGGGATGTTCATCCATTCTTCCTTGGAAAATTCTTCCAGTTCTGTGAGATTCCTGGGTTGTCTTACATCCTCTGCTATTTTGAGGTCTAGCCACAGATTTTCAATGATGTTCAGATCAGGGGACTGTGAGGGTCATTGAAAAACCTTCAGCTTGTGTCTTTTGAGGTCGTCTATTGTGGTTTTTGATGTGTGATTACGATCATTATCCATTTGTAGAAGCCATCCTCTTTTCAACGTCAGCTTTTTTAACAGATGATGTTCTGTTTGCACCAAAAATTTGCTAAAATTTTATTAAATCCATTCTTCCCTCTACCCATGAAATGTGCCATTGGCTGCAACACAACCCCAAAGCATGATTGATCCAACCCAATGCTTAGCGGATGTGAGAGGTTCTTTTCCTGAAATTCTGTGCTCTTTTTTCTCCACACATACCTTTAATCATTGTGGCCAAAGAATTCTATTTTAACCTCATCGGTCCACAGGACTTGTTTCCAAAATGTATCACACTTTTTTAGATGTCCGTTTGAATACTTTTTCCCAAAAAATTTGGGGAGGATTTTTTAAGTCCTCTTTTTGTGTCTGTGAGCTTTGTTTGATCTTTAGCGTTAGGACTGGCAAAATGTAAGGACCCTTGACGTGGGTTGCTTACGTATTGTGGCCCCAATATTAACCAATACCTTACATACATTGATATGTTTTTTTTGCACTTTATCTTGCAGGGTGCAGTTGGACCAAGATGGCTCTGTAAACTGTAGGCCTCTGTTCACACAGCATGCATTTTGTAGCACTGGGCGGCCCACCTGTATGTGCGTTAGTAATAGGCTGTAAGCCAGATGCTCTGCATTGCCTTTGTGACTAATGCAACATACAGACTATTATCTTTTATCTTTTTGTGCACTAAAAACAGCCAACACTGGATTGAAAGTGGTTGTTTCATCGGTATTGTCGCACCTGTGTTTCAGCCATCATTAATCGGGTCCGCTGCCCCCTGCCAGTGCATTTGTTTTGGAGGCCTGAGCAGGTGGTCATCTCTGCTTTTTTCTCTGCGACTTTTTGCATACTTTTGATGCTGAATATTATGGTGAGCACGCGGAAGTGTTTTTCTTCTGATGACTCTTCCATGAAGGCTATATTTGTGCAGGTGTCTTCGAACATTAGAACAATGTACCACAACTCCAGAGTCTGCTAAATCTTCCTGAAGGTCTTTTTCAGTCAAGCATGGCTTCTGATTTGCCTCTCTAGCATTCCGACGAGCAGCTCTGACTGAAATTGTGCTTGGTCTTCCAGACTTTATCTTCACCTCCACAGTTCTTGTTAAATGCCATTTCTTAATTACATTTCAAACTGAGGCAGGGGACACTTTAAAATGCTTTGCTATCTTCATTTAGCCTTCTCCTACTCTGTGAGACTCTTTCATTTTCAGAGTGTTAGGTAGCTGCTTAGAAGAACCCATGGCAGCTGATTTTGGTACAACGTTAGTAGAGGCTGGGTTTTTTTATAATAACAATTATGGTTCCTTCTCATTGCAAATAAGAATTAAATTTCAATGTTTTTGAACTGTTTTTTTTTTTCTGTTCACTGGACCATTCTAGTGCACTGCTGACATCAATAGTCTTTACTAAGGTGTGGCTGAGCATCATTACATTAAGATAGGCTTTTATGAGTCACCCTGCCATGTCTTGCTTGATCAACCACCCATAAAGTGTTCTTCCTGTCCTGAAGCAAAGGGGCAAAGTGTAACCTCTGCGGTAGGGCAGAAATAGATGTTCCCAAAGGACAGCCTAAAATAGCAAAACTAACATTTACCATAAGAAATGCTCCATATCATAATTTCAGTTTCGATTTACTCTGTACACTTTAGAAAATAAAGAAATATATTGAACTTTTGTCAGTGTTTGGGTATTTGAGGTGAAAAATAGTTCAATAGAGAGGAGAACTTATCTGCTTAAGACTCCATGACCATATCTTACGGCCTATGGTTGATGACGCACCCGGCAGTGTGGCCAGAGGTAGACACAGGCATCTCGGGTAGCCACTGTGCAATATAGTGAATGGGTCTTTTATTATCCAGCATCTCATGATATAACACCACCGAATGTCTCACTTACAACTGACAAATAGCTATAAAAATTAATTAGTGCAGGTATTCGAGTGTGGCCACCATCTTCTGGCCATGTGTCCTGGTTGCTCATTTGTAGTTGGAGAAATTTGGTGATGGCGCAGTCCAGTGCTGAGCTGATGCTGATGCAGGGATCAGGAGTGACCAGTAAAAATGTATATGAGGCTAAGTAATGTTGGGAGAGCAGAACAGTGCGACTCAGACCGCATGTAATGCCAGAAGATCCGGCAGCATTCACTAGCGCATGGCAAAAGGTGTGGGGAGAGGAGCTGTCCATCAGGACCAGATTGTTACCTTTTGAGGACTTTCACATTTTTGTATTTTTCTATCTACTGGCTAACATGGTACAAAGAGATATATGTTACTCCTTTAGTAGTAAAGTGATTCCTCCTGTGGTGCACAGATAGGGGGAAAAGTGTCCAGTACTGTACAGGGCACCATCCAAACTAGTCCTGATTGGAGCTCAGATGTTTGAAAAAGGTGCATTTCAGGAATGTACAGTTTCTGACTTTTTTGTAGAGTGACACAGTTAATGATGATTATTATTTTGATCACAACATGAGTATTTGACAAAGGTGAGGCAAGGGACAACCTGATAGGTAGGATTTATTGTTGTTCACCCAAATATCGGCAGGAGAATTGAAAAGCAAATTAACATTGATGTGGAGGAATTGGAGTGCACTGCATAGAGGATTGACCTCTACCTCAATAACTACTATAACAATTAATTGAATTGTGACCAATGTGTGATAATTCATCATCGGTATACCACCCCATTTATGCCCATATGGCTTGATGGGTACCGATTGCAGGGAAGGAACAACTCTATGGTTTTACAATGTGATGTTCAACTGGAAAGTTTGGCTATAACATTTGGATCTCTACCTACCTTCGACTATAGACTAAAGACAGACCTAACAGCACACCATATGGTAAGCCACAGTATTACAAGCAGAACCTGCAGGCTTTGATGATAGCACACACTTAGAGCAGGTGCAGACAATCGTATTTTTGGTGCAAGTGTGATCCGACAAAACTTCACATAGTTCGCAGACTAATGGAGAAGATGGAAACATTTTTTTTTTCTCCATCTTCTCCTCATCCGACAAAATCGGATCACAATATGATAAAAATCTGATCTCACCCTGAAATGCCATTACTTACAGATAGCTGAAATACTTTATATCATTATCTCAACATTACGTCAATTGAAAAAAATGTCTGGTTTGGAAAAAAACATTTAAAATACGTCAATCGTTAGTAAGAGTGGTTGTGAGAAGATTCCCTCACCATTTAGCAGTTCTATGGATTACATCAGTACATTGAATTCAACGAGAACTGTATAAAAAGGATTGTCCAAAGCAGAAAAAACTTAACTATTCTATATTTTGAGATGTTGGTCCAAACTATACACTCCCTGATGTTGCACGCAGAAGCAGCTTTGCCTCTCCAGGATCAGACAAGTGCAGGGCAGATCTATTTTCAGGGCCTATTCAGACATTCAGTATTTGGTCAGTATTTTACATCAGTATTTGTAAGTCAAAACCAGGAGTGGGTGATAAATACAGAAGTGGTGATGTGTTTCTATTAAACTTTTCCTCTGATTGTTCCTCTCCTGATTTTGGCTTACAGATACTGATGTAAAATACTGACCAAATTCTGACCGTGTGTGATCATGGCCTCAGAGCGATGCTTGCAAGCAGAGGTGTATCTATGGTTTCTGACACCCGGGGCAAGAGTTCAGTTTGGCGCCCACCCCAGGACATATGCGATTTGCACACTTAGTCATGTACCGACGAGCCGCTCTCCCTAATGCTCTCAATGTTCAGTGAATAACAGAGAAGCAGAAGAGAAGCTCGTTGTCACAGGACCATAAGTATGAAAATCGCATATGAGTGAAGTGTCCATGTGATGACTGCTAGAACCTGCAGAGCTGAATCCTGACATCGCAGCTTCTGAATTCTCACAACTAATGCACTGCACACTTTTAGGATTCTCCTTTGTCGGTGGACGGTCATGTCAGCACAAGTATGTGATTTGTATACTTCTGACCACATTCCGACTAGACGTGCCCGGCCTCACTCAGTTCATTTTCATTGAGTGAGGCCACACATATCTAGTCAGCACGTGACCACATGTATGTAAATTGCCGGCACGAAAGAATCCTGACAGCGTGCAGTGCGCACTGTGAAAACTCAAAAGTCTACAGTCACAAAGAATGACTGCAGACTCATTACAAACCTGGACATCCCCTTTAATGCTCCTAACATAAATAAAAACATGAGAGTTAGTTAGTATCACAAATAACATTTACATCCAGGTACCTTATAGATGACGTCACCTCTGGAGTCGTTCTCCTTCATTTCTTCATCTTGTCCAGACCCCATGATGAGTTTTCTCATCCACAGCCGTCTCTGCAGACTTCCATCTTCTCCGCCAAAAATTTCCACATGATGAACTTAAAGATACAAGTGTCATTATAATGCTCCTGAATAAAAAATTGCCCCTTACTGTCTGCACAAAATATGACCCCCACATTGTCCTACTTATGGTACATGCTCTTCACACTGATCTCTCCTTTCCATACTGGCCCCCTCTTCACACTGTCCTCTCACACTGTCCTCTCACACTGTCCTCTCACACTGTTCTCTCACACTGTGTCCCCCCTATAGGGCCCAGTATTTATACTCTCTCATCACACTCCCCCTCCTAGGTATACTGTCCCCTCCTGGCTGTGCCCTTACACTGTCCCTCCATGCTACAAACCCACTACTCGGTTTCTATTCTGTGCCCACTCACTTTTCTCCCCCCATACTGTCTCATCACACTATTCCCCTCCCAACTCATACTGTCTCCTCTCACATCCCTCCTGTTCACCATACTGTTTCCTCATATATTTACCCCCTCACTTTCTATACTGTCTGCTCACCTGACTCCCTATACTGTGTCTGCACACATCCCATCGCCCTCATACATGTTTCCTCATACATGCCCTCATTCCCCACATAGCCCCTCATCATCCCCCATTCCCCACACAGCCTCTTATCATCCACTACACAGCCCCTCATCATCATCCTCCCATACCCCACACAACCTCTCATCCACTACACAGCCCCTCATTATTATCCCTCCATTCCCCACACAGCCTCTCATTATCCACTACACAGCCCCTCATCATCATCCCACATTCCCCACACAGCCTCTTATCATCCACTACACAGCCTCATCATCATCCCCCCATTCCCCACACAGCCCCTCATCATCCCCCCATTCCCCACACAGCCTCTTATCATCCACTACACAGCCCCTCATCATTATCCCTCCATTACCCACACAGCCTCTCATCATCCACTACACAGCCCCTCATCATTATCCCTCCATTCCCCACACAGCCTCTTATCATCCACTACACAGCCCCTCATCATCATCCCCCATTTCCCCACACAGCCTCTTATCATACACTACACAGCCCCTCATCATCATCCACCCATTTCCCCACACAGCCTCTTGTCATCCACTACACAGCCCCTCATCATTATCACCCCATTCCGCACACAGCACCTCATTATCCCTCAATTCCCCACACAGCCTCTCATCATCCCCCCATTCCCCACACACCTCGGTAATCTCCTCACACGGTTCCATGCTGCAGACCCTCAGTCCTTTCCTCACAGGGCTCCATCAGCCTCAGCAGCTTCCTGCTAGTGTCTTCACTGGACTGAAGAAGGCCCCGCCCCTTTCGGTGACATAATTACCTCCCGAAATCACCTCCGTTCTAGTCAGATCTTCAATTGTACTCGTGTCTGTAAGATACGAGTACAATTGAATACTGGGAGCCGGTGCGCTTCAGTTTCTCTGTGCCGGCTGTCAGCTTGACAGTTGGCACAGAGAACAGCTGACTCCCAGTCCGGGGGCAGCAGAATGCAGCTGCCAGGGGAGACACTGCGGACCGCCGCATTAGGCGGCCCAACTGCGCCCCCCTGCCAGCTGCGCCCGGGGCACATGCCCCAGCTGCCCCCCCTAGATATGTCACTGCTTGCAAGCTCTATAGGAAAGGGCTTTTAAACACTGCATGGAAAATCCTTCCATTCCATTCACAATTTATACATTTATACTGTTGAGAAAAATTTTTTAAGGATACTTTATACGTACAATAAATAAGTAAAATTAATTGCATATTAACTTTGCCTTTATCTTCAGTCTTCACTTCAACTAAAGATAATGATGACGACGATGATGATGATTATGAGAACACCAACCCTTGTGACAAAGCACCAGTTGTGCCCTCCAGAAGTGCTAGGAGAACAAAGAAAGCTCTCAAAATTGACTTGCCTTTGAAATGTAAAGTAATGTTTTTGTCAGTGTTGTAACACATTGCTGAAAAAGGCCATTTTTCCCAAATGGTCGGCACGTGATCACAAATCTTCAATGAGCAGTCACATGATGACCACCGGGAGTGTGAAATATGCCAAATCCTGAGGCCACGTTCACACTATCAGTATTTGGTCTGTATTTTACCTCAGTATTTGTAAGCCAAAACCAAGAGTGGAACAACCAGAGGAAAAGTATAATAGAAACACGTCACCACTTCTGTATTTATCACCCACTCATGGTTTTGGCTTACAAATACTGATGTAAGATACTGACCAAATACTGACAGTGTGAACAGGGCCTAACAGTGTTTATATTACACACTGCCAGGACTGAGCATGTTACTTACCCTCTCTAGTTATATACAGTACATGGCTAGAAAACCCCTTATATATATTTATTATTAAGTTTTACACTAATACCCTGTGTATGTTATGGTTTTATTGGGAAACAAGCCCTGAAGGTAAGAGGACAGTTGGGCTTGGATGACTTCTGGGCAGTATTACTAGGTGAATGCGTCTGTGGTCTTGAGATATCTAAAGTAGAACACATGAAAGCTGCTGTGTGTGGTGCTCAAATGGAGCAAAAATTCATTGAGTAGTTTGGAGTTGAGCGGGAACATGGTGGTTTATGTTATGTTTGGGTAAGCTTCAGAATGCTCCCAGCATGACCAAATGCATGAAGTGTTGTTTTCCCATCAGTAAGATCAGGCAGGAAAGACTTGAGCAGCTGATGGGTGCCCAAAACAGCTTGTGACTTTTTGGTGAGGGATGGACCCGTATTTTTAACCACTGGTGGACACAAACAGAAAAGGGCCCCATGTGCAAAAACAATACAGTGGCCCCTTGCAGTCCAACAGCTTATCATAATGCACAATTTCACCTGTTTGGGGTGGAAATGGGCCCTTTACCTCTTGAATCCTTGAGTCATTGTGTGGCTGCACAGGTTGCACCAATGTTATGTCCACCCCTGGCTTTAACAGGGTGCTGCCTATATCAATGGATGGGTGTTTGTCTATTTGACTGTCTCTGGTGTGAAGCTGCTACTGAGAGTGAGAGGTGAAGCAAAGCAAAGGCACGCAAAAGAGAGCATGCCCGCAGCCTTGACTGAGTACATGACCAGAAAAGAGCTTGCTGTGAGAGAGATTGTCATGTGAACGGTAGTCTTGGAGTGTGAAAGAGTCCTTGGGGCTATAAATGGTTTAAATATTTGGTTGTGGATAGGACTATGACACCGAAGTAGAAACAGGTCAGACAGGGTGCATCTGGTGAGAGAGATGCCCTACCCCTGTGGGAGGGTTGCAGAGTAGATGCGTGAGTGAGTCCAGTGGAGTGGTGAAGTGTGAATCCTGGCTAGGCTCAAAGGAAATCCTGAGAATGCTGAGTCAGAATAAGGGCTAATGCCAGTGAAAATGCATCTAAAGTAGTGAGAAAAAGAATATTAGAAATTACTACTAACAACTTGTATAAAGTAACTGTAATGTTCAAAGACTATACCTCCCACTGAAACCGTTCCAGTCAAAAATGTTGAACTGTTTCCTATGTTGTGACTTCCTGTTGGAGCATCCACATTGTTGCCTGGTCTTGGTAGATGGAGGACGTAGCAACATCCAACCGATCTCTAACATTCTGTGCAAAAATTAATGTTGTAAAATAGCCTAACTAAGAGTAACATATGTTACCTGAACTACAGGTATGGATAAGTCGGCAAAACAACATCCATCAGTTTGGACAACTCCTCAGAAAGGTAAGTCATGGATTCTTTAATGCGGGTTTTATTACTCCAGAATTTGTATTTGTTTTCTCCATTCAGTTTAATATCTAAGAGCATAATTTAGGGCACAGTGTCTTGGCAATAACACCAGACAGGTGCTTTGTTCCATAGGGTTTAAAAAGCTACTCTTCCTTGGCCTAGAATTGCAGATGCAAGTTTTGGGGCAACAAAAAGAAAGCATAACCAAGAATTATAACATCAGTAGGTCATGTCAACATGTTATGATCTGTAGACAGTTTTATATATGAGACGTTACCTGCCTGAACTAATCATTATCCATCATATATGCAGTGGCTCAACACTCCATAGAAGATTGCATGATTTGGGCACTTTTTAGACCTATTAATGCTGGCAAACACCAAAGACTTTTGATCATTTTGATCTCAAGCTTATCGCCTGTATTTCCTCCCTTGGTCTATGCATTCATTTTCCCTATCCCACTTTCCATCATCTACAGTTATCACTAGCTGCACATCAACTTGAGTGGATATGGATTTTCTTAGATGTTGGTCCACATAGAAAATTATCTGCCTTCCGATTCAACAATAGGAGGTGCTGAGCTTCCTTCAGGTGCTCCCTCTTTTAACCCTGGGTCATTCCCACCTCTTATAGAAAATACTCTGCCTTCTACCCTAGTCTTGATGTTGATGTCTGCCATAAAATAATGTCCATGGTCTATGTCATGATTCTTCTTCCATTTAGTGTGTCTTGGATGCAGAGATGACACCTCAGTTGTCAAATCTAGTGCGGGGAAGTGCTGAACTGTCAGTATTTTGATACACAGCTCAGCCATCCAATCTGAGACTGGGAGGTCCTGCGCTTCCTACAGGTGTTCCCTGTTTTAAGTGATTGCCCAGCACTTAATTAAGCTGTCATTACCAGATCTCTGTCAATCATAGCAATCATAGCAATACCTCATTGGTGTTTGTGTGCTTTGTATTCCTGTGCTTTATTTGTTGATCTATTGCTGCCTGATATTGGACCTCATTCTGACCATCCATTTGCCTAGCCCCTTTGCTCTGATTTGCTATCTTCCTGGTATTCTGACCTCGGACCATGACTGGACTATGCCTTTGACTTTCCTCCTTTAGTTACAACGTGCTGTTTTGGTTTCTAACCCTAAAATGTTATGACCACCCTGCATCACGGCCTGTCCGTGAGTAGTTGCATGTAAAAAAGCCACGGAGACACCATCACGTGTTTCTCAACGCAAGCAATGAATAGCCAGGTCTTTCACCTTGAAGGAACAACCACGGGAAGGGCAGCATCCAAAAAGGAAAACCACCTATGCCAAAACATGGTATCCATCCACAGACAGCTGTTTCGGGGTATTTGCCCCTCATCAGTGTGGAGTAGGAAACTGGCTATTAGGAGCAGTGCCTAGTGAAAAGACTATAAACATAAGGATGAATGACCTCGGGGAGATCAAAACATCCAACACCGTGAGTAGTGACTGGCATCACATTATGATTGGCCATGTGCCATACACTTTTTTTCCCACCAGTGGATTCAGTTCGTATACTCTGTGATTAGATGGTGAATCTGCCCCAGATTTTCCAGGATCTGGCCAGGGAGCACCAGAAGCTAGAATCTTCACAGTCCCAGCTGCAGGGTCAGCTTTGTAGTACCATAGGTGCTTCCCAAAGCCTCAGCTACTGACTGTAGTTAATGCTTCAGTACCTACTGACGTGCAGTTGGACTCTCCTGAACCAGTAGTGTCACTTCCTGATACATTTTCAGGAGAGAAAGACCAGTTTAGGGTATTCAGGGAAAGGCAAAGAACCTGAATCTGACAGATGGGGACCACACTGCTGAGGATTATAGTTCAAATTCCTGCAATGGTCTTCTGAGGAATGATGCAGCTCACAGGTGCCAGTTCCACAGAAGTCTTTCTTATACTCTTAAGGATGTTGTGGTTCTGTGTACTCCACCTCGTTCCTTAGGGGAGGCAATGACTCAGGTCATTTGACTGGATCATAGCATTCGGGACACATGTGATCAGCGACAAGGGTTTTTGGTCATTCTTCCCGAGTCCATCCACTTACCTGGGGCAGAACCAATGTAGATTGGATTTGCCAGCTCTCGGACCATTTATAGGAGATGTCGGCACAGTCTTGGGTTCTGCCTCTATTGTGGTCATGCTGGACATTTCCTTAAGGAGTGCTTGGCACTCCCTCAAGCAAGCAAGCCAACGGAAAATGCTTAAATCTGGGTGATTGTTGAGGTGGTCATGCAGACTCCCAGGTACCTTTTTACTCCTCAGACAAAATACAAACGTGGATCTACTTTTTAAAGGGAACCTGTCACCCCCAAAATCGAAGATGAGCTAAGCCCACCAGCATCAGGGGCTTATCTACAGCATTCTGTAATGCTGTAGATAAGCCCCCAATGTATCCTGAAAGATGAGAAAAAGAGGTTATACTCACCCAGGGGCGGTCCGGTCCGGTTCTGGTCCGATGGGCATCGCTGTCCGAGGCCTCACATCTTCTTATGATGACGTCCTCTTCTTGTCTTCACGCTGCGGCTCCGGCGCAGGTGTACTTTGTCTGCCCTGTTGAGGGCAGAGCAAAGTACTGCAGTGCACAGGCGCCGGGAAAGGTCAGAGAGGTGACTATATATGAGAAATATTTAGTCACTTTTCAGTTTCAGGATGGAAGGTCACTTGAACTCCTTTTACTGCAACTTAACATGTAGTCAAAACATTTTTCATCGGCTGTATCCAGGGTTAGCTCACTCATAGAGATTTTACAAGCTAACAATGAGTTTTAATATCAAGTGTATAAATCCAAACTGTATAAATCATAATAAAGGCAGCAATTTTTAATTTCTTTTGTAAAAATAAGTTGGTGTTTGGCTGATAGCATAGACTTATCAATGTATTTATTCCAGTTGTTTTCTGCAAATATATGGAAAAGTATGTTGTTTAGAAACTTATATTATATATATATATATTATATATTTATAAATCATTCACATCACTTTTTATGACATAGTGATGAAGGTAAAGTGAGCATCCCTTAAGGTGTTGATGACGGATCTACAGTATATAGTCTACTATATAATAGTGCTATGTCTTTTATTACTGCTCATAAATTACATATATTTTTTCTATCTATAGAAATTTTTCCTAAGGAGACTTCGAAATTTCACTCACCGCATATAGGTGAGAATATAAAGCATAGAAAATTGTCATTCTACAGGTCCTCTACCTTCAACTACTGTGTACTGTCATACAGTGTACACAGAAAAATCATGTAATATATACCAACATATGGTGATCAAGTAACACCTCTATAATAAGATTTTCTATTAGCAGTTTTATTTACGTCTAAACAAAACCCCTATGCAGGTATTATAAAGATTCATGGTGGTTGCAAGGCACAAGTACCAGGCCACCAACAGCAGGGGCATTATGATCTATGTGTAACCTTGTGGGTAGCACTTCCCTAAGGGTGACCCTGGGACACTTGAGAGGGTAATATTATATAAAGTAGACAGAATGTAGCATAGGTTTCCAGTGCCTGAGCCAAGTCAAGTATTTTCTGCCCCCCCCCCAAAGCCATAGACCGTTACAACTCCCTGAGTTCTTTATACCAGTCCAGTATCGAATCTTTTAGCCCCCAAGAATAATAACATACTGATATAATTATAATAATATTAGAATAATAGGAAAGTAATAATATAGTAATGAAACTCATTTTATCATTCTGAGAACCTTGTCATCACAGTCACTGTCTATGAAGAGCGCAGCAGCCAGTGAGAAACTCATCTTAATTGTTGCGCTCTACATAGGAGCTATTGGCACCGTGGCACCAACTGAATTGTCAAAGCAGCCCCTAGTTGCTTTTCTCTAGTTCTCCAGCTGCTGTAGAGCCATCACTTACTACACCCCTGTGCTACTCAAAGAATAAGCAACAGTTGAGCAGAAGCCAAATTTTGCACCCTCATAAAATTTGTCACCTGGGGCAACCTCCTCTATACCCTTCTCGCTGAAGGCAAATTTAATATCATGGGGCTAACACAATAAGGTAACTGCCATTAATCCCAATAACATTGCCAGGAAGAAGAACTGTTCTCCAACCTCCATTGTCTTAAAAAAAGCATAATAAGTTCCATAGGAAATTCACCGGTCAATATTGTAATGCATCAATAATGCAGCTCCAAAGTGCCAAGTGACAATTTGGCTCTGCTACAATGATATGGACATAAAAGCTTCAGTTTGACATTTCATTGTTTCCATTTTCAGGTCTTGATTTTTCCTCAGGAGCAGTTAACTCAGCATTTTCAGATATAGCAGGTAACCATCTAGTCATTGAGAGTCAATGCGAATAGTGTTGTGTCTCATACAACCCCTGGCAAAAATTATGGAATCACCGGCCTTGGAGGATGTTCATTCAGTTGTTTAATTTTGTAGAAAAAAAGCAGATCCCAGACATGGCACAAAACTACAGTCATTTCAAATGGCAACTTTCTGGCTTTAAGAAACACTAAAAGAAAACAAGAGCAAAAAATGTGGTAGTCAGTAATAGTTACTTTTTTTAACAAAGCATAGGGGAAAAATTATGGAATCACTCAATTCTGAGGAAAAAATTATGGAATCACCCTGTAAATTTTCAGACCCAAAAATAACACCTGTATCAAATTAGATCTGCTCATTAGTCTGCATCTAAAAAGGAGTGATCACACCTTGGAGAGCTGTTGCACCAAGTGGACTGACATGAATCATGGCTCCAACACAAGAGATGTCAATTGAAACAAAGGAGAGGATTATCAAACTCTTAAAAGAGGGTAAATCATCACACAATGTTGCAAAAGATGTTGGTTGTTCACAGTCAGCTGTGTCTAAAATCTTGACCAAATACAAACAACATGGGAAGGTTGTTAAAGGCAAACATACTGGTAGACGAAGGAAGACATCAAAGCATCAAGACCGGAAACTTAAAGCAATATGTCTCCAAAACAGGAAATGCACAACAAAACAAATGAGGAACGAATGGGTGGAAACTGGACTCAATGTCTGTGACCAAACTGTAAGGAACTGCCTGCACGAAGTGGGATTTACATACAGAAAAGCTAAACGAAAGCTATCATTAACACCTAAACAGAAAAAAACAAGGTTACAATGGGCTAACGAAAAGCAGTCGTGGACTGTGGATGCCTGGATGAAAGTCATATTCAGTGATGAATCATGAATCTGCATTGGGCAAGGTGATGATGCTGGAACTTTTGTTTGCCGTTCCATTGAGATTTATAAAGATGACTGCCTAAAGAAAATATGCAAATTTCCACAGTCATTGATGATATGGGGCTGCATGTCAGGTAAAGGCACTGGGGAGATGGCTGTCATTACATCTTCAATAAATGCACAAGTTTATGTCGATATTTTGGGCACTTTTCTTATCCCATGAATTGAAAGGATGTTTGGGGATGATGAAATCATTTTTCAAGATGATAATGCATCCTGCCATAGAGCAAAAACTGTGAAAACATTCCTTGAAAAAAGACACATAAGGTCAATGACATGACCGCAAATAGTCCGGATCTCAATCCAATTGAAAATCTTTGGTGGAAGTTGAAGAAAATGGTCCATGACAAGGCTCCAACCTGCAAAGCTGATCTGGCCACAGCAATCAGAGAAAGTTAGAGCCAGATTGATGACGAGTCCTGTGTGACACTCATTAAGTCCATGCCTCAGAGACTGCAAGCTGTTCTAAAAGCCAGAGGTGGTGCAACAAAATACTAGTGATGGTTTGGAGTGTTTTTTGTTTGTTTGTTTCTCATGATTCCATAATTTTTTCCTCAGAATTGAGTGATTCCATAATTTTTGCCCTATGCTTGGTTAAAAAGTAACCATTCCTGACTACCACATTTTTTTGTGCACATTTGTGCTTGTTTTCTTTTAGTGTTTCTTAAAGCCAGAAAGTTGCCATTTGAAATGACTCTAGTTTTGTGCCATGTCTGTGATCTACTTTTTTTCTATAAAATTAAACAACTGAATGAACATCCTCCAAGGTCGGTGATTCCAAATTTTTTGCCAGGGGTTGTAGAAATCTGATCTATTAGCAATCTCTGGAATATATTATTCTTCTTTTTCAATTGATCAACTAAAATTTTCTAGCATTTTCTCCTTCACTTCCTTCTTCACATTCCCATCCGTTTTTTTACCCCTTTTTTAACTTCACCTTATTCTGGTTTTACTTTACATTCACATTCTCCTTTACCTCCTCCTTCTCATTTACCTTCCTCACCATTTCCGTCCTTTCTTTCTTCACCTCATCATTATCTACAGTTCCACCTCCTCTTTCACCGACTCTTCTTTCATCTCTTTTACCACCTTCTTTTACTTCACTTCCTTCTGATTCATCACCTTCTTCTCCTCATTGTTCACTCTTTGCTTTACATTCTCCTTTCACTTTAACCTTCTTCTAATTTACCTTCTTCACCATTTCGTTCTACTTCAACCTGCTTCAACACATCAGCACTCTCTTTTTTCACTCTCTCCTTCTTCACAGCCTGTTCTTTCACCTCCGTTACCTCTTTCTATTATTACATCTCCTTCTTTTTCACCCTCCTACTCTTCTGCATATTTTTCATTTTTCCCCCATTCTTGTCATTCACCAGATTTTCCTTTTATTTCACATTTTACCTTTCTCAGTCTCCCTTATTTACCTTCTTCACCATCACCTTGAATCCCTTCTTCATTATTCAACTGAGGCAGATTCACTGAGGCTGGATCCTCAGCTGTTACCTCCAGGCTGGGTTTTTCAGCTGCTTCCTTCAGGCTCGGCTCTCTGGCCTACCATGGATTGATGGCAGTCTGATCCTTCCAGATAGATAGACGGACTGTATGGACTGTAATATTATTCCTTTGTCATTTCTTGCTATTTTTATAGAGGTCAAAATGGCATCAGTTTTGGGAAATACCACATTTCCAGACTTGGAAGGTAATTCAGACTATGATTTTTTTTCACTCTAATCCAATAAAAGCACTTATACGATCTACCATTAAAGTTTTGTGTTTCAGTTATATCAAATGTTAATAAGCCAAGATCTAGAAGGCCTAAAAGGTGCATGTTGGTGTTCCTGACGATGTTGATTGTCATCATCTTCATCGCCTTTGCAGTCTTCACTGGATTCATATTCTTTCGTTGTGAGTAAAAGCTAAGCAAATGCTCTTCCTGAGCATAATACGTTCTATTATCCCTGTTGATGGATGGCTTTACATTGCAATATTTATCTCTCTGTACAAGTGATAAGGAAATATGGTCTACTAGGGAAGATCTACTCTTCACAGGTGATCTGAATAAAAAAAATGTATATTGCATATGAGTTACAATTAATAATGGATGGGTAAGAGATAAAAGAAATACGTGCATGGAAAATCATTACCATAGTTTTGAAGGTCTGGCTCATCCCCCCCAAAAAGTGCAGTATTTATGTCAAAATTCTGGCTCACAGCCATAAGGCTTTTGCACATGCCCAAACCAAAGAATGCTGCACATCAGTGCAAATTAAGCAACTCGTAACAAAGCAAAATATAAACAATCATTAAGACCTTTATGCCTTAAAACTTGTCAAAATGTCTGGTTTCTATAAGTCCATCTTATCTAGAAAACTGAACATTCAAAGAATATCTGAAAAACTAAGTAGAAACAAACAATAATTTTATGAATCTGGCATATAGCTGACATTTAACTAGTAATATAACATCAGCCAATTATAGATAATAGCTGTTTTTTTTTACTTTTTAATTTTATTATGAAAGAAAGCAAAAAAACTTTTATATTAGTATTGAAGGAGTCAGCCAAAATTTTAATTCTGTATATTGGCTCAAATTCGGCCAGAAATTTCAATTCACATACTGTAAAATTTATCTGATGCAAATCATATGTGTCTTATTATGTTGTATGGTCTCATTAGACCCCAGTACATAATAAATTTAAGGTGAAAATAAATGACTACACACCTTTGCCAGACCTTGTCCGTTCATTTCCCCGCTTGTTCATTTCGATCCTGTCTTCATTCACAGGCCACCGATCATTGTCATAGCGTGGGTCTCATCACGTTTCAGGCACCCATTAACCTTATTAGAGTCACTATGAGTTGAACTTATAAAGGATTTATACTTGTGATGATTTTCTTTTTTTTTTTTATAGACATCGCTATCTCAAGAAAAGTGGCAGATGCAGAACAAATTGGTAATATCATCAATATATTCTAAACTTCTATTCCTCTAAATATAGGCAGCTAGATTCATGAATATGACATTGTTTCTTCATTACTGGTTTCGATTTGTTATCACACCATGAATAGTCTGAACAATATAATGTAGCTAGGCTTCCTTTGACATGTATCTAAATACCCTGACTGAGGGTACGTGCACACCAGAAGAACGGTCCGACTATTGTCTCTTGTATTTAACCCTAACCATGTCAGACATGGGCACAGCCCCATAGAATTTTGTGGGTACTAGTGCTATTTGTGAAAATTACAGATAGCACTGTTCCGATATAATCGGTCATGTGATTGAGCCCTAAAGCGGAGTTACTTGTCATTACCACTCTCCCATAACCAGTGTCAAGGTACTAAACCTTTTCTGGAGGTCTTCTCCAGTCTCTGCAATGACATGTGTTGCTTGAACTCTTAACTCCGCTGACCCAGTTTTTAGAGGTTTTTTCTTGGATGCTGATACTGCTTGGCCGGTGAAAAGTGGTGCACTCCACCCTTAAAAGGGTTGTCCAGGGTTGGGGCAAAAGTCTGCAGTCACTCTATGTGATTGCAGACTTGTGATTCCTCATAGCACAGCGTGCACAGTACACGCTGTCAGGATTGTTTTGTGCCGGCAACGGGAGCAGGTGGGAGCGTAACAGCAAGTATTCAATTTACATACTTTACAGACAAGCGCCGATTAGACATGCACAGCCACGATCAATACAAGTGTATTGAGTGAGGTCGGACATGTCTAGTCTTAATGTGGCCATAAGCATGTAAATCACATACTTGCAGTCACATGACCGCCCTCTCCCGTTGCCGAAGACTTCTGACAGCGTGCACTGTGCATGTCGTGAGAATTCACGGGTCTGCAGTCACTCTGTGTGATTGCAGACTTGTACTCCAAGCCTGGACAACCCTTTTACGGAATTGTAAAGCCATTAGACAGATAAGAAAGAGAAAGTCTAGGGGGCAATATGAAAGCACAGACATATAGAACACAAATGAAGATAATCTTTATTTATTCATGCCCGCTCTCTTAGGCTGCTTGCCCACGATCAGTAATAATAGTGTTTTAGAAGCAGCATATTTTTGCTCCATCCAAAACGCTGCGTTCTACATTACGCATTTGTCTTTTAGAACTATGCTGATTTACCGTGTAGCAGTGGTGGGAACTGATGGATTGCTCCCTGACACTCCAAAGGTTACGTGCATTTGATGTTCATGTATGTTATGAAAGCATGATACCCACTGGGGCTGCAGTTAGCTAAGACAGGGTTAACTATATTGGCCGGCCCAGTTTGGGAAGGGGAACTGAGAGTTAGAATCAGGTTCAGGAACTGACAGGGCAGTTAGTGTGTGGAGAGCAGACTGTGAAGCAGCAGGTCTAGGCCAGAGGCTGCTAGGGACAGCATGCGCCTAATACTCGGGGCAGTGGATTGCCAAAAATACTCTTCTGTGTGATTCCGTCTAATGGCCTGGGGCAACCGCGAGATGGACGTCGGGGGCCTGGGGCAAACTCAGCCTGTGAAGCTACAGGGAAAGATGTACTCAGACTACATAGGGCAATAGGTATTGCATTCCGAATATACTGTATAAGAGTCTATTCAGGGAAAAATTCAGCTACAGAAAATTACATGCTGTGGCTTGGAAACCTGCACCGCAGGTCAGTTTACACAGCGTTAAAAAAAGCACAGTAGGCATTGGATTTCTATAAATCCCATCCACTATGCTTGAAATGTAGAACGCAGCATTTTGGAAGCAGTAAAAATATGTTGCGTCCAAAACGCTACTATTCCTGATAGTGGGCACGCAGCCTTACACCACGGCATCTACTTTGAAAAGCACGCAAGGGATGATGCAACTAGGAAGACTAGTCCTGGGTAGGTCGACGATGGCTTCTTCCTGACCCACTCCCATTGATTCAAAGGTCTCTCCTTGTATATATACACATAGGGAAAAACCCGAAAGCTTAGAGGCAAGGAACAGAAGTTGCCTGGCACTGGCCTCTTGGCTAGTCAACCGTGTCATATCATTACTGCCTGGGTTTTAAAAGCAGGTTATCCTTTAAAATGCCATAGCATTTCAAAGAATCACATTTCTGACTTTGATAACACATCCAGACTGATTCATAAATTAAAACAATCATATTTTAATTAGCATTAATTAGCAATTCAATCTTAATTAACAAATTAAACCTTTAATTGCCGATACTTTAATACATTCAGTCTCAGAATTCAAGAAGAATGATATGGAGAAGCAGAGCAGTCTGATGACTAAGGTGGCCGATCTCAACGATACCATGGGTAGGCGCATCTCTGCGATTTATTCTTTTACTCTATTTTTATTCATATAGCCAAAGTAACTACCTGATCATGAAATGTCATTTTGCATTTTCTTACCCTAAAATTCAGAGTTCTGTGCTGATTAACTTTATTTATTTGTTTAACTTACTTATTTAGTGCTATTAATTCCAAAAAACTTGACAGACATCATCTTTGCTGTCCCCTTTGGGGCTCACAATCTAGATTAGCTATTAGTATGTTGAAGTGTGGGATGAAACTGGAGTTAATGAACACAAAAACCGGGAGAACATGCAAACTCAAGGCAGACTCAATGCATAACTTCTTGATAAAAAAACCCCCAAAAAACATGATAATAATAAAAAAAAAATTTGGTTTGTTTCTCAATGTTTTAAGCCCTATAACTTTTCTAATTTTCTATGTATGGATTTATAATAAAAAAAAGGAGCTGATCACTATAAAAGGTACCGTTATATAAAAAGATTAGCAGAAAATATTGGTCTTAAAAAAACTTAAAGGGATGGTCCAAAGGTAATGTTAATTTATTTCTAAATGTCTATATGTAATGTAATATATTCTCTTTTCTAATATAGTGTACTTTAATTGAAAAGTCCCTTCCATTCCTTCTCTGCCCTATCTGCTTTATTTATTTATTTTTTTAACTTCCAGTTTGATGATGTTTTGTTTGAGAAATCCCCCACTGCATGCTGGGATACTCAAATGGGAAGTCATTGATCATATAAGTCATATTCACTGCCGCAGCTCCCTTCTGAAACAAAGTGTCATCAGTGATGTCTGTTTTGGGGGAGGGCGGGTCACTTTTTTTCCTGCTCGCTGCATTCTCTCCTTACAATGCACACTGACAGTGCACTCACTTAACAGGTTGTTACTTCTCATTAGAGCTGGCGAGTGAAGTGCACTGTCATTGTGCATTGAAAAGTAATATCGCACAGTGAGCAGGGATCCTGTACTGAGCATGTGTTGGAATTGTCAACCGATGAATACTAGAGCAGGGACTAACCCAACCCCTGATTTGATGATGCTTTGTCTGAGGGTGGAGGCAGAGGTTGCAGCCTCTGCCCCCTGATGATGTCCTGTTTGAGTATCCCAGCATGCACTGTGGATTCTCAAATGAGACGTCATCAAACTGGAAGTTAAAAAAATAAAGGATATTTTAATTAAAGTATATTAGAAAAGCGATTTGATTATTATATTAAAAAGATTTCACATTTAGGATTTAAGTCAATGTTAGTTTCGGACCAACCCTTTAAGGATAACCAGTAGAGAATCACTTTAACCGCTTCAGAGTCAAGGTATATTGGGCCTTTAAGGCATAGAGTAGCAGTGTTTAGTATATATTACTTTAAAAGCCATGACTTTTTTTTCTTTGATTGGGAGTATTTATGATTTTTACGCACATCAAAAACATATATATTGATCTAATGCGGATTTGTAACGAAACACAAGGTTCTTAGTTAACATTATGGTCATAATATATGAAGCCCACTGCCACGTGACGGGGAGCCTCTTGGTGGGTCCCTAACTTTAGAGATGAGGTGCTGTGCGGTGACCAGTGCTGGTGCTACACCAACAGAGGGAGTGACCCAGGCGCCACATTTCAAACTGGGCAGAACCCCTTTTTCTGTCCCCTGCTAAAAACACCAAGGATATCAAAAAGAATGTTGGCACAGGCTATGCAATGCAACATTGGTACATGAAAAAACGACAATATGCATGGTAAGTATAAATTTGGCCTATGGTCAAAGGATTATTCCCATTTCTATAACTGGATATTGCTGGATAACACTTGGAAATGCAAGCCATTTTGCAATTTACTTGTTATTAAAATGTATTGAATGTGAATAACCACAATGGCGCTCCTGACTAGCATCTTCACCCAGCTGCAGGTTATCCGATCAATCCACTTGTCGCTACAACTTGATGTGTTATTCAAATTTTTAGATACTAGCACTTTTCTTTTGTTTACAGCTCGTTGCCTTGGAGACCGACCACTGCTAAACAACAGCACAAAGGTAGTGCTTACAAAATCTTTTATGTTGAGCTTGTAAGCACTGTTTTGAAGCTGGCCAGGATCACTACAGTGCATTGTTACCTCTAAACCCCAGCCAGCTTCAGCGCAGTGCTTAGAAACTAGACAGCAGCAGTGGACGGTCTCCTTGGCAACAAGCTCTAAACTAAAGAAAAGTGTCAATATTTCAAAAATGGTAGCAAAATTTCTTAAGAAGGAAAAAAGCAAAAGTGCCTATTTTTGTAAGAACTCTACGACAATATCCACCTAAGAAAACGGGAATAACCTTTAAAGGAAAAGGAAAAGGAGCACCCATAGTAAATTTATGTCAGAGGGCCTAAGCTTAGTGCACACAGAACTAGTAGTAATGAGCGAACGTGCTGGGATAAGGTGTTATCTGAGCATGCTCGTGTGTTAAACAAGTATCTTCGGCGTGCTCGAAAAGTATGTTCAAGTCCCTGCGGCTGCATGTCTCACGGCTGTTAGGCAATCCCTGCTTGTGTTGTGACTGTCAAACAGCCGCGAGACATGCAGCCGCGGGGACTCGAACATACTTTTCGAACACGCCAAAGACACTCGGTCACACGAGCATGCTCGGATAGCGCACGTTCGCCCATCACTAAATACTAGATATGTCAATTGGTCGACTATTTTGACCGCTCCGAATGATATCATCCTATAAATCAGCGCTAACTGGAGCTGAAGCTGTGGACACGTTCTGCTTTGTTTTGCAGTGAAATTGCAAGACTTACTCAAGGCCAACGAAAAGCACATTAACAAGACCCTGGGTAAGCTGCTCACTTAGACGCACATTGTTATGTTACTTATTTCTATTGATTTATGAAGACTCCAATGTTTTTAGTCCTCTATGCATTACTATGTTTTACTAAACTTCTATAAGTAGCAGATATACAGTGTCACCTGTAATCTAGTAGTCACACGTGTAGCTATTTTTGATATGAGGGTAATGGTATGTCACATATTATATGGATATTAGGCACTATTGTCTTTAAAGGGGTTGTCCACCTTTGGGGACTTTTTTCTTACTTAAATTGATTTAATTGGGGCTAAAAATTATTTTTGCAATTTGGTTTCATTAACATTTTTCCACCGTTTTCCTTTTACGTCCTCTGTATTACACCATTTATTGCCGGCTGCAGAATGAGGTAACGGGGTCGGCTACTTTGTCTTTATTTTGTCATATGTGTTCAGGACATGATTTGTTCACCTCCTGCTCTTTCCTCAGAGAGCACAGGTCTCCATTTCAAAAAATGGCTGCTGGTGGAAGAGCATGTGACCAGACCGTTCCATCAGATTCGTCCAATTGAAAACTTCACACGACAAAACTGTTTTTCTATTGGAGGAGACTGATGGATCGGCCTGGTCACACGCTCCTCCACCAGCAGCCATTGTATGGACTGGAGAGCTGTGCTGTCTATGAGGAAAACTGCACTAACAGGAACAGGAGGAGAATCGGGTATACCTATATAAAAGTGAGAGCCAAAAATGATGTCCTCAGCACATCTGATAAAATAAAGATGATGTGGCCTAAACCGTCACCTCATTCTGCAGCCGGCAATAGTCGATGTAATACAGCGGCCATAGGAGGGAAACTGCAAAATTGTTAATGAAACCCAATTGCAAAAACTTTTTTTTTTAGTCCCAATTGTAGGCATTTAAGTAAGTAAAAAAAGTCCACAAAGAAGAATAATCCCTTTAAATTGAAAACTTCACATGTGGTCTCATCTACTTATTATAACTAATTTTAAAAGGATCATCCGGTCACCAAATATTGATGATATATCCTAAGGATAGTTCATCTATGGCCGGGATCACACTTGCGAGAAACTCGCACGAGTCTCACGTCTCCATACCGGGCACTGCCGCCGGCATTCGGGAACGGAGTGTGCGGCTGCATGTATTTCTATGCAGCTGAGTGCTCCGGACCAAGTGCCGGCAGCAGAGCCGGGTATTGAAACGCGAGACTCGGCGGAGCTTCTCGCAAGTGTGACCCCAGCCTAAATCAGATCATTGAGAGTTCCACACCCAGCACCACTACTGATCAGCTGCTAAAAGCTCTGATGGAAGCCAGCTATAAACACTAGGGTGACCAGATCTTATATGGGTTTGAAAAAATGTGGGAATCTTGTCCGTCTGGACCCCACAAAACGATTCCCCTTTCCGGATATTGAGATAGCCAAAATTTGAGCTCGATCAAACGACGTTAACCCGTGCCGCTCGTCGCTCAAAGTTTGAAAAAATCCGATTTTTTGCCCAAAAAGCTGACATATGAAGCCATAACTCCAGAATGGTAAATAATAAAAACACGCTTAATATCTCAAAAGAAAGCTAATGTTGTTCTTCAAAATTTATATTTTATACATAATTGTTATTTTAAGTCAAACTGAGTTAAAACATCTTTTAGCCCCAAGAACGTGACCTGGTACCACTAGGAGCATACTTCGTATATTTTGTTATTAAGTGATACATTTTTTTTTTTTTGGTATATTTTTGAGTTTAAAGTAGAAATATAATAAAAAAACAAGTAATACTGATAAGTCTAGTGACTTTTTTTATTTTAAAATATAAAAATGAGGTATTTAATACATATTTAAATAATATAATATATAATATAATATAATATATATAATATATATATATAATATAATATATATATTATATATAATATATATATATATATATATAATATATATATATATATAATATAATATATATATATAATATATAATATATATAATATATATATATATAATAATATAATATAATATATGCACATGCATTTCTATCGGATAGCTTACATTGATCTAACACAATGGATAATTTCATGTTTAAAATCTCTTTAACGCCCCTTGCAAATGAAAGTTTCATCCTCTTGCTCTCAGATGGTCCTGGATCTTCTGCAGCTTCTTCAGGGATGTTGTCCATTTCCTCCAAGCTCTCAAGTTCCTGGTAGATGTTGTCCTCTTCAGTATCTTCTTCTTCTTTTCCTTCTTCGAGCTTGTCTTCATCATCCGTCTCTAAGAAGTAACAAAAGAAAGAGAAAAAAAAGACTATAAAAACTTGTCGTTTTAGCAGAATAGTAATAATACATAGGTACTAAAGTACCTACTTCTAATTATCAATAGGTATTATTTTAAGAATATAAACTCAATCATAAAGATGCCAAATGATACTTTCATGTGCATTGTACAATTTTCTTTCAATTATATTGAAACTATTTACTTATTTGTTTATCTACTTTTTAGAATAATAATAATAAAATAAACTCACCAATATCAAAAGTTTCTTCTTGGATTTGTCGGTTCATTTTTGCAAGTTCCTTTTGCGCCTTGATTTCTTCAGCTTGACACAACTTGATGTCCACTCCAGCCATGGAACCTGGGCGGCCCTTCTGCCTCTGTTTCACGAGAAACGCCTTATCTTCTTCCGATTTCAACAGAGCCAAGGCATCTTGTTGAGCAATATCAAAGAGATCATCCAACCTTTCAACAAACTGTTTAAATTTGTTCTTGGCCGTTTCCGATGTTTTCTTCCGGTCTTTTTGAAGACTTCTCCACGCGGCGTGAACTTTTTCCAGCTTAGTAATTGCATCTTGCTCATGCTAAGTTATCCGACAGAAATGCATGTGTATATATTATAATATATATATATATATATATATATATATATATATATATATATATATATATATATATATATATATATATATATATATATATATATATATATGTATATTATATATATTATATATATTATATTATTTATATTATATATATTATATATTATATATAATATTATATATATTATATATTATATATATATATATAATATTATATATATTATATTATATATATTATATATATTATATTATATATAATATATATATATCATATATATTATATTATATATATATATATATTATATATTATATTATTTAAATATGTATTAAATACCTCATTTTTATATTTTAAAATAAAAAAAGTCATTAGACTTATCAGTATTACTTGTTTTTTTATTATATTTCTACTTTAAACTCAAAAATATACCAAAAAAAAAAAAAATGTATCACTTAATAACAAAATATACGAAGTATGCTCCTAGTGGTACCAGGTCACGTTCTTGGGGCTAAAAGATGTTTTAACTCAGTTTGACTTAAAATAACAATTATGTATAAAATATAAATTTTGAAGAACAACATTAGCTTTCTTTTGAGATATTAAGCGGTGTTTTTATTATATACCATTCTGGAGTTATGGCTTCATATGTCAGCTTTTTGGGCAAAAATTCGGATTTTTTCAAACTTTGAGCGACGAGCGGCACGGGTTAACGTCGTTTGATCGAGCTCAAATTTTGGCTATCTCAATATCCGGAAAGGGGAATCGTTTTGTGGGGTCCAGACGGACAAAATTCCAACATCGATTTTTTGTGGTCACCCTAATAAACACATTGAACAGAACTGCACTACACAGCTGCATTCATTGTGTAGTGGCAGCCGCCGGGTGCTGCAGAACAGCTCCGATTGCCAAGCTGGAGAATAGGAGGTGATCAGCAGTAACCAGCAGCAGTCACTATTATATGGAGCCGAGTAGTCAGATAAGAAAATCACTAACCTTGTGAAGTTGTGCTGTAAATTGGCACAAATCTACTATGGGCTTGCAATTATCAACATTGTCAAGATTCTGCTGCCGCCAGGTGGAGTATCCCACCACAAGAGTTCTGATATCCAAATGGTGGTAAAGAGATCCAATTAAAAAAGTGCCACAAATATTCTCGTTTATTTCTCTGAGTGCTGCTCATTTTTGTGAAATATAAATCTCTAAACTTTATGCAAAAAGGCTCCTTTAATGGCAACACGTTTCCATCTTCACTGGTATCTTCATCAGGTATGAAGACTGTGAACAGTACATATCTCTGCATGCTGGAACTTCATGAATATAATTTAGAAAGGATATGGGTCTGGTGATCACCTTACTCACTAGAATTGAGCAAAAGGTTTGCAAGACCCTCAGTCCAGTAGTCAGGTCAATAGTCTGTGGCCGCAGGAGCAGGGCAAGGCGGACATTCTTTTTCCACTGACCTCCTCAGGCCTTTTCTGATTAGTATGCTCAGATATCACTATGCAAAATGATGACATTCCAGCATTCACTCATCAGAAGAGGCGTCAGGAATGTCACAGGGAGAAGGAGGTTCACAGTGGCCAGGGACTATTAACTTGGCCACTGGTCCAGGCGGTCCTGCAAATATTTTTGCTCAACTCTATCAGCCACACCTTTTTAACTGGAGGTCCTATAAGTGAGGGTGTTGTTATTAAGTAGAAAAGTGATTATTTTTTATAATTTTTATAATCTCTCCCATAGAGAAAATCTGCACGTTGTGCCCTGTTGGCTGGTATACGATTGGTTCTGCTTGTTATTATGTCTCTGGGCAAGACATATCCTGGGATTTGGCTCGTGAAGAATGCTATAAAATGTCCTCTATCCTTGTAATGATAAAGGACAAGACTGAATCGGTAAGAGCTAGATACGAGAGCTGGCACCTTTCTATCTATCTATTATCTATTTATCTATCTATCTTTCTAAAAAAATGAAAAAGGAAGTAATCACAGGTAGGGTGCAGAGCCCCAAAGTAACCACCAAACCTCAAGTAGAAATTCAGACATTAGAGGCAATACACTATTCAGAGTGAAAAAAAGACTTCTGCTTAATGACCCAACGTGGCAACATTTCGGTTCATTAATGAGAACAAGGCTGCGGTTATCCCGGTTGCTTGTGCACCCTTTTCTACCACACTTTTTCCTTTCCATTAATATGCTTGGAAACAGCACTGCCTTCTGGACATCTGTCAAGTCAGCAGTCTTCCCCATGATTGTGGAGCCTACTGAAACAGACTAAAGGACCTTTTTAAATGCTTAGGAAGCCTTTGCAGGTGTTTTTTGTTAATAATAATTTACTGAGATAATGACTTTTGGGTTTTCATTGGTTGTAAGCCATAATCATCAACATTAACAGAAATAAACACTTGAAATAGATCACTCTGTTTGTAATGACTCTATACACCATATATACTCGAGTATAAGCAGTGAATTTTGGCCCATTTTTTTAAGGCTGAAATTGCCCCTCTCAGCTTATACTCGAGTCATTCCCAGGGGTCGGCAGAGGAGGGGGAGCGGCAGCTGTCTAATCATACTCACCTGCTCCTGGCTCGGTCCCTGCACGTTCCTGGTTCTCCGGGCGCCGGCAGCTTCTTCCTGTGTTGCGCGGTCACATGGTACCGCTCATTGCAGTAATGAATATGGACCCAACTCCACTCCCATAGGGGTGGAGCTGCATATTCATTACTGTAATGAGTGGTACCATGTGACCGCTCAACACAGGAAGAAGCTGCCGGCACCTGGAGAACCAGGGACATGCAGGGACCACGCCAGGAGCAGGTGAGTATAACGGGGGCATTGCGCGATATTCACCTGTCCGCATTCCACCGTCGGCGCCCGGCGGTGGAACGGTGAAAGTGAGTATAGCAAGTGCCGGGGGCCTGAGCGACAAGAGGTGAGTATGTGACTTTTTTTAATTGCAGCAACAGCATATGGGGCAAATGTCTCTATGGAGCATCTTATGGGGCCATGTGCAGCGTTATATCAGCATTATATGGGGCAAATGTCTGTATGGAGCATCTTATGGGGCCATAATCAGCATTTGTGCGCATTATATGGGGCAAATGTCTGTATGGAGCATCTTATGGGGCCATAATCAGTATTTGTGCAGCATTGTATGGGGCAAATGTCTGTATGGAGCATCTTATGGGTCCATAATCAGCATTTGTGCAGCATTATACAGGGCAAATGTCTGTATGGAGCATCTTATGGGGCCATAATCAGCATTTGTGTGGCATTATATGGGGCATATTTCAATACGGAGCATCTTATGGCGCCCATCATGAACTGTATGGAGCATTATATGGGGCTCCTGATTCAATATGGATATTCAAAAACATTTAACTTACTGATGTCTCAATTAATTTTACTTTTATTGGTATCTATTTTTATTTTTGACATTTACCGGTAGCTGCTGCATTTTCCACCCTAGGCTTATACTTGAGTCATTAAGTTTTCCCAGTTTTTTGTGGCAAAATTAGGGGTCTCGGCTTATACTCGGGTCGGCTTATACTCGAATATATACGGTAATATATGAGTTTCACTTTTTGTATTGAAGAACTGAAATAAATCAACTTTTTGCTGATATTGAAATTTAGTGAGAAGCACCTGTATATAGTCAGAAAACATCTAAACTAACCTTGAAAATATTGGATGATTTAATTTAATCAAGTTTTTATGGGAAACATATCGTTGAACATCGCATTATTTAAACACCAGTTGAACACACATATTTCTAGGAGTCTTTGAAAAAATTATTTACGCCGGGTAAGAACTACTGGATTGGACTGAGGCGAGACGCTAGAGAAGTTCACGTATGGAAGTGGCTGGATGGGACACAAGTCACGTTTACGTAAGTAGTGGGGTGTGATGTACTAGTACTAATATCCCACAAGTAAGACATAGCCAGAAGGTTTAAGGTACAAACATATGTTCTTAATTTACTCATAAACAGTATGAACCTTGGTGGTTCCCGCTCAACTGAAAAGGTTCATATCTTCATCCCCCCCCAAAGTTTGGAGTAGTCAATGGCACTGTTAGAGGATGGGGTTCAGGAATCTATCTGATCAACAGACGTGGTGATATTCATTTCTTTCCCAGTCTACAGGTTCTATGGTATGGGTCCCACTGTCATAGGCAAGGTCTCCGTGTCACTCTTTTTGCGTTTTATCTACTATGATATTTTATGAGCGTGGTTCCTAGACCACCCACTCAAAGTGGATAAACCTTTCAAGTGATTGGTTGAAAATTGCTGACTGTGGCATCTGTCCCCATGCCAAAGGCCACTGTTACAGAACTCACTAATTACATGATCTCCTCCCTAGGAACATACTCTTACCAGTAGACAATGAGTTAGAAATTATTTACATTTTTTAACATTATGTAAAAATGTCTATGTATGAGCCAAAGGAGCACATAAGAGGATTAAAACAATGCCCCTTTTTTTAGCACTGATTGACACCATCACACCTTTCCAGCTAATATTATTTGGCAGTTGTTTGCCTATCTTCTCTTGAGCCATTATCTTTAGCTTGACTCTCGGCATCATTGCTTGGGGAAAATGTACAGGTTTTAACCGCTCATTAAATAAAGTGAAGTGGTCAACCTGAGCCAACTCTATGTATCCTGTTGTACCAATAGGTGACTTCCTCCATGTTAATCATGTCAGAGATGAGCGGAAAGATACAAAATACCCTGGTCAGGCGTCAAGGTTGGTCCTCAGTGGTAGCTGGACCAGAAAAGTGTTCACTTTTGCACTGGCAATCCTCTGCTCGGCATCCTGGATACCTCTGCGGCTTTTTTGGCACTCGCTACATCATACCAAAGAGGACCAAACTGGACCACAATAACTTGAATCTTTTCTCATCTCTAATGCATGTCCTTTGGATTAATACATGTGGGAACATTTTTAGGATGTGGATAAAACTATAAATGCACAACAACGTGACAAATGAGAAGTAGAAAGCTAAATAAAGCAGCTGGCGATACATCCTCTCTTCTTTTCATTTTAAACATTATGTTTGAGAAAAGTGTAAGGTTATAATATCACATATAAAGGACCTTGCTATGCTAGAATAGCCAAATTACCATCTATAGGGGTTAACAACCATCCAAAAATGATATTGTGCCACTGATAACACTGCAGCTGGGAAAATTTTTTTGGGTGTTGTCGCATTAACAGCATTTATCACATATTCACAAGATAGATGATGGATGTATGATTGATGGAGATATGATTGGTGAGACCCCCCACTGATTAATAGAACAGATTGTCCAAAGACTCCTGAGTGAATGAGGCATTATTGGCCATGGCTTCATTAACTGCCTGTAACTCCTATAGACCGTTAAATGGGTTATCCGGGAGTATTTAATTTTTTTACTACGAACCTATCAGGCAGGTAGTTAACGTCACAGAGCAGTAGTTTCTCCTCCACTTTGCTCTGTTTATGAGGCGTGACTGCCAACGTCATGCTGATTGACAGCTGACTCTCGGCAGTTAGGCAGCGAGGACCCAGCTGTCAATCAGCATGATGCCAGCAGTCACGCCCCATTGATAGAGCAGCCCCAAAAGAGGAAGGCTTGTTCTGTTAACGTGGAGCATCCGAATCGCTATCAGGAGCGGTCAGAGACCGATCTGAGCATGCGCCAGGTAGAACAGTCAGGTAGATAGCAACTGCCTGCCTGTTAATTTTTAGGCCCTTAGTAATAAAAAAAAGTCCTGGATAGTCCCTTTAATGGACAGATAGTGGACTAGTGGTTGCACATGCTCACTAATGCATGAGAAACTTTTGAACCATGCTTGTGACCAGTGGGTGAGACCCCCAGTGACCATACTTAATGGGACACCCTTTTTAAGCAACTTAGCAGTTTACCAGATGAGAAGTATCATGGATTGAGTTTTTGGAATTTTATCACTGATTGGCTTATATATATTACAACTCCTAAATTATGTGAAAATTCAATGCTTGTTCTCTTTGATTAATTTACAGCAACTGGGATGTGAATGAGCCCAACTATTATTCAAGCCGTGAGCACTGTGGAGAAACCAAATCAGGACCATGGAACGATCGAAACTGTATAGATAACTTGTTCTATATTTGCAAAAAGATAAAAAAATGCTGAGATCCATTTTACGCACAGGAGAGGCATTGGGTGAAGCCTAAAACCTGTACTAGGCCCCCTTCCAAATATATGCCATTTATACCGCTTGTGTCTCCTTATGTGTCAGAAGAGCCTGAGTTTTATTGCTATCGTTATACCACATATAGCTGAATACAAATCTATACAAACCAAATAATCAGCTAATAAACCTGAAAGATATAGTAACAACTGGAATATGCCATGGCGCACCTAGTGTAAATTGCTACACCCCTTTCTGCATAGAAAACTTTAGCAAATCACACAGCACAATCTGAACTCTGTCCCTGTTTTTTTCAATAAAATTCTACATTTTCCAACGTTTTGAAAAAGTAGCTGAAGTAAAGGGGTTTTCTTCTCTTTGTGTGTCATAATACGCTTCCGCTTCATCTAAAAGCCATAGGTTTTTTATTTTTCGGCAATATAGCCATGCGAGGGCTTGTGTTTTGGAATATGAGTTGTACGTTTGTATGACGTCATTAATATTACCGCATATTGTACTGGAAATATATTCCAAGTGCAGTGAAATTGCAGTTTCGCAATTGTTATTTTAGGTTTTTTTATTTACCATTTTCACTATGTGCAAAATTGACAGTGCAATATGATTCCCCATGTATTTATTAGTATGCAGATACCAAACATGTATAGTATTTTTTTTTTTATTTAAGTGGTGGAAAAATTTTCAGAAATATGTAAGAAGAACAAAATTTGTTTTTTGTCGTTATTTTCCAAGACCATTAGTGTTTTTATTTTTTGGGATCTGGGGCTGGTTGAGAGCTTACTTTTTTTGCGACTTTGGGCTTACGTTTTTACTGATACTATTTTGGGGTAGATAAGATGTTTTGATTGCCTTTTATTGCCTTTTATTGCACTGTTGCGGAGCCCCCAAAAATGTAATTCTGGCGTCTTGATTTTTTTTCCGTTACGCCGTTTACCAGTCAGATTAATTTTCTTTATATTTTTATAGCTCGGCCATTTTGGAATGCAGCGATATCAAATATATTTAGTTTTTAATTGCGCTTGCAATTAATTGAAGTATTAAAAGGTCACATTTACTAAAGTCAAAACCTCTTTCAATTAAAAACATTTTAACAGGCCAAGTTACATGTTAACTTAGGACCCCTTCTTCGAAATCACCTTCACGTTTCTTGAATCCATTGAGCTTGTGAGTATTGGATCGTTTCTGCTTGAATTTCTTTGCAGGATGTCAGAGTAGCCACAGAGAGCTGCTGTTTTGATGTGAACTGCCTCCCACCCTCATAGATCTTTTGCTTGATGATACTCCAAAGGTTCTCTATAGGGCTGAGGTCAGGGGAGGATGGTGGCCACACCATGACTTTCTTTCCTTTAATGCCCATAGTAGCCAATGACTCGGAGGTTTCCTTGCAGCATGAGATGGTGCATTGCCACGCATGAAGATGGTTTTTCAATGGATGGCACGGTTCTTCTTTTTGTACTACAGAAGAAGGTGGTCAGTCAAACTCTATATATGTTGCTGATGTCATTTTCACACCTTCAAGGACCCTAGAGAGGCCTATCAGCTCTCTCCCCATGAATCCAGCCCAAAACATGACTCCGCCAACTCCTTGCTGACGTTGAAGCTTTGTTGGCACATGGTGGCCATCTACTAACCATCCACTACTTCATTCATCTGGATCATCCAGGGTGCATGGCACTCATGATTAAACAAGACTGTTTTAAAATTAGTCTTTATGTATGTCTGGGCCCACTGCAACCGTTTCTACATATTAGCACTGTTTAGGGGTGGCTGAATAGTAGGTTTATGCAGAACTGCAAGCCTCTGGAGGATCCTACACCTTGAGGTTTGCAAGACTCCAGAAGCACCAGCAGCCTCAAGTGCCTGTTTGCTGCTTTGCAATGTCATTTTTAGCAGCTACTTTCTTAATCTGATGAATTTGGCAGAAACCTTCCTCATTATGCCTTTATCTGCACAATCCTGTACTCTGTATTGGCCACAAATCTCTTCACAGTATGATGTTCGCTGTTAAGTATCACGGTTACATATCTAATGTTTTCACACCTTGTCCAAGGCATTGCACTATTTGATGCTTTACGGCAGCAGAGAGATCCTTTTTCTTTCCCATATTGTTTGAAACCTCTGGCCTGATTAGTAATGAGGAACATCCTTCTTAAGTAGTTTTCCTTTAATTGTGCTCACCTGGCAAACTCATTATCACTGATGTTTGAGTCTGACTTCAGTGATCCAAAGAGTCCTGAGATACAAACCATCCATGAGTTTATTTGAAAAACCAAAAAATTACAGTTTTCCTTTTTTATTTAAAAATAACAAACACAGTTATACTCACCTAACGCCTATTCCACCGAAGCCCTCATTCTCCTGTAATAAAACTAAAATAAAAAAACAACAATATCCCTCATCTGTTGGTCGTTCTGTCCCATGCCATAATCCATGTCTGGGGGATTCATAGTTTTCAGAAAACAAGTGGAAGGAAGCATTGAAAACCACAAGGTATGATTACCTGCCAACAGAGGAATCTCCAAAGTTTAAGTCCAGAACACAATGTATTGAACTTATCATCACAAACATTGATACCAGATCAGATGACATTACTTTCTTATGGTCTTAATTTCATCCCTGACCAAAATTTTGATTTATTTTCAACAATTTGTGATGTTAATCGTTTTGTACATACTTTGACAATCAAAAGACATTTTTGGTCTGATGTTTCAAATGATGAAAATGTTACCATTTCCAATCATTATAGTTGTTTTAATTTTAAGGAACAAATGTCTATTTTGTGTTTGGAGGATTTTGGTGAGAATCATGTACACAATCAAGATATTTTCTCAGCACCTGCATTCATTACTAAAAATCCTTTTTTTTACCCAGTTCAGGTTGTATGGATAGATTTCAAGACACAGTGGAGAGGGATTTAAAAAAAAGTCTTTATGATGTAACCCACAAAAAAATTTGGGACACAACTTCTCCCTGTCCTTGAAATCTGCACTATCTGAATTGTCTCTTATGGATGATATTATATTTAAAATGTCTGACAAGGGAGGTGTGGTGGTTATTATAGACATAGTCCTTTATGCAACCCAAATCAACCGTATGTTGGAAGATCATTCCACGTATCACAAACTGTTATCAGATCCCACTTCAAATTATTCACAACATACTGTTGATTTGATTAATGAAGGTTTTGCTTTGGGGATTCTTACGAAAAAACAGATTACCTTATTGTAAAAAATCCAGTTACTCCCATCTTACATGCATTGCCCAAAATACATACGGGAACCCATCCACCACCTATGCGGCCAATTATAAAATGGAATTGGTTCAGAAAATGAAATTTTGGGTGATTGGCTTGATTCGCTTTTACAGCCTTTAGCCCAACGTTCTCCTGGATATATTAAAAACTCTAATGACATTTTGGAAATATTCTCAAAAATAAAGTGGTCGTCCAAGTTTTGTTGGATAACATGTGATGTAATTTCCCTGTACACTTCCATCCCACAACACATATCATTGGAAGCACTGACTTTTCATCTCCATAAATACAGTAACTATAATCCAATCCTTTAAAACTACATAATCCAAGTCATTTCGTTTGTCATGTCTCATAACTATTTTTTATTTGATGGCTTCAACTATTTACAACATCAAGGAGTGTCGATGGGGGCGAAATTCTCTCCTTCATTAGCAAATTTAGTGATGTCGTATTGGGAGGAATTATTTTTGTACTCCCCTGGTAATCCATTTTTGGAGTCCATTGAGTGGTATGGCAGATACATTGATGATACACTGCTCATTTGGGGTGGTGATGTGTCTGCCATACCACTCTCTAACAAATACATAAATTCAAATGAATTTAACCTTTAATTTACCGCCAACCACGATCCCTCCAGGATCACTTTCCTGGATTTGGAGCTCACTGGTGTGATGGATGAATTTGTTGTCTCCTCCATTTTTAGAAAACCACTTTCAGGTAATACCATCATGCATTATAGGAGTAGTCATCCCAAACATGTAGCTAAAGCAGTTCCCACTGGTGAACACATTTGCATTAAAAGAAATTGCAGTAACCCCATTGACTGCAGCTTTCAAAGTAGTCAATTAAATTGTAGTCTTGCCATCATGGATATCCCCTCTGGGTATTAAAAAAAGCACAATCCATGTGTGACAGATCTTCATTGCTTGTGCCCAAGGAACCCAACCATAATATCACACACTCAAACAAACCAGTTTTTTCTACCCAGTATAGTCCTCAATTCTCTAGTATTGAACAAATTGTATTAAAACACTTACCTTTACTGTTTGAGGATGACATTCTTTCTTCCATTCTTAAATCTGGATGTTCTGTAGTGGCCAAAAAAGCACCTTCGCTGGCAAATCGACTTTCTCCTCGTTTTTTCCAGATCTAAATCTGCAGGTACCTGGCTTAATTTTAAAGGTTTTTTCCCTGTGGAGCCCGACGCTGGAGAACTTGTGGCTTTGCGCGCCAGTGTTCCTCTTTTTCTAATTCTGACAACAGCCGGAGCTTCAGCATTAAGTAATTCATTAATTGCAACACTGATCATGTTGTCTATGCCATTGAATGTACAGCATGTAACAAGCTGTACATTGGATGTACATATCGCAAACTAAAGGTTCGTATTAACGAACATATTAATGATATTACTGGTAATAATTATAACAATAGATATATATCCTCTGCATCCAAACACTTTATTGACATACATAGAGGCAATCTTTCATCTCTCAAGGTTTTTGGTTTTGAAAAAAATTACCAAAACGGCTCGAGGTGGTTATATGCAATGGCGTCTAATGGTGAGGGAGGCATTCTGGATTTTTAACTTGGGTTCTTCTTTGGGATCAAATTTGAGAAATGAAATACCTTATCATAATTGAAATTTTGAATAAACGTTTTTACATTTTTTCCCTATTATCTTATTCATTCATTTGTCATTTCATATTTTAATACTAATTCATTGTATTTCCTTCCCTTCCCCTTTCTTTTTTTTTTTCTTTTTTCCCCATAGTGTGTTAGTTTTAATTGGTTAATTATTTCTTATGTGTGTTGTTTAATTGCACCTGTGTATGCAATGTGTATGCAAGACTGTTGTTTGGTCATTTTCAAGTAAGTTTAATAAAGAACAACCATGTTCAAAATGCGTCACTTGCTCCTGTTCCTGTCCACCATATATTTTGTTAATTGGTGTTTGATGGAATAAAGAATACTCTGAAAATTTTGCCAAAAGCTGGAACATTCTTTTTTATTTTACCCATCTCTTGGGTTGTATCCTGCTTTGTTAATTGACTTTCCAGATCAGAGAGTCCTTTCTTGAGACTATCCATCTCAATCCACAGAAACTCTACGCTGTACAATTGACGTGGAAAGTCAATTGGCGGAACAGGTTGCAACTTAGAAGATGGGTACCCTGAAGGGGAAACTGGATGAGAACCTTTCTAAATATAAGCAGGGTATTGAGAAAACCAAACGCACAAAATGGTTCAGAGATGCAGAGGACTTTAATATGGCCAAGCAGAAACTGTGCCTGCACCATTTAACAAGTGAGGTAGACTGGCCCCAGCACGTCGTCTCCAGAAACCACAGGAGAAACTCTCTAACAACTTTGGTTTTACTACCAGGGACTCTGAATCCATAGTTGAATCACCCTCTACTGCTCTACCTTATTTAGGAAGAGGGTCGATGGACAGAATCAGACAAACAAGTGGAGGCACCCAGGTGGTTTGAAACAGAAGGAAGAGGATGACAAGATCTGAGGATGGCAAGACTCACCTTGAACAAAACGTGGGTAAAAAAAGGGACAGAAGGACAATTAAAGGATTAAGGATTGGTGGTAAATGCTGTATTTCTATTGCCTTGACAGATTTGCTATTGAAAGTTCTCCTGTTTTGTCCATCAAGTTTAATAGACTGGTTCCAGCTAGAAAATAATTTGTACATATTCTTTAGGAGATTAAGTTTACCAACTTTTTTGCATCTAATAAGGTAAGTATATATTACAGGATGAAAATCCCTCTATGCTATCTTTGCGTGGTAGGGGCCTGTTCAACAAAAGCTGTGGCGCTATATCAATTATGTCTTTTTCCTATGAGATTAAGGTACTGGTGAATTAATTGCCTTTCAGGATTAAATCAATCATATATTTTCAGAGTTACAGTCTACAGTAACTGAAATATTCTATGATGCAGTTTCGGGATACATTGGTCTATAATGATAATGGTGCCTTAGGCACTGATCTTTTTATTAAACATACTGACAGAAAAAGTCTTTTACATTCCATTTGCAATCACTAAAGGTACCTTCACACTGAACAACGATAACGATAGCGATCCGTGACGTTGCAGCGTCCTGGATAGCGATATCGTTGTGTTTGACACGCAGCAGCGATCTGGATCCTGCTGTGACATCGCTGGTCGGAGCTAGAAGGCCAGCACCTTATTTCGTCGCTGGATCTCCCGCTGTCATCGCTGAGTCGGCGTGTGTGACGCCGATTCAGCGATGTCTTCACTGGTAACCAGGGTAAACATCGGGTTACTAAGCACAGGGCCGCGCTTAGTAACCCGATATTTACCCTGGTTACCATTGTAAATGTAAAAAAAACCAAACACTACATACTCACATTCTGGTGTCTGTCACGTCCCCCGGCGTCCGCTTCCCTGCACTGTGTCAGCGCCGGCTGGCCATAAAGCAGAGCACAGTGGTGACGTCACCGCTCTGCTTTCCGGCGGCGCTTACACAGGATGCAGGAGGAGTGCAGGGAAGCGAACGCCGGGGGACGTGACAGGCACCGGAATGTGAGTATGTAGTGGTTTTTTTTTTTACATTTACAATGGTAACCAGGGTAAACATCGGGTTACTAAGCGCGGCCCTGCGCTTAGTAACCCGATGTTTACCCTGGTTACCCGGGGACTTCGGCATCGTTGGTCGCTGGAGAGCTGTCTGTGTGACAGCTCCCCAGCGACCACACAACGACGAAACAGCGACGCTGCAGCGATCGGCATCGTTGTCTATATCGCTGCAGCGTCGCTTAATGTGACGGTACCTTAACATAGCGATTGAATCACTTCCTCGGAGTAAACTAATTAGAGTTAAAAAGATAGTCTCAGGTGATTTGAAGGAGAACAAAAAGGTTGGATGATAAGTGTAAAAACAATTGTCACTGATAGATAGTGTACCTGTGCTAAGGAGGGGTGGACACATACTGAAATCATTAAACAGTAAGGCGTTCTGGAATTAGAAAGTCTCCAGCCAAGGGGTCTTAACATTGAATTCAACATACAGTACATGGTAGCCTGTTTTAATTATCTTACCTCCATTGTATCTGTTGTTGGCTTTTGTGTTTTAACATCCTTTTTCTCTCTGTGAGGATTATTGGATTTAAAAGTTTTGTTTTAACATATTTTGTGGACTATAAGATGCACTTTTTCCCAAAAAAATTATGGAGGAAAGTGTGTGGGGGGAGTATCTTATAGACTGCATGTACCGAGCTGTGGCTGTGGGGAGCTGCTGTGGTGGAGGCATGGGTCACAGGAGGCGGTGCTGGGGTTAACGCATGTGCCCGCTATTAAAGTAAGTGAATATTCTCTGCTCCCCATACCCATAATCCCGCCCACCTCTCTGCACTTAAGCCTGCACAGAAAAGTGGGAGGGACTATGGGCATGGGGAGCAGTATATATACCAGGATAATGGCCATATATACCAGGATAATGGCCATATATACCAGGATGAGGGCCATATATACCAGGATGAGAGCCATATATACCAGGATGAGGGCCATATATACCAGGATTAGGGCCATATATACCAGGATTAGGGCCATATATACCAGAATGGAGGACTAATATACCAGAATGAGGGCCATATATATACCAGTATGGGGGCCATACATACCAGTATGGGGGCCATATATACCAGGATGAGGGCCATATATACCAGTATGGGGGCCATATATACCAGGATGAGGGCCATATATACCAGGATGAGGGCCATGTATACCAGTATGGGGGCCATATATACCAGGATGGGAGCCATATATACCAGGATGAGGGCCATATATACCAGTATGGGGGCCATATATACCAGGATGAGGCCCATATAAACCAAGATGAGGGCCATGTATACCAGGATGCATTTATACCTGGATTAGGGCCATATATACCAGAATGGAGGACTAATATACCAGAATGAGGGCCATATATATACCAGTATGGGGGCCATACATACCAGTATGGGGGCCATATATACCAGGATGAGGGCCATATATACCTGGATGAGGGCCATATATACCAGGAATGGGGGCCATATATACCAGGATGAGGGCCATATATATATACATACCAGTATGGGGGCAATATATACCAGGATGGGGGCCATATATACCAGGATGAGGGCCATATATACCAGGATGAGGGGTATATATACCAGGATGAGGGTTGTATATACCAGGATGGGGGCCATATATACCAGGATGAGGGCCATATATACCAGGATGAGGGCCATATATATACCAGTATGGGGGCCATACATACCAGTATGGGGGCCATATATACCAGGATGAGGGCCATATATACCTGGATGAGGGCCATATATACCAGGAATGGGGGCCATATATACCAGGATGAGGGCCATATATACCAGGATGAGGGCCATATATATACATACCAGTATGGGGGCAATATATACCAGGATGGGGGCCATATATACCAGGATGAGGGCCATATATACCAGGATGAGGGGTATATATACCAGGATGAGGGTTGTATATACCAGGATGGGGGCCATATATACCAGGATGAGGGCCATATATACCAGGATGAGGGCCATATATATACCAGTATGGGGGCAATATATACCAGGATGAGGGCCATATATACCAGGATGATGGCCATATATACCAGGATGAGGGCCATATATATACCAGTATGGGGGCAATATATACCAGGATGGGGGCCATATATACCAGGATGAGGGCCATATATACCAGGATGAGGGCTATATATACCAGTATGGGGGCCATATATACCAAGATAAGGGGCATGTATACCAGGATCAAGGCCATATATACCAGTATGGGGGCCATATATACCAGTATGGGGGCCATATATACCAGGATGAGAGCCATATATACCAGGATGGGGGCCATATATACCAGGATGAGGGCCATATATATACCAGTATGGGGGCAATATATACCAGGATGGGGGCCATATATACCAGGATGAGGGCCATATATACCAGGATGAGGCCCATATATACCAGGATGTGGGCCATATATACCAGGATGGGGGCCATATATACCAGTATGGGGGCCATATATACCAGGATGAAGGCCATATATACCAGGATGGGGGCCATATATACCAGGATGGGGGCCATATATATCAGGATGAGGGATATATATATTAGGATTGTACAAAAATGGGCCACATGTACACCAGGATGAGGGGGTGTTGTTTATTATGATGTCGTTTAATATATTTAACTCACCATGTGCCCATGGTTTTCTGGTGATAGGTTTACCTCCGTGAACCACACTATTTAAACCGACTCTTCGTGTTTGTACTTAATAAAGACCTTTTGAAGATTGAAACCTTGTCACTCATGTTATTGGCAGAAGAAATCGCATTTTGATATCATCACCTGGAATTTGGACGCTGTCTATTTTGCATATACAGTACAGTATCTACAATAACAACCTGCATAAAATCTTGGTTTTATTAAACATTTGTATTTTGGCTTTACTTTTTTAACAATTTTTTTTTAATTTTGTGCAGATTTTGAGCTATGTCTCTATTTCTTCTCTATTCACGGCCAAAGTAAAATGTTTGCACATGATATACATGTTTACTACCAAGTCATGTGATTTAAAGGGCATTGTCATTTGCATACAACCTGTGTTTCACATCAAAACGGATCAATTCAACAAAATGTGTCCGACAAATAAAGAAAAATATCTGTTAAGCTATTCTGATACATGACATGTATATTACAATTGACAATGTAACCACTGAATCAGTCTATATATATATATATATATATATATATATATATATATAATTTCAAAAATGTTATAATCCCCTTAAGCACAAGCCCCTCCATCTAATACCGTTCCATCAAGATTCCGGGCTCTCCATCGACTCCAAACCCCACTTCCCCAGTAAAGCATGACCACATGTTTTTGATTATTCCCAAAGTTAAAGAAAAGATTTTCTCTTTTGACTCCCAACAAGGTATCATTGTAGCAATCCCAGCTCAAGGTCTTGTTAAAGTCACATTGATAAAGCCTTAGTGGCTTCTGTGATTGAGGCTTTCCCTCCACCCCTACACATAGTCCCTCCTCTGAGCTCATGAGCCGGCCTCCTGGGAGCCAGTGGAAAAGCTGAGAGTTGGAAAGTGAGGAGCAAACGGAAGCGGTGAGCTCAAAAGTCTCTCTGCGAGCGGAAGGTGAGCGCACCTCTGCACACTTGTTATGGGCCTCGTTATATAGAAGGAAGGAACCTGTGGAAAAAAAGAAGACTGTGTTTTATTAAAGGACTTAGCAATGAAGTTAATTAGTGACCCGAGCACTAGGGAAAAATATGTAACAGGGACCTCAACCACCATGTGCCATTTATAATACCGGATTCTACTTATTTGGCAAAGGGGCCTCTGGATGCCTTTAGATACTAGGGTGTGGCTGTAACTGTTACCTCTGCTCCAGCGGCGTACGTCCATTGTAACAGTGCACATGGCCGCTATGGGACCCATGAGGCGGGAAAGCCCGGCGCGGTCAGGCACAGGGCCCCCTCTCTATCCCCTGTTGTCACAATTCCAGCAATATCCACATCCACAGGAAACAGATATCTTTGAATAGTATGGTAGATTAGGAAGCCGAGAACTTCATCATCCACCATTCAGCCTTTGCCTGTGAGTCTGCTGGTACGGTGACATCACTACATTGCCTCCCCTCTTACACCGCATGTCGCAGAGCAGTGCACCGGGAGAATGATATGAGGTGAGTAGTATTTTTTTTTAAATGTTAGTAAACATAGGGGACATCATATTGAGTGGGGAGCTGTTGGGGCCATCATACTGAGTATGGAGTTGTAGGGGCCATTATACTGTGGGAGGAGCTATGGGGGTCATTATACAGGTGGGAAACATTATAATGAGTGGGGGGATTGGTGGGGGTCATTACACAGGATGGGACAATGATGGGGGATACTGAGTGGAGGGCTGGAGAGGGTCTGTGGGGGCCCCATTCTGAGTTGGGGACTGTGGGGGCCCCATACTGAGTTGGGGACTGTGGGGGCCCCATACTGAGTTGGGGACTGTGGGGGCTCCCATACTGAGTGGCGTGTTGTGGAGATCCTCATTCTGTGTAAGGGGCTGTGGTGCCCCTCCTACTGTGTGAGGGGCTGTGAATGCCATTATGCTAAGTGGTGAGCTATAGGGGCCATCATACTGAGTATGGAGTTGTAGGGCCATTATACTGTGTGAGGAGCTATGGGGGTCATTATACTGAGGGGGGCTTTTGGGTCTTCTATTCTGAGTGAGGGACTGTGGGTGTCCCAATTCTGTGTGGGGGCCCTTATTCTGTGTGGGTGGGCTATGGTGCCCTTCATAATGTGGGGGCCCTCACACTAAGTAGAGCGCTGTGTGTTCCCTCATACTGACTAGGGGGATGTGGGGGCTATCATGCTGAATGTGGCAGTCAGTGCCATCATACTGAGTGGGGGCATCATACTAAAAGGTCATTATACTGTGTGGGGGCCATGACGGTGTGCGTGTGTGTGCGTGTGTGTGCGTGGGGACTATAGGGATATCATACTATAGGAGGGCACTTTAGGGGCATTATGCTGTGGGAGTCTTATACGGTGTTAGTGGCACTTTGGTGACATCATACTTTACTGGAGGCACTGTGGAGTCATCTCACTGTACATTTGAGGTGAAACTGTGGGGATTCAGTGTGGGGATATAATACTCTGTGTGTGGATGGAGGCATTTTTGGAAGCATCATATTCTGTAGTGGCCATAAAAGAGGTACTGCTGGCGAGTACACTAAGGGGCTTCAATAAGGATATACTGTAATTATTGTGTTCTTGTCACAATACATGTCCTTCTCTGGGTTTATAAAAATTGGAGGACGTGACTTTACCGAATATATAAATAAATATACAGGTATATATTTTGGCGGGGGGGAGGGGGGGGGGTGCGTCAGCCAAAGATAGAACTTTTTCTATGAGCCCTGTGATTTGTATGTACACCACTGCCCTGCACCCCTACAGAACATGTGTAGACATAAATACTTACCCATCATTATGTGTCGTCTATGCTGCGCTTTTACTTTCTCTAATTCCGTCTCCATAGCATAATCTGCAAGTTTAAAATCATGTTTGTTTTAAAGGAAACGAGGTAAAAAATATTACATTCAATATTAGAAGGAAACAACTGAACAAACTGAGATCAGGATGGCAGAGAGAAGTTGGATTATTCACTTTTAAAATGCAAGTTAAAGGTAGGCTGGGAATAAACATGAACACAATCATAACGTAGGGGGCAATGAGAATGCATCTGCTCAAATTTCATTTTAACCATTTCATTTTAGCACTGATCCTTTGAGAGTCTGGCGATGTCTATTTAGACTTCTCTATAACTGATCCAAATAATGAAGTCATCAGTGTGACAAATTCTTTATGTGTTTGGATAATTTTTTGACAGTTTTAAAATGTAACCTGATATAGGGACAGGGCTAAAAAAAAAAAAGGGTCATAAAATGCCCCAAAGTTATTAAGAACATGTCTCATTATTTTGGCACAAATTTCATTGATTTGCTACAGGCAAGGCTTGTCATGTGAATGTATTCACATAGAAATTATCATAAGGTCGATTTTTGGCTTTAGAAGCCCAAATATTTGGAACTGGAATGTTAGTTAAGGAAATGAACATATTTTACCTTCTTTTCAATATCAGGTTAGAAAACATATAACAGGATGTAAATAATAGGTCTATACTTACATTTGGTCATAAAATAACCCAAGATGAAGATGCTCAAGAGGAGCAGAAGACCACAGCTAGAAGCAGCAACCAAGAGTCGGGACTTCTGATAACAACCTGGTAAAGAAGAAAGAGTTTCAGAGGTGGGCTTCAAAACCAGTGTCACAAAGTGCAAGGCAGAGACTTGAGGTATCTTCCTAGTATCCAGAAACCTGTATTTGAGTCGGTAAAAAAGTGAGATTTTTCGAACTTACTGAAATACATTGTAATGATAGTTATACTTTGGTTTCTCAACCATTACCACCACCTACAATATTAAACCACCAAGAATATTAAATGCTAATCCCCTCAAATCATCATACAACTCATAGACATTTTAGGTATTTACTCGCAACCACCTTGAACAATCATGAATTATTGACATTACCAATAGCACTAGCCATCTAATGACATCAGAGATAAAGACTACTACTCACCTAACCACCCTAGACCTCCAGTGGTGTTACAGGAATACTAACGCTAGTCATTCATGTATAAAGGCTACTACTCATCTAAACACCCTAAACCACCAGGAGTGTTACAGGAATACTATCACTGACCATACAAGTATATGTGACATAGTGCATATAGAATGTTGGAAAAGTTATTAAAATCAAAGGACATTTTGCCTGCTTTCCCAATGTCACCAATGCACTTGGAAATTCCCTGGACGTTTCACTTAGATATTGTACTGGAGTGTTCTGTTGAGGAGGAAAGAACTAGTCTCCTTACATAATTAATTCATACTTCCCTATTGCCTGGATAGATGAGTATGACTAAACATTTATGTGGAGGTGGCTAGGTCAGGAGAAACCTTGGATTTTAGCTTGCTTGGTTAGGAGGCTACATGGCACTATAATTTGGCTATTAGCCACTGTTTCACAGCAGTTATGGTACCCAGGTGGTATTCTTACAATGACTTTGATAAGAAGGGATCCATGCTTTACGTCTTTTTGGCGGGTCTGGATTCCACTGAAGTGTAGTATCTTCGATACTGCTTCCAGTGGATGATAGTCTCCAGAGGTTCTCAGAGTCTGGCTTCTCACTCCTCGGCACTGGTTCATATATACTTTCTTCTTGAAGATATATGTCACTATGTTCTGAAAACAGAAGATAAACAGATTTTGACCAAAAAGTTTAGTGCCATGAATCCTTTGCAAATGAAGAACACGTTTGATGTTAAAAGGAACAGACGGGTCTAAATCAAAAATGGGACTTTTGTTCCCAAAGTGGATACTTGAAAAGTATGGATTTGGGCAGAGTAATAAGAAATCATTATTACCTAAGTGTACAATATATTCACTCAATAATGTCCAAAAAAAAAGAAAAAAGGCATCAAGGAAAAGATCCAAATATGCCCTATACACCATTTTGGTGATGGGTATCGACACCAAGGGCAGAGAGGTCTGGTGTACCGTGTTTGATTCATCTTCCACAATTTAAAAGTCCATTACTTACCTACCTCTTTGTGAAAAATGCAGTTCCTCTGAAGAGGGGAGTCCTGCCCTACGATCTTGCTACATAATATGATAAAGAATGAGAAGATCTAAAGACACCAACACACATTAGAGCAAAATTGGCAAGACTCCTAGATTACGGTGGAACCGTCTGATGTGTTGGAGGTTTCCTGACACTCACCTGCAGATGATGACAGTGATGTATAGTCACTTGTTTTTGGAGACAAGCCACCAACAGAGGTGTCGACTTAACTCTTCTGTCCCCATACCGAAGACTGAACTTCTGAGATTGGGAGAGATTTCTATCGGGCAACAAGCCTTCAGCCTGCAGCGTCTTTGTATGGCTTCTTTAAGGCTTCATAGAAAGTCCATAGTTTTTGAACTGAATATTGTTAAAGTCTATTATCTATGCATGCTTCCTTGAAAAATTCATATAAGGACTAATTGGAAGACTTTTGCATTGCCATCTAATAGCCATATGGCCGGAAATGAGCTCAAGACGAGTCTCTAAAGTCTCCTTTTTCCTAGAGCTCAGAGTTGTGGATGACTTTTAGTTTGAAGTTCCTGTTTTACAGGAACTTTCTACCACAGCTGGTCAAGATGGTTTTGTGTTTGCTTGTCATTATCATAAATGGGATTTCCGGTTTTCGTAATCACTATGTAACAAGGACAGTTTTTCTGCCTTCAAATTTTTTTCCCTGTTTGCTATCAGCTAATTGAAACTTTCCTGTTTACACTCAGATGCTGTCCTGGTCGCCTGCTGCTTATAAATGAGGATCTATCACAAGATTTCACAATACAAAGTAAATAGGTATCTCAGACCTGAAGAGGCTGGTGTTCTCATTTTTAAAAGCCACATCAGAATGGCTGTATGATTATTTTTGAAAGTTTCCTTGCCTAGTTTTAAAATAATGATTTTTTTGGAGTCTCATAAAATGTACATTTTTTTATTTATTTTCGGATTATGAAGTCATCCTAGCGTAAATTTTCAAAGTAAGCACACTAGCTTCATCAGGTCTAAGACATCTCTATAATGATGTATGCAGTTTGTATTGCGAAATCTGTTGACAAATCCGCTTTAGGTCCAGCAATTCTGCAGTTGTTGTAAGATATGAACTAAGTCTTAGCCAATGGATGCCAACAATTGTTATCTTTGACGGACTGCAATCAGATATCTTTTAAATGATGAGAAATATATATTAAAAAGTTACAAAATGTTTTATTATATTACGGCTAGAGAGGATTGGATTGCTTAAAAGCTGTGAATTCATGGGAACATCCAATGGACCCAGTTTGCAACACCATAAGAGGTCCCACTATCATGTCCTTTTCTATAAAAAAAAAAAAAAGAACCATATAATGATAAATGGTCAGGAACAGATATACTATATAGCCTATTTACTGTACAGGGGCCCAGGTATGAGAGGTGACACCCAAGAATCCCCCCTCTCCTCAGGGGCGGTTCAGAAACATGCGCACTCGTCCATTAGATGTTACCAGCTCTGAAATTATCCAGATGTAAACAGTGTATGGAGCTGGAACAGCCCAGCTGTATGGAGCTGGAACAGCATAGCTCCGTACACAGCCAAGTGGCCATTCTGAGGTACTGCAGATCAACTTCTATTCATTTGAATTATTGATCTGTGATCAGCCGATTAGGGGGGTACCTGTTCTCAGACCACCGCCAATCTGAAATTGGCCTCACTACATATTGGACAAACCCGCTGCTAGTATTAGTAGCATTGGCCTATAGTCTAATGTGCGTGGGGGACCTCTCAATGATGTCAGAGAAGAAAGGAATCCAGTGTGTTGACCAATTCTTTTGTTCTCTGGCAGATTATTCTTGCATAGACCCTCTTATAGAACATAAAGGAGGGCTTGGTCAAGTTGATCGTCCCTGTGTATGGGTAAGATAAGACAGGGAAGATAGCTGTCGGCAAAAAACAATCGTCAATTCAACAATTTCTTATACACCTCTGGAAAAAATTAAGAGACCACTGCAAAATGTTCAGTTAGTCTGATTTTTCCCTTGATAGGTATATTTTTGAGTAAAAATGTAAATTGTTCTTTTATTCTATAAACTTCTGACAACATGTCTCCGAATTTCCAAGCAATAATTTTTGTATTTTTTTCTGACAAAGAAAAATGGTCAAAATTAAAAAAAACCCAGTGCTTTCAGACCTCAAATAATGCAAAGAAAACAAGTTCATAATCATTTAGAAACAACAATACTAATGTTTTAACTCAGGAAGAGATCAGAAATCAATATTTTGTGGAATAACAATAATTTTTAGTCACAGCTTTCATGCGTCTTGGCATGCTTTCCACCAGTCTTTCCCACTGCTTCTGGCACAAAAATGTAAGCAGTTCTTCTTTGTTTAATGGCTTGCAACTATCCATCATCCTGTTGATTACATTCCAGAGGTTTTCAATGGGGTTCAGGTCTGGAGATTGGGCTGCCCATGACAGGGTTTTGATGTGGTGGTCTCTTAATTTTTGCCAGAGCTGTATAAGTGTAGGGGGTAGATTAAAGCAGCCATTAATATCAATAGTAGCAGGCAAACCCTTTAACCTCGTTACTACATTATATTAGACCATTTGAGGTGTTATCAATAATCCCATCATCTCCCTAGACCAACTGGGACGTTACCATTGACCTAAGTGAAATAAATACAGCATGTTTAAAGTATACGCTGTCACATCTATGAGGATGTTTTTCATTGCTTTTCGCACTTTTATTATTCTCTTTAGATACTGTAACTTGATCGTGCAATCACTTGTACAGTGCACTGTAAAATTACCGTTCTCCTGTGAAGATCAGCCACAGGTTGGGCTTCATAGGTGAGCATTCATGGCAATGATAATGAAATCAACACCCTATTTCCAATCTTTTTAATGGCGCTCTAATAATTGACAGCGGTACCTACAAAGTTGCTTGGTCCCTAATCCGACGAGCCAACTGTTTTTGTCCAGGTTCGCTAGTATCTGGCTCCGGACCTGGGCGTATTATTTGATGTATCATGTGACACTCTTAATGGAGGCACCCCTGAATCCTTAAAAATCAGAAAACCCATTTGAGCCATATACCGCCTCATGAAAGCTAAAGAAAAACAAGCAATCCTATAAATATGGTCCTTATATTCTACTACCCTTAGCCATTTTGTCTTAATTACCTGATGGGCTTCTCTTTAGGAAAACGTCTCCATGCTCAGCTGGGGCAACATAATCCACGTTGCCGTACATGTTTCCATAAGAGGCTGATGGTGAAAGTGAGCAGTGTGGTCACGGAGAGGACTTATTGTACAAGGAGATAAGACGATGCATCCGGAGACACATGGTGTGTACGATTATACATCTGCTCATCATGTTTGGGTCCATGAGACATGAGCAGGAAGAGATAGGGGAAGCAACGCGTCACCTAGTATGACAATGGCACTACTGTAGAGGAATCCAACAGGCACAATAAAACTATTAGTACTTTCAATACTTCTGAATGGTAGTTCAGCCGACAGCTTTCTACCCCGACTCCTCCAAGCATAGGGAGAGTCACTGACAGACATTGTTGGTGGAGGCTTATGGAAAGGATCTGCAGTTGGAAATCTAAAATGTCAGATGGTTCTCTTCCCCCAACATCATCTGTCAAGGGAGAGTTGGGAGGTCCCCATACACATTGTTAGGTCGGCTGGTCCTGCTAATATCAGCGGGTTTGGCCAACATTCATCGATTGTGCATCTTTACGAAAATCTTCCAGTACCACGATCATACGCTGTCTTCAATACGGACATTCCTAGATAGGACCAGCCCTTCTTCAAGGGAGAGCTTCAGATTTCCTGGATTTTAATAGTAGTTATATAACAGTATCATTATATGTTGTAGACAGATGATCAGCATTATAATATAGACAGGGTATAGCAGTAGTATTAGGGGGTTATGTAGTCACTGGTATTTGAGTGCGGCATTGCAGTATGTATTTTGGAATTATATGGTGCCATTTTGAGGCACTGCACAGTAGGTTATTTTTCTATGTGTATATTGGCAGCTCTATATTAATTAGGCACTGTTTGATATAGTGCACCCAATCAGCCAGAGTTTCGTGGGACCAAATTCTTCAGTGCACCATACTTGTTTTCCATCTATTGTCGCCCTCCTCTTCCTTGATTGACCACTCAGGCTTTACAGAAGCTGAAGAAGGAGATAAGGCATCAACATAAGATCGGAGGGGGTCCAACACTTTATACATCCAGGGTTGCCTCTAAGCTGATGAATTTTGCATAGCAGGTCTCTCCCTTTACAGGAGATTCATCTTCTGGTGAACTCAACATTTTCAGATTGCATCTTGATTTAAAATACTGCAATACTTCAATTCCCCTGCGGTGGTGCTGCAGATGAGTTAAAGGCATTGTCCCCTTTCAGAAAACTTTAATCCTCCCGGTGTCTCTACCTCTGCCCGTGTCTCCGTTACTTGGCTGCAGAGATGACGTCACATTGACATCACTGCAGCCAATCACTGAGCTTAACAGCGCACGTCATCTACATGGGCCTAGCCACTGAGCTTAGGGATTGGCTGCAGCCATGTTAAGGCTGGTCCTCGAGAGAGTAAGTAAAGCTCATTTTGTTTTCTTTACAATGATCTGTACATACCTGGAAAAGTTTTTTGGAAAGTTACACCTTTAAATATTTTATCTCAATTTCCCTAACAAAAATAATTGTCATTTTTCATTGTCATCACAGTGAGGCCTATCCAAGGATATGATCCAACAATGCAATCTTGCTGATGCAACCAGACAATTTTACGTGCTGTCAAGTGCAAGTGCAGGGCCAATAAAGAGCAAGGCAGAGAAGGGCATGATAGTTTAATTAGACTTGCATAGCTGGAAGTTTGGGTATTTTAATTACTTAGACAAAGCTAATTGTGACTGTTGCAGAAGTGATGATATTTATTGTGGAGCGGTGGAGTAGCTCAGAAACTTGTATAATGTAGGTCATTAACATGTTAATAATACAAAGCTCTAAAGTCCATCATTGCATATTTATTACAAGATATATGTAGAGAACCAGAAACATTGTAGTATTGCTTTATATAATGTTCCCACATACACACAGTTCACTGCCATTGTCCATCAAAGTTCACAATCTAGGTCACTAGGAATTTCAGAGCCCCATACTGGCAACATTTTAGGGCCCCTTTGAGACTCTGCCCAGGGTCCGCCCCAGCTCCGCATCCACCCATCAAATCTTCCACAGTCCCAACGCCCACTCTTGGAAAAACTCCTCTTCTGCACCACGTCCTCACCAATCACACATTAGCAGTTCCCACCGAACAGCATATCACATACTTGGCCATCAGCTTTTGTTTCGGCTAGATTTTTTAAGCCACCACCACGACAAGGTAGGCTCTTTGGCAGCACCCTACTCTAATCTATTAAAAATTTCTTAAAATATCCAATACTCTTTTAGGTATATTTTTCTTTAAGGGAATGAATCACATACATTTTTTAAATGACCAATTGTCACACAATGGCCAGACAATATATTACCACCACATAGTGACCAAATAATACCACATGCAAGGCACAAATAACACCACACCATGACCAGAAAACAAATTACCACCAAGTAGTGACTGAATAATACCACATACAAGGAACAAATACCGCTATACCATGATCAGACCGTATATTACCACCACATAGTGACTGAATACTGCAACACTGATCATTAATAATAAAACTCACCATACTAAGTGCCATTATACACAGAAGCTGTGTATATAGTGTATAGTGTACAGGTAATACAGTGACCACCGGTGACATTATACACAGGAGCTCTGTATATAGTGTCAGTGTACCGCAGCTGAATGCAGAAGTGCACCTACAGTTAATACATAATTAGTTATTATGCATCCCACCATTCCAATTATAAATTGGAATCCACCACTATGCCCCCCACTAAATATACATAGCAACTTTTCTGATCTAATATGTAAATTAATTAGCACCAGTACTTTTCCCCCAATTTAATACCAGCTACACTTCTGCATTTTCAACTCCTCCTACTGTGTACCTCCTGCTCCCTCGATTCATTATATTTACATGCCCCTTCCGCTACAATTCATTATGTCATGTCTTCTGTCTTCCACCCTCAATTCATTATCAACTGCTCTTCCCCACATTCAATACATCATTTACTCTCCCCCATCCTCAATTTATCATTATTTGCTGTCCCACCCTCAATTCCTCATCATTTACTGTCCCCATCTGGCAGTCTCAATATATCATCATTTACTCCACCCACCCTCAAAATTCAGCATCATTTGCTCTCCCTTTAACCCCCCAAGTTATCATTTGCTCTCCCCACGAAATCTTCAATTCTTCATTTGCTCTTCCCACCACCACCTTCAATTCATTTGCAGTCCCCCATCCCCCACCCTCAATTCATCATTTGCAGTCCCCTTTCCCACTTCATCATTTACAGTCCCCTTTCCCACTTCATCATTTGCAGTCCCCCTCCCGACCTCACTTCATCATTTGCAGTCCCCCTATATCTTGTATTTTATCTGTTTAGTGGCCAGTGTGAACATGCACCTACAGGCTGCATGCATACCAACTTGTATTCCAGTTCACTCCTTAGGTTTTTGTTATTGGTCAATTTAGCTCTGCAGCTTATAAGACTTAAATGAGTTGTTCAAGAATATGGTATTGATGACTTATCAACAGGATAGATCATAAATAGCTTATCAGTGGGGGTACAACACCTGGCACCTCCACCATTTACCTATTTGACAGCAGAGTAGATCTAAGTGTAGCAGCCACTGCCGGCCATTGACAGCTTCAGCGGTACAAAACTTATACAAAAGAATAGTAACTGTGCTAGAGCAGCCAGTAATGGTCAACAGCAGCTGCAAACCTTTTATTGATGCTGTGCTCAGCAACTTCTTTCAAAGTATGCACATCCGTTCAGCGCTGGTACAAAAATCATCAATACCCTATGCCTGGACAATCACTTCAATGGGAATCCGCTGAGCTGGCAACAGCAGCAACCACAGAGTGAATCTTGGTGCAAGCATGGAATTTAGGTATGGTTGGTTGAGGGGGTTGTGCACCTTTAAATATATGTAGGGTACGGTGGCTACATTGGTGCTTGGGTAGAGTGGTGGAATTAATGCCATTATATATAGGAGAAAAACTTTACCCACAGCAGCAAACATTTTTTTTTACAAAATCACTTAAAAGGGAGGTTACCTGGTAGTTACAAACGCTGTCACAAGACGCCATGATTTGGCTTGAACAAAGCTAGTCTAGTAATCTTGTTCACTTCTGCGGCCTACTTACCGCATATCAGTCCCTCGCACATAGACACCAGTGTTGTCATCATCTCTTTGTTTGGCCAAAGTGTTCCCTCGCTGCCATCAGTACACACACTTTGTCTATCTATCTTCTCCACCTTGTGTGTGTCGACCCTTCTCCATTTTGGAATATGTACTCTTAGCTCACAGGAATAGACCTCTCGGCCCTTCATCTTGTGGTGGCAGTCTATACCTTCTTTCTTTCTGTGTAATGGTGGCACTCTCTCATGCACACGGGTTTTTCATATTTACAGATAGAGTTGAGCGACTTTCATTTTTTTAAGATCGAGTCGGGTTTTGTGAAACCCGATTTTGTCCAGAGTCGAGTCGAGTGCAGTCGGCCGATTATCGCTAAAAGTCGGGGATCGACCGAAACACGAAACCCAATGCAAGTCAATGGGGAAGCATAGTCGGCAGTGAGTGGAGGCCAGGAAAACACCTACAGTGCCCATTTTAATGCCAAAAACATCCATTCTTGTTTCTGAAGCTTGTCAATCTTAATTAACTTTATAATAATAGTTGGGCATAGGGAATTGGGGGTCATTTGGCAAAAGTTGTGGGGGGAGTAGGGCCGGCTCAAGTTTTTCGTGGGCCCAGGAAATGCGGACTACGTCACGGCGGTGTTGCAGGGAAAGGTAAGTATTTCAACGTTGCAAGTGCTGTGATCCTGAGCAAGCAGGGGGGGCCCACTCGTTCGCATTGGCACTGGCACAGGGCCCCTCAAAGTACAGCGATGTGTGTTTGCATGGCGGGGGCGCCTCCCACCAGCAGCGACACTTTTGCGTACTCTGAGGGGCCCTGTGCCAGTGACGTCGCCAACGAGTATGCCCCCCCACCTGATGAAGGAACCTGCACTTTCATCTGCACCTTCCTCTCTGTCCCTGTGTAAGGTGGTATAACATGCGGGAAGGGGAACCTTACTTTCAGCAGGGTCAGATTCTGGCTGTGTAGAGTATAAGGGGAATGTAGTGGTCTAGGTCAATGTACCAGCAGACTCATCTAGCAGTGGCTGGGCAATGGGCAGGATGAGGAGGAAACAGATATAGGGCCAAAGAATAAAGTAGGCTAAATGCAGTTCAAAATTGGTAACAGGACTAAACAGGCGGCATTGCTTTGTTCAGTGGAGTAGCAAACCCAAGAGCAGCAGACACTGTTTCAAGGGCATAACCACACTAGTAGGCCAAATGCAGTTTAATATCTGATAGCATAGGGCGAAAGCCAGAATGTGGAAGCTCAGCTTTGTTCAGTTGAGGACAACACCAGGCAGGGGCAGACAGACACCTTTAGTAGGCCGGAACAGCCAATTTTAAAAAAAAACAGCAGTTAGTAAGAGGCAGAAGGTAGAAGCTCAGCTTTATTCAGTTGAGGACAACACCAGGCAGGGGCAGACAGACACCTTTAGTAGGCCGGAACAGCCAATGGCATTTTTAAAAATGGTAATTTGGAACTGAAGGTTGAAGCTCAGCTTTATTCAGTTGAGGACAACACCAGGCAGGGGCAGACAGACACCTTTAGTAGGCCGGAACAGCCAATTTTTTTAAAAACAGCAGTTAATCAGAGCCAGAAGGTAGAAGCTCAGCTTTATTCAGTTGAGGACAACACCAGGCAGGGGCAGACAGACACCTTTAGTAGGCCGGAACAGCCAATTGCATTTTTAAAAATGGTAATTTGGAACAGAAGGTTGAAGCTCAGCTTTATTCAGTTGAGGACAACACCAGGCAGGGGCAGACACCTTTAGAAGGACGGAACAGCCAATTTTTTTAAAAACAGCAGTTAATCAGAGCCAGAAGGTAGAAGCTCAGCTTTATTCAGTTGAGGACAACTTGAACTAGGGACTGCAGACAGACTTTGCAGGCTGTCCCCTGTGTGGACCATGCATCCAATACATTAACCCATTTAGCCACAAAGGACACGTAACCTTCCGTGGCCAGGCCTACAGGTCCATGTGTCTGTTGTCAGGTATACCTTTGGACTGACAAATTGACAGAATGCAAGGACAATGCGGTCTTTAACATGCAGGTGGAGGGGTGGGATGGCTTTTCTCGCAAAAGAATTGTCAACTGGGTAGCTCATAGCGTGGTATATCGTAGTTCTTCCTGGCTTTATTAATATTAAATTAAATTAAAAAATAGGCTCTAGGCACTTTATTATTGGTTCCAGGGGTACACGGGCAGCAGTGGTCAGGTGAGTGGAGGCCTAGTGGAAGGAGGGACCTTAGACAGGCTTCGAAGGCCTAACATAATAAAATGGGCTGGCGGTAGGCACTTTATTATTGGTTCCAGGGGTACACGGGCAGCAGTGGTCTGGTCAGTGGAGGCCTAGTGGAAGGAGGGACCGCAGACAGGCTTCAAAGGCCTAACATAATAAAATGGGCTGGCTGTAGGCACTTTATTATTGGTTCCAGGGGTACACGGGCAGCAGTGGTCAGGTGAGTGGAGGCCTAGTGGAAGGAGGGACCGCAGACAGGCTTCGAAGGCCTAACACAATAAAATGGGCTGGCTGTAGGCACTTTAAAATTGGTTCCAGGGGTACACGGGCAGCAGTGGTCTGGTCAGTGGAGGCCTAGTGGAAGGAGGGACCGCAGACAGGCTTCGAAGGCCTAACACAATAAAATGGGCTGGCTGTAGGCACTTTAAAATTGGTTCCAGGGGTACACGGGCAGCAGTGGTCTGGTCAGTGGAGGCCTAGTGGAAGGAGGGACCGCAGACAGGCTTCGAAGGCCTAAAATAACAAACAATAGGCTCATGGCAGCTTTACAGCGGTTACATGGATACACAGGCAGCTTGGTGGTGAGTGGAGGAGTATTTAAAGTAGGGACCGCAGACAGGCTATCAAAGGCCTAAAATAACAAACAATAGGCTCATGGCTGTTTTACATCGGTTACATGGATACACGGGCAGGCAGCTTGGTGGTGAGTGGAGGAGTATTTAAAGTAGGGACCGCAGACAGGCTATCAAAGGCCTAAAATAACAAACAATAGGCTCATGGCAGTTTTACAGCGGTTACATGGATACACGGGCAGGCAGCTTGGTGGTCAGTGGAGGAGTATTTAAAGTAGGGACCGCAGACAGGCTATCAAAGGCCTAAAATAACAAACAATAGGCTCATGGCAGCTTTACAGCGGTTACATGGATACACGGGCAGGCAGCTGGTGATGAGTGGAGGAGTATTTAAAGTAGGGACCGCAGACAGGCTATCAAAGGCCTAAAATAACAAACAATAGGCTCATGGCAGCTTTACAGCGGTTACATGGATACACGGGCAGGCAGCTTGGTGGTCAGTGGAGGAGTATTTAAAGTAGGGACCGCAGACAGGCTATCAAAGGCCTAAAATAACAAACAATAGGCTCATGGCTGTTTTACATCGGTTACATGGATACACGGGTAGGCAGCTTGGTGGTCAGTGGAGGAGTATTTAAAGTAGGGACCGCAGACAGGCTATCAAAGGCCTAAAATAACAAACAATAGGCTCATGGCAGCTTTACAGCGGTTACATGGATACACAGGCAGCTTGGTGGTGAGTGGAGGAGTATTTAAAGTAGGGACCGCAGACAGGCTATCAAAGGCCTAAAATAACAAACAATAGGCTCATGGCAGCTTTACAGCGGTTACATGGATACACGGGCAGGCAGCTTGGTGGTCAGTGGAGGAGTATTTAAAGTAGGGACCGCAGACAGGCTATCAAAGGCCTAAAATAACAAACAATAGGCTCAAGGCAGTTTAACATCGGTTACATGGATACACAGGCAGGCAGTTTGGTGGTCAGTGGAGGAGTATTGCAAGGAGTGTCTGTCCCAGTACTCCCAAAATATAAATAGATGTTAATGTCTCGCAAAACAACCAAAACAAAAAAAAAGGTGGCATACTTAGGTACAGGGGTGGGCTCATCTACTGAGTTTCTGACATAGTAATTTGGCAGTAACTATTTAATGGTGCCAATATAGGACACAGACACAGACTACTTTAAGTTGCATCATAGATGTCTACAAATTTGTATTGTCAGTGCCAGACATTGAATGATGTCAGCGAATAGACTAAAGATTGGTGGAGCTGTGCGACATAATTTTGCACGTGGTAGAGCACATTTTGAGCTGGGGTAGGGGGGAACTCTCTTGAGGCCGGCGGGACCGCCCCAGGGCCCCTCATGTTACAACGGTGTGTCTGACGTTGGGTGCGCACCGCCACCGCCAGAGACACTACATTGTACTATGAGGGACCCAGTAGCAATGCCGTCAACCAAAAGCGAGCACACCCACCTCTTCAGACAAACAGCAGTCTCACGGGTGCTTGCGCCAAGTCGCGATACCACGGCCCCGTGTGGGGAGTTTTGCCATTTAGGGAGGTGTAAACATGTCGTATGCTGTACAATCAGCTGCAGCAAATTAGACATTAGAAAAGTAATTCACAGGCAAGAGCTTTTCATAGGAAAGCTAGGTGTCGGCCGGGCAAGGTGGGGCAAAAGATTTCGAAATCCAGTTGTGGTTCATTTTAATGAATGTTAGATCGTCAACATTTTGGGTAGCCAGACGAGTCCTTTTTTCGGTTAATATTGAACCTGCAGCACTGAATACTCTTTCTGATAGGACACTTGCTGCCGGGCAAGCAAGCTCCTGCAATGCATATTCTGCCAATTCTGGCCAGGTGTCTAATTTGGAGGCCCAGTAATCAAATGGGAATGACGGTTGAGGGAGAACATCGATAAGGGATGAAAAATAGTTAGTAACCATACTGGACAAATGTTGTCTCCTGTCACTTTCAATTGATGCAGCAGTACCTGTCCTGTCTGCGGTCATAGCAAAATCACTCCACAACCTGGTCAGAAAACCCCTCTGTCCAACGCCACTTCTGATGTGTGCACCCCTAACACTCCTAGTCTGCTGCCCCCTGGAGCTCGTGTGAGAACGATCACGTGCGCTGTGTGCTGGGAATGCCTGAAGCAAACGGTCAACAAGAGTTGATTGTTTGGTTGCTAATATTAGTTCCAAGTTCTCATGTGGCATAATATTTTGCAATTTGCCTTTATAGCGTGGATCAAGGAGGCAGGCCAACCAGTAATCGTCATCGTTCATCATTTTCGTAATGCGTGTGTCCCTTTTTAGGATACGTAAGGCATAATCCGCCATGTGGGCCAAAGTTCCAGTTGTCAAATCTCCGGTTGTGATTGGTTGAGGGGCAGTTGCAGGCAAATCTACGTCACTTGTGTCCCTCAAAAAACCAGAACCCGGCCGTGACACGCAACCAATTTCCTGTGCCCCCGGGAAAGGTTCGGCATTAAAAATATACTCATCCCCATCATCCTCCTCGTCCTCCACCTCCTCTTCGCCCGCTACCTCATCCTGTACACTGCCCTGACCAGACAATGGCTGACTGTCATCAAGGCTTTCCTCTTCCTCTAGTGCAGACGCCTGCTCCTTTATGTGCGTCAAACTTTGCATCAGCAGACGCATTAGGGGGATGCTCATGCTTATTACGGCGTTGTCTGCACTAACCAGCCGTGTGCATTCCTCAAAACACTGAAGGACTTGACACATGTCTTGTATCTTAGACCACTGCACACCTGACAACTCCATGTCTGCCATCCTACTGCCTGCCCGTGTATCCTCCCACAAATAAATAACAGCACGCCTCTGTTCGCACAGTCTCTGAAGCATGTGCAGTGTTGAGTTCCACCTTGTTGCAACGTCTATGATTAGGCGATGCTGGGGAAGGTTCAAAGACCGCTGATAGGTCTGCATACGGCTGGCGTGTACAGGCGAACGTCGGATATGTGAGCAAAGTGCACGCACTTTGAGGAGCAGGTCGGAGAACCCAGGATAAGTTTTCAATAAGCACTGCACCACCAGGTTTAAGGTGTGAGCCAGGCAAGGAATGTGTTTCAGTTGGGAAAGGGAGATGGCAGCCATGAAATTCCTTCCGTTATCACTCACTACCTTGCCTGCCTCAAGATCTACTGTGCCCAGCCACGACTGCGTTTCTTGTTGCAAGAACTCGGATAGAACTTCCGCGGTGTGTCTGTTGTCGCCCAAACACTTCATAGCCAATACAGCCTGCTGACGCTTGGCAGTAGCTGGCCCATAATGGGACAACTGGTGTGCAACAGTGTCATCTGCCGATGGAGTGGTTGGCAGACTGCGTTCTGTGGAAGAGCTGTAGCTTCTGCAGGAGGACGAGGAGGAGGAGGAGGAGGGGGTGCGAACGCCTACAGCCAACTGTTTCCTAGACCGTGGGCTAGGCACAACTGTCCCTAAATTGATGTCGCCTGTGGACCCTGCATCCACCACATTCACCCAGTGTGCCGTGATGGACACATAACGTCCCTGGCCATGCCTACTGGTCCATGCATCTGTAGTCAGGTGCACCTTTGTACTCACAGATTGCCTGAGTGCATGGACGATGCGCTGTTTAACATGCTGGTGCAGGGCTGGGATGGCTTTTCTGGAAAAAAAGTGTCGACTGGGTAGCTCGTATCGTGGTTCAGCGTACTCCATCAGGGCTTTGAAAGCTTCGCTTTCAACTAACCGGTAGGGCATCATCTCTAACGAGATTAGTCTAGCTATGTGGGCGTTAAAACCCTGTGTACGCGGATGCGAGGATAAGTACTTCCTTTTTCTAACCAGAGTCTCATGTAGGGTGAGCTGGACTGGAGAGCTGGAGATCGTGGAACTTTCGGGTGTGCCGGTGTACATGGCAGACTGAGAGACGGTTGGAGACGGTATTGTTTCCGCCGGTGCCCTAGATGCAATATTTCCTCCTACAAAACTGGTGGTTCCCTGACCCTGAGTGCTTTTGGCTGGCAAAGAAACCTGCACAGATACTGCCGGTGGTGCGGAAAATGGTGGCCTTACAGTGACGGAAGGGATGTTGCGTTGCTGACTAGCTTCATTGGCCGAGGGTGCTACAACCTTAAGGGACGTTTGGTAGTTAGTCCAGGCTTGAAAATGCATGGTGGTTAAGTGTCTATGCATGCAACTAGTATTTAGACTTTTCAGATTCTGACCTCTGCTTAAGCTAGTTGAACATTTTTGACAGATGACTTTGCGCTGATCAGTTGGATGTTGTTTAAAAAAATGCCAGACTGCACTCTTCCTAGACTCGGATCCCTTTTCAGGGATTGCAGACTGAGCTTTAACCGGATGGCCACGCTGTCCTCCAACAGGTTTTGGCTTTGACACGCGTTTTGGGCCAGATACGGGCCCGGCAGATGGAACCTGTTGCGATGTTGATGCCTGCTGCGGCCCCTCCTCCACCTCCGCTTCTGAACTACTGCCGCCTGCACCCTGTTCCCCCAATGGCTGCCAATCGGGGTCAATAACTGGGTCATCTATTACCTCCTCTTCGAGCTCGTGTGCAACTTCGTCTGTGTCACTGTGTCGGTCGGTGGTATAGCGTTCGTGGCGGGGCAACATAGTCTCATCAGGGTCTGATTGTGGATCTGTACCCTGAGAGGGCAATGTGGTGGTCTGAGTCAAAGGAGCAGCATAGTACTCTGGCTGTGGCTGTGCATCAGTGCACTCCATGTCAGAATATACTTGTAATGGGCATGGCCTGTTAAATGTTTCACTTTCTAAGCCAGGGACGGTATGTGTAAAGAGCTCCATGGAGTGACCCGTTGTGTCGCCTGCTGCATCCTTCTCTCTTGTTGTAGTTTTTGCTGAGGAGGACAAGGAAGCGACTTGTCCCTGACCGTGAACATCCACAAGCGACGCGCTGCTTTTACATTTACCAGTTTCGGAAGAGGAGGCAAAAGAGCTAGAGGCTGAGTCTGCAATGTAAGCCAAAACTTGCTGTTGCTGCTCCGCCTTTAAAAGCGGTTTTCCTACTCCCAGAAAAGAGAGCGTTCGAGGCCTTGTGTAGCCTGACGACGAAACTGGCTCCACAGCTCCAGACTTAGGTGGAATATTTTTATCCCCACGACCACCTGATGCTCCACTACCACTACCATCATTACCAGCTGACAATGAACGCCCACGACGACCTCTTGCACCAGACTTCCTCATTGTTTTAAAATCTTAACCAAAGTAACTTTATTTGTTGCTGTCAAACAACTTACACGGTGAGCTATAACTTCAGTATGATTTCAATATCCCTTAACAGGTTGGTGAGACCACAAGGAAAATCAGGCACAATGTTACACACTCTGTTTTCTGTGGCACAAAATCACAGAGATGACACACACGCAGGACTGTCACTCAAGCACTAATGTCAATATTAATCTCCCACCTAATTTATTTATTTTTTTTTCTCAGGGAGACTTTAGAAACCAAATAATATTAAAAAAACCAAAAAAATAAATAGGCTTTCTATGGCCCACTGAATGAGAGGGAGAGAGGTGGCACACCCAGGAGTCAAGACTGGCACACAAGCTGAAAGGGCAATATTACTCTCCCACTGTTTTTTTATGTATTTTTTGTTTTTTAAGGGAGACTTTAGAAACCCAATAATATTTAAAAAAATAAATAAATAGGCTTTCTATGGCCCACTGAATGAGAGGGAGAGAGGTGGCACACCCAGGAGTCAAGACTGGCACACAAGCTGAAAGGGCAATATTACTCTCCCACTGTTTTTTTAGGTTTTTTTTTTTTTTTCAGGGAGACTTTAGAAACCAAATAATATTAAAAAAACCAAAAAAAAAAAATAGCCTTTCTATGGCCCACTGAATGAGAGAGAGAGGTGGCACACCCAGGAGTCAAGACTGGCACACAAGCTGAAAGGGCAATATTACTCTCCCACTGTTTTTTTATGTATTTTTTGTTTTTTAAGGGAGACTTTAGAAACCCAATAATATTTAAAAAAAAAAAAAAATAGGCTTTCTATGGCCCACTGAATGAGAGGGAGAGAGGTGGCACACCCAGGAGTCAAGACTGGCACACAAGCTGAAAGGGCAATATTACTCTCCCACTGTTTTTTTATGTATTTTTTGTTTTTTAAGGGAGACTTTAGAAACCCAATAATATTTAAAAAAAAAAATAAATAGGCTTTCTATGGCCCACTGAATGAGAGGGAGAGAGGTGGCACACCCAGGAGTCAAGACTGGCACACAAGCTGAAAGGGCAATATTACTCTCCCACTGTTTTTTTATGTTTTTTTTTTTTTTCAGGGAGACTTTAGAAACCAAATAATATTAAAAAAACCAAAAAAAAAAAAATAGCCTTTCTATGGCCCACTGAATAAGAGAGAGAGGTGGCACACCCAGGAGTCAAGACTGGCACACAAGCTGAAAGGGCAATATTACTCTCCCACTGTTTTTTTATGTATTTTTTTGTTTTTTAAGGGAGACTTTAGAAACCCAATAATATTTTAAAAAATAAATAAATAGGCTTTCTATGGCCCACTGAATGAGAGGGAGAGAGGTGGCACACCCAGGAGTCAAGACTGGCACACAAGCTGAAAGGGCAATATTACTCTCCCACTGTTTTTTTATGTTTTTTTTTTTTTTTTCAGGGAGACTTTAGAAACCAAATAATAAGAAAAAAAATAAATAAATAAATAGGCTTTCTATAGCCCACTGAATGAGAGATAGCACACACAGCAGTGGCACACAAGCCCTGACTGAGGCCAATATTTTTCTCCCACTGATTGATGTAGTGTTTTTGTGTTGAGGTAGATTTTAGAACACAAATCAAGGGAAAAAAAAAAAAATGCTTTCTATGGCCCACTGAATGAGAGAGAGGTGGCACACCCAGGAGTCAAGACTGGCACACAAGCTGAAAGGGCAATATTACTCTCCCACTGTTTTTTTATGTATTTTTTGTTTTTTAAGGGAGACTTTAGAAACCCAATAATATTTAAAAAAAAAAATAAATAGGCTTTCTATGGCCCACTGAATGAGAGGGAGAGAGGTGGCACACCCAGGAGTCAAGACTGGCACACAAGCTGAAAGGGCAATATTACTCTCCCACTGTTTTTTTAGGTTTTTTTTTTTTTTTCAGGGAGACTTTAGAAACCAAATAATATTAAAAAAAAAAAAAAAAAAATAGGCTTTCTATAGCCCACTGAATGAGAGATAGCACACACAGCAGTGGCACACAAGCCCTGACTGAGGCCAATATTTTTCTCCCACTGATTGATGTAGTGTTTTTGTGTTGAGGTAGAATTTAGAACACAAATCACGGAAAAAATAAATAGGCTTTCTATGGCCCACTCAGTGAGAGATGGCACACACAGGGATGGCACTGTAGCAGAAATGCCAATCTTAATCTCCCACAAAAAAAAACAAAAAAAAAAACAGGGACTGTCCTACAATTACTATCTCCCTGCAGTAATCTAAGCCAGGTATGGCAGGCAGCAATAGGAGTGGACTGATGCACAAATTAAATAAAAAGTGTGGACAAACAAAAAAGATAGCTGTGCAGAAAGGAAGGAACAAGAGGATATGTGCTTTGAAAAAAGCAGTTGGTTTCCACAGTGGCGTACACACAGCAATACAGCTATCACGGAGCCTTCTAGGGCAGCCCAATGAGCTACAGCGCTGAGGGGAAAAAAAAAAAAAAATAGCTTCCACAGTCCCTGCACACCGAAGGTGGTGTTGGACAGTGGAAATCGCTGCAGCACAAGCGGTTTGGTGGTTAGTGGACCCTGCCTAACGCTCTCCCTGCTTCTGACGAAGCGGCAGCAACCTGTCCCTAAGCTCAGATCAGCAGCAGTAAGATGGCGGTCGGCGGGAACGCCCCTTTATAGCCCCTGTGACGCCGCAGACAGCAAGCCAATCACTGCAATGCCCTTCTCTAAGATGGTGGGGACCAGGATCTATGTCATCACGCTGCCCACACTCTGCGTTCACCTTCATTGGCTGAGAAATGGCGCTTTTCGCGTCATTGAAACGCGACTTTGGCGCGAAAGTCGCGTACCGCATGGCCGACAAGCACAGGGGTCGGATCGGGTTTCATGAGACGCCGACTTAGCCAAAAGTCGGCGACTTTTGAAAATGATCGACCCGTTTCGCTCAACCCTATTTACAGATAGTGCTAAAAGCTGGATCATTGATTCTCTGCGATCCTCTCTATAGCTCTGGAGCAGAGCCCCAATTATAGCATGTGATACTTACCCCCACTTCTAGTTAACTAAGATGCAGACACTACACTCACTACTGAGCTCCATTACCAAACTTTTTGTGTCTGTCTGCACGTGTCCTTTACTGATGGTAAAACATGAGCCTTTTTATGTTCTCCGCCATGATTTTAGAGGCATTGTGCCAGTAGTCCTCTAGAAAGTAGTGCTCGCCGGAGCTACCAGGCCAAAAATTAGGTGGTAGCGCTGTAGAGCACTTCTCCTACAGAGTGTACTGCATTTGCACATTGCCATCCCATTTACACAAGCCTTTTCCATACAAACACAGAAGTCTGAATTCACAGAATTACATTCAAGTAACTATACACTCACAGAAGACAAATATAAAGCCAAAAGCAGGTTGATAACTCCATCCATGGATCTGATATGTAATTAAGAGATGAAAGTTACCCGAGCAACATGTTTTTTTATGTAAAGGCAACTTATAATATATGTAAAAATAATTTTTTCATGTCAAAGTTGTCTCTGACAGTGCTAAAGCTAGAGAGCACTTGACTAGGCCCAAGGTTGTGAGTATTTTCCAGTCATCATTCACAGCAAATCTAGATTCATGGGGAGTATTAATCAAAAAAGCTAATTCACACAAAAAACCCAATATTAAAAAATTACCTTTTATTAATCATTTATATAAAAACTAGTGCACACAAGACCATTACCGACACAAGAAAAACTTAATAAAAAAACTAATAGAAAAGGCCTTAGGAGGTGCCTGACCCTATAGCCTAATACTCACTGGCACCCTACCTACCAGCGGAGGTTGGCACCCTACAACCTACGCCGTGGCGCCCCCGCTCACCGTCGGCTGTCCCTTCTTTTCTAAAAGTCCCTATGGGACAACGGGTAGAAAAGAGAGGAATACAATAGCAATATAATGTAATAGGTGCAGATTGTTGAGGGCCAGGTGGGGTAACACTAACCCTATATCCTGACCCTACCTCGCAGCAGGGGTAGGCACCCTAAAGCAATCGCGACATATGGCGCCTCCACTCCTCGACGGCTGTTCCAAGGCTCACCCTACAAGGGGGTGTGAAAGGTGCTATAGTGCAGGACAGGAAAATGTAGCCAAAAAAGGGGCCTACAATGGCAATATAGATTGGGCTTTTGATTAGTGTTGTGACTAGGGTTGAGCGAAACGGATCGTTCATTTTCATAAGTCGACGACTTTTGGCAAAGTCGGCGTCTCATGAAACCGAGCCGATCCCAGCGTTGCGTCGGCCATGCAGTACGCGACTTTCGCGCCAAAGTCGCGTTTCGATGACGCTAAAAGTGCCATTTCTCAGCCAATGAAGGTGGACGCAGAGTGTGGGCAGCGTGATGACATAGATCTCAGTCCCCACCATCTTAGAGAAGGGCATTGCAGTGATTGGCTTGCTTTCTGCCTCGTCACAGGGGCTATAAAGGGGCATTCCCGCTGACCGCCATCTTACTGCTGCTGATGTGAGCGTAGGGAGAGGTTGCTGCCGCTTCTTCAGAAGCAGGGATAGTGATAGGCAGGGTACATAAAGCTACAAACCGCTTGTGCTGTAGCGATTTCCACTGTCCAACACCACCTTTTGTTTGCAGGGACAGTGGAAGCTACATTTTTTTTTCCTCAGCGCTGTCGCTCATTGGGCTGCCTTAGAAGGCTCCCTGACCCTGATAGCTGCGTTGCTGTGCCTGTGTGTGTACGCCGCTGTGCAAACCAACTGCTTTTTTCAAAGCACAAATCCTGTTTTTCCTTCCTTTCTGCACAGCTATCTTGTGTGTTTGTCCACACTTTTGTGTGCAGCAGTCCTTTTTCTAGCTGCCTGCCATTCTTTTCTTAGATAACTGCAGGGAGATAAATATTGGCAACTCTGCCTCCGTGCCAGTCCTGTGGGTGGCATCTCTCTCTCATTTGTGTGGCACCGAAAACGAAAACGACTGTGTGATACTTGGCCATTTTTTTTTTTTTTGGCTACATTCTCCCTTTTCCAAAAAAATAAATTAGTGGGAGATAAATATTGGCAAGTCTGCCTCCGTGCCATTGCTGTGGGTGGCATCTCTCTCTCATTGTGTGGCACCGAAAAGCAGTGTGTAATACTGGGCCTTTTTGTTTTTCTTGGGTAAATTCTCCCTTTTCAAAAAAAAAAAAAAATTAGTGGGAGATAAATATTGGCAAGTCTGCCTCCGTGCCATTGCTGTGGGTGGCATCTCTCATTGTGTGGCACCGAAAAAACCACTGTGTGATACTTGGCCATTTTTTTTTTTTCTTGGCTAATTTCTCCCTTTTCAAAAAAAAAAAAAAATTAGTGGGAGATAAATATTGGCAAGTCTGCCTCCGTGCCATTGCTGTGGGTGGCATCTCTCTCTCATTGTGTGGCACCGAAAAAAACACTGTGTGATACTTGGCCATTTTTTTTTTTTGTCTAAATTCTCCCTTTTCAAAAAAAAAAAAAAATTAGTGGGAGATAAATATTGGCAAGTCTGCCTCCGTGCCATTGCTGTGTGTGGCATCTGTCTCTCATTGTGTGCCACCAAAAAGCAGTGTGTAATACTGGGCCTTTTTTTGGGGGGGGGTAAATTCTCCCTTTTCAAAAAAAAATAGTTAGTGGGAGATAAATATTGGCAAGTTTGCCTCCGTGCCAGTCCTGTGTGTGGCATCTGTCTCTCATTGTGTCCCACCGAAAAGCAGTGTGTAATACTGGGCCTTTTTGTTTTTTTGGGGTAAATTCTCCCTTTTCAAAAAAAAAAAGTTAGTCGGAGATAAATATTGGCAAGTCTGCCTCCGTGCCAGTCCTGTGTGTGGCATCTGTCTCTCATTGTGTCCCACCGAAAAGCAGTGTGTAATACTGGGCCTTTTTTTTGGGGGGGGTAAATTCTCCCTTTTCAAAAAAAAATAGTTAGTGGGAGATAAATATTTGAAAGTTTGCCTCCGTGCCAGTCCTGTGTGTGGCATCTGTCTCTCATTGTGTGCCACCAAAAAGCAGTGTGTAATACTGGGCCTTTTTGTTTTTTTTGGGGAAATTCTCCCTTTTAAAAAAAAAATAGTTAATGGGAGATAAATATTGGCAAGTTTGCCTCCGTGCCAGTCCTGTGTGTGGCATCTGTCTCTCATTGTGTGCCACCGAAAAGCACTGTGTAATACTGGGCCTTTTTGGTTTTTTTGGGTAAATTCTCCCTTAAAAAAAAAATAGTTAGTGGGAGATAAATATTGGCAAGTCTGCCTCCGTGCCAGTCCTGTGTGTGGCATCTGTCTCTCATTGTGTGCCACCGAAAAGTACTGTGTAATACTGGGCCTTTTTGGTTTTTTTGGGTAAATTCTCCCTTTTCAAAAAAAAATAGTTAGTGGGAGATAAATATTGGCAAGTTTGCCTCCGTGCCAGTCCTGTGTGTGGCATCTGTCTCTCATTGTGTGCCACCGAAAAGCACTGTGTAATACTGGGCCTTTTTGTTTTTTTTGGGTAAATTCTCCCTTAAAAAAAAAAATAGTTAGTGGGAGATAAATATTGGCAAGTCTGCCTCCGTGCCAGTCCTGTGTGTGGCATCTGTCTCTCATTGTGTGCCACCGAAAAGTACTGTGTAATACTGGGCCTTTTTGTTTTTTTTGGGTAAATTCTCCCTTTTCAAAAAAAAATAGTTAGTGGGAGATAAATATTGGCAAGTTTGCCTCCGTGCCAGTCCTGTGTGTGGCATCTGTCTCTCATTGTGTGCCACCGAAAAGCAGTGTGTAATACTGGGCCTTTTTGTTTTTTTTGGGTAAATTCTCCCTTTTCAAAAAAAAATAGTTAATGGGAGATAAATATTGGCAAGTTTGCCTCCGTGCCAGTCCTGTGTGTGGCATCTGTCTCTCATTGTGTGCCACCGAAAAGCACTGTGTAATACTGGGCCTTTTTGTTTTTTTTGGGTAAATTCTCCCTTAAAAAAAAAAATAGTTAGTGGGAGATAAATATTGGCAAGTCTGCCTCCGTGCCAGTCCTGTGTGTGGCATCTGTCTCTCATTGTGTGCCACCGAAAACTACTGTGTAATACTGGGCCTTTTTGGGTTTTTTTGGGTAAATTCTCCCTTTTCAAAAAAAAATAGTTAGTGTGAGATAAATATTGGCAAGTTTGCCTCCGTGCCAGTCCTGTGTGTGGCATCTGTCTCTCATTGTGTCCCACCGAAAAGCAGTGTGTAATACTGGGCCTTTTTTTGGGGGGGGGGTAAATTCTCCCTTTTCAAAAAAAAATAGTTAATGGGAGATAAATATTGGCAAGTTTGCCTCCGTGCCAGTCCTGTGTGTGGCATCTGTCTCTCATTGTGTGCCACCGAAAAGCACTGTGTAATACTGGGCCTTTTTGTTTTTTGGGGGTAAATTCTCCCTTTTCAAAAAAAAATAGTTAGTGGGAGATAAATATTGGCAAGTCTGCCTCCGTGCCAGTCCTGTGTGTGGCATCTGTCTCTCATTGTGTCCCACCGAAAAGCAGTGTGTAATACTGGGCCTTTTTGTTTTTTTTGGGTAAATTCTCCCTTTTCAAAAAAAAATAGTTAGTGGGAGATAAATATTGGCAAGTCTGCCTCCGTGCCAGTCCTGTGTGTGGCATCTGTCTCTCATTGTGTCCCACCGAAAAGCAGTGTGTAATACTGGGCCTTTTTTTTGGGGGGGGTAAATTCTCCCTTTTCAAAAAAAAAAGTTAGTGGGAGATAAATATTGGCAAGTCTGCTTGAGTGCTGCTCCTGTGTGTGCCATCTGTCTCAAATTATTAGGGCACAGAAAACCTAGTGTGTAACATTGGGCCTGATTTTCCTTTCAGTGTCAGGCACCTATAAAGGTATATATAAATCCTACAGAAGTTTGAGTTCAAGTTATAAGTTGTTTTACAGTAACAAATAGCGTTACTTTAGTTACGTTTTGCAAACAATGAGGAAGTCTAGTGGAAGAGGTCGTGGCCGTGGGCGGTCATTGTCAGCTGGTAATGATGGTAGTGGTGGTGGTGGAGCATCAGGTGGTCGTGGTAAAAGCAGTACAGCACCAAAACCAGTTGGAGGACAGCGTGGCCATCCGGTTAAAGAAGCTCAGTCTGCAATGCCTGAAAAGGTATCCGATAGTAGAAAGAGTGCAGTCTGGCATTTTTTTAAACAACATCCAAATGATCAGCGCAAAGTCATCTGTCAAAAATGTTCAACTACCTTAAGCAGAGGTCAGAATCTTAAAAGTCTAAATACAAGTTGCATGCATAGACATTTATCCACCATGCATTTGCAAGCCTGGACTAACTACCAAACGTCCCTAAAGGTTGCAGCACCCTCGGCCAATGAAGCTAGTCAGCAACGCTACATCTCTTCCCTCACTGTAAACCCACCATTTCCCGCACCACCCGCAGTATCTGTGCAGCTTTTGTCGCCAGGCCAAAGAAGTCAGGGAGTCGCCAGGTTTGCAGTAGGAAACACTGCATGTAGGGCACCGGCAAGAATACCATCTCCTACCCTCTCTCACTCACCCATGTCCACCGGCACCACCGCTAGTTCCACGATCTCCAGCTCTCCAGTCCAACTCACCCTACATGAGACTCTTGTTAGGAAAAGGAAGTACTCATCCTCGCATCCGCATACACAGGGTTTGAACGCACACATTGCTAGACTAATCTCATTAGAGATGATGCCCTACCGGTTAGTTGAAAGCGAAGCTTTCAAAGCGCTGATGGACTACGCTGTACCACGCTACGAGCTACCCAGTCGGCACTTCTTTTCTAGAAAAGCCATCCCAGCACTCCAACAGCATGTTAAAGACCGCATCGTCCATGCACTCAGGCAGTCTGTGACTGCAAAGGTGCACCTGACAACAGATGCATGGACCAGTAGGCATGGCCAGGGACGTTACGTGTCCATCACGGCACACTGGGTGAATGTGGTGGATGCAGGGTCCACAGGGGACAGCAATATTGGGACAGTTTTGCCTAGCCCACGGTCAAGGAAAGAGTTGGCTGTAGGCGTTTGCCCCCCCCCCTCCTCCTCTTCCTCCTCCTCATGCAGAAGCGAGAGCTCGTCCACACACCGCAGTCGCACATCCACTCCATCCGCAGCTGCCACTGTTGCACACCAGGTGTGCCATTATGGGACAGCTAGTGGCAAGCGTCAGCAGGCTGTATTGGCAATGAAGTGTTTGGGTGACAACAGACACACCGCGGAAGTTCTGTCCGAGTTCTTGCAGAATGAAACTCAGTCATGGCTGGGCACTGTACATCTTGAGGCAGGCAAGGTTGTGAGTGATAACAGAAGGAATTTCATGGCTGCCATAGCCCTTTCCCAACTGAAACACATTCCTTGCCTGGCTCACACCTTAATCCTGGTGGTGCAGTGCTTCCTGAAAAGTTACCCGGGGTTACCCGACCTGCTCCTCAAAGTGCGCAGATTTTGCTCGCATATCCGCCGTTCGCCCGTACACTCCAGCCGTATGCAGAACTATCAGCGGTCTTTGAACCTTCCCCAGCATCGCCTAATCATCGACGTTGCAACAAGTTGGAACTCCACACTGCACATGCTTCAGAGACTGTGCGAACAGAGGCGTGCTGTTATGTTTTTGTGGGAGGATACACATACATGGGCAGGCAGTTGGATGGCAGACATGGAGTTGTCAGGTGTGCAGTGGTCGAAGCTACAAGACCTGTGTCAAGTCCTTCAGTGTTTTGAGGAATGCACACGGCTGGTTAGTGCAGACAACGCCATAATAAGCATGAGCATCCCCCTAATGCGTCTGCTGATGCAAAGTTTGACGCACATAAAGGAGCAGGCGTCTGCAGCCGAGGAAGAGGAAAGCCTTGATGACAGTCAGCCATTGTCTGGTCAGGGCCGTGTTGAGGACGCGGTAGCGGGCGAAGAGGTGGAGGAGGACGAGGAGGATGATGGGGATGAGTACTTTTTGAATGAGGAAGCTTCTCCTGGGCCAACAGAAATTAGTGGCGTTGCAAGGCCGGGTTCTGTTTTTTTAAGGGAGACAAGTGACGTAGATTTGCCTGTAACTGCCCCTCCAACCAGCACAACCGCAGATTTGACAACTGGAACTTTGGCACACATGGCGGATTATGCCTTACGTATCCTCAAAAGGGACACACGCATTATTAAAATGATGACCGATGACGATTACTGGTTGGCCTGCCTCCTTGACCCTCGCTATAAAGGCAAATTGCAAAATATTATGCCACATGAGAACCTCGAACAAATATTAGCAACCAAACAAGCTACTCTTGTAGACCGTTTGATTCAGGCATTCCCAGCACACAGCGCCGGTGATGGTTCTCAGTCTCACACAAGCTGCAGGGGGCTACATGGCAGAGGTGTTAGAGGTGCACAGATCAGAAGTGGCGTTGGACAGAGGGGTTTTCTGACCAGGTTGTGGAGTGATTTCGCAATGACCGCAGACAGGACAGGTACTGCAGCATCCATTCAAAGTGACAGGAGACAACATTTGTCCAGTATGGTTACGAACTATTTTTCAGCCCTTATCGATGTTCTCCCTCAAGCGTCATTCCCATTTGATTACTGGGCATCCAAATTAGACACCTGGCCTGAATTGGCAGAATATGCATTGCAGGAGCTTGCTTGCCCAGCAGCTAGTGTGCTATCAGAAAGAGTATTCAGTGCTGCTGGTTCAATATTAACCGAAAAAAGGACTCGTCTGGCTACCCAAAATGTGGATGATCTCACCTTCATTAAAATGAACCACTCCTGGATTTCAAATTATTTTGCCCCACCTTTCCGGGCTGACACCTAGCTTTCCTATAAAAAGTGCTTGCTTGTGGACTGGTCTTACTGAGTGTTCCAATCTGTTAATTTGCAGCAGCTGTTTGTCCAGCATACGACAGGTTTACACCTCCCGCAATGGGAAAACTCCCCCCATGGGGCCGTGGTCTCGCCACTTGGCTCAAGCACCCGTTACAGTGCTGTTTGTCTGAAGAGGTGGGTGTGCCCGCTTTTGGTTGACGGCACTGCCACTGGGTCCCTCATAGTACAATGTAGTGTCTCTGGCGGTGGTGGTGCGCACCCAACGTCAGACACACCGTTGTAACATGAGGGGCCCTGGGGCGGTACCGCCGGCCACAAGAGAGTTCCCCCCCAGCTCAACCTGTGCTCTGCCACATGCAACATTATCTCGCACAGCTCCACCAATGTTTAGTCTATTCACTGACATCATTCAATGTCTGGCACCGACAATACCAATTTGTAGACATCTATGATGCTACTTAAAGTAGTCTGGGTCAGTGTCCTATATTGGCACCATTAAATATTTACTGCCAAATTACTATGTCAGAAACTCAGCAGATGAGCCCACCCCTGTACCTAAGTATGCCACCCTTTTTATTTTTTTTTGTTTGTTTTGCGAGACATTAACATCTTTTTATATTTTGGGAGTACTGGGTCAGACACTCCTTGCAATACTCCTCCACTGACCACAATGCTGCCTGCCTGTGTATCCATGTAACCGATGTAAAACTGCCATGAGCCTATTGTTTGTTATTTTAGGCCTTTGATAGCCTGTCTGCGGCCCCTACTTGCATTACTCCTCCACTGACCACAATGCTGCCTGCCTGTGTATCCATGTAACTGATGTAAAACTGCCATGAGCCTATTGTTTGTTATTTTAGGCCTTTGATAGCCTGTCTGCAGCCCCTACTTGCATTACTCCTCCACTGACCACAATGGTGCCTGCCTGTGTATCCATGTAACCGATGTAAAACTGCCATGAGCCTATTGTTTGTTATTTTAGGCCTTTGATAGCCTGTCTGCGGCCCCTACTTGCATTACTCCTCCATTGACCACAATGCTGCCTGCCTGTGTATCCATGTAACCGATGTAAAACTGCCATGAGCCTATTGTTTGTTATTTTAGGCCTTTGATAGCCTGTCTGCGGCCCCTACTTGCATTACTCCTCCACTGACCACAATGCTGCCTGCCTGTGTATCCATGTAACCGATGTAAAACTGCCATGAGCCTATTGTTTGTTATTTTAGGCCTTTGATAGCCTGTCTGCGGCCCCTACTTGCAATACTCCTCCTCCGCTGACCACAAAGCTGCCTGTGTATCCATGTAAACTATTTTAAACTGCCTTGAGCCTATTTTTAGGTATTTTAGGCCTAGTAAGCCTGTCTGCGGTGCCTCCTTGCAATCCTCCTCCACTGACCACAACAATGCTGCCCGTTTACCCCTTGAACCTATTTTACAGTGCATAGAGCCTATTTTTTTATTTTATTTAATATTAATAAAACCATGAAGGACTACGCTGTACCACGCTATGAGCTACCCAGTTGACAATTCTTTTGCGAGAAAAGCCATCCCACCCCTCCACCAGCATGTAAAAGACCGCATTGTCCATGCACTCTGTCAATCTGTGAGTCCAAAGGTACACCTGACAACAGACACATGGACCTGTAGGCATGGCCACGGAAGGTTACGTGTCCATTACGGTGCAATGGGTTAATGTGGTGGATGCATGGTCCACAGGGGACAGCCTACTAAGTCTGTCTGCAGTCCCTAATTCAAATTGTCCTCCACTGTCTAAATCTTACCTTCTACCTTCTGGCTCTCATTAAGTGCTGTTTTTAAATAAAAAAATGGTGTTTAGGGCCTACTAACGGTGTCTGCCCCTGCCTGGTGTTTGTCCTCAACTGAATACAGCTGAGCTTCAACCTTCTGGCTCTCATTAAGTGCTGTGTTTTTAAAAATTGGTGGATAGGGCCTACTAACGGTGTCTGCCCCTCCCTGGTGTTGCCCTCAACTGAATACAGCTGAGCTTCTACCTTCTGGCTTTCGGCCTATAGTATCAGATATTAAACTGCATTTGGCCTACTAGTGTGGTTGGGCCCTTGAAACACTGTCTGCTACTCTTGGGTTTGCTACTCCACTGAACAAAGCAATGCCGCCTGTTTAGTCCTGTTACCAATTTTGAACTGCATTTAGCCTACTTTATTTTTTGGCCCTATATCTGTTTCCTCCTCATCCTGCCCATTGCCCAGCCACTGCTAGATGAGTCTGCTGGTACATTGACCTAGACCACTACATTCCCCTTGCACTCTACACAGCCAGAATCTGACCCTGCTGAAAGTAAGGTTCCCCTTCCCGCATGTTATACCACCTTACACAGGGACAAAGAGGAAGGTGCAGATGAATGTGCAGGTTTCTTCATCAGGTGGGGGGGGCATACTCGTTGGCGACGTCACTGGCACAGGGCCCCTCAGAGTACGCAAAAGTGTCGCTGCTGGTGGGAGGTGCCCCCGCCATGCAAACACACCGCCGTACTTTGAGGGGCCCTGTGCCAGTGCCAATGCGAACGAGTGGGCCCCCCTGCTTGCTCAGGATCACAGCACTTGCAACGTTGAAATACTTACCTCTCCCTGCTCCACCGCCATGACGTAGTCCACGTTTCCTGAGCCCACTAAAGGCTTGAACCAGCCCTACCCCCCACAACTTTTGCCAAATGACCCCCAAGTTCCAATGCCCAACTATTATTATAAAGTTAATTAAGATTGACAAGCTTCAGAAACAAGAATGGATGTTTTTGGCATTAAAATGGGCACTGTAGGTGTTTTCCTGGCCTCCACTCACTGCCGACTATGCTTCCCCATTGACTTGCATTGGGTTTCGTGTTTCGGTCGATCCCCGACTTTTAGCGATAATCGGCCGACTGCACTCGACTCCACTCTGGACAAAGTCGGGTTTCACAAAACCCGACTCGATCTTAAAAAAATGAAAGTCGCTCAACCCTAGTTGTGACATTTATGACCATAAGGTGCAATATTAGCAATAGTTCCTCAAGGAGCCTATAATAGGGGAACTAATTGAAAATTTCTATATGGAGCCCCCCACCTCCATAGGGACCCAGCTAAAAAGAAGAGAAAAATAGTTCTCTAGAGACAATGCTTCATGACAGGGCAGACTGGCTCAGCTTAAAGGGAGTCCTTTCAGTACTTCTTTCCTGAATGGGCTTCTCTCCTTGTCTACAGCCTTTGTATCCGCCCTCCTTGAGACTGCACATGCTTTCTCCTTTTCTCATGTTGTGGATTTTGGTGTATAATCCCTCCAGTTGCTCACTGCTGCTATCTTTGACACTGAGAGAAGGGCAGATGGGGAGGAGCTGAGACTATAAGGACCAAGAGTTTTGACAGCTATGCTTCAGTTTTGCAGATCACTGACCCAGATACATAACTTACAGACACTCTGCAGTGGCAAAATGGTTAAAAATATTTTTAATGAGCGCTAGTTAGAATTGCGCTTGCGCTTAGCGCTTGAGTTTGCATTTAGGAAGCCATTAAACAATAAAAAACATCTCTGTGCAAAGGCTTACGTAGCCTTTAATGATAGATTGATTAGGGTGTGGAGTTTTGGATGCCATATTTATAAAAAATCACTTTCTCTGCTGTCACCTCCCTCTTCTATTTCCTAATCTTACGCACTGGAGAGGCTGAGAGGGTGGAGAATGTACAGTAATAGTAATAAGAAACTCATTACAGATCAGATTATTACAGGTGGTGGATCAGGGAAGAGAAGCAAAGAGGAGAATGAACGGGAAAAGTGATGGCACAGGTAAGAGGGAAACAATACAACAAAGATGACACCAAAGATGCTGCTATGAAGAAACTGAGTTCTTAATTCTGGTTCTTTCAATAGGACGTTTGGATAAGGACAAGGGTTTTGTCAATGTGGATGTATTTAAGACGGTCGAGAATAATGGATCCACCATAAGGAGCAAATGTAAAGTATCTATCTCTCTATTATCTATCTATCTCTCTATTTATCTATCTATCTATCTATCTATCTATCTATCTATCTATCTATCTATCATCTACGGTATATATTATCTATTATCTATCTATCTATAGATCTATCTATCATCTATCTATCTATCTATCTATCTGGAGCGCCCCCACACCGCCGCAGGGCCTAGGGGTACCCGGAGCAGGGCCTCTGGGTCTCAGTCCTGGGGTTGTCACGGTGGCTAGACCCGGTCCGTGGCCCTGTCCGTCAGTGGGGGACGTCCGGTGCAATAAGTGATGATGGTGCAGTAACGGTGGTGTAACGGTGCAGTTGTGGGGTGCAGGTCGCGGTAAATAACGAGGACACCAGGTTGCAGTCTCTTTACCTCTTTACTGGAGATCTCTCAGTCCGCAGTCCAGAATACGGTTCACCAGGCTGCGCAAGTCCGGTCGGTCCGATGGCACCTCCAGAGTTCTCCTCACAGGTGGAAATCAGTGCCCTCCTTCTTAGCGCTATGTGTTGTAGTCCTTCCCTGCTGTGCTCACGGAAAGTACCCCACAACTGTCGTGTCTGTTTCTTAAGTTCCCTCACAACTCGATTCACTGATGTTCTTCTCGTATTCCATCCCTCCCTGTTATTCAGGTTGGAACGGCACCCGTTTGTCAGGTAGGCCTGGAGTTCTTCCGGGACCCTAGAGACGCCCCTCTCCCGCAATTGCCCCCCAAGACTTCATAGGTGATATGTGGTAGACAGCCCGCCTTAAACTGACTGCCCTGCCGCTGTTTGGAGTATGGCTTGAAGCTGTATGCTATTCCACTCCCTCGGCGTTCCGGCCACCGGTAATGCGCCTCAGTAGGATGTTGCTCCGGTCCTACAGCATGACCCCTACTGGTATTCTCCTTTTTGCTTGATCTCGTTTCTCACTCAGCACAATCTATCTCGCTTCTAGTCCTTTCTTGGGTACCGCCGCTATGCTGAGCAGGCACGGTCCCGTTACGTTCTTTCCAATGCCAAGCCTCTGTCAGGATCCCACCCCTGACAGAGACCCTACTGTCTCTTCCTCCACAACACCCTCTGCCACAAGGTGTTGCTTCGTTCAATCCAGTCAGCTTTCTCCTCTAACTTCCTGCCTGACCCCCAGTTTACCCACTATGGTGGGGAGTGGCCTAATGAATAGCACCCTTAGCTCCCCCCAGAGGCCCTGCTGTGAAACATATTGGTGTCTGTGATACCTGGTCAGATGAACTCCTTCAGTGCCATCGAACGCACCATGGCTCCCCATAGTGGCGGATCCACAGTACTGCAACGACCAGAACTCTGGGGCGCTGCACTCCCCCCTGGTTAAACACAGTACTCCGGGACTGGGAAGAAAACAACAATACAGGTTAGCAAAAAGACATACAATTTTGTTGAGTGCAAAACAATAAGCATACTTGAACAAGCTTCCCTTTATGGGAGGTGAGGACACTTTAACGTTACAAACATAATTAAATATCATAGCAACAGGCTACAATTAACTCTCATTACCCAACCGGGTATTCTACTAAGTGCAATTTAATGAACAATAATTTAACATTGCCTTCAAGGAACATACACTCCTAGCTCGCTAAAGGCCTTCCCATAATCACATTACAGGGCAAGTTAACTTTTCATTCTCCTACTTTGAACCTGCAGGACCGCCTGTCCCTATGGCACCAGACCTACTGCCTCTCCTTTCTTCTACAGGACCGCCCCGTTCAGCCAGGGCCTACTGCCTTTCTCTACTATACATGGTATAGACATAACATTCCTTTCAGTTTGAGAACACTGAGCCGGCTCTACTTGGCTCCTATAAGGACTCACTCACTAACCCCTACGGGTTCACTTTCTGTCCTTAGTAACACATTATTAACTTTCTATGGGGACTCAGGGTTTACCTTCTATCCTCACCTTCGTTACTACTTCCTTTCTTTCAACTATGCAGGACTCTAATTCCTCCCCTACGGGCTCTCTGCATCTCTCTTTTTAAAGAACATTATCTAGATTTCACATTTCAAACAGATTAAACACACATAACTTTTCTTTATGCAAAAACAGTTACATTTCTTCCAGAGCATCATCATATTACTGTTCTAAAACAGTATCACTTTTCAAGTTCAGGTCAAACATCCCCTTTAAGAGGGGATCAAGTCTTTCTGAGGTAGCTCGTCTTCTCAGCCTACCAGTCTTTGCTCGGCAAAGGTTCCAGAACGGTATCTTCGCAAAGAGTCTTTAAGTAAAACCAGTAGAAAGCGCCTTTAAGAAGGTGCAAACTATTTACAAGAAAGTTTGGATCATGCACTGTTCATGATTACGGCAGTTCTTATAACATTGTGGAACAAAAAGCAAAAACGAAAGTGAAAGCAAAAATAAAAAGCAATAGGGATCCCGGGTAAACAAAGGGATCCCTTTAAGAGTTAACCCAGGACGGGTTTTAGCAGCAAAATAGCAAGGAAATAAACAGTTAACTATTTACAGTTCAGGTTTCCGAGGCTTAGTTGAACGGCTTCCAGGGCTGCACTTGGCACTTAACCCCTCCCGGCCCGGGAAGGGTGAAGTCCAGGGTTGCACCCAGTGCTGGACAAACGCCGTTAATCCGTCTCTCATGTACAGTTAAATCATGCGCAGCGATGGAGGTCTGCGCAGCTTGAGTAGGGGCATTTGCCGCAGCAGAGGTAGCGGCTGCTGCAAGATCAGTCACTGGAACGGAGTCAGCAGCTGTGGCACTAGCAGTCGCTGGAGTGGTGTCGGTCGTCAGGGCAGGGTCGTCCTTCATACCTGCTTCAGATGCGGTCCCTCCGGTGCCGGTCTGCTCCGTCTCCACTGCGGCCTGTAGCGCTGGTTGCAGGGCCTTGTGCTGCGACGCTGTCATCTCTGCTTGCAGTACCTCGCTTTCCGGCAGGGCCCTGCTTTCTGGCTTCGGAGCGCTGGAACTTCTTTCTTGCTCCGGACCAGACGAGGCTGCCAACAGACGTCTGGCGAGGCTCCCGATGATGGTCTTCTTCCACCCGGCCTCAGTGCTCAGCTGCATCCGCCGGGGTTGATGGATCAGCCCGTCCGCTCCGGTCTGCAGGAGGTCAGCGTCAACTGTGGAGGTCTGGCTGCGGTGCCTCTCCGGGTAGCTGGGGGAGTCCTCGGCTCCGACCCCACGCTCCGGCTCCGGGCGGCTGGCCATGGCGTCCTCCATGTCGCTGAATTCTTCTTCCTGGTCCTTTTCCCGCTCTCTCCTTCGTGGGCGGTTTCGTTTTCGCTGTCTCTGCCCACCATTGAGGATCAGGAGGCGGATCTCGGCTGCTGACGGACACGTCCTCAAGGGGCCGAGATATTTAGAATGGGCGGCCATTGTCTTTCGCGCTCTTCAGCTTGTTCACGCCCACTTCCACGCCCTTCTTCTTCTCCTGCGCTCTCCTTAGCGCTGTAATGGCGGCGGTTTTGGCGGGAACTTCTGGCGGCAAGTGGCAACACACAGTCCTTGTAATAACGCACAGTCCAAGCACAATAAATCACAGTTCCAAGTATAATAAATCACAGTTCCAAGGCACACATGACCTGATTCTTCAGGCTTAAGTAGATCCTGTTCATGACGCCAAGTTGGAGCGCCCCCACACCGCCGCAGGGCCTAGGGGTACCCGGAGCCGGGCCTCTGGGTCTCAGTCCTGGGGTTGTCACGGTGGCTAGACCCGGTCCGTGGCCCTGTCCGTCAGTGGGGGATGTCCGGTGCAATAAGTGATGATGGTGCAGTAACGGTGGTGTAGCGGTGCAGTTGTGGGGTGCAGGTCGCGGTAAATAACGAGGACACCAGGTTGCAGTCTCTTTACCTCTTTACTGGAGATCTCTCAGTCCGCAGTCCAGAATACGGTTCACCAGGCTGCGCAAGTCCGGTCGGTCCGATGGCACCTCCAGAGTTCTCCTCACAGGTGGAAATCAGTGCCCTCCTTCTTAGCGCTATGTGTTGTAGTCCTTCCCTGCTGTGCTCACGGAAAGTACCCCACAACTGTCGTGTCTGTTTCTTAAGTTCCCTCACAACTCGATTCACTGATGTTCTTCTCGTATTCCATCCCTCCCTGTTATTCAGGTTGGAACGGCACCCGTTTGTCAGGTAGGCCTGGAGTTCTTCCGGGACCCTAGAGACGCCCCTCTCCCGCAATTGCCCCCCAAGACTTCATAGGTGATATGTGGTAGACAGCCCGCCTTAAACTGACTGCCCTGCCGCTGTTTGGAGTATGGCTTGAAGCTGTATGCTATTCCACTCCCTCGGCGTTCCGGCCACCGGTAATGCGCCTCAGTAGGATGTTGCTCCGGTCCTACAGCATGACCCCTACTGGTATTCTCCTTTTTGCTTGATCTCGTTTCTCACTCAGCACAATCTATCTCGCTTCTAGTCCTTTCTTGGGTACCGCCGCTATGCTGAGCAGGCACGGTCCCGTTACGTTCTTTCCAATGCCAAGCCTCTGTCAGGATCCCACCCCTGAGAGAGACCCTACTGTCTCTTCCTCCACAACACCCTCTGCCACAAGGTGTTGCTTCGTTCAATCCAGTCAGCTTTCTCCTCTAACTTCCTGCCTGACCCCCAGTTTACCCACTATGGTGGGGAGTGGCCTAATGAATAGCACCCTTAGCTCCCCCCAGAGGCCCTGCTGTGAAACATATTGGTGTCTGTGATACCTGGTCAGATGAACTCCTTCAGTGCCATCGAACGCACCATGGCTCCCCATAGTGGCGGATCCACAGTACTGCAACGACCAGAACTCTGGGGCGCTGCATATCTATCATCTATCTATCTATAGATCTAGCTATAGTTATCTATTATCTATCTATGTATTATCTACGTATCTCCGTATCTATCTCCTTATCTATCATATGTCTATCCACCAGATATATTGGCTGTATTTGAAGACTTTGAATGCTTCTATAGCTCAGTGATTGAGATGCTAATGTATTTTATTTGATTAAGGTATAGCCTATGGTCCCTGGTGGGTCAGTGGTATAGTCGTTATTCTGTTATTCTATCCTTTCGTCCCAGTATAGACTCTAGAAGGTACAGAGGTGCAGTCCTGGTGGCTAGTGGTACTATCAGTGGCCAAATCTTTAGTGGACTTGAAGCCTGGTAATTGTGGTTGTGTTATAGGAGAAGGAAAGCAAGGAAAGTTAGATTGGGGTACTGTATGTCTTTATTAGTTTATTATTGGCTGGTGATCCCTGGTGGACCTGTGGGATCTTGTAAACTTTGTGAGAATTCTTGTAGCCCATGCCGCACTCATTACCGCCTCAATGTCTGAACGATAGGAGGAGGTGTTAGAGCAGGATCCATTTTATTTTGCTTGCCTCCATTTTGTATAAGTGTTATTAAAGGTCATAAAAACAAGACATAATTCACTATTCTTCATTGTGCTGTTATCGCTGATTCATAAGAACTAATTGTAGCAGGGAATGTCCTTGGTAAAATAACGAATAATGTACTGTGTAAAAATGTGTTTGCGAAACCATAGGGAGACTAGGGAGTAATACACTCCGACGCTTAGCCCATATATGGAGAATCCGCCTCCAACACAAGAATGCATAAAAAGTGTGTGTAAGCTTAAATAAACTAGAGATACTTCAGATACAGCCCTGGTGTACTGTGTCTTATCTCTCCGGTGCCGTGACGTCATCTCTACAGTGGACTCATCAGAGAGTAGGTCGAGACCTGCGACAACAGAGGTTTACACTAATTAATAAGCAGTTTATTGTGAAAGAGATTAATAACGTGATCCTAAATCCTTTGTATTTTCTTTTCCCAGCTGAATCCTGCTTTAGGAACAGAAAGTATCCAGGATAGCTCTCCTTGCTTTAATCTTGCTGATCGGTATAATCTTGATAATCTTTGTATGTGCATTCAGTAAGTATAAGATAAATGGTTCCACATGCTCACACCTACAGTACATACAGAGCCTTGAAAAAGTATTCATGCCCCAGGAACTTTTCCACATTTTTTCACTTTACACACACAACGTTACATGCATGCTATTGGGATTTTATGTGCTATACTAACACAAAGTAGCAAGTATTTGTGAAGTGCAAAGGAAATGATACATGGGTTTTTTAAATATTTAAAAATGTAAATCATAATATAATAAAAATAAAAATTGTGGCATGAAATTGTATTTAGCCCTCCCTCGCTCCCCTCCTTGAGTCAAAACTTTGTAGGGCCACCTTTCACTGTAATTAATTCTGCAGTGTTTTGGGGTCTGTCTCTACCAGCTTTGCACATCTGGAGGTGACATTTTTGCCCATTCTTCTTTGTACATTCGCTCTCGCTCAATGAGATTGGATGGAGGTGTCTGTGAATAGCAATTAACAAGTCTTGTCACAGATTATCAATGGGATTTAGGTCTTGGTCATTCACAAACATGAATATGCTGTGATCTAAACCTTCCATTGTAGCTTCCTCCTGGAAGGTGAACCTATGCCCCAGGATTGCCCTTTACTTAGCTCCTCCCATCTTCCCATCAATTATGACTAGCATCCTTGTCCCTGCTCAAGAAAAGCCTCCCCACAACATGATGCTGCCAAGGGCTGCCACCAGGAATTTCATGGCCCCATACTGGTAAATTTTTCAGGCCTCCTTGAGACTCTGTCCAGGCTCCACCCCAGCTCTGCCTCCAACCCTTGAACGTTCCACAGTCCCACCGCCCACTCTTGGAAAAATTCCACTTCTGCACCATGCCCTCACCAATCAGACATTAACAGTTCCAATTGAACACCAGATCACATACATAACCATCAGCTTTAGTTTTGGCTAAAAGATTTTTAATCCACCACCATGACAAGGTAGGCTCTTTTGGCCGGGCCCTACTCTACTCTAGCCTATTAAAAATTTCTTAACATATCCAATACTCTTTTTAGGTATATTTTTATATTTGTTTTAGGGAATGTGTCACGTTTTTAAAATGACCAATAATACCAGATACAAGGGACATTATACACAGGAGCTCTGTGTATAGTGTACAGGTAATACAGGGATCACCAGCTCTGTATATAGCGTCAGTGTACAGGTAATACAGTGATCACCAGTGACATTATACACAGGAGCTCTGCATATAGTGTCATTGTACGGGTAATACAGGGATCACCAGTGGCATTATACACAGGAGCTCTGTATATAGTGTTAGTGTACAGGTAACACAGTAATCATCAGTGACATTATACACAGGGCCTCTGTATATACAGTAGTGTATAGTGTACAGGTAATACAGTGATCACCAGTGACATTATACACAGGAGCTCTGCATATAGTGTATAGTGTCAGTGTACAGGTAGTACAGTGATCACCAGATACATTATCCACAGTAGCTCTGTATATAGTGTTAGTGTGCAGGTAATACAGTGATCACCGGTGACATTATACACAAGAGCTCTGATATTCACCTACACTGTTTCTTCCTCATCCAGCGCAGACCCCCATAGCTTCTTCCTGCCAGGACTCATTTCTGCAAATAATAACACAGTTATCTAGAGTACATTACCCAATTTTCCCCAACTTCGACACTGCACCAGATGAAGAAAGAAAGTGATAGTGTCATCCTGCACAATAACAGGACCTTTCCTTCCCCACTGAAAACACTATCCTCAAAAATAAAATACATTACCAGAGGCTACAGAAACTCTCCACCATCTTACAAAAGGGAGACGAGGTTCAATCGCAGGAACCAACAACACTGATGTCATCATGCTTAACTGTACATCAAGACACGGAAGACCAAGACCAAGGTAACCTGCAAATTATCAATCTTTCCACTTATGTTTTGACACCAGCAGAAAACTCGGTCTTGACTAAGGGTTTGTCGTTTGCCCCCATGAACACCCTTGACAAGTTCACCCTTGTCAAGGATGTATATCTATTTTGTCGTCAACTGACTTTTAAACTTCTGTATCATCATCCCTCTTTAGCAGATCAACTTCCACATGATGAAAGACAAGTCCTTAGGGATCTTATGGACTTGCTTAATGAAAATGATATGGATGTTACCAGGAGACGGTTTTCCGGAAGATTACCATCACAGGCCACTCCATCTCTTTCCCTCTTCCCGGCAGTTCAAATTTTCTTCAACAATACCTGTAGAGAGATACAGACTCTACGTGTGGACGGTAATAGAAATAGAAATCTAAGCCCACTTGAACAGAGGGCCCTCCTTGGTCTACAAAAGAACAAGGAATTCTTGGTCCGTGAGGCTGATAAGGGGGGTAACATTGTTTTATGGCCTAATTCTCTGTATTTACAGGAGGTTAAACGACAATTAGGAGACTCTACATGCTATAGACGCCTTCCTGGAGATCCTACTGATATCTTTAAAGGGAAACTGGATCATCTGTTTGAATCAGCACTCCAACATGGCACCTTGAACAAAAAGGAAGTGACGTTCTTGACAACAGACCATCCTGTGGTACTGACGTTTTATTTGCTCCCCAAGGTGCACATGTCGTTGGAAAACCCTCCAGGTAGGCCAATCGTATCCGGCATAAGTGGTCTGTTTGAGAAACCATGTATGTATCTGGACTTTTTTCTACAGCCTATGGCAATGTCACTAAAATCATTTATCAGGGATTCGACACACTTGATCCAGCTTCTTCGGGAGTTTGCTTTACCACCTGGCACTCTCCTAATTACACTGGATGTCGAGTCCCTGTACACAAGTATCGACCATGATACAGGCCTAAGAGCTGTTTCATTCTTTTTGGAACATAGCAGTACAGGAGACAGAAAACATGACCAGTTCATCTTAGACCTCTTGTTTTTTGTCCTTGACAAAAACTACTTTGTCTTTGATGGAATATTCTATAGACAAGTAAAAGGCACGGCCATGGGGGCACGATGCGCACCATCCTACGCAAATCTCTTTTTGGGGTGGTGGGAGGAATCGGTGGTCTTTGAACATGGAGCCTACAAGAAATTTTGCCAGAAATGGCTCCGCTTCATTGATGATGTCATAATTTTTTGGACAGGTACGGAGAAGGAATACTATCTTTTTCTCACTGAACTTAACAATAACCCTTTCAACATCCGGCTCACTTCACATCTCTCACGGACGTCAGTGGATTTCCTTGATTTGAAGCTTACCCTTGATGGTTCGTATATTGTTACCACCCTTCACCGTAAACCGACAGCGACAAATAGCCTGCTGCATTACTCTAGTTTCCACCCTAGGTCCTTAAAGAACGGTATACCAACTGGTCAATTTTTTCGATTAAGGAGAAATTGCAGTGATAGGACCGACTTTGATGTGGAGGCTCGGAAATTGACTAATCGTTTTAAACATCGGGGATATCCTAAGACTGTTATTTCCTCGGCTTACCAGAGAGCGAAAAATAGTGAACGGATGGGACTATTCCAAAGACAAGCACGTGAGACCTCTAGGCCCATGGGCATTGTTACTACATTTAACAATCAGTGGGGGGACATCTATAAAATCCTGGACCATAGCTGGGGAATCCTACTCAGTGAACCCAAGCTAAAGCCTCATATCTCAGAAACACCTAAATTGATAGCCAGGAGGGCCAGTAACTTGAAGGACTTGCTATGCCATAGTCACTTTATCCGTCCTACTATCAGACTCAACAGGGGTATTAGAACTATTGGCACCTACCCATGTGGAGGCTGCAATGTTTGCCAGTACACCGTAGCCCGGGATGGTCTGTCATTATCTATTTCTCCTTTCCAGATCAAACCCAGGAGGTCTTTCTTCAATTGTAAAAGCCGCTCATTGGTCTATGCCTTAATATGTGACTGCCCCAAAGTCTACGTGGGACAAACAACCCAAGAATTAAGAAGGAGGATTCAACAGCATCTTTCGAATATTGCCATGGCTCACAAGGATCGAGAGAAAGGCAAGAACATTTCATCAGTAGCGACACATTTTCTGGATGTCCATCTTGGCCGTACCAAGGGCTTTAAGGTTATGGGACTAGAGTTGGTTCCACTTAACATCAGAGGCGGAGATAGAGTTAGAAAACTACTGCGATGTGAATCAAGATGGATCCATGATCTTCAAAGCCTCGCCCCACATGGACTCAATGAGGAACTTTTATTTTCGGGATATTACAAACAATCTTAGTTTTTTGGTTGTGTCCTTACTAGTATTATCATATACATCTTTTCTTTAGATATGATTTATATATTTTTATTTTTTATTCTACATTTATTATCATTTATTATTATATTTTTTTATTTATTATTTATTTTTTATTATTTTTTATTTTTTATTTTTTATTTTCTATTTTCTATTTTTATTATTTTTCATTTTTTATCATTTATTATTTATTATTTTTTATTTTTTTATTATTTGTATTATTTTTTTCATTTATTTTTATTTTTTTATTTTTGTATTTATTTTCATCTTTAGTTCAGTTTATACCTATTATTCTGTGGATATTATATTAATTTTGTATATTTACCCTTTTTTATTTTTATTATTTCATTTATTATTTTTGCTTGTTAGCTTATTCTTGTTCATTTACTGTAATGCAATACTGGTATATTCTCCGTATATACCCCTCAGAGCCATCATCTAGTGTATATATGTATACATATACATACACATAAAAATCTGTCTTATCCCCCAAATAACCTTCCTCTTTGTCTCCATGGGCAGACAAGTCCCTGCCCTAAAAGAAAGAACCTGGCACTCAACTTAATGCTTGTGAGATTTTAATCGTAGTAGCCAAAACGTTTCGGTCCTATATCTGGACCTTCATCAGTTACGTACTATGATGAAAAAAGTAAATGACTGTAGTGTCATATAAGGCACAGCATGGTCTGCGTCTGGTATTTGCGCAGATAGGTTTAGGCACACAGAATGGACTTATTCACGCTGATAGGTGCTGTGCTTGTGTCCAGACACGGAATCCCCGCTTGTCTCTGCCCTGTGTCCCTTGCGTACTATATACAATTGCTTCACTCCGGATCCTTTGTATCCGCTAGGGGTCCTTTTCCTTTCAATACTCTCGGCCGAGAGTCCATATGCGGACTTATTATGTCTTCTGGCATACAGTGCGCAGGCGCCGACCGGCGCACGCGCACTTGCCAGTAATCCGCAATAGGAGAATCTTCTCCCCTCTTTCGCAGCTTCGCTGCACTGCGCAGACGCCGACATTCTCTATCACCGATTGGCGCATGCGCAGCTATGGGCGGCCCACAATCAGGGAACTTCTCACCTTAGTAAACTCGCTATACTGCGCAGACGCCGGCGTCCTCTGCAACGTCCGGTTTTCCTCGCTCAGTACCGGCGCCATGCTCTACATCCTGGATTCTAGATACCAGCTGTTTCTAGCCTTTTACAATTAACAGGTATTTATAACACGGGCACCTCTCTGCATTCAATGCCCCTGAGGAAGCCAGATCTCTCTGGCGACACGCGTTGGGTGATTTTATGCCCTGGTTCTCTACCCCCCTTTTTTTGCTTGTCCCTAGAATCCCTTGACATTTTGTAGGGATCGGGGCTCAGTCTTGCACTGGACGGGGTACTCCTTGTTTATATGTAAGTGTATGCCTGTATTATTATCTTAGCCTTTGGGACTGCATAGGTTACCTATATTCAGTGCACTTTACTAGGTGTTGAATACGTTATTTATATATGGGGATGTGTTTTGAACCAGGGTTATAGACCCTATTATGGGTCTTTGTATTTACCATGTTTTTTGGTGGTTTTATGTGTTTTTAAAGTTTTGTGCAGTGTTTTGTGCTTGCTATATTTAATAAAATGTATTATATTTGTATGATCTTGGATGTGGTGATCCCCAATTTATACATGCCTCTTTTCTCTTTGTTTTTTTGACTTATATATCTTTGTGGCATGTGATGGGAGATCCCATGTAGTGGTGCCCGCCTGTCTTTATTTTTACATGTGCAGGTAATACAGTGATCACCGGTGACATTATACACAAGAGCTCTGATATTCACCTTCACTGTTTCTTCCTCATCCAGCGCAGACCCCCATAGCTTCTTCCTGCCAGGACTCATTTCTGCAAATAATAACACAGTTATCTAGAGTACATTACCCAATTTTCCCCAACTTCGACACTGCACCAGATGAAGAAAGAAAGTGATAGTGTCATCCTGCACAATAACAGGACCTTTCCTTCCCCACTGAAAACACTATCCTCAAAAATAAAATACATTACAACAGTAATAATATGCCTTAATTATGCCCTACAGTAATAATGTCCAACATCCTGCCCCAGGTGTCTTCCATCCTGTTCCGAAGTGTTTCCCATCATGCCCCATGTTTCATAATCCTGCCCCATGTTTCATAATCCTGCCCTATATGATCTCCCAGCCTGCTCCAGGTGTCTCCCAGCCTGCCACAGGTGTCTCCCATCCCTCCCCAAGTGTCTCTCAGCCTGCCCCATGTGTCATCAGCCTGATCCATGTGTCATCACTCATCATCCTACCTCATGTGTCATCATCCTGCCCCATATGATCTCCCTTCCTGCCCCAGGTGTCTCCAATCCTGACCCAGGTGACTTCCATTCTTCCCAATATGATCTAGAAGCCTTCTCCAGGTGTCATCATCCTGCCACAGGTGTATCCCATCCCGACCCATGCGTCATCATCCTGCCACATATATTCTCCCATCTTGCCTAAGGTGTCATCATCCTCTCCCATATGATCGTCCATTCTGCCCCAGGTGTCTCCCATTCTACACTAGGTGTCTCTCATTTTGCCCCATATGTTCTCCTATCTTGCCCCCGATGTCATCATCCTCTCCCATATGATCTTCCATTCTGCCCTAGGTGTCATCATGCTACCCCATATGATCACCCATCCTGCCCCAGGTATCTAACATCCTGCCCCACATGTTCTCCCATAATGCCCAAAGGTGTCATCTTAATTCTCCATATGATCTCCCCTCCTGTCCCAGGTGTCTCACATCCTGCACCATATGTTTTCCCATCTTTCCCCAGGTGTCATCATCATATCCCATATGATCACCCATCCTACCCCAGGTGTCTCGCATCCTGCCCCAGGTGTCTCCCATCCTGCCCCATGAGTCATCATCCTGCCACGGTTGCCTCCCATCTTGCCCAGGTGTTATCATTCTGTCCTAGGTGTCATCATCCTGGTATAGATGTCTCCCAATCCTGCCCCAGGTGTCTCCCATCCTGCTTCAGGTGTCATCATCTTGCCCCATGTGTCTCCCATCCTGCCACAGGTGTCTTCACCCTGTACTGTGTATCACCCGTCCTCCCCATGTGTCATTATTCTGCTCCATGTGTCTCCCATCCTAACCCATGTGTCTCCCATCCTGCCCCCATGTGTCTCCCATCCTGCCTCATGTGTCTCCCATCCAGCCCCATGTGTCTCCCATTCTGCCCCATGTGTCTCCCTTCATGCCCCAGGTGCCTCCTATCCCACCCCAGGTGTCTGGCCGTGGTCCAGCGGTATCCTCTTCTCATGCATTTCAGGCGCGGATGCCTCGGTACATGACAGTGACATCATATGCTGACGACGTGCATGCCGAGGTCGGCTGCCGGCCTCTGATTGGCTGACAGCTGTTATTTGTTGCTGTGCAGAAAGTCGGTGGCTTCCTGTACGGCAATAAATTTAACTGAATGTGCGTCCGAGGACACACGTTCAGTTACTGAGCCGGCCGAATCCTGCTGCTGGGGCCCGGTGAGCAGAAGGGGGCCTGGTCTGGGCCTCCCTCTGCTCACTGGGCCCCATACACCAGTAAGAGCAGTACTGATGGCGGCACTGATGGTGCCACCACAAAGTTTGTCAATCGGGACGGTGGTTTCAGGGTGATGTACATTGTTAGTTTTCCAATATACATATCGTTTTGCATTTAGCCCAAAAAGTTCTACTTTGGTCTCATCTGACCAGAGCCCCTTCTTCCATATGCTCGCTGTGTGCAATACATGCGTTTTTGCAAACTGCAAACAGAACTTCTTGTGGCTTTCAAAATAGTCTTTCTTCGTGCTACTCCTCAATAAAGGATAGATTTGTGGAGTATACAGTCGAGGTCTCCTGTGGAAAGATTCTCACACCTGTGTTGTGGATTCCTGCAGCTTCTCCACAGTGACCATGGACCTCTTGGCAGCTTTTTAGTGCTCGCCTTGTTTGGGATGTCAGTTTAGATGGGACGGCCATAGTCTTGCACTCAGGATTTTATTTAGGGGTATGAGACTACTGGGGGCTGAATACAAATGCACGTCACATTTTTCAGATGGATATTTTTAATATATTTTGCATACCATGTTCTCCATTTCCTTTACACATACTTGCTACTTAGTGTTGGTATGTAACATAAAATCCAAATAAAATACATTTAAGTTTGTGGCCGTAGTATGAAAAAATGTGAAAAAGTTCACAGGGTATGAATAACTTTTCAAGGAACTGTAAACTGATTGATGGCTCTTCAATGCTTGCTGCCGCATCTCTGCCTTGAGTTAAGGACCTATGTTGCTGGGTGTTCTCTGCCCAATGTGAAGTGTTTGCAGTGTATGCACAGTACGCTGTGCGTACAGCGTGTGCGGTGTGTACAGTGTGTGCAGTGTGCGCATTGTGTGGGGTGCATAATGTGTGGTGTGTATAGTGTGTGTCGCGTGTACAGTGTGTGCGGTGTGTACAGTGTGTGGTGGTATTGGAACGCCCCCACGTAAGGGCAATGGGGTACTCGGTACCGGGTCCTTCGGTTCGGGCGATGTCACGGTGGCCCGACCCGGTCCGTGGCCCTTTGAGGGACGTCCAATAAAGAAAAGAGTTTTTATGGTTTGGGAAAGGTCTTTAAAGGGGAAATGTTCGTGACGCCACCTGTGGTATTCGGTCAGGGTGTCCGACGCTGCTTAGAGGTCCGCTGGGGTGATGTTATGGCAGCTAGATGGTATACCTTCCCACAGGTGAAGTGTATCCCCAGGGCTTCCCAGAAGTGTAGATGGTGATGGTGGATGGTGTGAGGCGCAGGGAATAACGAGGACACACGGTTGCAGTCTCTTTACCTTTTACTGAAGACTTCAGTATCCACAGTCCAGAGCACAGACCACAGGGCAGGCAGAGTCCAGCCGGTCTGAAGGCAAATCCAGAGTTCCCTTATCCAGGTGGAAATCAGTAGCCTTCCTCTTGCACCTGTGTGTTGTAGTACCTCCCTGCTGAGCTTCTCGGTAAGGTCCTCACAACTCTTGTAGATGTTCTAGATGTTACGTCTTCCTCTCTGTCCCCCAGATGGTATGGATAGGACAAACCCACATGACTGATGGCCTGAGGCTTTTTACAGGGACCCTAGAGATGCCCCGGCCCCCACAAGTTGCCACCGTGCCTCCTGGGTATAAGGTCGGGCAGCCAACGTGGAATTGACTGTCCTGCTGGCCTCTGGAGCAAGGCTTAGAGACTGTTGCTCCCTCGGTGTTCCGGCCACCGGCTTCTGCGCCTCAGAAGGAGGCAGCCTTCTACAGGGCAGAACTCCTTCTGGTTTTATCTCCTTGTGCTATGACTTCGTTTCTCACCCGCTACAATACAATTCTCTTTGTGTTCTTTCTTAGGATGCTGCCACACGTGGGGCAGGTGCAGCTCCGTAGCTTTCTGTCTAGATCTCTGACAGGATCCCACCCCTGTCAGGGACCCTCTGTCTGCAGTTCAGATGTTCCTCCTTTCCCGGTCTGCCTGACAGGTGTTGCCTGGGCAAAGCCCAGTCAGCTTCTGTCTCGATGTTACCTGGGCGAAGCCCAGCCAGCTTCTGTCTAACTTTCTATCCAGCCCACCAGTTTTACCCTATTGTGAGGAGTGCCCTAGTAGATAGGAGCAAGGCTCCCCCTGGTGGACTGGAGTGTGAAGTGTGGTGTATGGTTTGTGATACCTGGTAGGAAGATCTCCTTTATTGCCATCAGATGTAATATCACTCCCCCTGGTGGAAGAACGACATTACTGCAACGACCAGGACTCTGGGGCGCTGCAGTATTAGTGTGTGCAGTGTGTATGGTGTGTACAGTGTGTGCGGTGTGTACAGTGTGTGCGGTGTGTATAGTGTGTGCGGAGTGTATAGAGTGTGCATTGTGTGTGGTTTGTACAGTGTGTTTGTTGTGTACAGTGTGTGCGGTGTGTACAGTGTGTGTAATGTGCATAGTGTGTGCGGAGTGTATAGAGTATGCATTGTGTGTGGTTTGTCCAATGTGTTTGGTGTGTATAGTGTGTGCGGTATGTACAGTGTGTGCAGTGTGTACAGTGTGTGTGGTGTGTACAGTGTGTGCTGTGGTTACAGTGTGTGTGATGTGTATAGTGTGTGTGCGGAGTGTATAGAGTGTGAATTGTGTGTGATGTGTAAAGTGTGTTTAGTGTGTATAGATTGTGTGGTATGTACAATGTGTATTGTTTCTACAGTGTGTGTGGTGTGTACAGTGTGTGTCGTGCGCATGCGGCAATTGTGGTGTGTACAGTGTGTATGCTTTGTAGTGTTTGCAGTGTGTACCGTGTGTTCGATGTATATGGTGTGTGCACAGTAATAATTTTAATGAAACCTTTGTTCTGTTTCTGCAGATTCAATGATCGTTAAACAACTGAAGATAATGAATTTAAAAGGTAACTCTCCTATTTGACCTGTGAACCAGTATATACCCATGTACCTCTCACTTTATGACCCCAGAAGGTGTAAGATCATTTTTTCAATAGGAATCTGTACCTCAATAGCACTCTTACTTACAAATATACTCACTGTAGGTGCCCATTAAAGGAAACCTGACACCCCCAAAATCGAAGATGAGCTATGCCCACTGGCATCAGGGGCTTATCTACAGCATTCTGTAATGCTGTAGATAAGCCCCCGATGTATCCTGAAAGATGAGAAAAAGAGGTTAGATTATACTCACCCAGGGGCTGTCCCGCTGCGGTCCAGTCCGATGGGCGTCGCAGTCCGGTCCGGGGCCTCCTATCTTCATAGGATGACATCCTCTTGTTATCTTCACGCTGCGGCTCCAGTGTAGGTGTACTTTATCTCCCTGTTGAGGGCAGAGCAAAGTACTGCAGTGCGCAGGCACCAGGCCTCTCTGACCTTTCCCGGCACCTGCACACTGCAGTACTCACTCACCGCCCCAGCCGCAGCAGCATCCTCCTGGGCGTCTCCCTCCTCAGTGACCGCCGCACTCTCCCCTGCTCTAAAAGAGGCAGCACGAACATGGTAAATGCCCCCAGCTAACGGCTCATTTTACCTTTTTACATTTTTCTATTTTCTTTGTAGTATCACAATCTGTGAAGACTATTGATACAGCACAAGAAAACATAATGGACAAGATGAATGAGCTGAAAAGCCTTGGTAATAAATCTCTAAAATCGCCCATAATGTACATGTATGAATCTAGAAGGCAGATAGGACATAGTACAAGAGATTGGAAGGAGACAACTGTCGCCACATGAGCTTTCCCCCAACAGTGACATTATTTAGTTTGTATAGAACCTACTGTATCAGGACAATTTTACTAACCAAACTGGTGTCATGGCGGTATAAGTTATGGAACAATATAAATACCTATTTTGTAGTAATCCGATATTCTGTTGCTTAGAAATCAAGCTTTGAAGACACATACAAATTATCCTTGAAATGGATTGTGGACTAGTCCGGAGCCGTCTCCTGACCTGCTTTTCCCAGCCCAGCTCCAGGTGATTGATATGTCTTTTCCAAAAAGACCTGTCAGTCACCTGGATTAGTGCTGAGAAATGCTGTCCAAGGGGGAAGAGGGCACCAGACTAGTCCCATCTCTCGCTCTGGTCCCCGGCCAGATCTGCAAACTATATATCATCTCTGAAACTCTGAAGCATTTCAGAAAAACATGTATACCTGACTGAAATTCTTGCTGCCTGTGGTTTGGGAAGCAAGAATCAAGTGAAAGGTTCCCTATAAAGGGGAACTAGGCAATTTTTACAAAAATCTATGGGTTGTCAAAATCCCTATATAGTAATATATTATTCATCACAATTACTGATTTCCAAGATGTTGTGATAGCAGAACAAATAAGGAGGGGACAAGCACCAAGAAAATCCCAGAGTGAGTGAAAAGGTTCTTCTGCAGAACTACCCAGGAACCTTTGTAAATGAGTTGTCAAAGTCAACGTTAGCTTTACTTTACCTTCATCAAGAATGTGGTCCACTGTCCTAGCCCTGCATCCATATGGCCCTACTCACCTGTGTCTAAAGGTACCTTCACATTAAGCGACGCTGCAGCGATACAGACAACGATGCCGATCGCTGCAGCGTCGCTGTTTGGTCGCTGGAGAGCTGTCACACAGACCGCTCTCCAGCGACCAACGATGCCGAGGTCCCCGGGTAACCAGGGTAAACATTGGGTTGCTAAGCGCAGGGCCGCGCTTAGTAACCCGATGTTTACCCTGGTTACCAGTGTAAAATGTAAAAAAAACAAACACTACATACTCACATTCACGTCCCCCGGCGTCCGCTTCCCTGCACTGACTGAGCGCCGGCCCTAACAGCAGAGCGGTGACGTCACCGCTGTGCTGTGCTTTCACTTTACGGCCGGCGCTCAGTCAGTGCAGGAAGCGGACGGCGGGGGACGCAAGGGTGAGTATGTACTGTTTGTTTTTTTTACATTTTACACTGGTAACCAGGGTTAATATCGGGTTACTAAGCACGGCCCTGCACTTAGCAACCCGATGTTTACCCTGTTTACCAGTGTAAAACATCGCTGGCATCGTTGCTTTTGGTGTCAAACACGACGATACACGCCGGTCTGACGACCAAATAAAGTTCTGAACTTTCTTCAACGACCAGCGACATCACAGCAGGATCCTGATCGCTGCTGCCTGTCACACTCAACGATATCGCTAGCCAGGACGCTGCAACGTCACGGATCGCTAGCGATATCGTTTAATGTGAAGGTACCTTAAATGTCCTAGTCTAAGCATAGCGGTTGGTTGGTGGCCAAAATAATTGAAACCTGGTTCACCAGCCTCCTTAGCTACATCCTTAGCTGTTTTATATTTCAGCGCTTTCAAGACCTTCATGTCCAGATGGATGGTATAAAATCAGGTCCGCGTGTTACTATTTCTCTACTATTGTTGGAACATGGCAAGAAGCTAACGACACCTGCATTGCACAAAAATCTCAGCTGTTGATTGTGACCAGCCCGGAGGAAATCGTAAGTCTCCGATAGTAAGGACTAAGAATAGTTAAAACGCTCAGATGTATTTATGTACAGAAGGGTGGGACATCTCCATCCAGAGGCCACCTGTCATGTCCAACAACTTGGGAATCATACAATGTTGTATTGTCATTGTATTGTTGCTGTTACACTGCTATGCATTAGTTTGCCTTTTAGTAGTTTGTCTTGTATCTCTCCCTGTTGTCTATCTCTGATGTAAGTAACCCCTGCCTTCTTCCTCTTTGGTCAGTGTTAGTCATCCATCTTTGTCAGATGTTCATATCTATATACATCTCTGCTTCAGAATAATCTTTTTTTTTCTAGTTCTGCTGCAGCTTTTGCAGCTACTGCTATTGTATAATACAAGAGTCCAGTTTAATAATAAAACCTCTGGAATCTTCATCCTCTGCAGTCGAGTTGAAGCTATATGATGAAATCACTTTGTGCGAGAACTGGTCAATAAAGACTTCCATAGAAATGTTGTCTAAAGAGCCCCAGACTTGCAGCCTAGTTATGCAGTCAGAAAAGTACCAACTTTACACTGGTAGTTCTGTCTTCTGGCTTGATAGTGAGAGATGACATTAATGTGTGATTGGAGGTGGTCTGGTCATTTGGACAGCAACAGCTCGTGTGATAAGAAGTAGTGGTGCACATCCATGGATGACTATCTATTAAAAGTGAGCTGAGAAAATCTCTATACAAAAGCCATAGTTGCCAACTTTAAATGATTGCCATATTGTAGACGAGATCTGCAGATGAGTGTGACACAAATATTTTTGTCCCTGACAATGCCCCCTCTCAATTCAATACCATAGTGCCATAATCAATCCCCATCTGTTCTGTACCCCTCAATGCCTCTGTTGCCCATTTCCTGAGATGTTAGGGCACAAGAAACTTCTGAAATTCTGGGAAGATTTCAGGTGCATTCAATAGAGTCGGGGAAACTTGTTTTTTTACTCTTCCGGGAGTCTGGAAGGTCCTCTCTTTTTTCAGGAAGCTCCTGGAAATTTTGGGAGATTTACAAAGTATGACACAAACTCAAAAATATCCTACAGTGCTTAAAAACTTCAAACAGAATGGAAACAAAATTCCACATGAAAATGATAGTAAGATATTATTCATGATATACACTATTTGGACAAAGTATTGGGCCCCTAGCCCTAATCATTGAATTCCGGATTTTCATTCTGTCCCACGGCCCCTGGTGTATAACCTCAATTTCCTTGCCTTCTCATCTGCCTTTAATGACTTGACACAATGGCTGGTGGTTAGTGATTAGCGAACGTGCTCGGATAAGTTGTCATCGCATCTGCATGTCTTACGGCTGTTTGACAACTGCAAAACATGGAAGGATTGCCGATTAGTTCAAACCTTCTTTGATATTAACATCAGGTAAATAATTGTGCTCCTGCAGCGCCCCAGAGTCCTGGTCATTGCAGTAATGTTGCTCTGCCACTAAGGGGAGTGATGTTACGTCTGATTGCACTAAAGGAGTTCACCTGACCAGGTATCACACACACACTACACTTCACACTCCGGCCACCAGGGGGAGTGGTTCTATCTAGTAGGCCACTCCTCACGCTCTGGTAAAACTGGGGGTTGGACAGGAAGTTAGGGAGAAAGCAGCCCGGGAGAGTTCGGGAGAGGACCTGTCAGGGGTGGGATCCTGACAGTGGCCTAGCGAAAAGGACAGATCATTACGGAGCCGTGCTTGTAGGATATAGCGGCAGGCTTCTTAGAAAGGACACGAAGCGAGGTTTATTGTGGAGAAGTGAGAAGCGAGATCACAGCACAAAGGAGAATAGAACCAGTAGGAGTCGTGCCCTAAGATCGTGGCAACATCCTACTGAGGCGCGTAGCCGGTGGCCGGAGCACCGAGGAAGTAACAGACTCTACGCATTACTTTAAACTACGGCAGGACAGTTAACTTCAGGTTGGTTGTCTCACCCTTTTACACCTAACGAAGACAACGGAGGCAATTGTGGGAGAGGGGCGTCTCTAGGGTCCCTATAAAATAACTCCAGGCCTACCCCGTCATACGGGTGCGTCCTAGCCATATCATCTGGGGGACGGAGAGAGAAAGAACATCAGAAACAGACACAACAGTTGTGAGGACTATCCCGTGGTGCTCAGCAGGGAGGTACTACAACACACAGGCGCTAGTAGGTAGGCTACTGATTTCCACCTGCAAAGGAAACTCTGGATGTGCCTTCGGACCGGCCGGTCTCAGCCAGCCCTGTTAGCAGTGCTCTGGATTGAGGATCCTGACGCCTTCAGTAAAGAGGTAAAGAGACTGCAGCCCTGTGTCCTCGTTATTCATCGCGCCTTGCACCACGCACCATCATCACCTTTCATTGGACGCTCCTTAGCAGAGTCACGGACCGAGTCTAGCCACCTTGACAACCCCAGGACCGAGACAGAGAGGCCCGGTACCGAGTATCCCGCGGCCCTGCGTTTGGGGGCGCTCCAACTCCCACCTGAAGCCACATAGCCTGGGTTTCCATGGTTGAGCAACTGCATTCAAGCCTGACATCACCAAGCACAATGCTAAACGTCAGATGAAGTGGCGTTAAGCACAGAACTCATCTCAAATTACAAATTTGTTTTCTTTGCAACCAAATCCCTGGTGGGCTATGGCTGTGAAGTGGGATGCTTGCTTTTTTTGATTTGGTTCCTTGTACATATTGTTCATAGGCATGTGGTAGGTCCACCCCTGCTTAGATACTTGTACACCAAGAGATAATGGAACTGGAGTTAAATATAATTATATTATTAAATCTCCTCATTCTGCTCTCTCCTAGGGTGCCCTGCTGCCTTTAACCATTGGAAAGGTTTCCTGGGCATGCGCACTGCGCTTGTCAGACGCTCCCCCAGGTTCCCCGCCTTCCAGCGTCGGTCTGTGCAGGAATCTGCCCAGGAATCCCCGCCCCGCACTGTGCATAATGCATAACACAGTGCGGGGCGGGGATTCAGCAACAGGGTGGCCGCACTGCCCGCACAGGCGCAGAACGGAACCCGGCATCAGCGCTAGGACGGCCAATGAACACTGCGCCTGCCCCAGGCAGGCACGCACAGCGCAGGCGCCGGATTTAAGAAGAACAGCGCGCAGGGGGCGGCGACCATCGCCCCAGAAGAGATGAGTGACGGCAGTTGGGCGCTTCACAGAGGAGGCTTCAGAACTGCCTCCAGGTACAAAGATAGGTATTTGGGGAAAATTATAAAACGCTTTATTGAGGGAATAACAGAAGCAAAAACTAAAAGAACCACCTTGTTAGACTGCAGCATTACTGCTGCACAAGGTGGCTCTTTTAGTTTATAATGGCTGGAGGTGGTGACAGTGTCCCTTTAACTCTATACTTACAGGTTTAGTAATGAGGGTGTCTGGCCGACACCTCTTCATTACTAAACCTAGGCCTCGGTGTCAGCGGAAGCTGCTGACACCAACCCATTACCCCAATGCCACTGCACCAGGACATCGGGAAGAGCCCGAGCTAAGTTCCAGAATTGGTGCTTCAAATATAACGCCCTATTTCTGGGGCAGCTGAGGGCTGGTATTTTTAGCCTGGGATGGGGCAATTAAACATAAAAACGAAGGTGTTCAACAAGGAAATTACACAAAGCTTTTTTTTAACCTTTTTTCAAGTATCTTTATTTAGCTCCAAAAAGTATTGATTGCTGTACAAAAATGCATAAAAAATGCATGCAAAAAAAGTATGCAAAAATGAAACAAAAACGCATAAAAAAGTGTGCTTTTTCCTTTGCGTTTTTGCTGCCAACAAATTCCTAGAGATGCAGAAACGTTGCAGAAATGTCTGAAATCAAACACACAACGTGTGCACGTACCCTTAGAAACCTCTGGTGATAAGTGTTACATTTGTTTCCTTGAAGCGGTTACTGAAAAGAATATATATTATTATATTCTGACAAATTGAGGTAGCAATCACTATATGAAGGCATGAACAGCCAAGTCCACTGAGTCTGTCAGAGGAATAGGTAATGGGGAAGCTCAGAGTTTGCCACTTATAGATTACATAGAAAAGAATAGTGTCCCAGGATGCTACTTACCGTATTTTTCGGACTATAGGACGCACCGGACTATAAGGCGCACCCAGGTTTTAGAGGTGGAAAATAAGGAAAAAAATATTTGAAGCAAAAAAAATGTGGTAAAATATTTAATAACATAAATAACATACTATTATATGTGGTGTTATTATATATAATAGTATGTTATTATGTTGGAAGCTGCAGGACCAGTGTGGTGTCTGTGAAGTACGATATGAAGACGCTGGAGGGTGAGTATAAGGGCTCATTTCCACATGCGAGGCACACGTCCGTATCTCGCATGTGGAAACCAAGCTCTGGCGCCGGCACTTTGGAGCTGAGCTGTGCAGCTCCATGTGTTCCTATGCGGCCGCACGCTCCGCTCTGGAGTGCCGGCTCCACAGCTTGGTTTCCACATGCGAGATACGGACGTGTGCCTCGCATGTGGAAATGAGCCCTAAGAATGGGGGCACAGGGCTTATAGTGAAAGCACCACTCCAGCACTGCAAAATAACACTGGAGTGCTGCTTTAAAATCCCATGGGAGAACTATAACTCCCAGCATGTCCTGCAGATCCTATGACATGCTGGGAGTTATAGTTCACCAAAGGACGGGCAGAGTGCTTTATTGTGTTTTGTAAAGACTGACCTCTTAATTGTGGCAGCCAGCCTGTGGTGAGGTAAAAGCTGGAGCATCCCATGGCTGCACACACACAGAGCCCTCCCTGTTGTTGTTGCCTTTCCACAGCGCAGGACATAAGAGGAAGCAGCAGATTCTAGGTGGGAGTCTGAAGGACCTGTGATGATATCAGAAGAGGGAGGGCTCTGAGCTGCCATGTGATGCTCCAGCCCGCTCACTTCTGACATCACACAGGTCCTATTTGTGCACCACAGAAGTCAGCGTCCAGCACAGGCAGGTAGGCAGCGATCCCCTGGCCCCTGCTGCTGCCTCCTCCTCCCCCGGACACACAGATTCTCCCCGGAATCAGTGCTGGGGAAACTGTGTGTCCATGCTTAAGTTCAGCATTCATTTGCTGCTCCCCGCTCACCGCTCAGCTGATCGGTGGGCGGGGAGCAGCTAATAAATATTCACTGCACTTAATCAGCGGGGCCATGTGGTTTCCAGAGCAGCTGATTCCGGGCAGCGGGGACAATCCTGAAGTGGGATAACAGTGCGATCCCACTCGCTGCTGCCCCCCTCCCCACATGCTATATCCGGACTATAAGACGCACCCACACTTTCCTCCCAAATTTGGAGGAAAAAAAGTGCGTCTTATAGTCCGAAAAATACGGTAGGTTGAAAAATAAAATAAAGCGCAACTTTCTAAGACCTAGAGATCTACTCCAGAGCAAGGTAACACTAACCCACCATGTGGAAGCCTATTTTGCACCTCTGTCTAGCGGTAGAACATTCTAAAATGCAACCACTTTGCTCTAAAAATAATCTGATTATGTAATAATTATAGGGGATAACTCAGGAGACTCTTTGCGTGGAACAAGACAACTACAGGACACAGTTTTATAAGTGGTAAAGTCTATATTATCACACGGTGATTCAAACAGGTGCAGAGAGAAACTCAAGTCCACAACACTTGGTGTAAATATTAAACGCAGCTTAGCAGTCTATAGGGAACTTCAGAGGAAAATGCAATCACGCAGAAAGTCTATGAAGCACAGTTATTCTTGAGGATACTTGACACGAATAAGTCCTTGTTTTAGTCCAAACACAGATAGATATGCTTATAAGGCAGTTCAAGCAATGTCTTATCTAAACCAGGAAGGCCTGGGTGAGCAGAGCAGCAACAGCTTACATGTCCAGCAAATGCAGATGGAAGTAAACACGAGCAGCAGATGAAGTAAGATTACTGGAAACTGGTGTATGCAGCGGGAACTCAGAGCAGAGTAGCAGGATCACCATACAGGTATACAGGAGCAGGTATATAGCCAGGGAGTCACCAGAGTCAGGAGCTGAATGCAAGGCAGAATACTCTAGCACAGACTGAAGGCTGTGGTGGAGTTTTATAGCAGGAAGACACAGTGCACATGAGACCAAAGATGCCATCTTGGAAAAGGGCAGTAATGCGCAAAAGTAATAAAAATGTTTAGAGTCCTGACATTACTCCCTCCTTAGAAGAGGCCTCAGGACGATCCTGGACCTGGTTTCTCAGGGAATCTCTGATGAAAATGAGAAATCTTCTGTTGGGCATTGATGTTTTCCACAGGTTCCCAAGAGTTTTCCTCAGGGGGATATCCCTGCCATCTTATCAGATATTGGAGCCGATTCCTGCGAATCCTGGAATCAATTATTTCCTCCACCACAAATTCTTCTTGCCCATCAATCACCACAGGCTGCGGAGGTGGCACAACACGTCCCTGGAAGGTATTAGGAGATACAGGCTTTAGTAAAGATACATGAAAAACTGGGTGTACCTTCATAGTCTAGGCAGCTTCAGCCGGCAGGCCACAGAGCTCACAATACCGTTGATCTTGAAAGGGCCAATTAATTTCTGTCCAAGTTTTTGTGAAGGAACGTTTAACTTCAGATTCTTAGTTGCTAACCACATGGAATCTCCTACCTTGAACATGGGTGCAGGTTTACGGAATCTATCAGCCGATCTCTTATAACGTTCTTGAGCTGTGGTCAGGGATTCCTTCAGAACCTCCAGATTTTGCCTCATCGCAGTCAGCCTTTCCTCCACTGCCGGAACCGGAGAATTAATTGGAGACCTAGGTAAGATACACGGATGATAACCCAGATTGGCAAAGAAAGGTGTAAATTTAGTGGAGGCGCTCTGAGAATTGTTATATGAAAATTCGGCCAACGGCAGCAACTCCAACCAATCATCCTGGAGATGGCTGACATAGCATCTTAGATATTGTTCCAGCGTCTGGTTGGTACGCTCAGTCTGACCATTTGTCTGGGGATGATAAGCGGAAGAGAGACAGACATTAATATTGAGTGCAGAGCAAAACCCCTTCCAGAATCTTGAAGTGAACTGTACTCCACGGTCAGAGATGATCTCATCTGGGACCCCATGCAACCGAAAGACATTCTGTATAACTAAGTTCACTGTATCTTTAGCTGAGGGGAGGCCGGTGCACGGAACAAAATGAGCAGCTTTTGTCAGGCGATCAACTACCACCATGATTGTATTCATACCCCCCGATGTAGGCAGCTCCACAATAAAGTCCATTGATATAGACCCCCAAGGGCAGGACGGAACAGGTAATGGTTGTAGAAGACCCGCAGGTGCCACATGAGGATTCTTGTAACAAGCACATACCTCGCAAGAGAGAACATAGTCCTTGGTATCCTTCAGGCAAGTTGGCCACCAGAAGAATCGGCTCAGGAACTCTTGTGTCTTCTGTACCCCCCTGTGACCAGCCAACTTGGAGTCATGTACCAACTTGAAGATCTGCAGACGGACGACCTCAGGGACATAGATACGTGGATCTCTGTTATGACCCCAATGGCGAGGGTCTCAGAGAAACAAGTAAGTCTGCAACGTACAAAAATCCAGCTCATAGGGCAGTGGTAACTGGGTTGACCATATATCTACTCCTAACGCCAACACTAGCAGTAGCCGGGGAACATGCCTACGTTGGTCGCTAGATGTCTCGCGCCAGCCGGAGGACTAACTACCCCTAGAAGAGGAAAACAAAGACCTCTCTTGCCTCCAGAGAATAGACCCCAAAAGTAGGATAGTAGCCCCCCACAAATAATAACGGTGAGGTAAGAGGAAATGACAAACACAGAGATGAACTAAATTTTAGCAAAGAGAGGCCCACTTACTAATAGCAGAATTTAGTAAGATAACTTATATGGTCAACAAAAACCCTATCAAAATCCACGCTGGAGATTCAAGAACCCCCGAACCGTCTAACGGCCCGGGGGGAGAACACCAGCCACCCTAGAGCTTCCAGCAAGGTCAGGAAACAGATAATATACAAGCTGGACAAAAATGCAAACCAAAACAAATAGCAAAAAGCAAGAAAGCAGACTTAGCTTAATCAAGCAGGAACCAGGATCAGTAGACAAGAGCACTACAGATTAGCTCTGATATCAATGTTGCCAGGCATTGAACTGAAGGTCCAGGGAGCTTATATAGCAACACCCCTGACCTAACGACCCAGGTGAGCATACAAGGGATGAATGACATACCCAGAGTCAAATCACTAGTAGCCACTAGAGGGAGCCAAAAGGTAAATTCACAACAGTACCCCCCCCCTTAGTGAGGGGTCACCGAACCCTCACCAAGACCACCAGGGCGATCAGGATGAGCGGCGTGAAAGGCACGAACTAAATCGGCCGCATGCACATCAGAGGCGACCACCCAGGAATTATCCTCCTGACCATAGCCCTTCCACTTGACCAGGTACTGAAGCCTCCGCCTGGAGAGACGAGAATCTAAGATCTTCTCCACCACGTACTCCAACTCGCCCTCAACCAACACCGGAGCAGGAGGCTCAGCAGAAGGAACCACAGGCACAACGTACCGCCGCAACAAGGACCTATGAAATACGTTGTGGATGGCAAACGACACCGGAAGATCCAGGCGAAAGGATACAGGATTAATGATTTCCAATATCTTGTAAGGACCAATGAAGCGAGGCTTAAATTTGGGAGAGGAGACCTTCATAGGAACAAATCGAGAAGACAGCCATACCAAATCCCCAACGCGAAGTCGGGGACCCACACCGCGGCGGCGGTTGGCAAAACGCTGAGCCTTCTCCTGTGACAACTTCAAGTTGTCCACCACATGCCCCCAGATCCGCTGCAACCTATCCACCACGGAATCCACCCCAGGACAGTCAGAAGGCTCCACATGTCCCGAGGAAAAACGAGGATGGAAACCAGAGTTGCAGAAAAATGGCGAAACCAAGGTGGCGGAACTAGCCCGATTATTAAGGGCAAATTCAGCCAACGGCAAGAAGGTCACCCAATCATCCTGATCAGAAGAGACAAAACACCTCAAATAAGCCTCCAGAGTGTGATTAGTTCGCTCCGTTTGTCCGTTAGTCTGGGGATGGAAAGCGGATGAAAACGACAACTCAATGCCCATCCTACCACAAAAGGATCGCCAGAACCTGGAAACAAACTGGGATCCTCTGTCCGACACAATATTCTCAGGAATGCCGTGCAAACGAACCACGTTCTGGAAGAACACAGGAACCAGATCAGAAGAGGAGGGCAGCTTAGGCAAAGGAACCAAATGGACCATCTTGGAGAAACGATCACATATCACCCAGATGACAGACATGCCCTGAGACACCGGAAGATCAGAAATGAAATCCATAGAGATGTGTGTCCAAGGTCTCTTCGGGACAGGCAAGGGCAAGAGCAACCTGCTGGCACGAGAGCAGCAAGGCTTAGCTCGAGCACAAGTACCACAGGACTGTACAAATGACCGCACATCCCTTGACAAGGAAGGCCACCAAAAGGACCTGGCCACCAGATCTCTGGTGCCAAAAATTCCCGGGTGCCCTGCCAACACCGAGGAATGAACCTCGGAAATGACTCTGCTGGTCCATCTAGCAGGCACAAACAATCTGTCAGGTGGACAAGAGTCAGGCCTACCAGCCTGAAATCTCTGCAACACACGTCGCAGATCTGGAGAAATAGCAGACACGATAACTCCTTCCTTAAGAATACCCACAGGTTCAGCGACTCCAGGAGCATCAGGCACAAAGCTCCTAGACAGAGCATCGGCCTTCACATTCTTAGAACCTGGTAAATACGAGACCACAAAGTCAAAACGGGAGAAAAACAATGACCAGCGGGCCTGTCTAGCATTCAGGCGTTTAGCAGACTCGAGATACATCAGATTTTTGTGATCAGTCAAGACCACCACACGATGCTTAGCACCCTCGAGCCAATGACGCCACTCCTCAAATGCCCACTTCATGGCCAACAACTCCCGATTGCCCACATCATAATTTCGCTCTGCCGGCGAAAACTTCCTAGAGAAAAAGGCACAAGGTCTCATAGTAGAGCAACCAGGGCCTCTCTGCGACAAAACGGCCCCTGCCCCAATCTCCGAAGCATCCACCTCAACCTGAAAGGGAAGTGAGATGTCAGGCTGGCACAAAACAGGCGCCGAAGTAAACCGGCGTTTTAACTCCTGGAAAGCCTCCACGGCAGCAGGAGCCCAGTTAGCTACATCAGAGCCTTTCTTGGTCATATCCGTCAGCGGTTTAACAACGCTAGAGAAATTTGCGATAAAACGACGGTAGAAGTTAGCAAAACCCAAGAACTTCTGAAGACTCTTAACTGACGAGGGTTGAGTCCAATCATGAATAGCTCGGACCTTGAGTGGATCCATCTCCACAGCAGAAGGGGAAAAAATGAACCCCAAAAAGGGAACCTTCTGTACACCAAAGAGACACTTTGAGCCTTTTACAAACAAAGAATTTTCACGCAGAATCTCAAAAACCATCCTGACCTGCTCCACATGCGAGTCCCAATCATCAGAAAAAAACAGAATATCATCCAGATAAACAATCAAAAATTTATCCAGATACTTCCGGAAAATGTCATGCATGAAGGACTGAAAAACTGAAGGTGCATTAGAGAGACCGAATGGCATCACCAAGTACTCAAAATGACCTTCGGGCGTATTGAATGCGGTTTTCCATTCATCGCCTTGCTTAATGCGCACAAGGTTGTACGCACCACGAAGGTCTATCTTGGTGAACCACTTGGCACCTTTAATCCGGGCAAACAAGTCTGACAACAGCGGCAAAGGATACTGAAATTTGACAGTGATCTTGTTTAAAAGCCGATAGTCAATACAAGGCCTCAAAGATCCGTCCTTTTTGGCCACAAAAAAGAATCCCGCACCAAGAGGGGAAGAAGAAGGACGGATATGCCCCTTCTCAAGAGACTCCTTGATATATGAACGCATCGCGGTATGTTCAGGTACCGACAGATTAAACAGTCTCCCCTTAGGAAACTTACTGCCAGGAATCAAATCTATTGCACAGTCACATTCCCTATGAGGAGGCAGTGCACTGGACTTAGACTCGCTGAAGACATCCTGATAATCAGACAAATACGCCGGAACTTCCGAAGGCGTAGAAGAAGCAATAGACAAGGGCAGGGAATCTCCATGAATTCCATGGCAGCCCCAACTTGACACTGACATAGCCTTCCAGTCCAAGACTGGATTATGGGTCTGTAACCATGGCAAACCCAAAACAACCAAATCATGCATTTTATGCAGAACAAGAAAACGTATTACCTCCCGATGTTCGGGAGTCATGCACATGGTAACCTGTGTCCAAAACTGCGGTTTATTTTTTGCCAATGGCGTAGAATCAATACCCCTAAGAGGGATAGGATTTTCCAATGGCTCAAGAACAAATCCGCAGCGCTTGGCAAATGACAGATCCATAAGGCTCAGGGCAGCACCCGAGTCCACAAACGCCATGACAGGATACGATGACAGTGAGCAAATCAAAGTTACAGATAGAATAAATTTAGGTTGCAAATTACCAATGGCGACCGGACTAACAACCTTAGTAAGACATTTAGAGCATGCTGAGATAACATGTGTAGAATCACCACAGTAGTAACACAAGCCATTCTGGCATCTATGAATTTTCCGCTCATTTCTAGTCAGGATTCTATCACATTGCATTAAATCAGGTGTCTGTTCAGACAACACCATGAGGGAATTAGCGGTTTTGCGCTCCCGCAACCGCCGGTCGATTTGAATAGCCAGGGCCATAGAATCATTCAGACCTGTGGGAATGGGAAAACCCACCATCACATTCTTAATGGCTTCAGAAAGGCCATTTCTAAAATTAGCAGCCAATGCACACTCGTTCCACTGGGTCAGCACGGACCATTTCCGAAATTTTTGGCAATACACTTCAGCCTCGTCCTGGCCCTGAGACATAGCCAGCAAGGCCTTTTCTGCCTGAATCTCAAGATTGGGTTCCTCATAAAGCAAACCGAGCGCCAGAAAAAACGCATCAATGTCAGCCAATGCCGGATCTCCTGGCGCCAGCGAGAAGGCCCAATCCTGAGGGTCGCCCCGTAAAAAAGAAATAACAATTTTTACTTGCTGAGCGGAGTCTCCAGATGAACAGGGTTTCAGGGACAAAAACAATTTACAATTATTCCTGAAATTTCTAAATTTTAATCGGTCTCCGGAAAACGGTTCAGGAATCGGTATCTTAGGTTCTGACATAGGACTTCTGATAACATAATCTTGTATGCCCTGCACACGAGCAGCAAGCTGGTCCACACTTGTAATCAAGGTCTGGACATTCATGTCTGCAGCAAACACAAGCCACTCAGAGGTAAAGGGGAAAAGAAAAAAAAATGAGAGAGAGAGAAAAAAAAAAACTCAGAACTTTCTTTCTTATAATCCCGCTTCTGCAATGCATTTAACATTTAATACTGGCCTGGCAAACTGTTATGACCCCAATGGCGAGGGTCTCAGAGAAACAAGTAAGTCTGCGACGTACAAAAATCCAGCTCATAGGGCAGTGGTAACTGGGTTGACCATATATCTACTCCTAACGCCAACACTAGCAGTAGCCGGGGAACATGCCTACGTTGGTCGCTAGATGTCTCGCGCCAGCCGGAGGACTAACTACCCCTAGAAGAGGAAAACAAAGACCTCTCTTGCCTCCAGAGAATAGACCCCAAAAGTAGGATAGTAGCCCCCCACAAATAATAACGGTGAGGTAAGAGGAAATGACAAACACAGAGATGAACTAGATTTTAGCAAAGAGAGGCCCACTTACTAATAGCAGAATTTAGTAAGATAACTTATATGGTCAACAAAAACCCTATCAAAATCCACGCTGGAGATTCAAGAACCCCCGAACCGTCTAACGGCCCGGGGGGAGAACACCAGCCACCCTAGAGCTTCCAGCAAGGTCAGGAAACAGATAATATACAAGCTGGACAAAAATGCAAACCAAAACAAATAGCAAAAAGCAAGAAAGCAGACTTAGCTTAATCAAGCAGGAACCAGGATCAGTAGACAAGAGCACTACAGATTAGCTCTGATATCAACGTTGCCAGGCATTGAACTGAAGGTCCAGGGAGCTTATATAGCAACACCCCTGACCTAACGACCCAGGTGAGCATACAAGGGATGAATGACATACCCAGAGTCAAATCACTAGTAGCCACTAGAGGGAGCCAAAAGGTAAATTCACAACAGATCTCTGAACCACATGCCACCCTTAAAGACAAAATTAATATCCACAGGTGGGTTGGCCAGAATTACATCACCGTCATAAGCCTCCCTGCACTCCTTCCACAAGTCCTGATTGTGGATAACTCCGATGAAATTGGCATCAGATAGAATGGTCTTGGACGGGGCTCCAGGTACAGCATCCACAGCATGGTTTCGGGATCAAGCATCAGCCTTCCCATTACGAGAACCTGGACGGTACGAGATAACAAAGTTAAATTGATTTAAAAATAAGTTCCAATGAGCCTGACGAGGAGAAAGACATCTAGCGGATCTAAAGAACTCTAAATTGCGATGGTCAGTTAGCACTATGATCTGTTGTGCAGCTCCTTGCAGATGATGCCTCCATTCTTTGAAAGCCGCAATAATAGCCAGCAATTCCTTGTCTCCCACGTCGTAATTCTTCTCTGCTGAGGTTAGTCTATGGGAAAAGAAAGCACAAGGATGTAGCAAACCCTTCTCTCCAGTTCTTTGGGAGAGAATAGCCCCCAAAGCATTATCAGAAGCGTCCACCTCGACAATGAAAGAAAGTGTTGAATCTGGGTGTATCAACAGCGGTGCTGAGGTGAAACAGATCTTAAGCCGATCAAAAGCTTCTTGAGCCTGTGATGACCACTAAAAGGGCTTTTCCTTCTTTGTCAACGAAGTAATGGGATGGACAATATCAGAAAAATGTCGAATAAAGCGTCTGTAGAAATTTGCAAAACCAATAAAACGTTGGACCTCCTTAACGTTCTTGGGTGCCGGCCAGACAAGGATAGCCTGAATCTTACCACATTCCATGTTCAGCCACTGGAGAAAGATGATATAACCTAAGAACTGTATCTCAGAACGATGGAACTCGCATTTCTCCGGCTTCATATACAGATGGTTCTCTTTCAGACATCTTAAAACAGTTTTGACATGTTCTTCATGTTCCTGTAGAGAGTCAGAAAAGATTAGTATATCGTCCAAATAGATCACCACAAACTGGTCCAACAAATCTCTGAAAATGTCATTACCAAGGTGTTGAAATGTTGCAGGGGCGTTACAAAGCCCGAAGGGCATCACAAGATATTCAAAGTGTCCATACCGGCATCTGAATGCTGTCTTCCACTCATCCCCTGGACAAATACGCACCAAATTATAAGCCCCACGAAGATCCAGTTTAGAGAACACCTTAGCATGGCGGACTCTTTCCAGTAATTTGGGAATCAGAGGCAAAGGGTAACGGTTTCGTATGGTTACCTTATTAAGTTCCCGATAGTCAAACAGGGTCTCAGGGTCCCATCCTTCTTTTTTACAAAAAATATAGGTGCCCCTGCTGGTGAGGAAGAAGGACGTATGAAGCCTTTGGCCAGATTTTCACCAATATACTCCTTTAAGGCTTGAAGCTCAGGTGCCGCCAAAGGGTATACTGTTATGACCCCAATGGTAGAGGGTCTCAGGAATAATTGCTAGGTCTGCAAACACAGAAAACCAGCTCATAGGGCAGTGGTAACTGGGCTGACCATATATCTAATCCTAGCACCACAAATACCAGCAGCCGGGGAACGTGCCTACGTTGATTCTAGACGTCTCGCGCCAGCCGGAGAACTAACTAACCCTAGAAGGGAAAAGAAAGACCTTTCTTGCCTCCAGAGAATAGACCCCAAAAGTTGGATACAAGCCCCCAACAAATAAAACGGTGAGGTAAGAGGAAAAGACAAACATAAGAATGAGCTAGGTATTTAGCAAAGAGAGGCCCACTAGCTAATAGCAGAATATAGAAAGATAACTTATATGGTCAGCAAAAACCCTATCAAAAATATCCACACTGGAAATTCAAGAACCCCCGAACCGTCTAACGGCCCGGGGGGAGAACACCAGCCCCCTAGAGCTTCCAGCAAGGTCAGGAATCACATTTAGTACAAGCTGGACAAAAATGAGAGCACGCAAATAACCCAAAAAACAAAGAAGCAGGACTTAGCTTAATTTTGCACGAACCAGGACCAGCAGATAGGAGCAAACAGAATATGTCTGATTACAACGATGCCAGGCACTGGACTAAGGATCCAGGAGGTTTATATAGCAACACCCCTGAACTAACGACCCAGCTGGGTGCAAACTGAGGGAAGAAAATCCCAGAGTCATATCACTAGTAACCACAAGAGGGAGCCAAAAAGTCTAATTCACAACAGTACCCCCCCCCTTAAGGAGGGGTCACCGAACCCTCACCAAGACCACCAGGGCGATCAGGATGAGCAGCGTGAAAGGCACGAACTAAATCGGCCGCATGCACATCAGAGGCAACCACCCAGGAATTATCCTCCTGACCATAGCCCTTCCACTTGACCAAATACTGAAGCCTCCGTCTGGAGAGACGAGAATCCAAGATCTTCTCAACCACGTACTCCAACTCGCCCTCAACCAACACCGGAGCAGGAGGCTCAGCAGAAGGAACCACAGGCACAACGTAGCGTCGCAATAAAGACCTATGGAACACGTTGTGAATGGCAAACGAAACCGGAAGATCCAAGCGAAAGGACACTGGATTAAGGATTTCCAATATCTTGTAAGGACTGATGAAGCGAGGCTTAAATTTAGGAGAGGAGACCTTCATAGGAACAAATCGAGAAGACAGCCACACCAAATCCCCAACACGAAGTCGGGGACCCACACCGCGGCGGCGGTTGGCAAAACGCTGAGCCTTCTCCTGTGACAATTTTAAGTTGTCCACCACATGATTCCAGATCTGCTGCAACCTATCCACCACAGAATCTACCCCAGGACAGTCAGAAGGCTCCACATGTCCCGAGGAAAAACGAGGATGGAAACCAGAGTTGCAGAAAAATGGCGAAACCAAAGTAGCGGAACTAGCCCGATTATTAAGGGCAAACTCAGCCAACGGCAAGAAGGTCACCCAATCATCCTGATCTGCCGAAACAAAACACCTCAAATAAGCCTCCAGAGTCTGATTAGTTCGCTCCGTTTGTCCATTAGTCTGAGGATGAAAGGCAGACGAGAACGACAAATCAATGCCCATCCTAGCACAAAAGGATCGCCAGAACCTGGAAACAAACTGGGATCCTCTGTCAGACACAATATTCTCAGGAATGCCGTGTAAACGAACCACATTCTGAAGGAACACAGGAACCAGATCGGAAGAGGAAGGCAGCTTAGGCAAAGGCACCAAATGGACCATTTTCGAGAAGCGATCACATACCACCCAGATGACAGACATACCCTGAGACACCGGGAGATCAGAAATGAAATCCATGGAAATGTGTGTCCAAGGCCTCTTCGGGACAGGCAAGGGCAAGAGCAACCCGCTGGCACGAGAACAGCAAGGCTTAGCTCGAGCACAAGTCCCACAGGACTGCACAAATGACCGCACATCCCGTGACAAGGAAGGCCACCAAAAGGACCTAGCCACCAGATCTCTGGTGCCAAAAATTCCCGGATGACCTGCCAACACCGAGGAATGAACCTCGGAAATGACTCTGCTGGTCCACTTATCAGGAACAAACAGTCTGTCAGGTGGACAAGAGTCAGGTCTACCAGCCTGAAATCTCTGCAACACGCGTCGCAAATCAGGAGAAATGGCTGACAAAATAACTCCCTCTTTAAGAATACCAACAGGTTCTGCGACTCCAGGAGAGTCAGGCACAAAGCTCCTTGAAAGAGCATCAGCCTTCACATTCTTTGAACCTGGTAAATACGAGACCACAAAGTCAAAACGGGAGAAAAACAATGACCAGCGGGCCTGACTAGGATTCAGGCGTTTAGCAGACTCGAGATACATCAAATTTTTGTGATCAGTCAAGACCACCACACGATGCTTAGCACCCTCGAGCCAATGACGCCACTCCTCAAATGGCCACTTCATGGCCAGTAACTCCCGATTGCCAACATCATAATTCCGCTCAGCAGGCAAAAACTTCCTAGAGAAGAAAGCACATGGTCTCATTACCGAGCAACCAGGGCCTCTCTGTGACAAAACGGCCCCTGCCCCAATCTCAGAAGCATCCACTTTGACCTGAAAGGGAAGTGAGACATCAGGCTGGCACAAAACAGGCGCTGAAGTAAACCGGCGCTTCCACTCTTGGAACGCCTCCACGGCTGCAGGAGCCCAGTTAGCAACATCAGAACCTTTCTTGGTCATATCCGTCAAAGGTTTAACAACGCTAGAAAAATTAGCGATAAAACGACGGTAGAAGTTAGCAAAACCCAAGAACTTCTGAAGACTCTTAACTGACGTGGGTTGAGTCCACTCATGAATAGCTCGGACCTTGACTGGGTCCATCTCCACAGCAGAAGGGGAAAAAATAAACCCCAAAAAGGGAACCTTCTGTACTCCAAAGAGACACTTTGAGCCTTTAACAAACAAAGCATTCTCACGCAAAACCTGAAACACCATCCTGACCTGCTCCACATGTGAGTCCCAATCTTCAGAGAAAACCAGAATATCATCCAGATAAACAATCATAAATTTATCCAGATACTTCCGGAAAATATCATGCATAAAGGACTGAAACACTGAGGGAGCATTAGAGAGCCCAAAAGGCATCACCAAGTACTCAAAATGACCTTCGGGCGTATTAAATGCAGTCTTCCATTCATCTCCTTGCTTAATGCGCACAAGGTTGTACGCACCACGAAGGTCTATCTTGGTGAACCACTTGGCACCTTTAATCCGGGCAAACAAGTCCGACAACAGAGGCAAAGGATACAGAAATTTAACAGTGATTTTATTCAGAAGCCGATAGTCAATACAAGGTCTCAAAGATCCGTCCTTCTTGGCCACAAAAAAGAATCCCGCACCAAGAGGGGAAGAGGAAGGACGGATATGCCCCTTCTCCAGAGACTCCTTGATATACGAACGCATTGCGGCATGCTCAGGTACAGACAGATTAAATAATCTTCCCTTGGGAAATTTACTACCTGGAATCAAATCTATGGCGCAGTCACAGTCCCTATGAGGAGGCAGAGCACTGGATCTGGACTCGCTGAATACATCCTGATAATCAGACAAATACTCAGGAACTTCCGAAGGAGTAGAGGAAGCAATAGACACCGGCGGGGAATCAGCATGAATTCCCTGACAGCCCCAACTTGACACAGACATTGCCTTCCAATCCAAGACTGGATTGTGGGTCTGTAACCATGGCAGACCCAAAACGACCAAATCATGCATTTTATGCAGAACAAGAAAACGAATCACCTCCCGATGTTCAGGAGTCATGCACATGGTCACCTGCGTCCAAAACTGCGGTTTATTTTCCGCCAATGGCGTAGCATCAATACCTCTAAGAGGAATAGGATTTACCAACGGTTCAAGAACAAAACCACAGCGCTTGGCAAATGACAGATCCATAAGACTCAGGGCAGCACCTGAATCCACAAACGCCATAACAGGGTAAGAAGACAAAGAGCAAATCAAAGTCACAGACAAAATAAATTTAGGTTGCAAATTACCAATGGCGACAGGACTAACAACCCTTGTTAGACGTCTAGAGCATGCTGATATAACATGTGTAGAATCACCACAGTAAAAACACAACCCATTCTGACGTCTATGATTTTTCCGCTCATTTCTAGTCTGAATTCTATCACATTGCATTAAATCAGGTGTTTGTTCAGACAACACCTCCAGAGGATTAGCGGTTTTGCGCTCCCGCAAACGCCGGTCAATTTGAATAGCCAGCGCCATAGAATCATTCAGATTTGTAGGAATGGGGAAACCCACCATCACATTCTTAATGGCCTCAGAAAGGCCATTTCTGAAATTTGCGGCCAGAGCACACTCATTCCACTGAGTAAGCACGGACCATTTCCGAAATTTTTGGCAATACACTTCAGCTTCATCCTGGCCCTGAGAAATAGCCAGCAAGGCTTTTTCTGCCTGAATTTCAAGATTGGGTTCCTCGTAAAGCAATCCGAGCACCAGAAAAAACGCATCAATATTTGCCAATGCCGGATCTCCAGGCGCTAGGGAGAAAGCCCAATCCTGAGGGTCGCCCCGTAAAAAAGAAATAACAATTTTAACTTGCTGAGCTGAATCTCCAGATGAACGGGGTCTCAGAGAAAGAAACAATTTACAATTATTCATGAAATTCCTAAACCTAAATCGGTCTCCAGAAAATAATTCCGGAATAGGTATTTTAGGTTCAGACATAGGACTACTGGTAACAAAATCTTGTATGCCCTGCACACGAGCTGCCAGCTGGTTTACACTTGTAATCAAGGTCTGGACATTCATGTCTGCAGCAAGCACAAGCCACTCAAAGGTAAAGGGGAGGAAGAGAGGAAAGAAAAAAAAAACCTCAGAATTTCCTTTCTTATTATCCCACTTCTGCAATGCATTAAACATTCAATGTTGGCCTGGCATACTGTTGTGACCCCATTGGCAGAGGGTCTCAGGAATAATTGCTAAGTCTGCAAACACAGAAAACCAGCTCATAGGGCAGTGGTAACTGGGCTGACCATATATCTAATCCTAGCACCACAAATACCAGCAGCCGGGGAACGTGCCTACGTTGATTCTAGACATCTCGTGCCAGCCGGAGAACTAACTAACCCTAGAAGGGAAAAGAAAGACCTTTCTTGCCTCCAGAGAATAGACCCCAAAAGTTGGATACAAGCCCCCAACAAATAATAACGGTGAGGTAAGAGGAAAAGACAAACATAAGAATGAGCTAGGTATTTAGCAAAGAGAGGCCCAGTAGCTAATAGCAGAATATAGAAAGATAACTTATATGGTCAGCAAAAACCCTATCAAAAATATCCACACTGGAAATTCAAGAACCCCCGAACCGTCTAACGGCCCGGGGGGAGAACACCAGCCCCCTAGAGCTTCCAGCAAGGTCAGGAATCACATTTAGTACAAGCTGGACAAAAATGAGAGCAAGCAAATAACCCAAAAAACAAAGAAGCAGGACTTAGCTTAATTTTGCACGAACCAGGACCAGCAGATAGGAGCAAACAGAATGTGTCTGATTACAACGATGCCAGGCACTGGACTAAGGATCCAGGAGGTTTATATAGCAACACCCCTGAACTAACGACCCAGCTGGGTGCAAACTGAGGGAAGAAAATCCCAGAGTCATATCACTAGTAACCACAAGAGGGAGCCAAAAAGTCTAATTCACAACAGTATACGTTACCAAAAGGAATAGCTGCCCCAGGATGCAGCTCAATGGGACAGTCATAATGCCTGTGTGGAGGAAGCTGATCTGCATTCTTCTTGTCACAGATGTCAGAGAACTCTTTATATGCTGAAGGTAAAGTAAATACCTGTACATGTGGTTCCGTAGCCGTGGACTCAGGGACAGCTTCTGTTAACGCTGAGTTGCTCCTTGTTGGAAAGATAATCTCCTTGGTCTCCCAGTTGATAATTGGGTTCTGAGAACGCAACCAAGGAATGCCTAAAATCACAGGAAATTGAGAAGAAATTAGCAAGAAAGAAAGTTGCTCCTGATGATTAGGCTCCAACAAAATTTCAAGGGGTACGGTCTCCTGATCCACAGGCCCAGAGATTAAAGGTGACCCATCCACTGTTTTCATGGTAATTGGAGAGTCTCTTTGCTGAATTTCAATACCATGTTCCTTGGCAAATGCGATATTCATGAAATTGCCACCTACACCAGAGTCAATCATAGCTGCACTGGAAATCCACTGTCCTGAACACAGAATCTTAATAGGGAGAGAACAGTGAGAGTTCTTCTCCTTCAGCTCCTTGGGGGGTGAAGTCATAGAAAGTAAATGGAATACAGCGTTTAAAGGCAGGCTACATTCAGAGATGTCAGATTCATCATCACAGTTGTCATATTCTCCTACCGCTGCTAGCACCTTGTTAGGCCACTTGGGTCACTTGGGACAGTTGATTAAAAAGTGGTCAGACTGACCGCAGTAGAAACATAGACTTTCACGAAGGCGATGCTCCTGGCGCTCATTAATCTCGCGCCTCTGAACGGAATCAATTTGCATGGGCACCTCCTCCACCTCCTGAGAGGTCTTACCTGCAGGCTCTTTGGAAGGAAGGGAAAAGTTAGAAATACGGTTATATGCAGCAAACTTCTCCTGCCTACGCTCAGTAAGGCGAATGTCTATGCGCACATGCTGTATAAATGTCTCTAGCTCTTGTGGTGACTCAGAGCGAGCTAGTTCATCTTTTACAATACTAGACAGACCCCTTTTAAAAATAGGCAATTGTGCATAACTGTCCCAATTGGTATCTACCGCTAATCTCCTGAATTCAGTGGCATACTCAATAACAGAACGTTTAGCCTGGCGTAAAGACAATAAAGCAGATTCAACGGTTGCATGGCGATTAGGATCATCAAACATTAATGCCATAGCGGCCAAGAAATCATCCAAGTTATTTAACCGTGGGTCATGAGACTCAATCATCGGATTTGCCCAGGTGAGCGCTCGCGAGGTCAGCAGCATCATTACACACAATACTTTGGATCTATCAGTAGGAAAACGGTCAGCATGCACATCAAAATATAGCATACATTGATTCACAAAGCCACAAAATTGGTTGCAATCACCATTAAATCTGAATGGGGGCAACTTAGGTGGGCTAGCTGGTGGCGGTTGCCCAGAGGGTAAAGTCGCTTGTGCAGCTATTTGCGTGCTTATGTCCTGAAAATCCCGTCCATACTGGGCTCTATGCCTGCAAGTTTGTTTTCCTGGGCTGCCATGCGGGTGCTTAAGTCCTGCAAAGTTTGTCCAAACACTTGTTGATTGTGTTCAAAGCTTCCAAACTTCTTTTGCAGACCTTCCACATCTTTCTGCAGTGATCTAATTATGGAAAACACCTGCTCTAATCTGCTTTCTGCAGTCATTGTTCCAGCAGTCTCCTCCTTTCGGGCTAGAGTATCCTGTAATAATTATAGGGGATAACTCAGGAGACTCTTTGCGTGGAACAAGACAACTACAGGACACAGTTTTATAAGTTATAAAGTCTATATTATCACACGGTGATTCAAACATGTGCAGAGAGAAACTCAAGTCCACAACACTTGGTGTAAATATTAAACGCAGAAAGTCTATGAAGCACAGTTATTCTTGAGGATACTTGACACGAATAAGTCCTTGTTTTAGTCCAAACACAGATAGATATGCTTATAAGGCAGTTCAAGCAATGTCTTATCTCAACCAGGAAGGCCTGGGTGATAATCTCATGTTTAAGCAGAGCAGCAACAGCTTACATGTCCAGCAAATGCAGGTGGGAGTAAACACAAGCAGCAGGCAGCAGATGAAGGAGGATTACTGGAAAGTGGTGTATGCAACAGGAACTCAGAGCAGAGTAGCAGTATCACCATACAGGTTCACAGGAGCAGGTATATAGCCAGTGAGTCACCAGAGTCAGGAGCTGGATGCAAGGCAGAATACTCTAGCACAGACTGAAGGCTGGGGTGGAGTTTTATAGCAGGAAGACACAGTGCACATGAGACCAAAGACGCCATCTTGGAAAAGGGCAGTAATGCACAAAAGGTAATAAAAATGTTCAGAGTCCTGACAGATTAGTTCTTAGAATGAACAGTTAATTGTGTTAAACTTATACATAATTATACTTCTAAATTGTTTTTTCTCTTTCATCTAAATAGTCATTTTAGGCTCATTTCATATCTCCTAATTTGAAGGGATATTCTCATGTTAGTACATTGGTTTAATTAGTTAGACAGCATGACAATAAGAAGTTTACAATTGACCTTCTGTCATTCTTCTGCAGTCAGAGCTTTTGTTTTACATAGTTTACAGCTTGTTTTCATGGAGCTAAACAACCAAACCCTGGACAAGTGTGCACAGTAATTACATTCTAGAAGATGAGTCAACTTCTAAAATCTCAGCTACCTCTCTATAGGACTTAGCTGCTTACCTCCCTCTCCCTTCATTTCAGCTCCTGACTAGCTGCTGTTATAAATCTTACAAAATCACCAGCCTCCATTATTGGCTGCTTCCAGAGCAGGTCTACTAATCAGGGCTCTTACTTTCCTGAGCTCTGTGCTTGTTCAAACTCCCTGTTATCCATGTGTAAATATAGGGATAGCAGTGTATAATTCAGGACAAACAACTGATAGCCGAATGTGTTACAGCAGATCTTGTGCTGTGCTTTATAGTTCTACTAATACTATTGCGGCGCGCCCCCACACCGCCGCAGGGCCGAGGGGTACCCGGAGCCGGGCCTCTAGTTCTCAGTCTCGGGGTTGTCACGGTGGCTAGGCCCGGTCCGTGGCCCTGTCCGTCAGTGGGGGACGTCCGGTGCAATAGGTGGTAGTAACGGTAGCGATGTAGCGGTGCGGTTGTGGGGTGTAAGTCGCGGTAAATAACGAGGACACCAGGTTGCAGTCTCTTTACCTCTTTACTGGAGATCTCTGAGTCCTCAGTCCAGAACACGGTTCACCAGGCTACGCAAGTCCGGCCGGTCCAATGGCACCTCCAGAGTTCTCCTCTCAGGTGGAAATCTGTGCCTTCCTTCTAGCGCTATGTGTTGTAGTCCTTCCCTGCTGTGCTTACGGAAAGTAACCCCACAACGGTTGTGTCTGTTTCTTAAGTTCCCTCACAACTCGATTTGATGTTCCTCTGTAATCCACCCCTTCCCTGTATTCAGGTTGGAATGGCACCCGTTTGTCAGGTAGGCCTGGAGTTCTTCCGGGACCCTAGAGTCGCCCCTCTCCCGCAATTGCCCCCCAAGACTTCATAGGTGATATGTGGTAGACAGCCCGCCTGAGACCGACTGTCCTGCCGCTGTTTGGAGTATGGCTTGAAGCTGTATTCTAATCCACTCCCTCGGCGTTCCGGCCACCGGTATTGCGCCTCAGCAGGGTGCTGCCTCTTTCAACAAAACCCCTGCTGGTATTCTCCTTCTGCTTGATCTCGTTTCTCACTCAGCACAATCTATCTCGCTTCTAGTCCTTTCTTGAGTCCCGCCGCTTCCAGGAGCCTGCGCGGACCCGTTACGTTCTTTCAATGCCAAGCCTCTGCCAGGATCCCACCCCTGGCAGAGACCCTACAGTCTCTCCCTTCACAACACCCCCTGCCACAGGGTGTTGCTCCGTTCAATCCCGTCAGCGTTCTCTCTAACTTCCTGCCTGACCCCCAGTTTACCCACTATGGTGGGGAGTGGCCTAATGAATAGCACCCTTAGCTCCCCCCGGAGGCCCAGCTGTGAAACATATTGGTGTCTGTGATACCTGATTGGAGGAACTCCTTCGGTGCCATCGAACGTACCATGGCTCCCCTTAGCGGCGAAGCCACAGCACTGCAACGACCAGGACTCTGGGGCGCTGCACTATAGTTACCCAATTCACCAGAACTGTCACTTAAGGAGGAGTGCCAACCTTGGAAAAAACCATAAATGAGACTGCAAATTTCTGAATTTCTCAATAGACAATTTGAGAATACACCTCTAACAAAACAGTAAAATCACAACATTTTGACTGCTTTTAGTCACCACTTATTTTTCACTTCGTATACATTGAAATTAATTGCAAAACAGTATGCTATAAGCTCCCCTTAGTGGTGACTGCATACTGTCAACATTTTATTTATCTCTATAATGAGCACTTGAAGCTTGGTATGAGGAAAAACTGGGCTCCTACTGCTATAATTATATAGTTATTAATACAGACAGATTGATAAAGGAAGTAAAAATTTTATGATTTCACCCTATGGTTTAGTAGGGGCTTCCTGAATGTTTACTCTACAAAAAGAAAGAGAAAATAGGATTGGGAGGGAGATAGAGGGAAAGTAAAGCATTTGGGGCTAAAGCCTTTAAGTACTGAAAGCACCGCTCACAATTCCGTTACCCAGTTTTTGTCCAAGGGGGCCCAAATAAGGTAGAGACGGTCCCACATTTTATTAAGACGGGAAATAATTCCATATTGTGAATATCTTTAGGATTATGGAGAGATAGAGGAAAATGTTCCTTTCAATGGAGGGTGATAAAGAACTTTGTTGCAATGAATAGGTGGAGAAGCATCGATTTTGGTTGGGGTAGTCATCAAAAAATGTAAAATTGTAAAGACCATATAACTCTTACTATGCTTGATATAAGGACCAGAAATTTAGACCAGTAGAGGGTTAGGAGAACATAGTTTGAGAAGATATCAAATAGGGCTGGAGATTTTTGCCATCTCCACCGGGTGTCCAGAACTTGGGGAAGTTTTAGCCACTTTGTGACAGATAGTTTGCTGCATAGAATTATTAAATTTCCATTTTGTGTATTTTTCAGCTCATTTGGAGTTCTATATCAGCAAAAAAAAAAGCTCAAAACTACTGTACAATTAATGGCGACAGTTTTTTGGACCTACTGGGAATCAAAAAAGAAATAAGCAGATATTTACTACATACAGTATTGTGCAACTGTTTTAGGCAGGTGTGCTGCAAAGTAAAAATACTTCAAATCAAAACCTAAAGGGCCCTGTGAGACAAATGGATTTCTCCCTAAACGAAGGTTCACCACTGCTCTATGTTATCGCAATTTGTAGATTATGGCTTTCACTGTGGTTCGCTGGAGTCCCAAAGCTTTAGAAATTGCTTTATAACATTTTTCAGACTGATATGTATCAGTTACTCTGTTTCTCATTTATTCCTGAATTTCTTCAGATCGCGGCACTTTGTCTAGCTTTTGAGGATCTTTTGGTCTACTTCACTTTGTTAGGCAGGTCCTATTTACATGATTTCTTGATAGAGAGCAGGTGTGGCAGGAATCAGGCCTGCCTGTGTCTAGGGAAATTGAACTCACCTTCCCAAAGATGTGATAAACCACAGTTAATTTATGTTTTTTGTTCATTCACTTTGCATTTTGTTAATTAATAAAAAAAAAAACTAGAATCACTTTTATTTTGGAAAGCATTCTTACTTTGCAGCATTTTTTTCACACCTACCATGAATTTTTGCACAGTACTGTTTGTAAAACACATAAGCCATATGAGTCGTCCGCCAGGGCCGTGGGGTCCTTGGTACCGGGTCCGATACTCACAGGAGGATGTCACGGTGGCGGCGACCCGGCCCGTGGCTCTGGGCGCCCATGTAAAAGGGAAAGTTTTTAAAGGGGTTGTAGGAATAGTTTGTTCATGACGCCACCTGTGGTGTCCGGTCAGTAGGGACCGACGCTGCTTAAAGGGGTCCTCTGGGGTGATGGTATGGCAGCTAGATGGTATAACTTCCCACAGATGAAGTGGGTCCCCAGGGCTCCCGTGTGTAGATGGAGATGGTGAACGGTGCAGTGAAGAACGAGGACACAGGTCTGCAGTCTTTTACCTGGTTTACTGTAGACTTGAGGCAGCCACAGTCCAGGGCACCAGATCACAGGTACAGGCAGGGTCTGGTTGGCTTGGTAGCGAATCCAGAGTCCCCTTTACCAGGTGGAGTTAAAAGCCTTCATCTAGCGCGGTGGTGTTGTAGTCCCTTACTGCCTATGGCTTCTGATAAGGTCCTCACAGTTCTTCTCTGTCTCCCATATAGGTTAGGACACAAACCCATATGACAGGTGACTCAAGCCTTTTTACAGGGTCTCTATCACGACCCGGGCGCTATGTGTCAATGTGCCTCCTGGGTATTAAGGCAGACAGGTAACTTGCAGTTCAGCTGTCCTGCCGGTTTCTGCTGTAAGTCTTAGAGTCCCTCACAACCTCGGTGTTCCGGCTACCGGTTATCTGCGCTTCAGAGGGAGATAGCTCATTCGCAGCTGTCCTCCCCTGATGTCACTCTCCTGTGCCTCGCTCTCCTTCATGCTCACTGAACGATGTTCTTTCCTTTTCTGTATCTCTTTCTCCAGGGGCTGTAGTACCTCAGACTACAGGGCCCCTTCAGACCTTCTGACACTCTATGTCGGTCTGCTCTCTTCTTCTGTCTCTCTCAGACTGCTGTCTGGCACTAACTGAACTCTTTCCCTCCAGATCAGAATGTATTTATAGGGGAGTTCACCCTAAGCCAGGTTTAGAGCTCCCTCTTCTGGCCTGGAGTGTGAACATGTTGTGTGCTTTGTGATTACCTGACAAAGAGATATCCTTCATCGCTTCTAAGCGTAACATCACTCTCCCCGTGAGGAAAGCAATGTCACTGTGACGACCAGGACCCTGGGGTGTCACACATATATGCCAACTCTGCTAGAAATTCTCCATGGAGTAGTCAGCAAATCACTAAGCCCACTGAAGCATCCTAAAGTCAGTGAAAGGTTTCTTGTGACTTAGTGTCTTAAGAAGGTGGTCATAGACAAAGGACAGAATGGATAATGGGCTCAGAGAGTGTTCATAAGTTAAAAGCTGACTTAAACAATCTGTGTTGTTCTGTACTCGTGGCAGATGAGGTTCAATGTGGATAATGTAAAGTTATGCTTTATATGTAGTGCAAAAAAACTATTTTACCAAGAGTAAAACTAGGAGAGCCACTTGTAGAAAAGGTTCTGCATGTACCTGTAAATCACAGACCGCAATGTCAGTCAGCGGCTTCTAAGGCCAGCGGAATATTCTCATGTATTAAAAGAGGCATGGACTTTTGGGAAAGGGACGTAATACTATCACTATACAAAGCACAGTGTTCATAAAAAGCATGCTCTGGAGTTAGAAAAAGTACAAAGAGGAGCCACAAAAAAAGCAAGGGCATTGAAAATCTTAGCTATAAGGAAAGATTAAATTTTAGTTTTGAGAAGAGTTATCTAAGAGGAGACATAACTTATGCAAATACAAAAATGGCCCCTAGAGTATGGTCAAAAGCTGTATCATGTAAAACCTCCTCAAAAGACAAGAGGGCATTCCCTCCACCTGTAGAAAAAAAGTTAATTCTCCAGAGAAGACAAGGCTTCTTTACCACAAGAACTATTAATCTATGGAATAGTCTACCACAGGAGCTGGTCACAGTGGGAACCATCCATGCTCTCAAAAAAGGCTTAGATGCTTTCTTAGAAGAAAATAATCTACAAAATTATATACGTATAAATTTCTTGTTATGAATGTTGATCCAGTCGATTGATACTCAAGGATAACAAGGAAAATTTTCTCTTAGAGCAGAGTAAAACATGCAATATGGTTGTATCTGTTCACTTTCCCTAAATTGTCTCCCAGCCTTTGTGTGAAATTGAGGACGTCTTTTGTTCAACCATGACAGTAACTATTTAAACCGCTTGAAAAGTAAACGCTTCCCCTCTGGATCCACCAGGGTGGAAAACTATAAGTGACATATAAATTTGGGACTGGGTTTCCCTCTACAAATCACGTATGTGTGTGATTTCTGCCTCAACATTGTTATATTCTGTCCATCTTCTATTTCAGCCACTGGAAAGTTAGAGAACCAAATAATCGAGAAAAACAAGAAAACTGCGTAGATATGAAAATCGATGGCTGGAATGATCTACACTGTAATTCACTTGATTATTATATCTGCAAGACGTAATGACTTTTTGCTGCTGATATATTTATGACCGTATGACCTTCTTCTGTGAATAAACTAATACATAATCCAAGTAGTAATCATTAGTTTTGTTATAATTGTAACAATGCCAGATAGGCTAGGGTTAAATCCTAGCTCAGCAGGCTTTGATTATATACCTGGCTAGCTCTGCTCATAAATCGGCTAGGTGTTCACCTAACTTAGTCTGCTAGGGAGGCTGACCAGACTGGATGTGTCTTGAAGTTGAAGTGAGAAAAAAAACACAATCTCTTTGAGAAGAACCTGCACAGGCCATGTGCACCAAACTGCAAGTATCAGTGTTTGCTATGGATGATAGCTGTTTTATTTGACTGAGCTGGAGCTATCTAAGCGGTATGTGAAGTATTCAGGGTCGATACTGTTTAGTTAGTGCCTGGATAAGGCTACAGGAAAGAAATATATCTTGGTACCGTGTTAGCCAGTAGATAGAAAAATATTTAGAATTGAGAGTCCTCAGTGGTTGATACCTTTTAATGGCTAACTGAAAAGATGGTAACAAATCGCAAGCTTTCGAGACTACATACGTCTCTTCATCAGGCAAAGACTAAAACAAATTTGTTTTAGTCTTTGCCTGATGAAGAGACGTATGTAGTCTCGAAAGCTTGCATCTTTTCAGTTAGCCATTAAAAGGTATCAACCACTGAGGACTCTCAATTCTAAATATTTTTTTTGGGATAAGGCTAGGGATTGATTTATGTTTAGGATTTTGTTGTTTTGGTGCTGTGCAACCTTTGGAAAGCAATAAAAACATGTGTGGTGAGGACATCTGCAGAAAAAAAAGCAGTTAACAAAATGCAGCATTACATTACATGTGAATACTGCCTCAGCGTGACATTTTTATAAAAAATTTTATGGGATTTATAGAGAAAAATATCAAATTGCGTCATTTTATTTACGCTATTTACCAATCTCCAGAACTAATATAAACACTGTGATGTGTGGGTTGTTATGTTTACATGGATGTCCTTGTAATTTGCTAACCTGTGATGTTCATCATTTTAAAAAAAAAAAAAGCGAATTAAAAATTACAATATTTTAAGTATTCTTCACTATTTTTTAGTAATTTTACAGGATAAAAAATCTATTTTATTCTCCCTCTAGAATACAAATACATTGAAACACTTTGCTGTGCATAATCTATCAGTACAATCTTCCTGTGGAGTCAGAGCCTGCAATACAGATCAAGTACACAAAATTCTCCCCATGACATCACCAGAGCCTGTGGCTCAATAGCTTTAGCTCCTGCCAGTAATGTTGAGGATGTCGGAGAGAGGAGAGTATTTAGAAGCCGGAACAAAGCTCTGACATGGCGGGCCTGAGTCCTCAAAGAAGGGCAGTCCTACTAAATGTGAGACAATTGGAAGCTATGTCAATAACATGGATACCATGGCATCTTCTTCCTTCTACATTCCCCACAATATTGACCTCATTCATCACAAGTTGTCCCATTTTTCTTCACCACGATCAGGCCATCACACAAGGAAGGGCAAATGTAACTACTATAGGGTCCATGGAGTAAGAAGGTTCAGAGCAGTTTGGTTCAATCCCTTCACTAGAGGGTGGTAACAAACTACGCGAACTGCCCTCTCCAAACAATCTATATTGATAGCACAATTGTTGAGGAGGGTGAATCATCGGAAGGACCAGAAGAGGGAAACAAAAAACAGTCTATCCTGTCTGTCTATCCTGGATGACAAAACGCAACAACATGATTGGATGATATGGGTGTAAATTTGATCTTCACTAGGAGCTGTCTGTCTTCCATGTAAATCACTCATTGTAGGGGGATGTTCGTATGTAATAGGAGATTGTGTATAATATAATAATAATAATAATAATAATAAAGATAGCATATTTAATATGGCTGCTGTTCTCCATTTTATGGGAATATACTGACTTCTGGTGGAGATTAGATCACATACAGCTCTGGCAAAAATTAAGAGACCACCACATCAAAACCCTGTCATGGGCAGCCCAATCTCCAGACCTGAACCCCATTGAAAACCACTGGAATGTAATCAAGAGGATGATGGATAGTCACAAGACATCAAACAAAGAAGAACTTCTTACATTATTGCACCAGAAGCAGTGTGAAAGACTGGTGGAAAGCATGCCAAGACGCATGAAAGCTGTGATTAAAAATCATGGTTATTCCACAAAATATTGATTTCTGAACTCTTCCTGAGTTAAAACATTAGTATTGTTGTTTCTAAATGATTATGAACTAGGTTTTTTTGCATTATTTGAGGTCTGAAAGCACTGTTTGTTTTTTTTAATTTTGACCATTTTTCTTTGTCAGAAAAAAACCCAAAATGTATTGCTTGGAAATTCAGAGACATGTTGTCAGAAGCTTATAGACTAAAAGATCAATTTACATTTTACTCAGAAATATACCTATAAAGGGAAAAATCAGACAATCTGAACATTTTGCAGTGGTCTCTTAATTTCTGCCAGAGCTGTACATACCTTATTATCTGTAATGTGCCACTGTTTCTTCTCATACATTTCTCCTACTATTAACATAGCTTCTCGTCTACGCCACTTCAAGGACTGGTACTGTCACGGATCCCACGGGATCCCACCACTATGTAACGGTTCACGGGGAAGATACCTTTATCATCCCCACCACTCACACCAATTTGTCATGAACCAGGGTTATTTGGTTGCACCTGGTTCCTTCTGAAGGGGATTTATCTATATCCCACTTACCAGTTCTGGTTTGGAACTTGCAGCTCTCTGGCACCCCCCTTACCCTCAGGTCAGTCAGGGTAGTGCACCTAGGGTAATTAGTTGCCAGAAAGGCTGCCTGATATGTACTGGCTATTGGGCACGCTGCAGCGAGGGCAATATAACTACTCCCACACAGGCAGGAACAATAATTATCAATGCCGCCAGTCGCTGCAAAGACGCCCAATTGCACAGGACAAAGTATGCTGCCATCAGCTCCGATTTTCCAAGGATTAACGGGTCCGGAGCCAACCCAAATCAGTAGCAGAATTCACTTCCGAGGACGCGACAGTTCGTTTAGAGCATGGAGAGACAAGTTAGTAATTTTATATTTTACTCCAAAAAAATGTAAGCAGTGTTTACAAAGTATAAAAAGATGTTACAATGGAGACAATATCATACGTATAATACAAATTACAAATAAAATGGGATTAAAATTGAAAAGAACACTTACAGGTCGTTATGTCATTGTATCATCTTGACTTGCCGTGTGCTGGGAGGGAAGGGTGAGCATATACAATGCCTACAAGTAGTATTCAACCCCCTGCAGATTTAGCAGGTTTAATAAGATGCATATAAGTTAGAGCCTTCAAACTTCAAACATGGGCAGGATTTATTAACAGATGCATAAATCTTACAAACCAAAAAGTTTTGTTGCTCAGTTAAATTTTTATAAATTTTAAACATAAAAGTGTGGGTCAATTATTATTCAACCCCTAGGTTTAATATTTTGTGGAATAACCTTTGTTTGCAATTACAGCTAATAATCGTCTTTTATAAGACCTGATCAGGCCTGCACAGGTCTCTGGAGTTATCTTGGCCCACTCCTCCATGCAGAACTTCTCCAAGTTATCTAGGTTCTTTGGGTGTCTCATGTGGACTTTAATCTTGAGCTCCTTCCACAAGTTTTCAATTGGGTTAAGGTCAGGAGACTGACTAGGCCACTGCAACACCTTGATTTTTTGCCTCTTGAACCAGGCCTTGGTTTTCTTGGCTGTGTGCTTTGGGTCGTTGTCTTGTTGGAAGATGAAATGACGACCCATCTTAAGATCCTTGATGGAGGAGCGGAGGTTCTTGGCCAAAATCTCCAGGTAGGCCATGCTATCCATCTTCCCATGGATGCGGACCAGATGGCCAGGCCCCTTGGCTGAGAAACAGCCCCACAGCATGATGCTGCCACCACCATGCTTGACTGTAGGGATGGTATTCTTGGGGTCGTATGCAGTGCCATCCAGTCTCCAAACGTCACGTGTGTTGTTGGCACCAAAGATCTCGATCTTGGTCTCATCAGACCAGAGAACCTTGAACCAGTCAGTCTCAGAGTCCTCCAAGTGATCAAGAGCAAACTGTAGACGAGCCTTGACATGACGCTTTGAAAGTAAAGGTACCTTACGGGCTCGTCTGGAACGGAGACCATTGCGGTGGAGTACGTTACTTATGGTATTGACTGAAACCAATGTCCCCACTGCCATGAGATCTTCCCGGAGCTCCTTCCTTGTTGTCCTTGGGTTAGCCTTGACTCTTCGGACAAGCCTGGCCTCGGCACGGGAGGAAACTTTCAAAGGCTGTCCAAGCCGTGGAAGGCTAACAGTAGTTCCATAAGCCTTCCACTTCCGGATGATGTGCCCAACAGTGGAGACAGGTAGGCCTAACTCCTTGGAAAGGGTTTTGTACCCCTTGCCAGCCTTGTGACCCTCCACGATCTTGTCTCTGATGGCCTTGGAATGCTCCTTTGTCTTTCCCATGTTGACCATGTATGAGTGCTGTTCACAAGTTTGGGGAGGGTCTTAAATAGTCAGAAAAGGCTGGAAAAAGAGATAATTAATCCAAACATGTGAAGCTCATTGTTCTTTGTGCCTGAACTACTTCTTAATACTTTAGGGGAACCAAACAGAATTCTGGTGGGTTGAGGGGTTGAATAATAAATGACCCTCTGAAAAGACTTTTCACAATTTAAAAAAAAAATAAACAAAGAAATAACATTCTTTTTTGCTGCAGTGCATTTCACACTTCCAGGCTGATCTACAGTCCAAATGTCACAATGCCAAGTTAATTCCAAATGTGTAAACCTGCTAAATCTGCAGGGGGTTGAATACTACTTGTAGGCACTGTATCCTGATTCATAGCACCCCTCTGTACAGCAGCCGGACCTCAGACAAAAGACACTGCAAGAATGCTGTCTCACTAAGTCATTCCTACCCCAAAACCCAGGCACTCCCCCTGTGGTGACATCACTTAGTGGCTGACACCTCCCCTTTACTTAGAATATGAAAACTATTTTTACGCATATCTTGCTGTATGAACCTCGTATAAGAAAGACACGATGATGTGCCCCACATCATGGAGATTCTTTTAAATGTACACATGAAGTAATTACCTGAACCACTTATGAAGAAATCCATGCTTTGCACTCATTGCGTTTAGCTGCTAGCGCTTTCAGTGAGTGATAGATCTATCGATGGACATCCGGAATATATAATTCTTATATCTCTAGCCCGGATCGGTGCCCATATATATCATGTTAATAGAACAAAGGATCTCATGCAGTTTGGAAGGGGCTATACCAGTTTTGGCTGGAATTGGTTGGGAGGAGGGAATGAGTAGTTTTAGGGAGATTTGCCTGCTGCAGCTATAAGCCATAAACTGCTCTCACATTGGTATCAAGTTGCACAGAGTGTCTGCCACAGGGCTTTGTCTTTGTATGAGCGAATGCAGAGAGGGAGAAAGGGGGGTCAAATCTGCAGCGTGTGTCTGGAAAGCCATGTAACCTTCTGAAACTAAACTCACATTATGTCATTTTTACATTTTCGTGACAGGTATGACTAAATATGTAGTAATTTGTGCTTATTCTTACAAAATTGCTAATACTAGTAAATATTTTATAAATATCTGCTGCTTTTTCTATGTAACCCTAAAGCAGTATGATGTAAGGACTGAGACCCCCTATTTCAACGTTGTAAAACGCACTAAGCTGTGTTGCTATCTCAATAAAGGCAGTGTTTTATTAGCAGGAGATTATCTCTACAGGACTAGGTGTATGTGCCTCCTAGTCAACTGCTCTATCTAACCCCTCACCCACCACTGATTGGCAGCTTGATCTAAATGTACAGCGTACAAAGAAAGCTGCCAATCAGTGGTGTGGGCGGGGTTATACAGCACTGCTAGATCTGCAGCAGAGAAAACAGAAAATAGGGAGTGTATCAAAATGACAGCATGCAGACCAGTAAGTGACACATTGCTGGAATCAAAGTCTCAGCCTCTGCATCATGCTGCTCTCAGATTTCATAGCAAAAAACTAGAGTGACGCATCAAGGGTTGAAGAACTTGGAAAAAATTGTTGAGAGTTGAATAAAACAAAGACATTTGGCTGTAGGAGAACAGAGAAGAGCAGAGGTGTTAGTGAACGGAGATGCCTCTGATAATGCAGATGATTGACAGACTGAAAAGCATCAATTGTTTTTGTTCTGTTGACAGTAGATCTGTACTTGATGGATTATTGCTCATTTGAGAAGAAATTTTAGGAATTGCCCCTTCTACCAATAATAAACAACAACGGACGTCAGGACAGAGACAAAAAAAAAAACAAGTAATAAAATGTCTCTGTATCAAACTAGATCTGGATTGGTTGTGTGATGTAGGGTGAGGAGTAATATTCCCAACATGATATTAGAGATCACAGAATTGAGGTGGCAATACCACATTAATGCAGTATATAGTGAAAATTACTGCAGAGTGGGCTTCACATGAGGTCCAAGTTGGCTGCTATAGGGGTCTGCTGAAGAGAAGTGTAAGAGTAACAAGATGGCAGCAACTAGGATTTTGGCAGGCCCCCAGCTCCTAAGATAACCTATAGTGTTGCGGAGAGCCAATGGGAACTGATGCGTACACCCAAAGCAGCAATCGCAGTGTTTAAGCGCCATTGGCGGAGATTGACAGCAGCATAAATGGTGAAAGGTTCTGGGCAGAACTCACTCTGGCAGTCACTATTCCAAGCAGATGCCAGCTGTGTCTGTTAAGGGGTCAATATCTGTCACTTCCAGTTCACGACAACACGCCATAAATTTATAAAACTTGGTTATCGTCGGCTTTAGTCTGTACATATGTGCTTTTATGGTTACTTATTCTAGCTTTGATCTTCAACATAGTTTTGCCTATGTAAATTAGGCCACTTGGCAAGAAAAACTCGATGCACATGTATATCTACGTCTGATGTAATATCGTTTACCTTTACCATATTACCACAATATGCACGGGGGAAGTTGCCAGGTTTTAGAGTTTCATAACATATTTGGAAAGTCCCTTTATATATCCCAGTTTATCTTTTAAACAAAGGCCTCTTTTATGGGACATCAGAGGAGCGCTCATAAATTCTGCAACAGTTGAACAGCCCTTGGTGTACGGTTCGTAGTATACTGCATGTTATTACTAGCTCATGTGGACTAATTTACATAGGCAAGACATAGGAAAGCTAGAATACATAAGCACAAATGCACAACTCACCCAGGCAGGGCCGGCTCTAGGTTTTCATGGGCCCTGGGTGAGGGCCGTAGTCGTGGCTGAGAATATCTGGTAAGGCAATATTGCCTTGCACTGGCGTGTACTCCGGAGGACAGAGAATGAACTTCAATCCAATATTGTGGCCAGCATGCAGCCAGCGGGTAAGGAAAGGGTGAATCAAACACCCGAAACCCCGCCCATATGACCCAAAACCGGTCTCGCCAAATTCAGGTGACAGGTTCCCTTTAAACTAGAAACTTTACTTGTATCCAATCGCAGCACATCCACATTAGTTACAGCACCAACACAGAGAACGACATCTGCACTTTGGGATGAACGTTGGGGTGCAGAGAATAAGCAAGGGACGCAGAAAAGTGCAGTTTTCTTTACCTGTACTTCTTGGTAGATGAACATGCAATCCGGGGTACCAATTATAGATGACAGAAGAACCCCGGCTAGCCTGGAAGCATTCAGGGGGTCCAACTTGCCAGGTGGGGTTGGAGCCCTTCCTGCTGCGCTCTCTTTTCGGGTCCCAGCTGCCTGTAGCTAAGCTGCTGCCCTCTCCTGCATGTTGGTTTTGACCTGTATAGCAGACAGCGCGAGCCTATCATGGGCACTGCCTTTCACTGTAGCCAGGGAGCTTGCAATGCTCTGCCCTCCAGACTCGGCTGTCAGGGCGTACAGCACCCACACAGCTAAGGACTCTGTTGTCCTTCTTGTCAGCGCTCCGCTCCTGGGTCAGCTCTGATACAGCTGCAATTCCCCAGAGCCCTTGTCTCCACTCCTCTCTCTCCCCTCTCCTCAGACTAACTCCCTAACAGTCAACACTAACTCCACCTCCCAACCAGAGAGAGCAGCTCCCCAGAAGTCGGGTCTAGAGCTCCCCCTTCTGGCCTGGAGTAGGAATTGTGATGCATGCTGTGTATTACCTGGCATGTGGACCTCTTCCTGCTTCCAGGCATGACATCACCCTTCAGAGGTAGGCAATGTCACCTTGGCAACCGGACTCTGGGGTGCCACATTCCCCCCTAGTTAACTTCAGTACATCCCGGACTGATAAAACAGAACAAGAACAGTTAATAACAACAATAAATGAACATATACATAGTCTTAAAAATTAAAAAAATTACAAAAACCCTAAAAGGAAAGCAATGACACAGTTACTGCAGCGCCTAGTCCTTACGCTGCCATCCAGGAATTGTCTTTGTCCGCGTACCTTTGTGTGTCAACCCTGGGCGTGGCTACAGGGCACTCTGTAGGTGAGCCTGGTTTTTGGCCATGCCAGCAGCTTATTTTCAAGGCCAAGTCGGGGTAGCTATTTACAAGTAAGGTCCTGGCCACACATAGTCCTGTGGCCCAATTGTCCTTCAACAGGATATTACTTATATTTAAAAGTTCATACAGTAAGTCTCTCTGGCTGTCATGCTTAACGGTTGCAATTATACACATTTATTAACCTCTTTACTTTTTAGTCCCTATACCGGGCTGGGACCTGACCTCTCACACTACAGGTGGATCTACGCGGTACAGGTATCCCTAATGATCTAGCTTGGTCTAGTGTGTTTGTTGTTGATGTTGTGGACCCACTAGTGTCTGTGCTACTGGTGGGCCTGTATTTTACTGGTAAACTGGGCAGCCATCTGCAACTTCTTACACTCACCATGGGTCTGACAGATTCACCGCTAGCAGGGGGTAGATTTTCGCGTTCTACTACAGATGTGGCATCTGTTACTGGAGCCGATGGGTCTAGAGTCTCTGCTGCTTCAGGTGCAGTAGACTGGGGAAATATCAGGACAGGTACTATGATGGCTTGATTCACCTGCGTCCAAGATCGGGGAAAGTCTCCAAGAATGGTACAGATCTTCTCTTCCACCTTTTTTATGGGTTGAGGGGCATCTTGGTCTCCCTCTTTGTTTCTCAATTGGTCAGGGCATAGTTTCAGATGATCCATCGACACTGCTGCTGAGGTTTCTCCCTCCTTACTGACGAGGCATACCTTGGTATTATCAAAGTTTGAAGGCATGATGGTGTATGGTTCAGCCTCCCACTGATCGTCCAGTTTGTGCATCCTCCTCTTTCTTTTGAGGACTTATTCTCCTGGTACTAAAGGAGTAGCCGGAGTTTGTTGGTTGTAGCTCTTTTCCTGTCTCTGCCTGGCCTGGGACAAACTTCATTCCACGCACTCTTGCACTTTGAGGTATTTGCGGTATTGCTGCTGCTCTATATCCCATTCGGCATCAGATCCAGCAACATCTCTGGCCACAGGTTTCACTCTTCCAGAGGCAAGGTCTTCAACAGGTCAATTACCACCTGGTTTATTTTCTCGCACATGCCATACAGGTTACACAACTCCTGCAACACTTCTGCCTCAAAGGCTGGGCCTTGGTTGGTGAGCACTTGTTCAGGGTAACCATGTGGTCGATAAAAGTGTTCTTGAAATGCTTTGGCTGCTCTCTTCGCGGTTTGGTCTTTGACAGGCACAACTACCAGGAACCTTGAGTAATTATTACTAGTGTTGAGCATTCCGATACCGCAAGTATCGGGTATCGGCCGATACTTGCGGGTATCAGAATTCCAATACCGAGATCCGATACTTTTGTGGTATCGGGTATCGGTATCGAAACAACATTAATGTGTAAAAGAAAGAATTAAAATAAAAAATATTGCTATACTCACCTCTCCGACGCAGCCTGGAGCTCACCGAGGGAACCGGCAGCATTCTTTGCTTAAAATGCGCGCGTTTACTTCCTTCCGTGACGTCACGGCTTGTGATTGGTAGGCATTCAGGATTTTAAAATTACGTTCCGGCTTGTGATTGGTCGCGTCGCGGTCACATGGGCGACGCGACCAATCACAAGCCGTGACGTCACGGGAGGCAGGAAACGCGCGCATTTTAAAATTACGTCCCGGCTTGTGATTGGTTGCGTGCCGCCCATGTGGCCGCGACGCGACCAATCACAGCAAGCCATGACGTAATTTCAGGTCCTGAATGCAGAATTCTGCATTCAGGACCTGAAATTACGTCACGGCTTGCTTGTGATTGGTTGCGTGCCGCAACCAATCACAAGCTGGGACGTAATTTTAAAATGCGCGCGTTTCCTACCTCCCGTGAAGTCACGGCTTGTGATTGGTCGCGTCGCCCATGTGACCGCGACGCGACCAATCACAAGCCTGAACGTAATTTTAAAATCCTGAATGCCTAGAATTAGGCATTCAGGACCTGAAAATTACGTCACGGCTTGCTGTGATTGGTCGCGTCGCGGCCACATGGGCGGCACGCAACCAATCACAAGCCGGGACGTAATTTTAAAATGCGCGCGTTTCCTGCCTCCCGTGACGTCACGGCTTGTGATTGGTCGCGTCGCCCATGTGACCGCGACGCGACCAATCACAAGCCGTGACGTCACGGGAGGAAGGAAACGCGCGCATTTTAAGCAAAGAACGCTGCCGGTCCCCTCGGTGAGGTCCAGGCTGCGTCGGAGAGGTGAGTATAGCAATATTTTTTATTTTAATTCTTTATTTTACACATTAATATGGATCCCTGGGCCTGAAGGAGAGTTTCCTCTTCTTCAGACCCTGGGAACCATCAGGAATACCGTCCGATACTTGAGTCCCATTGACTTGTATTGTTATCGGGTATCGGTATCGGATTAGATCCGATACTTTGCCGGTATCGGCCGATACTTTCCGATACCGATACTTTCAAGTATCGGACGGTATCGCTCAACACTAATTATTACTATTATTATTATTATTATTTATATAGCACCATTAATTCCATGGTGCTGTACATGAGACAGGGTTACATCAAAATATAAATATCACTTACAATAAACAAACTAACAATGATAGACTGATACAGAGGGGAGAGGGCCCTGCACTTGCGGGCTTACATTCTACAGGATAATGGAGAAGGAGACAGTAGGTCGGGGGTTGCAATAGCTCCGATGGTGTTGAGGTGGCCGTGTGGTCATTACAGGTTGTAAGCTTCTTTGAAGAGATGGGTTTTAAGGTTTCTTTTGAAGGATTCAAATGTGGTGGATAGCCAGACGTGTTGGGGCACAGAATTCCAGAGGATGGGAGATATTCGGGAGAAGTCTTGGAGGCGATTGGGTGAGGAGCGAATAAGCCTGGAGGAAAGAATGAGGTCTTGGGGGTGACTGGAGATTACGTTAGGGAAGATATTGTTAGATTAATACGGAAATATACGGAGGAGAAAGGTTATGGATGGCTTTGTAGGTCAGTGTTAGTAGTTTAAACTGGATACGCTGGGAAATTGGGAGTCAGTGAAGGGATTTGCAAAGAGGTGAAGCAGGAGTGTAGCGAGGAGATTAATTAGTTGGGCAGCAGAGCTAAGGTAGGACTGGAGAGGTGCAAGGGTGTTAGCAGGGAGGCCACAAAGGAGGATGTTGCAGTTGTCGAGGCGAGAGATGATTAGGGCATGCACAAGCATTTTGGTAGAGTGAGGGTTGGGGAAAGGAGTTATTCTGGAAATATTTTTGAGCTGGAGGCGACAGGAGGTGGCGAGAGCTTGGATGTGCGGTTTAAAAGACAGGCCAGAGTAGAGGGTTACTCCAAGGCAGTGGATTACCAGGACGGGGGAAAGTATGAATTCATTTATTGAGATAGATAGATAGATAGATAGATAGATAGATAGATAGATAGATAGATAGATAGATAGATAGATAGATCAGGTAGGGAAGATGTGCGAGGTGGATTGAAGATAATTAGTTCTGTTTTGTCCACAATGAGTTTGAGGAAGCGAGGGGAGAAGAAGGAGGATATGGTTGATAGACACACTAGGATTCTGGACAGCAGAGAGGTGACATCTGGGCCACAGAGATAAATCTGAGTGTCATCAGCACATATATGGTACTGGGAGCCATAAGACTGGTAATGGTCAATTATGGTCAGGGTGTAGGTGTAGCCAGTCGTACTCGGAGTCAACTTCACTTGATCCAAAGCAACCAGTTCAAGAAGTTGTTTGGTGACTATGGGCTCTAGGGGAGCCCTCTGGCTATCACAGTCTTTCTGTCTCAGTTTGCATGGACCACATTCTCGACACCATTTCTCAATTGCTTTCCTCATGCCAACCCAGTAGAATCACTCACGTAGCAGGACTTCCAACTTCTTCCACCCGAAGTGTCCTGCTACATCATGGTATGCTTTTAAGACCATTGGCGCATCCCGCTTCGGGACTACCACCTGCCAGACCACTTTGTGTGTTCGGGAGCTTCCCCTTATAGATGAATAGCTTGCCCTTCTCCTTCCACAACTGTTGGGTCTCTTGTGGAGCATCTGGACAAGGGTGCAAATCAGCTTGTGTCAGCAATTCCTTTACTAGGCGGACTGCTGGGTCGCTATCCTGCATCTCTGCCCATCCATGGTGGGGCAACGGGTTACACGTGGCCTCTTGCATGACATAGCGCTTGTCCCTCATGCAATGGGGCACTGGGCCGCCTCGTGGCGGTGGAAGGATGGTAACTCGATTTCTTCTAGCTCTTCCAGATCTTCTTCCCATCTGGTAAATTGGACTTCCTGGACAGGGCATCAGCATTATCGTTCTTATGCCCCGCTCGGTACTTGATGGTAAACTTATAGTTGGACAGCCGGGCCATCCATCGCTGTTCTAATGCACCTAGCTTTGCAGTTTCCAAGTGAGTTAGCGGATAATTGTCCGTGAAGACAGTAAACTTAGCTGAAGCCAGGTAGTGTTTAAATCGCTCGGTCACAGCCCAGACTATGGCGAGAAACTCGAACTTGAAGGAACTATAGTTGTCAGGGTTCCTTTCAGTGGGACGAAGCTTCCTGCTGGCATAAGCAATCACTCTCTCTCTGCCTTTCTGCACTTCTGACAGCACTGCTCCCAATCCCACGTTGCTGGCGTCAGTGTAAAATATAAATGAATGGTCATTATTATTATTATTATTTATATAACACCATTAATTCCATGGTGCTGTACATTAGAAAGGGGTTACATACAGAGTTATAGATATTTTTTACAGTAAACGAATTTACAATGACAGACTGGTATAGAGGGGAGAGGACCCTGTCCTTGCGGACTTACGGGATAATGGGAAAGAGACAGAAGGTCGGGGTCATTGTCAGGGTAGGCCAGGACTTCATCTCCCGTGAGAGCCAACTTCAACCGGGTGAAGGATTCTTCTATCCTGTTGTTCCACTCAAACGGAGGACTCTTGTTCTTGGCCTTCTTGGGTTGGCCCACTAGGAGGTCTTGCAGGGGTTCAACTATCTTAGTGAAACCCTTGATAAATCTCTGGTAGTAGCCTACCAACCTGAGGAAGTGCCGTACTTCATGAATGGTGTTGGGTCTTTGCCAGTCCCTGATAATGGTGACTTTGTCAGGGTCTGGTGCCACGCCATCCGCGCTTACTACATGGCCTAGGCACTGCACCTTGGGCTTCAAAAGGTGACATTTGGACGGCTTCACTTTCAGGCCTAAGTTGGACAGGGCTTTGAACACCTCGGCCAGGTGCTTCAAGTGGTCTTCATAGGTCTTGGAGAAGATGACATCATCCAGGTTTAATAGAACCGTTTTGAAGGTCTTGTGCCCGAGGCAACACTCCATCAACCTCTGGAATGTCCCCGGTGTGTTGCAAAGCCCGAATGGCATGCATTTGAATTCGCATAAGCCCATGGGTGTTGTGAAGGCGGTCTTCTCTGTGTCCGCCTTTGCCATGGGAACCTGCCAGTACCCACTGGTGAGTTCCAAGGTGGAGAAATAGTTAGCAGATTTCAGGGCAGCTAATGACTCCTCAATTTGTGGTAAAGGGTAGGCATCTTTATGTGTTATGTGGTTTATCTGCCTGTAATCAACACACATCCTCATTGTACTGTCTTTCTTCTTCTTAACGAGGACTAACGGAGTTGCCCAGGGGCTACAACCATCTCTAATGACGCCCACTTCTTTCATCTTCCGTAACATGCCCTTGGCACACTGGAAGTGGGCCATTGGAACTGGGCGGTACCTTTCCTTAAAGGGAATCTGTCACCCCAAAATTCGCCTATAAACTAAGGCTTCTTTCACACTTCTGATTTTATAATCTGCACAGGATCTGTCAAAATGTTGAAATGACGGATCCTGTGCAGATTGTAAAAAACGGGTGCACTGGGCCCGCTTTTCTGATGGACCCATCGAGGCTATGTGCACCTGTTGTGTATGCGTCTTCGCAGCGGATTTCCGCTGCGAAAACGCATACACAACACAACCCAGGTTAAAAATAATTAAAAAATGAAAAATCGCAATATTTTTACCTTCGGCCATCCTGCGCAGCGTTACCGATGCTGGCGATGCTCCCAGCAGCTGGCGTTCTCAGTAATGCCTTGCGTGCAATGACCTCTGATGACGTAGCGGTCGGACTGGCCTGGCGGGGTGCCGGGGAATTCCCCGGTGGGCCAATGGAGAGGGGAGGGGAAAAAAAAGGTTGCGGGCCCTTTAAATGTGGGCGTGGCTGAATGGGCGTGGCTGAATGGCCGTGACGCGCAGACAGTGGAGAGCTGGGCCAGGAGGCAGGAGAGCAGCAGGGGTCGCACAACCAGCAGTCTCACAGCTAGCAGACTCGGCCACAACCGCGTCTGCTTAAAGTGACATCATTTTACACGACCTGCACTGCTGCTTCTGGTATAGGAGTGCAGTGCTTCAATAATGACTGTGTAATAATTATAGGGGATAACTCAGGAGACTCTTTGCATGGAACAAGACAACTACAGGACACAGTTTTATAAGTGGTAAAGTCTATATTATCACACGGTGATTCAAACAGGTGCAGAGAGAAACTCAAGTCCACAACACTTGGAGTAAATATTAAACGAAGCTTAGCAGTCTATAGGAAACTTCAGAGGAAAATTCAATCACGCAGAAAGTCTATGAAGCACAATTATTCTTGAGGATACTTGACACGAATAAGTCCTTGTTTTAGTCCAAACACAGATAGATATGCTTATAAGGCAGTTCAAATAATATCTTAGCTCAACCAGGGAGGCCTGGGTAATAATCTCAGGTTTTTGCAGAGCAGCAACAGCTTACATGTCCAGCAAATGCAGATGGAAGTAAACACGAGCAGCAGATGAAGGAGGATTACTGGAAACTGGTATATGCAGCAGGAAGTCAGAGCAGAGTAGCAGGATCACCACACAGGTTCACAGGAGCAGGTATATAGCCAGGGAGTCATCAGAGTCAGGAGCTGGATGCAAGGCAGAATACTCTAGCACAGACTGAAGGCTGGGGTGGAGTTTTATAGCAGGAAGACACAGTGCACATGAGACCAAAGACACCATCTTGGAAAAGGGCAGTAACGCACAAAAGGTAATAAAAAAACTTCAGAGTCCTGACATTACTCCCTCCTTAGAAGCGGCCTCAGGATGATCCTGGACCTGGTTTCTCAGGGAATCTGTGATGAAAACGAGAAATCTTCTGTTGGGCATTGATGTTTTCCACAGGTTCCCAAGAGTCTTCCTCAGGGGGATATCCCTGCCATCTTATCAGATATTGGAGCCGATTCCTGCGAATCCTGGAATCAACAATTTCCTCCACCACAAATTCTTCTTGCCCATCAATCACCACAGGCTGCAGAGGTGGCACAGCACATCCCTGGAAGGTATTAGGAGATAGTAAAGATACATGAAAAACTGGATGCACCGTCATAGTCCTAGGCAGCTTCAGCCGGCAGGCCACAGAGCTCACAATACCATTGATCTTGAAAGGGCCAATGAATTTCTGTCCAAGTTTTTTGTGAAGGAACATTTAACTTCAGATTCTTAGTTGCTAACCACATGGAATCTCCTACCTTGAACATGGGCGCAGGTTTACGGAATCTATCAGCCGATCTCTTATAACGTTTTTGAGCTGTGGTCAGGGATTCCTTCAGACCCTCCAGATTTTGCCCCATCGCAGTCAGCCTTTCCTCCACTGCCGGAACTGGAGAATTAATTGGAGACCTAGGTGTTGTGAACTCTGTTTTCAGGCTCCCTCTTGTGGTCACTGGTGGTATGGTGTGACTTTTGCTTTGGGCTCCCCCTGGTGGCTTTGTTTGTTATCCTGCTGGTCTCTGGCTATCAGCTGGTTCGTTATCCTCTGGGAGGTTCCTATATAGCTCTGTTTCACTTCCACTTGTTGCCGGCTGTCGATGTAATCAGTGCTACTCAGATTCCTTCTGACTACCTTGCTCCCAGTCCATCCAGGACAAGCTAAGTTTTGTTTGCTCATTTTTTGATCAGCAGTGTTTATCATGTTTTCTTGTCCAGCTTGCTAAAATGTGATTCCCTCGCTTGCTGGTTGCTCTAGTGGACTGAGTTTCTCCCCACACACCGTTAGTTGGTGTGTGGGTTCTTGAAATCTCAGGATGGATATTTTGTAAGGGTTTTTTATTGATCGCATAGACCCCTGCTCTATTTTCTGCTTTCTAGTACTAGTGGGCCTCTTTTGCTGAATCTGATTTCATCCCTATGTATGTGCCTTCTTCTTACTTCACCGTTAATATTTGTTGGGGGCTTCTATATCTTTGGGGATTATTTCTCTGGAGGCAAGCGAGGTCTTTCTTTCTCTTTAGGGGTAGCTAGTTCCTCAGGCTGGCTCGAGACGTCTAGGAATTTTTTAGGCACGTTCACCGGCTACCTCTAGTTGTGTTGGATAGGTTCAGATTTGCGATCAGTCCAGTTACCATCTCCCTAGAGCTTGTCCTAATTTTATTCACTTGCTGGTCTATTTGTGATCCTCAGCCACTAAGGATCATAACAGTACAGCCGGCCACAAAGTGTTAATTGCATGGCAGAAGCAGGAGAAAAGAAGCCTTGAGAATTTTTTTTTTTTTTTGTTGCCGTGTGTCTAGCTGCTGTGGCTAGCTTCTCTCCTCCTCTTAATCTTGGTGTGGCTCTGAGTTCAGCTGCTGAAATGGATGTCCAGAGCTTGGCTTCCAGTCTGGATCATCTTGCTGCTAGGGTTCAAAGTATTCAGGATTTTGTTGTTCACAGTCCTATGTCAGAGCCTAGAATACCTATTCCGGAGTTGTTTTCTGGAGATAGATCTAGGTTCCTGAATTTTAAGAACAATTGTAAGTTGTTTCTTTCTTTGAAACCTCGTTCCTCTGGTGATGCCGTTCAGCAAGTTAAGATTATCATTTCCTTTTTGCGTGGTGACCCTCAAGATTGGGCCTTCGCATTGGTGCCAGGGGATCCTGCATTGCTTAGTGTAGATGCATTTTTTCTGGCCCTTGGATTGCTCTATGAGGAACCTAATCTTGAGAACCAGGCTGAAAAAGCGTTATTGGCCCTCTCGCAGGGGCAAGATGAAGCAGAGGTGTACTGCCAGAAATTTCGGAAATGGTCGGCGCTTACTCAGTGGAATGAGTGTGCCCTGGCTGCAAATTTCAGAGAAGGTCTTTCTGAAGCCATTAAGAATGTCATGGTGGGGTTCCCTACGCCTGCAGGTCTGAATGAGTCAATGACTCTGGCCATTCAGATTGATCGGCGTTTGCAGGAGCGCAAACCTGTGCACCATTTGGCAGTGTCTTCTGAACAGACACCTGAATCTATGCAATGTGACAGAATTCTGACCAGAAGTGAATGGCAAAATTATAGACGGCAAAATGGGTTGTGCTTTTACTGTGGTGACTCAGCTCATGTTATCTCAGCATGCTCTAAGCGCAAAAAAAAGGTTGATAAATCTGTCACCATTGGTACTTTACAGCCTAAGTTTATTTTGTCTGTTACCCTGATTTGTTCCCTGTCATCTTACCCGGTTAATGCTTTTGTAGATTCAGGTGCTGCCCTGAGTCTGATGGATTGGTCATTTGCCAGGCGCTGTGGTTTTGATTTGGAGCCTTTAAAATTCCCTATTCCACTAAGGGGAATTGATTCTACACCATTGGCTACGAATAGACCTCAGTACTGGACACAAGTGACCATGTGCATAACTCCTGTTCATCAGGAGGTGATTCGCTTTCTTGTACTGCATAATTTGCATGATGTTGTCGTGTTGGGTCTACCATGGTTGCAGACTCATAATCCAGTCCTGGATTGGAAAGCTATGTCTGTGTCAAGTTGGGGTTGTCAGGGAATTCATGGTGACGCTCCTGTGGTGTCAATTGCTTCGTCCACTCCTTCTGAAGTCCCTACGTTTTTGTCAGACTACCAGGATGTATTTGAGGAGCCCAAACTCAATTCTCTACCTCCTCATAGGGACTGTGATTGTGCTATAGATTTGATTCCTGGTAGTAAGTTTCCTAAGGGACGACTTTTCAATTTATCTGTGCCGGAGCATGCTGCCATGCGGAGTTATATAAAGGAGTCTTTGGAGAAGGGACATATTTGCCCGTCCTCATCCCCTCTTGGTGCAGGATTCTTTTTTGTGGCTAAGAAGGATGGTTCCCTGAGACCTTGTATTGATTATCGCCTTTTGAATAAAATCACGGTCAAATTTCAGTATCCTTTGCCATTGTTAACTGATTTGTTTGCTCGCATTAGGGGGTCTAGTTGGTTCACCAAGATAGATCTTCGTGGTGCGTATAACCTTGTGCGTATAAAACAGGGTGATGAATGGAAAACTGCATTTAATACGCCTGAAGGCCATTTTGAGTACTTGGTGATGCCTTTTGGACTTTCTAATGCTCCTTCAGTCTTTCAATCCTTTATGCACGACATCTTCCGTGAATATCTGGATAAGTTTATGATTGTGTATCTGGATGATATTCTGGTTTTTTCGGATGATTGGGAGTCTCATGTTAAGCAGGTCAGGATGGTCTTTCAGGTCCTGCGTGACAATGCTTTATTTGTGAAGGGCTCAAAATGTCTTTTTGGAGTCCAGAAGATTTCTTTTTTGGGTTTCATTTTTTCTCCTTCTACTATTGAGATGGACCCAGTCAAGGTTCAGGCTATTCATGACTGGACGCAGCCTACATCTGTTAAGAGTCTTCAGAAGTTCTTGGGTTTTGCTAATTTTTACCGTCGCTTCATAGCTAATTTTTCTGGTGTTGTTAAGCCTTTGACGGATTTGACCAAGAAAGGTTCTGATGTGACTAATTGGTCTTCTGCGGCTGTGGAGGCCTTTCGGGAGCTGAAGCGTCGGTTTTCTTCGGCTCCGGTCTTATGTCAGCCAGATGTCTCACTTCCCTTCCAGGTGGAGGTTGATGCTTCCGAGATTGGAGCGGGGGCTGTTTTGTCGCAGAGAAGCTCCGATGGCTCTGTGATGAAGCCATGTGCTTTCTTTTCAAGAAAGTTTTCGCCTGCCGAGCGGAATTATGATGTCGGTAATCGGGAGCTGTTGGCTATGAAGTGGGCATTTGAGGAGTGGCGACATTGGCTCAAGGGAGCTAAGCATCGTGTGGTGGTCTTGACTGATCACAAGAATTTGATTTATCTCGAGTCGGCCAAGCGGCTGAATCCCAGACAGGCTCGTTGGTCGTTGTTTTTCTCTCGTTTTGATTTCATGGTCTCGTACCTGCCTGGTTCGAAGAATGTGAAGGCTGATGCTCTTTCTAGGAGTTTTGTGCCTGACTCTCCTGGAGATTCAGAGCCGGCTGGTATCCTTAGAGAAGGGGTGATTTTGTCTGCCATCTCCCCAGACTTGCGACGTGTGCTGCAAGAGTTTCAGGCGGATAGACCTGACCGCTGTCCACCGGAGAGACTGTTTGTCCCGGATAGATGGACCAACAGAGTCATCTCCGAGGTTCATTCTTCGGTGTTGGCGGGCCATCCTGGAATATTTGGTACCAGAGACTTGGTGGCCAGGTCTTTTTGGTGGCCTTCCTTGTCGCGGGATGTGCGTTCCTTTGTGCAGTCTTGTGGAATTTGTGCTCGGGCTAAGCCTTGCTGTTCTCGTGCCAGTGGTTTGCTGTTACCTTTGCCTGTCCCGAAGAGGCCTTGGACGCACATTTCCATGGATTTTATTTCAGATCTCCCTGTCTCTCAGAGAATGTCTGTCATCTGGGTGGTGTGTGATCATTTTTCTAAGATGGTCCATTTGGTGCCCTTGCCTAAGTTGCCTTCCTCCTCCGAGTTGGTTCCACTGTTTTTTCAAAATGTGGTTCGTTTGCACGGGATTCCTGAGAACATTGTTTCTGACAGAGGATCCCAGTTTGTGTCTAGATTTTTGCGGACCTTTTGTGCTAAGTTGGGCATTGATTTGTCTTTTTCGTCGGCCTTCCATCCTCAGACGAATGGCCAAACCGAGCGAACTAATCAGACCTTGGAGACTTATTTAAGATGTTTTGTTTCTGCTGATCAGGACGACTGGGTTACTTTTTTGCCGTTGGCCGAGTTTGCCCTTAATAATCGGGCTAGTTCTGCTACTTTGGTTTCTCCTTTTTTTTGTAATTCGGGGTTTCATCCTCGTTTTTCTTTGGGTCAGGTGGAGCCTTCTGACTGTCCTGGAGTGGATGTTGTGGTTGATAGGTTGCATCGGATTTGGAATCATGTGGTGGACAATTTGAAGCTGTCACAAGAGAAGGCTCAGCTCTTTGCCAACCGCCGTCGCTGTGTGGGTCCCCGACTTCGCGTTGGGGACTTGGTGTGGTTGTCTTCTCGCTTCGTTCCTATGAAGGTCTCCTCTCCTAAGTTCAAGCCTCGGTTTATCGGTCCTTATAAGATTCTGGAAGTCCTTGGCCCTGTGTCATTTCGTCTGGACCTCCCGGCATCATTTGCTATTCATAATGTGTTCCATCGCTCGTTGTTACGGAGGTATGTGGTGCCTGTGGTTCCTCCGGTTGAGCCTCCTGCCCCGCTGCTGGTTGAGGGAGAATTGGAATACGTGGTGGAGAAGATCTTGGATTCTCGTATTTCTAGACGGAGGCTCCAGTATTTGGTTAAGTGGAAGGGCTATGGTCAGGAGGATAATTCTTGGGTTGTCGCCTCTGATGTTCATGCGGCCGATTTGGTTCGTGCCTTCCATGTGGCTCATCCTGATCGCCCTGGGGGTTTTCATGAGGGTTCGGTGACCCCTCCTCAAGGGGGGGGGTACTGTTGTGAACTCTGTTTTCAGGCTCCCTCTTGTGGTCACTGGTGGTATGGTGTGACTTTTGCTTTGGGCTCCCCCTGGTGGCTTTGTTTGTTATCCTGCTGGTCTCTGGCTATCAGCTGGTTCGTTATCCTCTGGGAGGTTCCTATATAGCTCTGTTTCACTTCCACTTGTTGCCGGCTGTCGATGTAATCAGTGCTACTCAGATTCCTTCTGACTACCTTGCTCCCAGTCCATCCAGGACAAGCTAAGTTTTGTTTGCTCATTTTTTGATCAGCAGTGTTTATCATGTTTTCTTGTCCAGCTTGCTAAAATGTGATTCCCTCGCTTGCTGGTTGCTCTAGTGGACTGAGTTTCTCCCCACACACCGTTAGTTGGTGTGTGGGTTCTTGAAATCTCAGGATGGATATTTTGTAAGGGTTTTTTATTGATCGCATAGACCCCTGCTCTATTTTCTGCTTTCTAGTACTAGTGGGCCTCTTTTGCTGAATCTGATTTCATCCCTATGTATGTGCCTTCTTCTTACTTCACCGTTAATATTTGTTGGGGGCTTCTATATCTTTGGGGATTATTTCTCTGGAGGCAAGCGAGGTCTTTCTTTCTCTTTAGGGGTAGCTAGTTCCTCAGGCTGGCTCGAGACGTCTAGGAATTTTTTAGGCACGTTCACCGGCTACCTCTAGTTGTGTTGGATAGGTTCAGATTTGCGATCAGTCCAGTTACCATCTCCCTAGAGCTTGTCCTAAGTTTATTCACTTGCTGGTCTATTTGTGATCCTCAGCCACTAAGGATCATAACACCTAGGTAAGGTATACGGATGATAACCCAGATTGGCAAAGAAAGGTGTAAATTTAGTGGAGGCGCTCTGAGAATTGTTATATGAAAATTCGGCTAACGGCAGCAACTCCAACCAATCATCCTGGAGATGGCTGACATAGCATCTTAGATATTGTTCCAGCGTCTGGTTGGTACGCTCAGTCTGACCATTTGTCTGGGGATGATAAGCGGAAGAGAGACAGACATTAATATTGAGTGCAGATCAAAACCCCTTCCAGAATCTTGAAGTGAACTGTACTCCACGGTCAGAGATGATCTCATCCGGAACCCCATGCAACCGAAAGACATTCTGTATAACCAAGTTCACTGTATCTTTAGCTGAGGGGAGGCCGGTGCATGGAACAAAATGAGCAGCTTTAGTCAGGCGATCAACTACCACCATGATTGTATTCATGCCCCCCGGTGTAGGCAGCTCCACAATAAAGTCCATTGATATAGACCCCCAAGGGCGGGACAGAACAGGTAATGGTTGTAGAAGACTCGTAGGTGCCACATGAGGAGTCTTGTAACGAGCAAATACCTCGCAAGAGAGAACATAGTCCTTGGTATCCTTCAGGCAAGTTGGCTACCAGAAGAATCAGCTCAGGAACTCTTGTGTCTTCTGTACACCCCTGTGACCAGCCAACTTGGAGCCATGTACCAACTTGAGGATCTGCAGACGGATGACCTCAGGGATGTAGATACGTCGATCTCTGAACCACATGCCACCCTTAAAGACAAGATTAATATCCACAGGTGGGTTGGCCAGAAATACATCACCGTCTTAGGCCTCCCTGCACTCTGTCCACAAGTCCTGATCGTGGATAACTCTGATGAAATTGGCATCAGATAGAATGGTCTTGGATGGGGCTCTAGGTACGGAATCCGCAGCATGGATTTGGGATAAAGCATCAGCCTTCCCATTACGAGAACCTGGACGGTACGAGATAACAAAGTTAAATTGATTTAAAAATAAGTTCCAACAAGCCTGACGAGGAGAAAGACATCTAGCAGATCTAAGGAACTCTAAATTGCGATGGTCAGAAAGCACTATGATCTGTTGTGCAGCTCCTTGCAGATGATGCCTCCATTCTTTGAAAGCCGCAATAATAGCCAGCAATTCCTTGTCTCTTATGTCGTAATTCTTCTCTGCTGAGGTTAGTCTATGGGAAAAGAAAGCACAAGGATGTAGCAGACCCTTCTCTCCAGTTCTTTGGGAGAGAATAGCCCCCAAAGCATTATCAGAAGCATCCACCTCGACAATGAAAGAAAGTGTTGAATCTGGGTGTATCAACAGCGGTGCTGATGTGAAACAGATCTTAAGCCGATCAAAAGCTTCTTGAGCCTGTGATGACCACTTAAAGGGCTTTTCCTTCTTTGTGAAGGAAGTAATGGGACGGACAATATCAGAAAAATTTCGAATGAAGGGTCTGTAGAAATTTGCAAAACCAATAAAACGTTGGACCTCCTTAACGTTCTTGTCTACCGGTCAGTCAAGGATAGCCTGAATCTTACCAGATTCCATGTTCAGCCCCTGGGGAGAGATGATATAACCTAAGAACTGTATTTCAGAACGATGGAACTCGCATTTCTCCGGCTTAATATACAGATGGTTCTCTTTCAGACGTCTTAAAACAGTTTTGACATGTTCTTCATGTTCCTGTAAAGAGTCAGAAAAGATTAGTATATCGTCCAAATAGATCACCACAAACTGGTCCAACAAATCTCTGAAAATGTCATTAGCAAGGTGTTGAAACGTTGCAGGGGCGTTACAAAGCCCGAAGGGCATCACAAGATATTCAAAGTGTCCATACCGGCATCTGAATGCTGTCTTCCACTCATCCCCTGGACGAATACGCACCAAATTATAAGCCCCACGAAGATCCAGTTTAGAGAACACCTTAGCATGGCGGACTCTTTCCAGTAATTTGGGAATCAGAGGCAAAGGGTAACGGTTTCGTACGGTTACCTTATTGAGTTCCCGATAGTCAACACAGGGTCTCAGGGTCCCATCCTTATTTTTTACAAAAAATATAGGTGCCCCTGCTGGTGAGGAAGAAGGACGTATGAAGCCTTTGGCCAGATTTTCTTCAATATACTCCTTTAACCCCTTCATGACCTTGCCGTTTTTTGCAATTCTGACCAGTGTCCCTTTATGAGGTAATAACTCAGGAACGCTTCAACGGATCCTAGCGATTCTGAGATTGTTTTTTCGTGACATATTGGGCTTCATGTTAGTGGTAAATTTAGGTCGATAATTTCTGAGTTTATTTGTGAAAAAAAAAAATTTCGCAATTTTCACATTTTGAATTTTTATTCTGTTAAACTAGAGAGTTATGTGACACAAAATAGTTAATAAATAACATTTCCCACATGTCTACTTTACATCAGCACAATTTTGGAAACAAATTTTTTTTTTGCTAGGAAGTTATAAGGGTTAAAATTTGACCAGTGATTTCTCATTTTTACAACAAAATTTACAAAACCATTTTTTTTAGGGACCACCTCACATTTGAAGTCAGTTTGAGGGTTCTATATGGCTGAAAATACCCCAAAGTGACACCATTCTAAAAACTGCACCCCTCAAGGTGCTCAAAACCACATTCAAGAAGTTTATTAACCCTTCAGGTGTTTCACAGCAGCAGAAGCAACATGGAAGTAAAAAATGAACATTTAACTTTTTAGTCACAAAAATGATCTTTTAGCGAAATTTTTTTTATTTTCCCAAGGGTAAAAGGAGAAACTGGACCACGAACTTTGTTGTCCAATTTGTCCTGAGTACGCTGATACCTCATATGTGGGGGTAAACCACTGTTTGGGCGCACGGCAGGGCTCGGAAGGGAAGGAGCGCCATTTGACTTTTTCAATGAAAAATTATCTCCATCGCTAGCAGACACCATGTCACGTTTGGAGAGCCCCTGTGTGCCTAAACATTGGAGCTCCCCCACAAGTGACCCCATTTTGGAAACTAGACCCCCCAAGGAACTTATCTAGAAGCATAGTGAGCACTTTAAACTCTCAGGTGCTTCACAAATTGATCCGTAAAAATGAAAAAGTACTTTTTTTTCACACAAAATTTCTTTTAGCCTCAATTTTTTCATTTTCACATGGGCAACAGGATAAAATGGATCCTAAAATTTGTTGGGCAATTTCTCCTGAGTACGCCGATACCTCATATGTGGGGGTAAACCACTGTTTGGGTGCACGGCAAGGCTCGGAAGGGGAGGCGTGCCATTTGACTTTTTGAATGGAAAATTAGCTCCAATCATTAGCGGACACCATGTCGCGTTTGGAGAGCCCCTGTGTGCCTAAACATTGGAGCTCCCCTACAAGTGACCCCATTTTGGAAACTAGACCCCCCAAGGAACTTATCTAGATGCATAGTGAGCACTTATAACCCCCAGGTGCTTTACAGAAGTTTATAACGCAGAGCCGTGAAAATAAAAAATAATTTCTCTTTCCTCAAAAATGATTTTTAGCCCAGAATTTTTTATTTTCCCAAGGGTAATAGGAGAAATTGGACCCCAAATGTTGTTGTCCAGTTTGTCCTGAGTACAATGATACCCCATATGTGGGGGTAAACCACTGTTTGGGCGCACCGCAGGGCTCGGAAGGGAAGGCACGCCATTTGGCTTTTTGAATGGAAAATTAGCTCCAATCATTAGCGGACACCATGTCGCGTTTGGAGAGCCCCTGTGTGCCTAAACATTGGAGCTCCCGCACAAGTGACCCCATTTTGGAAACTAGACCTCCGAAGGAACTAATCTAGATGTGTGGTGAGCACTTTGAACCCCCAAGTGCTTCACAGAAGTTTATAACGCAGAGCCATGAAAATAAAAAATAATTTTTCTTTTCTCAAAAATGATTTTTTAGCCCACATTTTTTTGTTTTCCCAAGGGTAACAGGAGAAATTGGACCCCAAAAGTTGTTGTCCAGTTTCTCCTGAGTACGCTGATACCCCATATGTGGGGGTAAACCACTGTTTTGGCACACGTCGGGGTTTGGAAGGGAAGTAGTGACGTTTTAAAATGCAGACTTTGATGGAATGCTCTGCGGGCGTCAGGTTGCGTTTGCAGAGCCCCTGATGTGCTTAAACAGTAGGAACTCCCCACAAGTGACTCCATTTTGGAAACTAGACCCCCAGGGAACTTATATAGATGTGTGGTGAGCACTTTGAACCCCCAAGTGCTTCACAGAAGTTTATAACGCAGAGCCGTGAAATTAATAAATGTGTTTCCTTTCCTCAAAAACATTTTTTTAGCCCAGAATTTTTTATTTTTGCAAGAGTAACAGGAGAAATTGGACCCCAAAAGTTGTTGTCCAGTTTCTCCTGAGTACGCTGATACCCCATATGTGGGGGTAAAGCACTGTTTGGGCACATGCCGGGGCTCGGAAGGGAAGTAGTGACGTTTTGAAATGCAGACTTTGATGGAATGGTCTGCGGGCATCATGTTATGTTTGCAGAGCCCCTGATATGCCTAAACAGTAGAAACCCCCCACAAGTGACCCCATTTTGGAAACTAGACCCCCCAAGGAACTTATCTAGATGTGTGGTGAGCACGTTCAACCCCCAAGTGCTTCACAGACGTTTACAATGCAGAGCCGTGAAAATAAAAAATCATTTTTCTTTCCTCAGAAAAGATGTTTTAGCAAGCAATTTTTTATTTTCACAAGGGTAACAGGAGAAATTGGACCCCAATATTTGTTGCCCAGTTTGTTGTGAGTACGCTGATACCCCATATGTGGGGGTAAACCACTGTTTGGGCACACGACAGGGCTTGGAAGGGAAGTAGTGACATTTGAAATGCAGACTTTGATGGAATGGTCTGCGGGCGTCACATTGCATTTGCAGAGCCCCTGATGTGCCTAAACAGTAGAAACACCCCACAAGTGACCCCATTTTGGAAACTAGACCCCCCAAGGAACTTATCTAGATGTGTGGTGAGCACGTTCAACCCCCAAGTGCTTCACAGAAGTTTATAACGCAGAACCATGAAAATAAAAAATAATTGTTCTTTCCTCAAAAATTATGTTTTAGCAAGTAATTTTTTATTTTTGCAAGGGTATCAGGAGAAATTGGACCCCAACAGTTGTTGCCCAGTTTGTCCTGAGTACGCTGGTACCCCAAATGTGGGGGTAAACCACTGTTTGGGCGCACGTCGGGGCTTGGAAGGGAGGGAGCACCATTTGACTTTTTGAACGCAAGATTGGCTGGAATCAATGGTGGCGCCATGTTGCGTTTGGAGACCCCTGATGTGCCTAAACAGTGGAAACCCCTCAATTCTAACTTCAACACTAACCCCAACACACCCCTAATCCTAATCCCAACTGTAGCCATAACCCTAATCACAACCCTAACCCCAACACACCCCTAACCACAACCCTAACCCCAACACACCCGTAACCCTAATTCCAATCCTAATCCTAACCCTAATCCCAACCCTAACCCTAATCCCAACCCTAACCACAACTGTAACCCCAACACACCCCTAACCCTATCCGTAACCCTAACCACAAGCCTAATCTTAACCTTATTTCTAACCCTAGACCTAATTCCAACCCTAACTCTAATTCCAACCCTAACCCTAAGGCTATGTGCCCACGTTGCGGATTCGTGTGAGATTTTTCCGCACGATTTTTGAAAAATCTGCAGGTAAAAGGCACTGCGTTTTCAGTGTTTTTTTTGTGCGGATTTCACCTGCGGATTCCTATTGAGGAACAGGTGTAAAACGCTGCGGAATCTGCACAAAGAATTGACATGCTGCGGAAAATACAACGCAGCGTTTCTGCACGGAATTTTCCGCACCATGGGCACAGCGGATTTGGTTTTCCATAGGTGTACATGGTACTGTAAACCTGATGTAAAACTGCTATGAATTCGCAGCGGCCAATCCGCTGCGGATCCGCGGCCAATCCGCTGCGGATCCGCGGCCAATCCGCTGCGGATCCGCGGCCAATCCGCAGTGTGTGCACATGCCATAACCCTAACCCTACCCCTAACCCTACCCCTAACCCTAACACTAACCCTAACCCTACCCCTAGTTCTAACCCTAGTTCTAACCCTAACCCTAGTGGAAAAAGAAAAAAAAATATTTTCTTTATTTTATTATTGTCCCTACCTATGGGGGTGATAAAGGGGGGGGTTTATTTATTATTTTTTTATTTTGATCGCTGTGATAGAACCTACCACAGCGATCAAAATGTACTTGTAACGAATCTGCCAGCCGGCAGATTCGGCGGGCGCACTGAGCATGCGCCCGCCATCTTGGAAGATGGCGGCGCCCAGGGAGAAGACGGACCGACTTCGGGAGGCTCGGTAAGTATGAGGGGGTGGTGGGGGGGTGGATCGGAGCACAGGGGGGGGATCGGAGGACGGGGGGAGCGGACAGGAGCACGGGGGAGCGGACAGGAGCACGGGGGAGCGAACAGGGGGACGGAGGGGGGTACCGGACAGAACGGAGGACTGGGGAGGAGATCGGGGGCGGTGGGGGGGGCCAGAACATGATTTCCAGCCATGGCAGATGCTATTGCAGCATCGGCCATGGCTGGATTGCAATATTTCACCATTTTCATAGGTGAAATATTGCAAATTGCTCTGATTGGCTGTTGCACTTTCAACAGCCAATCAGAGCGATCGTAGCCACGTGGGGGCAAAGCCACCCCCCCTAGGCTGAAGTACAACTCCCCCTCTCCCTGCAGATCGGGTAAAATAGGAGTTAACCCTTTCACCCGATCTGCAGGGATGCGATCATTCCATGACGCCACATAGGCGTCATGGGTCGGGAAGGGGTTAAGGCTTGAAGTTCAGGTGCCGCCAAAGGGTATACGTTACCAAAAGGAATAGCTGCCCCAGGAAGCAGCTCAATGGGACAGTCATGATGCCTGTGTGGAGGAAGCTGATCTGCATTCTTCTTGTCACAGATGTCAGAGAACTCTTTATATGCTGGAGGTAAAGAAAATACCTGTACATGTGGTTCCATAGCCGTGGACTCAGGGACAGCTTCTGTTAACGCTGAGTTGCTCCTTGTTGGAAAGATATTCTCCTTGGTCTCCCAGTTGATAATTGGGTTCTGAGAACGCAACCAATGAATGCCTAAAATCACAGAAAAATGAGGAGAAGAAATTAGCAAGAAAGAAAGTTGCTCCTGATGATTAGACTCCAACACAATTTCAAGGGGTACGGTCTCCTGATCCACAGGCCCAGAGATTAAAGGTGACCCATCCACTGTTTCTATGGTAATTGGAGAGGCTCTTTGCTGAATTTCAATAACATGTTCCTTGGCAAATGCGATATCCATGAAATTGCCACCTGAGTCAATCATAGCTGCACTGGAAATCCACTGTCCTGAACACAGGATCTTAATAGGGAGAGAACAGTGAGAGTTCTTTTCCTTAAGCTCCTTGGGGGTGAAGTCATAGAAAGTGAATGGAATACAGCGTTTAAAGGCAGGCTACATTCAGAGATGTCATACTCCACTACTGCTGCTAGCACCTTGTTAGGCCATCTAGGACACTTAGGACAATTGATCAAGAAGTGGTCAGACTGGCCGCAGTAGAAATATAGACTTTCACGAAGGCGCTCATTGATCTCGCGCCTCTGAACGGAATCAATTTGCATGGGCACCGCCTCCTCCCGAGATGTTTTACCTGCAGGCTCTTTGGAAGGAAGGGAAAAGTTAGAAATACGGTTATAAGCAGCAAACTTCTCCTGCCTTCGCTCAGTAAGGCGAATGTCTATGCGCACACAATGCTGTATAAAGGTCTCTATCTCTTGTGGTGACTCAGAGTGAGCTAGTTCATCTTTTACAATACTAGACATACCCCTTTTCAAATAGGCAATTGTGCATAACTGTCCCAATTGGTATCTACCGCTAATCTCCTGAATTCAGTAGCATACTCAATAACAGAACGTTTAGCCTGGCGTAAAGACAATAAAGCAGATTCAGCGGTTGCACGGCGATTAGGGTCATCAAACATTAATGCCATAGTGGCCAAGAAATCATCCAAGTTATTTAACCGTGGGTCACGAGACTCAATCATCGGATTTGCCCAGGCGAGTGCTCATGCGGTCAGCAGCATTATTACACACAATACTTTGGATCTATCATTAGGAAAATGGTCAGCATGCACATCAAAATATAGCATACATTGATTCACAAAGCCACGAAATTTGTCGCGATCACCATTAAATCTGAATGGGGGAAACTTAGGTGGGCTAGCTGGTGGCGGTTGCCCAGAGGGTAAAGTAGCGTGTGCAGCTATTTGCGTGCTTATGTCCTGAAAAGCCCATCCATACTGGGACTCTATGCCAGCAAGTTTGTTTTCCTGGGCTGCCATGCGGGTGCTTAAGTCCTGCAAAGTCTTGCCAAACACTTGTTGATTGTGTTCAAAGCTTCCAAACTTATTTTTCAGACCTTCCACATCTTTCTGCAGTGATCTAATTATGGAAAACACCTGCTCTAATCTGCTCTCTGCAGTCATTGTTCCAGCAGTCTCCTATTTTGTGGCTAGACTATCCTGTAATGATTATAGGGGATAACTCAGGACACTCTTTGCATGGAACAAGATAACTACAGGACACAGTTTTATAAGTGGTAAAGTCTATATTATCACACGGTGATTCAAACAGGTGCAGAGAGAAACTCAAGTCCACAACACTTGGAGTAAATATTAAACGCAGCTTAGCAGTCTATAGGAAACTTCAGAGGAAAATGCAATCACGCAGAAAGTCTATGAAGCACAATTATTCTTGAGGATACTTGACACGAATAAGTCCTTGTTTTAGTCCAAACACAGATAGATATGCTTATAAGGCAGTTCAAATAATATCTTAGCTCAACCAGGGAGGCCTGGGTAATAGTCTCAGGTTTTTGCAGAGCAGCAACAGCTTACATGTCCAGCAAATGCAGATGGAAGTAAACACGAGCAGCAGATGAAGGAGGATTACTGGAAACTGGTATATGCAGCAGGAACTCACAGCAGAGTAGCAGGATCACCACACAGGTTCACAGGAGCAGGTATATAGCCAGGGAGTCATCAGAGTCAGGAGCTGGATGCAAGGCAGAATACTCTAGCACAGACTGAAGGCTGGGGTGGAGTTTCATAGCAGGAAGACACAGTGCACATGAGACCAAAGACACCATCTTGGAAAAGGGCAGTAATGCACAAAAGGTAATAAAAAATCTTCAGAATCCTGACAGACTGTGCTGGGCTGGAGACAAGCCAAGGTAGGGTACTAACACCCCGAATGTGTGTATGGTTATATATGAGTTGTATGCATATGCCTGCATGTGTACATGGTATATGAGTGTATGTATATGCCTGTATATGTATGCATGGTATATGCGTGTATGTGTATATATGCTTGTATGTGTGTGCCTGTATATGTATGTATGTATGCATGGTATATGTGTGTATATATACTTGTTTGTGTATGCCTATATCTGTGTGTGCACGCGTATGTCTACATATGTGTGTCTGTGTCTGCATGCACTTGTCTGTGTTTTTACATATGCATTTCTGTGTGTGTATGTCATTGAGTGTCTGCATGTGTGTGTCTGTCTTCCTGCGTGTGCTTGTATGTGTCTAGTCTGTGTGCATTTCTGTCTATGTGTCTTCACATGTGTGTGTGTGTGTGTTTGTGCTTGTCTGAGCGTGAATTTCTGTGTGTATGAGCATGACTGTCTGCGTGTTTATGTATGCACTTTTGCATGCATAAGTGCGCTTGCCTGTGTGTATATGCAGCATCGGACTGGAGCACCTTGGGCTCACCAGACAAAATGATTCTTGAGGCCCACTATGTAGCTACATAGAAATAAATTCAAGACCATCAATTGTGTAGTAAAACACGCTAATATCAGGGCATAATATAAGATAGTAGACATCTTAATTATGTAGCAGGGGTTGGGATAGCCCCCTCATAGAATATTAAGTAGCCCCCCTCATAAAATATAATGTAGCCTCCCACAGAATATAATGCAGCCCCCGATAGAATATAATGCAGCTCCCTCATAGAATATAATGTAGCCTCCCTCATGGAATATAATGCAGCCCCCCTCATAGGGTATAATACAGCACCCCACAAAATATAATGCAACCCCCTCATAAGGTATAATGCAGCCCCCCCCCATAGAATATAATGCATCTCCCTCATATGGCATAATGCAGCCCCTCCACAGAATATAATGTAGCCCCTCAGAGTATAATGCAACCCCCTCATAAGGCAGCCCCCCTTAGAGTATACTGTAGCCCACTCATAGGGCATAATGCAGCTCCCCTCATATAGTATGATGTAGCCACCTGAGAGAATAATGCAGCCCTCACATATAATATAATGCAGCCCCTCCATAGAATATAATGTAGCCCCCTCAGAGTATAATGCCAACCCCTCATAAGGCAGCCCCCCATAGAATATACTGTAGCCCCTCATAGTGCATAATGCAGCTCCCCTCATATAGTATGAATTAGCCCCCTCAGAGAATAATGCAGCCCCCCACAGAATTATAATGTAGCCCCCTCATAGGGTATAATGCAGCCCCCTTGAAAGGGTATATTGCAGCCCCCTCCAGATCATCATTGTTCTCCCCCTCCACCATTGTACTCATTACCACCTCCATCATAGCCTCCTCCCCCACCACCATTGTCCTTTCCACCACTACCATCTTTGTCCTTTACACCACAATCATCATTGCTTTCTTCCCCACCACATCATCATTGCCTCCCCACCACCATCATCATCACTGCCTCCCCCATTACCACCATAATCATTGCCTCCCCCACCACCATCATTGCTTCCCCACCACCATCATCATTGCCTCCAACACCATCATTATTGCCTCCAGCACCATCATAATTGCCTCCAGCATCATCATCATTGCCCCCACCACCATCATCATTGCCTCCAGCACCATCATCATCATTGCCCCCACCACCATCATCATTGCCCCCACCACCATCATCATTGCCCCCACCACCATCATCATTGCCTCCAGCACCATCATCATTGCCTCCAGCACCATCATCATTGCCCCCACCACCATCATCGCCTCCAGCACCATCATCATTGCCCCCACCACCATCATCATTACCTCCAGCACCATCATCATTGCCTCCAGCACCATCATCATTGCCCCACCACAATCATCGCCTCCAGCACCATCATCATTGCCCACACCACCATCATCATTGCCTCCAGCACCATCATCATTGCCTCCAGCACCATCATCATCATTGCCTCCCCCCACACACACAGCTGCACACACGGAGACAGGGACACACACGCAGGCAGGCAGGGACGCACACACAGACACACACACAGCTGCACACACGCAGGCACACACGCACAGACACACATAGCCGCACATACGCAGGCACACACGCACACACACAGACACATACACAGACACACACACGCAGGCACACACACAGCACCCACTCACCTCTCCGCACATTCCCAGCAGCCGCAGCACATCCCAGCAACTTTCTCTCTGAAACAGCCGTGCTGAATGATGACGTCATCCAGCCGTGCTGATTAAGACAGGAAGTGCCGGACAGGAAGGAGGATGGCGTGGATCCCTGCAGCTCCACTCTGGTCCCAAGCTGCAGGGATTGCAATCAAGGATCGCCACCCTTCAGGGGCCCACCTCCGGGGCCCCCCATTCAGCAGCAGCGGCGGGCAGTGTTAGCCTCAGCCTGCGGCTAACGCTGCCCACCATTAAAGTGAAAAGGTATTCATGCCTCTCTACACCCATGGGTGCGTGGGGAAGCGTGAATATGGAGCAGAGGGGGCCTTAGGCAGCTGCTAGCCAATATGCCAGCAGGTGTCAGTGCCTGGGCCCACCGGAGAACCGGCCAGTCCGACCCTGTGTATATGTGTGTGTCCCCATTTCTGTGTGTCTACTAATGCATGTCTTCCTGTGTGTGTATATGTGCTTCTGTATTTCTTTGTGTGTCTTTGTGCTCTTCCAAATATTTTAATTGTCTTCAAAGGGAGATTTGTAGTTAAATTTCTGCGCTGCCGCTGAGATGAATTTCAGGAGAGTATAGTTGATTCACAGTGGTTTTATTCAACACGTTTCAGGGGTCTCATGCCCCCTTCATCAGGAAATACCACACAGGTGTGGTATTTCCTGATGAAGGGGGCATGAGACTCCTGAAACGCGTTGAATAAAACCACTGTGAATCAACTATACTCTCCTGAAATTCATCTCAGCGGCAGCGCAGAATTTTAACTACAAATCTCCCTTTGAAGACATTATTTTATCTGGTCGGCGAAGACCTGTGGATCTGCAGCAGCCGCTATCTATATGCTCTAATCTCATCCTAACCAGGTGAGCAAATTTGGTATATATTCTCCTCTGTGTAACGTGGATAAGACCCTATTGCACTCTTTGTCTCCCCATTGTTTTGCAATAAATATTTTAATTGGGGAGAGATGAGGGGGAGAAATTTTAGGATACAGTATGCGGAGAATGTGGGAAGAAACAGTGTGGTGAATGAGGGGAGGGGGAATGGGTGCGGGAACAGAAGGGAGATGTATGAGGAGATAATATGGAGAGTGAGAGGAGACAGCATGGGGGAGAAAAGAGTGAGGGGACACAGAACTAGGTAATGTGGGGAGAGGTATATAGATGGGACAGTGTGAGGGCACAGCAAGGAGGGAATAGTATGCTGTAGAGTGGTAGTGAGGGGGCACAGTATAGAGACTGGGCAGTATAGGGACACCATGTGAGAGGACAGTGTGAAGAGGAGGCCCAGTATAGAAGAGAAAGCTCAGTGAAGAGGGCATGTACCATAAGAATTATAGAGTGTGTGGGTCATATTTAGCGCAGGGAGCATTGTGAGAGTTAGTAGTCTCCGCGTAGGGCAGATATTTTTATTCAGGAGCATTGTAATGACTCTGCTCTTTTTAGGGGCGTCGTGTGGGGATGTGCTGCAGAAGACTGGAGAAGATGGAGGTCGACAGAGAACAGCTGTGCATGAGAAGAGTCATCATGGAGTCTGGACAAGATGGAGACGAAAAGAAAGGGAAAGACTCCAAGCAGAGATGAGGTCACAGGTAAGATACCTGGATGTAAATGTTTATTTGTGATCCAGCCTGCGTCTCATCAGTTCTGTGGTTCCAGTATGGTCTGCAGACTGACGACTGATGACAACAACTCCCAGTATCTCCATTGTTAAGGACATACTGGGAGTTATAGGTTCATGTGATACAAAGGTATATGGGGTTGAGTTGACACTACAATTTATGTACCATGTACTAATGGTGGTTCAGGTGATGTATTCTGTATACTAGAGTGTTTTTGCCTGTCTGTGTGTTTGTGCCTGTCTGCGTGTTTGGAATTATATGTATCTTTGTAAGATGTGCATTCTGGAGTGTAAAAACATTTGTATGTTTGGGCACATTTACTAAATCTATAAGGGCTCTTTCATGTGTTAGGGAATTCCATTTGCCTTTCCATGTTTAGGAACAGACAAGTGAAATTTTCTAACCTTGTCATAGCTGTCACCTTAGGGGTGTGCTTGTATGGAGTGTGTTCAGGAGCTGAGCCTGCTCCATACCAGGCAGATGTCGGATGTGATACACAGCCGGCGTCTGCCTGTAACAGCAGTGATCAGAGCTCACCTTGATTGTTGCTGTTTTAGGTATTTAAATGGCCTTGTCAATCACTGACAGCAGCATTTAGATGGCACGATGGCTGGTGCCTGCACTCACCTGCACCCATCAGCCTCCTGTGACGCACTTGCAGGTTGCTGATGGGTGTCACATGCTGCTGCCATCTTAGTCGTCAATGAAGGCCGGCCTGAGGTTGGGCTCCCTGGACGATGTCACAATCAGTGTCGGGACGTTATTCCAGCACGCTCACTTTGTAGTAAGCGGTGACTGTAATGTCTCCCTCCTTGTACCGGCCCCATCACAGGAAGCGACTGGCGGAAGGGAGAATAAAGCTTAAATTTCTCCCTGCAGCCAACGCTTTCCCATTATGCCGGGTAACCAGGCTTTAAACCCCATTTACCTGCAGATTAACCCTATATCTGCAGATACATAATGTTCCTGAAGATGACAAGTTACCCTTAAAGGGATTCTGTCAGTGCAGAATGACTGTTCAGACTGCCACTCGGTGCTTCACGGCGGGGCCAATCATGTACATTCATCTTCCCACCTGTTTGTATTCCATCATTCTCCACCCCCTCTAATGTGATTGACAGCTCTGACTTCATAGAGTCAGAGAAGTATGGAAATGGATGGGAAACAAGCAGGTGGGAGGGTGTATATAAACGATTGGCCGCCATGATGATCTGAGCTCCTGTGCTTGGTTTCAATAGTCATTCTGTGCTGACAGAGAGCCTTTAAAGAGGTGTCCAATACACCTGAAAGGTTTCACTGTGACTCAAAACATTGTATACAAAGCACCCAGCATCTATATATATAATTGTCTAAGGGTTTTTCTGTCTGTCTGTCTGTCTGTCCTGGAAATCCCGCGTCTCTGATTGGTTGAGGCCGCCAGGCCTCGACCAATCAGCGACGGGCACAGTATGGCGAAGATGATGTCATAAAGGTTGCCTCGACCAATCAGCGACGGGCACAGTCTGCCGCGAATTTGCCTCGACCAATCAGCGACGGGCACAGTATCGACGTAGATGTCATAATGGTTGCCATGGCGACGATGATGTCATAAAGGATGCCTCGACCAATCAGCGACGGGCACAGTCTGCCGCGAATTCTGGAATCATCATTGTCCATATACTAAGGGGACATGCATATTCTAGAATACCCGATGCATTAGAATCGGGCCACAATCTAGTTATATATGAGAATATATCCGTATAATGTCAGCACGATCCTCCTCCAGAGCGGGTCCACTGTGGGATACAATCAGTGGGCATCCCACAATGGACTCACTAGTGTGAAATTGCTATAAAGGAGTTATCCAGCGATTCTGTTACAGGGAATCTGTCACTGATTTCATGGTGGCATAACTAAGGGAAACAAACTACTGACAGATCCCCATAGCAGAAAGCTGAGTCACTCAGCTGTACCACAATCTTGTATTGAGGGACACAAAACAGTCCTGCTTTATTTGGAGCAACAAGCACTATACATCAACTGGTCTCCTCCTAAATTTTGTGCCCATGTTCGGTCTGATGATGACGCTGTGGCTGCAGTCATCATAGGCTGCCAAGGCATTGCAGGGGCATTAGTTGGCCGAGCAGTGGACTGGGAACTGGGTTTTGCTTGGGCCGACTCTGTGCCAGCATAAAGTCCCAATCCCCATTCTTTGTGTAGGGTAACAGCAACAGCATAGTACCCCCGAGGGCCATCCTCCTGGGAAAAATTGACCCAGTCTCCTTCTTTTAAAGGCCTGCCGAACTTCAGTGAGGCATTAACGTACACCTTAGCATTGGTGTCGTCATCCTGGATGAATCTGTAGCCATGCTCCACCTCTGTGTATTCCAGCTGCCCGCTGGTGCACCGTCCGGCCATAGCGCCCCCTCCCAGTTGCCGCAGTTCCGCCCACACCTCCGTCTCCCACTGTTTCTTATGGAGGATGACCTCTATCCAGGCGGCCTGAGTGGGGGATGGGAAAGGACTCTCTGATGGTGGATGGGTATGAGACAAGCCCCGGGTTATGATGTTTCCAAGTGCGGGCCTGTCCTCTATGGTCTGGGGCCGATGAACACTCATCACCTCTTCCCGTAACCCTATGAGGTGTTGTTAGGATCATTACAGTATTTCCCGGATCTGTGCATTCCTTAACCATGAAACCACAAATACACTAGTACATGCCCTTATCATCTCCCGCCTCGACTACTGCAACCTCCTACTCTCTGGCCTCCCCTCTAGCACTCTGGCACCACTCCAATCCATCCTAAACTCTGCTGCCCGACTAATCCACCTGTCTCCCTGTTGCTCCCCAGCCTCTCCTCTCTGCCAGGCCCTTCATTGGCTTCCTATCGCCCAGAGGCTACAGTTCAAAACACTAACAATGACATACAAAGCCATTCACAACCTGTCGCCTCCATACATCTGTGACATGGTCTCCCCGTACCTACCTACACGCAAACTTCGATCCTCTCATGATCTCCTTCTCTACTCCTCTCTCATCTCTTCCTCCCACAACCGCATCCAAGACTTCTCCCGTGCTTCCCCTATACTCTGGAACTCTCTACCCCAACACATCAGGCTCTCACCTACCACGGAAACCTTCAAAAGGAACCTGAAGACCTACCTCTTCCGACAAGCCTACAGCCTGCAGTGATCCTCAGTCTACTGAACCGCCGCATGACCAGCTCTACCCTCTCCTAGTGTACCTCACCCATCCCCCGTAGACTGTGAGCCCTCGCGGGCAGGGTCCTCTCTCCTCCTGTACTTGTGTATGCCTTGTTTTACTCATGCTTATTGTACTTGTCTAAATTTGGCCCGTTCACATGTAAAGCGCCATGGAATAAATGGCGCTATAAAAATGTATTATAATAATAATAATAATAATTATAGTATAAATGGGGGCTGTTTTGGACATCATAGTATACATGGGGACTGTTTTAGACATCATACTAATTATGGGGGCTGTGGTGACATTATACCATATATATACTGTAGGAGTCTGTGGTGAATATCATACAATATATGGGGGCTGTGGTAGTGACCATACTATATATTGGGGGGTTGTTGTGGATATCGTACCATATGGGCGGCTGTGGTGACCATCATACTGTGTTGGGGACAGTGTGAACAGTGGTTACAGTTTGAAGAGGGCAGCGTGGTGGGCAGTATGACAGCATAGTGGGAAAGGGGAACAGAATGGATATGGAGATTGGAGTGTGAAATGGAGGCACAATATTGGGTTGTGGGGGTTAGCATGGTGGGGGAACAGTGTGAAGATATAGAAAGAGCAATGGAAAATTAGAGAGAGTACAGGTACATGGTATAGGCCGTGGTTCATAAGGGCTTGTTCACACTTTGCTTTTTTTGCTGCGGATTTTTCAGCTGCGGATTTGGAAAAACCGCAGTGCAAAACCGCACTGCGGATTTTCCTGCGGTTTCTTCTGCGGATTCCTCTGCGGTTTTTCAACAGCACTTTCCTATTGGTGCATGTTGAAAACCGCAGCGGAATCCGCAGAAAGAAGTGACATGCTCTTTCTTTTTTTCCGCAGCAATTCCGCGCGGTTTTTTCCAGGATTTTCTGCAATGTGGGCACAGCGGTTTTTGTTTTCCATAGGGTAACATTGTACTGTACCCTGCATGGAAAACTGCTGCGGATCCGCAGCAAAAACCGCAAAGTGTGAACATAGCCTTAGGGTGAGTGGTGTGGCGGTTATAGTTTATAATGGTAGACAGTGGGGAGGTGATATAACATAGGAGGCTTATTTAGGGTCTGTAAGGGGTTGACTCACTCAGCTGCTTGCAAAGGTAAACACAGGAACACCTCTTGTGGTAAATCACCTGCTGGTTTATTAGAGAACAGCATAATCCGTAGCAGGGTTGAACATAGCCTTTCTGGCATAATGGCAATAAGAAAAGAAAGATAAAGTCCTATAGAGTCCTTTTTCCTGCAAGATTCACCCGCAGGGAACACTGAAAGTCCTCAGGTCCTCCTGGAGCCACGTCTGGAGACTTTCCTCTCCAAACACACAACAGAGTAAAAAACAGTGGCTGAACATATAACTCCCCAGCCATACCCTTGAGTTGGAGATATATTGAGTAGGCGTCCCGACCATCTCTTACCTACTCACCAAAAAAAACCCAGTTTCTTATCATGGCTGATTAACCCCTTCACCACATAGCATGCTGGAGAGAAACGTATGGGTTTTTAGATCACAGAAGAAAGCAATCTTCGTGTCACATATCTATCCTCACAAACAGTGCCATTGATCCTGTCACAGGTCATAATATGGTATTGACAGATATTTTTATGTGGAGGGCATTTTAACAACACTCTTATTTTTAATAACATTATGTTGGGATGTGCTGCAAAAGACCAGCGATGATGGAGGTCTGTAGAGAACCATTGTGAAAAGTCATCATGGCATCTAGACAAGATGGAGATGAAACAAAAGAGACTGTAATAAGTAATCTATAAGGTACCTGGATGTAAATGTTTGTTTGTGAAACTGACTAATCCTCATCATCAGTACTGTGGTTCCTGTACGGTCCGCAGTCTGGTGATGGCTGTTAATAACAACTCCCAGTATCTCCTTACAATTGTTACGCGCATACTGGGAGTTGTAGGCTGTAGGTTCGTGCAATACAATTGGTTATGGAGCTCAATTGATATTACAATTGATTGCTGTGCTAAGCTTAATTCGAGTATTCAAGTACTCTTGGTCCTGGTCCTGTATTCATGTACTTATGGTGGTTCTGGTGACGTATTCATGTACTGATGGTGGTTCCGATGACATTTATTTACTGATGGTGGTGCTGATGATGTATTTATTTACTGATGATGTTTCTGGTACCATATTCATGTACTATTTATGGCTCTAGTGATCTAATTAATGTACTGATGATAATTTTGGCTTTGTATTCACGTACTGATGATGATTATGGTGATGAATATATAACCAGCATGATCATAACTACATGAATACAGCACAAGAACAACCATCACCGCATGAATATGTCACCAAAACCAGAATATATCACCAGAACCACCATCAGTTTTCTGCAAGATGTATTACCTTTTCATTTTCATTGCACCCTTGTCTCTTAAATATCCAATTTGCAACAAATCCTCTTTAAAAGATCCAGTAGCGCTTGTTAATTAATATTAAATAGCACCTCAAAACTCAGCAGATTCTACAGGATTGTACACCTGTTTCCTCAACACACAATCATGGACTGATATCTCCCGATACAACAGAAGAGGAGGAGTACAACAAGCTTCAATGGTAAATGAAAATGATCATGGTGTTGATGACACTGGCCATATTCTATATGAGGGTGCCGCCTGGCTAACAGAAAGAAGAGTATGAGAAGAAGGAGGAGGAGTGCATTTGTTTACTCTGATTGCTGGCCTGCATGGTTATCAGAAGGCTAGGGCGTGCATCCGAGCCCAGCTCCTGTACGGCTCCAGGAGGGCTTCGGATGAGTCCCATTTGAAAACCAAACCAGTTTTGGGTAAATTATTCCCCAAGAGACCATTGATGACAGCCAGAAGGAGTAATAATTTGCGAGATCTTTTAGTCAGGAGCCACTATGTGGCAAAACCGTCTCTCCCTTTTTATACGGGAAGACCACATCAGGGCTGTTTCCCATGTGGATCCTGTCTGGTGTGTCGGAATGTGGAACGGGCCAATAATTTTTCCTTGTCTAACGGAAAACGGGTTTTTAGGATTATACAAAATACAGAAAAAGCATATGAATCTAAGAAGGGGATCACCAAGAGATGTAATGTGTAATACAAAAAATGCTTTTATTGAAAACCACCACATACAAGACTATTAAAAACATTTAAAAGTCAGAACTTAAATTACAATCCAAAAAGTATGGATTCATAATCAGTATTCCCCCTAACCAATAATGGCCAAATAGAAATAATACAACATAAATAGATGAATAAAGACTATAGGTTGTATGCATGCTGCTATCATAAAAATAATAACATGATGCTCATGCCACACATCCCATATAAAGAGATTTTGCAATATTAGCCCACAACAGCTCCCAACCGCAAATAACACAGCATAAATACAAACTTGTAAGTTGTGTACATGCCACTAGTTTTGTAAAATACAATTAATACAATATGGATGTAAAATTATATTTACCAAGCATGGGTATAATAGTCTGAGAAAAAGGCAAAATAGGCAATAGGAAACATTAAAGATAGAGTAACTGCCACTGAGGGGTCAATATGTCGGTGAGACAAATACTTCACCCTAATCCGGAATAACGGTTGCCCCCCATGTAGCAGAGCAGTCAGGCAAAGTAGGTGCTAGACCCACGCGTATCGACACACCAAGGTGTCTTTCTCAAGGTCAGATGCCCAGGTTTTTAGGATTAATGAATACATCTAGTGTAGTAGGGACTATGTCGTGTATTATGCCACATGTTCCTGTGCTCTGATTTACATAGGGTTAACATCTTGGGAACTACGGATCAGAACCAGGGAACATGTTAGAGATATTAAAGCAGCACAAACCAGTAGTGACATCTTGACCTAAAAGACTATTCCCCACCATTTCAGGATGCACCATGCTTGTAACCCAGATTTATTAAAAATACGTGGTATTGATCGGGTACATGGTAGTATCACAGGGGGAGACTTGAGACGCAGGCTGGCACAACTTGAGTGCTGGTGGATTATTAAATTGGGGACCACGACCCCTCTGGGTCTTAATGAAAAATTAAGCTTTACATCATTTTTGGAATATAGATTGACATCTTGTTATTTAGTGCCTTGTTGTGATGTTCATCTAATTAATGCCTTTGGAATATTTTTGAATGCTTTATTTGTGTTTTTGTGTTTTATTTATATTAGCGGATGTCATCTCAGCATCTAAACTTGGGCTTTTGTTTCTTGTATACCACTGAACATCCCTCATGATGATACCTATCAGGCACTTATGGATATACGGAGTGATTCCATATGTCAGTCTAACATCAATTGGACGCTGTATGTAGAAGTGATGTTTCATCTACTGACCTTTTGATGGAGTGAATGGAACGGCTTCATGATACACTAATATCTACCAATATGTGTTATCTTGGTGACTAAGTAGCAGTCATTGATATGTGGACTTATTCTTTATCTGTTATTTTTAATTTATTTTTGTTGTTGTCCATAGGTATCATTAATCTATTGGGAATTGTAATGAATTGGGACGTTAATATTACGTTTTGAGCGGTACATTTTTGCCCTCTGTGCTGCCCTTAAGTATTATGGCCCCATTATAATCTCTTTCATCCAGTCGTGAGTAGCGTATGCCGCCGTGACTACCCTCAGCTTGCGTCTCACATGGCATCTAAACGAGGCTGTGCGTTTCATTGACGTCAAACGGAACACTTGTTCCTAACTCACCGCCCCATGATGCTGGAAGTGACATATTGGTGCTGTGGTAGGTTCCGCCCTTACACATTCACATGACACGACTGGAGGCATCCCTCGCCCTTGCGTTCATTGGCCCGCCCCCACACTTTCACATAACGCGGCCAGATGTGTCTCTGTTTATTGCGTTCATTGGTTGTGGTGGATTATGGTGGGATATTTAAGACTGCGTTTTGGACACAGATGCACTGCCCCCCCGAGGAAGCAACAGCGAAATGCGCGTCGGGGCTTCTGTGCTTTGGTTTGGCATCAGTATGGATAAGAGGTTTTGATGTTACTGCTAACTATGTATTGGTGGCAATTTACTGGTTACCTTAGGTAGATGGGGTCACTTTTTTGTTACCTTCATATTGTATTACTAACTTTACTAACTTTACTACCTGCAAATTACTATTTTATTATCATCCTCTGGCCTTGTGACTTATGGTGTAATTCCTTTGTATGCATCTAGGCAATATATATTATGCACTATGCACTTTATTAAGGGAATGAATCTATGCATGCCTAGGTGATCTTTTTCCCATAGTTTCATACAGTATGCCCTCCATTGCTCTCATGGTTAAATTGCTGCCTGCCTCTTCTTTTCCACATAAATTGATTATTAAGTATGGATTTAATTCTTATTTTGTATATGTATTGTTTCTCATTTAGTATTTTGTATCAATAAACACACTTTTTAATATTTTTATAAAGTTTTGTCTTTGTTGGATTTATTACTAAATGTGCTTTTGTGGTACATCCATACTATTAATTAGGATATTCAAAACTCTCTGTGGTTCTTATGAGTTTTTAACAATTGATTTTTGTATTCCTGTCTTCTTAATATCAACTGACGACATCGCAGGTGAGCCCACACCATTCCAGCACATTTGATTCCTTTCTCGTGGGTCTGCAGCAGCCTAAGCCTCTTTAAATGGTTCTGTGCACACAACCCTACCACGTGAGCATGCTATTGCCTATTCTTGTCCACACTATCTACTCAGATAAGACCCTTTTGTGCTTCTTGTCCCTTGCAAGTTTATTTTTTTTCAAGGTAGGGCATTATATAATAGTGGATGGGGATAGACGAATACATGATAAAGGAAAACACTATTCAGAAATGGAAGGTAATATACAGTGGCATGTAGAAGAGTTGGCAGCTATATCATCTGAGAAAATAAAGAACCTCATCCACAACTACCACAAAAGACTTCAAGCTGTCATTGATGTTAGAGGGGGCGATACACGAATAAGTAATGGGGTATGTGAACTTTTGATCAGGTTCATTTGGATGTTTTGGGTTGTTATTATGATTTAAAAAGAGAAAACACAGTAATTTGACGATAAATGGCTTCACCCAACCACTAACCATGAGCGGAGAAAAAGTTCTGGTGTTATCATTCATATTCTCTGAAAAAAGGCCAAGAAAGCAAAAATTATGCCAGGGTATGTACATTTTTGAGCACAACTGTACATATATGGAATAAGCCGAAGACTGCCGAGAGCAGTGAATACCGCTGGAAGGTAATGAGCGGCCCCGGAAGCAGATGCAGCCGGGAGACAGCGGGATGGGAGGACACGTCACTGGAAAGGTAAGTATAATATTTATAATGTTTATTACCATATATACTCGTGTATAAGCTGAGATTTTCAGCACTTTATCTTGTGCTGAAAGTGCCCCCCTCGGCTTATACACGAGTCATGGTCCAGAAAGCCAGCGGGGAGAGGGATTGGGGAGCCGGCGGCTGTAGCACAGTGACAGCTGCAGCCGCTGGCTTTCAGAAGACCTCAATACTCACCCTCCGTTGCTGCATCTCCTTCTCTGCATCTCTGTCCCGGTGCGGCAGCTTCTTGTGCTGACCGATCACATGGTACCGCTCATTAAAGTCATGAATATGGACGCGACTCCACTCCCATAGGCGTGGAGCGCATATTCATTACCTTAATGAGTGGTACCGCAAGACCGCTCAGCACAGGAAGAAGCTGCTGCACCGGAACAGAGATGCAGGGACGTTCAGCGACGGTGCGAGGAGGGTGAGTATGACGGGGAGGATGGGGGAGGACAGAGGAGGATGGGAGAGGATGGGGGAGGATGGGGAGGATTGAGGAGGACAGTGGAGCCCAGCCATGCATACAAGATGGGACAGGGGGGCCATGCATACAAGGATGGGTGGGAGCCGAGCCATGCATACAAGATGGGACTGGGGGAGCCATGCATATGGAGCGCCCCCACTGCCGCAGGGCCGAGGCTTCTCTGTCTCAGTTCTGGGATTGTCACGGTGGCTAGGCCCGGTCCGTGACCCTGCTGAGGGGCGTCCAATGAAAGTTGAGAATGATGTGGTGTGGTGCAGGTCGCGATGAATAACGAGGACACCAGGTTGCAGTCTCTTTACCTCTTTACTGAAGGCTTCAGGATCCTCAATCCGGAGTACGGTTAACAGGGCTGTCTGAGACCGGCCGGTCCGATGGCACTTCCAGAGTTCCTTTTGCAGGTGGAAATCTGTGCCTACCTTCTAGCGCTTGTGTGTTGTAGTCCTTCCCTGCTTAGCACCATGGGATAGTCCTCACAACTGTTGTGTCTGTTTCTGAAGTTCCCTCACAACTGATTCTGATGTTCTTCTCCGTCCCCCAGATGATATGGCAAGGATGCACCCGTATGACGGGTAGGCCTGGAGGTCTTCTGGGACCCTAGAGTCGCCCCTCTCCAACTGTTGCCCCCTATGTCTGCTTAGGTGATTTAGGTGAGACAGCCCGCCTATAACTGACTGTCCTGCCATAGGTTTGAAGTAAGGCCTGGAGCTCAATACTTCCTCGGCGTTTCCGGCCACCGGCTACGCGCCTCAGTAGGATGTTGCCTCGTTCTTACAGCACGACTCCTACTGGCGTTTCTCCATGTTTCGTTGATCTCGTTTCTCACTCTTCACAATAAACCTCGCTTCTTGTCCTTTCTTGGGGTACCGCCGCAATGAAGTGCAGGCACGGTCCCGTAACGTTCTTTCTGTTCGCTAGGCCTCTGTCAGGATCCCACCCCTGACAGGGACCCCCCTGAATCTTCCCCTGCAACACCCTCTGCCACAGGATGTTGCCTGGTTCCAACCCAGTCAGCTTCTGTCTAACTTCCTATCTAACCCCCAGTTTTACCAGATTGTGAGGAGTGGCCTAATACATAGCACCCTTAGCTCCCCCTGGAGGCCAGACTGTGAAGTGTATTGGTGACTATGATACCTGGTCAGAAGAACTCCTTCAGTGCCATCAGACGTACCATAGCCCCCTTAGTGGCGGAGCCACAGTACTGCAATGACCAGGACTCTGGGGCGCTGCACATACAACATACAGATAGGAATGAGGGGACAATACATACCTGGCTTATACTCGAGTCAATAAGCTTACCCAGTTTTCCGTGGCAAAATTAGGTTCCTCGGCTTATACTCGGGTCGGCTTATACTCGAGTATATACAGTATTCATTTTATGCTTTCTTTTACAGGCCCTGGACCCAAACTGGACCCGAACTGTAACATGGGTTTCCCATGGAAACCCGTGTTCGGGACCTTGTGACCGAACACTAACTGCCAACTCAGGTGACCAAGACAAGATGGTAAACATGGAAAAATCACAAAAATAAATGGGTTTCATATATTGCTGTACTTGTTTTTTTCATCATCCATTGCTTTCAATGGGTGAAAAATGCTGAAAAAATGCTGAAAGAAGTGACATGTTCTATGTCCAAAAAAACATGCAAAGCACAAAATATTGTTGACAAAAAAAAATGTGTGTGCATGACATTTCTGAAATTTCATAGGCTTTGTTGGTACTGTAAAACGCAGTTGAAAATTAGCTTAAAAAAAGCAGCAAAAACACTTAGTGTGAACTTAGCCTAAAATTTACAGACCTCTCCATTCGTTGTAGGTGGGAAAAGTTGCAAAACTGGCAGTTTATCAAATACTTATTTTCTCCACTGTATATTCAGGCACTATGTAATAATGAATGGTGATACACATAAGAAGGAAGGACACAATGGAATAATGGACATCTCTATACATAATAAGGGAGGACACTACACCACATTCTAAATTATTATGCAAATTGGATTTAAATGTCATAAATATGTAATTTTTTTGTTTTCCAAATAAACTGGATCACGGAAATCAATTCAAACTTCTGTGATAATTTGTTTGCCAGGTGAGTCCACTTAAAGGAAAACTACTTAAGAAAAACATTCCCCATTATTGAGCAGGCTACAGATTTCAAATAATATGGGGAAGAAAAGGGATCTCTCTGCAGCTGAAAAGCAGCAAATAATGCAATGACTTGGACAAAGTGTGAAAAAAGTAGATATTTCACAAAAACTTGAGCATGATCGTCTTACTGATAAGAGATTTATGGTTGATACAGTTGTAAGGCTGCCAGGGTGGTAGTCGTGGCAACAAGCTGTATGGTTCCCACACCCTGGCACCACGCAGAGGAAATACAAAATCTTTTCTGTAGTGTGTATGATGCGTGCAGCAGAGTACTTACTTCAATTGCTGGAGTCCCCTCAGTCTCGGTCACTCCAGCTTCACAAAAAGTTTCAGAGTCACCACACACCAAACACAGAATCATCTTCATATCTCTCCCTGTCATCCGGACAGTCTCTATCCCCTGCATCAGCTTCCCTTTCAAGGCAAGCTCAATTATATCACTGGACAAGCCGTGTCCCACGTATTTCCTTGGACAATCCATGTCCCATCTGTTTCCTTGGACAATCTGTGTCCCATATGTTTCCTTGGACAATCCGTGTCCCATCGGTGCCTTTCCTGTTACCAGCTCCTTATCAGCCCCTCGTCTCTTTCCAATTGGGAAGGGTGCTGGGAACGCCATCTCAGCTGCTCCCGCCCTGGTCCTAGACCCTAGGTCCTTCTTGGGGATGATTCTGTCAAGCTAGTGCTTGTTGGCACTGTTCACCGGCCTGGGGCCCCTTAATGCCATCTGCAGACTTATCCCCACAGCCTGTTGCACTCTGCCTTACTACTTCTCACACATACTGCCCTTTCCGGGTGTCTGGTCCTAATCAGGAAGTATCCTGACTATACATCCCTGCTCTGTGCTGCCCCTTCTATTAACTTAACCCCTATGCTGCTTATCTCCTACTCTGTCCCATGCTGTCCTCTATGTTGTGATTTTGCTTTTTGCTCCCTCTAGTGGTCATTAGTGATTTGACTCTGGAGCTTCTGTCTTTTCCTATATCCTCACCTGGGCCGTTAGTTCAGGGGCGTTGCTATATAAGCTCCCTGGACCTTCAGTTCAATGCCTGGCATCATTGAAATCAGAGCTAATCTGTTGTGCTCTTGTCCTATGATCCTGGTTCCTGTATTTCAAGCTAAGTCTGCTTCCTTGCTTTTTGCTTTTGTTTTGTTTGGTATTTTTGTCCAGCTTGTTCCAATCTTTATCCTGACCTTTGCTGGTAGCTCTAGGGGGCTGGTGTTCTCCCCCCGGACAGTTAGACGGTTCGGGGGTTCTTGAATCTCCAGCGTGGATTTTTATAGGGTTTTTGTTGACCAGATAAGTTATCTTGCTATATTCTGCTATTAGTAAGCTGGCCTCTCTTTGCTGAACCTGGTTCATTTCTGTGTTTGTCATTTCCTCTTACCTCACCGTTATTATTTGTGGGGGGCTTGTATCTTGCTTTGGGGTCCCTTTCTCTGGAGGCAAGAGAGGTCTTTGTTTTCTTCTCCTAGGGGTAGTTAGATTCTCCGGCTGGCGCGAGTCATCTAGCGATCACCGTAGGCATGATCCCCAGCTACTTCTAGTGTTGGCGTTAGGAGTAGCTATTTGGTCAACCCAGTTACCACAGCCCTATGAGCTGGATTTTTGAATCTCGCAGACTTACACGTTCCTCTGAGACCCTGTCCACTGGGGTCATAACAGTATGCCAGGCCAGTATTAAATGTTTAATGCATTGCAGAAGTGGGATTATAAGAAAGAAAATTTTGAGGTTTTTTTTTCCCTCTCTCATTTTTTTTTTCCCCTTTACCTCAGAGTGGCTTAAGCTTGCTGCAGACATGAATGTCCAGACCTTGTTTACAAGTGTGGACCAGCTTGCCGCTCGTGTGCAGGGTATACAAGATTATGTTACCAGAAATCCTAGGTCTGAACCCAAGATTCCGATTCCTGAACTGTTTTCAGGAGACCGATTTAAGTTTAGGAATTTCAGGAATAATTGTAAATTGTTTTTGTCCCTGAAACCTTGTTCGTCTGGAGACTCTGCTCAACAAGTAAAAATTGTTATTTCATTCTTACGGGGTGACCCTCAAGATTGGGCTTTTTCGTTGGCGCCAGGAGATCCGGCATTGGCTGATATTGATGCGTTTTTTCTGGCGCTCGGTTTACTTTATGAGGAACCCAATCTTGAGATTCAGGCAGAGAAAGCCTTGCTGGCTATGTCTCAGGGCCAGGACGAGGCTGAGGTGTATTGCCAAAAATTTCGGAAATGGTCCGTGCTGACACATTGGAACGAGTGTGCACTGGCCGCTAATTTTAGAAATGGCCTTTCTGAGGCCATTAAGAATGTTATGGTGGGTTTTCCCATTCCCACAGGTCTGAATGATACCATGTCCCTGGCTATTCAAATTGACCGGCGGTTGCGGGAGCGCAAAACCGCAAATTCCCTCATGTTGTTGTCTGAACAGACACCTGATGTGATGCAATGTGATAGAAAAACCGCAAATTCCCTCATGGTGTTGTCTGAACGGACACCTGATTTGATGCAATGTGATAGAATCCTGACTAGAAATGAGAGGAAAATTCATAGACGCCGGAATGGCTTGTGCTACTACTGTGGTGATTCTACACATGTTATCTCAGCATGCTCTAAACGTATATCTAAGGTTGTTAGTCCTGTCACCGTTGGTAATTTGCATCCTAAGTTTATTCTGTCTGTAACTTTGATTTGCTCACTGTCGTCTTATCCTGTCATGGCGTTTGTAGATTCAGGTGCTGCCCTGAGTCTTATGGATCTCTCATTTGCTAAGCGCTGTGGTTTTATTCTTGAACCATTAGAAAATCCTATCCCTCTTAGGGGTATTGATGCTACGCCATTAGCAGAAAATAAACCGCAGTATTGGACACAGGTTACCATGTGCATGACTCCTGAACACCGCGAGGTGATACGTTTTCTCGTTCTACATAAAATGCATGATTTGGTTGTTTTGGGCCTGCCATGGTTACAGACCCATAATCCAGTCCTTGACTGGAAGGCTATGTCAGTGTCTAGTTGGGGCTGTCGTGGTATTCATGAGGATTCCCTGCCTGTGTCTATTGCTTCTTCTACGCCTTCGGAAGTTCCGGAGTATTTGTCTGATTATCAGGATGTCTTTAGCGAGTCCAGGTCCAGTGCATTGCCTCCTCATAGGGAATGTGACTGTGCAATAGATTTGATTCCAGGCAGTAAATTTCCTAAGGGAAGACTGTTTAATCTGTCGATACCTGAACATACCGCTATGCGTTCATATATCAAGGAGTCTCTGGAGAAAGGACACATCCGTCCGTCTTCTTCCCCTCTTGGTGCGGGATTCTTTTTTGTGGCTAAAAAGGACGGATCTTTGAGGCCTTGTATTGACTATCGGCTTTTAAATAAGATCACTGTCAAATTTCAGTATCCTTTGCCGCTGTTGTCTGACTTGTTTGCCCGGATTAAAGGTGCCAAGTGGTTTACCAAGATAGACCTTCGTGGTGCGTACAACCTTGTGCGCATTAAGCAAGGGGATGAATGGAAAACCGCATTCAATACGCCCGAAGGTCATTTTGAGTACTTGGTGATGCCTTTTGGGCTCTCTAATGCCCCTTCAGTTTTTCAGTCCTTTATGCATGACATTTTCCGGAACTATCTGGATAAATTTTTGATCGTTTATCTGGATGATATTCTGGTTTTTTCTGATAATTGGGACTCGCATGTGGAGCAGGTCAGGATGGTCTTTAAAATTTTGCGTGAAAATTCTTTGTTTGTCAAGGGCTCAAAGTGTCTTTTTGGTGTACAGAAGGTTCCCTTTTTGGGGTTCATTTTTTCCCCTTCTGCTGTGGAGATGGACCCAGTCAAGGTCCGAGCTATTCTTGATTGGACTCAGCCCTCGTCAGTTAAGAGTCTTCAGAAGTTCTTGGGTTTCGCTAACTTCTACCGTCGTTTTATCGCTAACTTTTCTAGCATTGTGAAACCTTTGACGGATATGACCAAGAAGGGCTCCGATGTGGTTAATTGGGCTCCTGCTGCCGTGGAGGCCTTCCAGGAGTTGAAACGTCGGTTTACTTCGGCGCCTGTTTTGTGCCAGCCTGATGTCTCGCTTCCCTTTCATGTTGAGGTGGATGCTTCAGAGATTGGAGCAGGGGCCGTTTTGTCGCAGAGAGGCCCTGGTTGCTCTGTTATGAGACCTTGCGCCTTTTTCTCTAGGAAGTTTTCGCCTGCGGAGCGAAATTATGATGTGGGCAATCGGGAGTTGTTGGCCATGAAATGGGCATTTGAGGAGTGGCGTCATTGGCTCGAGGGTGCTAAGCATCGTGTGGTGGTCTTGACTGATCACAAAAATCTGATGTATCTCGAGTCTGCTAAACGCCTGAATCCTAGACAGGCCGCTGGTCATTGTTTTTCTCCCGTTTTGACTTTGTTGTCTCGTATTTACCAGGTTCAAAAAATGTGAAGGCCGATGCTCTTTCCAGGAGCTTTGTGCCTGATGCTCCTGGAGTCGCTGAACCTGTTGGTATTCTTAAGGATGGTATTATCTTGTCAGCTATTTCTCCAGATCTGCGACGTGTGTTGCAGAGATTTCAGGCTGATAGGCCTGATTCTTGTCCACCTGACAGACTGTTTGTGCCTGATAAGTGGACCAGCAGAGTCATTTCCGAGGTTCATTCCTCGGTGTTGGCAGGTCACCCAGGAATTTTTAGCACCAGAGATCTGGTGGCCAGATCCTTTTGGTGGCCTTCCTTGTCTAGGGATGTGCGGTCATTTGTACAGTCCTGTGGGACTTGTGCTCGAGCTAAGCCTTGCTGTTCTCGTGCCAGCGGGTTGCTCTTGCCCTTGCCTGTCCCTAAGAGACCTTGGACACATATCTCCATGGATTTCATTTCTGATCTTCCGGTGTCTCAAGGCATGTCTGTTATCTGGGTGATATGTGATCGCTTCTCCAAGATGGTCCATTTGGTTCCTTTGCCTAAGCTGCCTTCCTCTTCCGATCTGGTTCCTGTGTTTTTCCAGAACGTGGTTCGTTTGCACGGCATCCCTGAGAATATTGTGTCAGACAGAGGATCCCAGTTCGTTTCCAGATTCTGGCGATCCTTTTGTAGTAGGATGGGCATTGACTTGTCGTTTTCGTCTGCTTTCCATCCTCAGACTAATGGACAGACGGAGCGAACTAATCAGACTTTGGAGGCTTATTTGAGGTGTTTTGTCTCTGCTGATCAGGACGATTGGGTGACCTTCTTGCCGTTGGCTGAGTTTGCCCTTAATAATCGGGCTAGTTCCGCCACCTTGGTTTCGCCGTTTTTCTGCAACTCTGGTTTCCACCCTCGTTTTTCTTCGGGTCATGTGGAACCTTCTGACTGCCCTGGGGTGGATTCTGTGGTGGATAGGTTGCAGCGGATCTGGAATCTTGTGGTGGACAACTTGAAGTTGTCACAGGAGAGGGCTCAGCGCTTTGCCAACCGCCGCCGCGGTGTGGGTCCCCGACTACGTGTTGGGGATTTGGTGTGGCTTTCTTCCCGCTTTGTTCCTATGAAGGTTTCCTCTCCCAAATTTAAACCTCGTTTTATTGGTCCTTACAAGATATTGGAAATCCTTAATCCTGTATCCTTTCGCCTGGATCTTCCTGTGTCGTTTGCTATCCACAACGTGTTTCATAGGTCCTTGTTGCGGCGGTACGTTGTGCCTGTGGTTCCTTCTGCTGAGCCTCCTGCTCCGGTGTTGGTTGAGGGCGAGTTGGAGTACGTGGTGGAGAAGATCTTGGATTCTCGTCTCTCCAGGCGGAGGCTTCAGTACCTGGTCAAGTGGAAGGGCTATGGTCAGGAAGATAATTCCTGGGTGGTCGCCTCTGATGTTCATGCGGCCGATTTAGTTCGTGCCTTTCACGCCGCTCGTCCTGATCGCCCTGGTGGTCGTGGTGAGGGTTCGGTGACCCCTCACTAAGGGGGGGGTACTGTTGTGATTTTGCTTTTTGCTCCCTCTAGTGGTCATTAGTGATTTGACTCTGGAGCTTCTGTCTTTTCCTATATCCTCACCTGGGCCGTTAGTTCAGGGGCGTTGCTATATAAGCTCCCTGGACCTTCAGTTCAATGCCTGGCATCGTTGAAATCAGAGCTAATCTGTTGTGCTCTTGTCCTATGATCCTGGTTCCTGTATTTCAAGCTAAGTCTGCTTCCTTGCTTTTTGCTTTTGTTTTGTTTGGTATTTTTGTCCAGCTTGTTCCAATCTTTATCCTGACCTTTGCTGGTAGCTCTAGGGGGCTGGTGTTCTCCCCCCGGACCGTTAGACGGTTCGGGGGTTCTTGAATCTCCAGCGTGGATTTTTATAGGGTTTTTGTTGACCAGATAAGTTATCTTGCAATATTCTGCTATTAGTAAGCTGGCCTCTCTTTGCTGAACCTGGTTCATTTCTGTGTTTGTCATTTCCTCTTACCTCACCGTTATTATTTGTGGGGGGCTTGTATCTTGCTTTGGGGTCCCTTTCTCTGGAGGCAAGAGAGGTCTTTGTTTTCTTCTCCTAGAGGTAGTTAGATTCTCCGGCTGGCGCGAGTCATCTAGCGATCACCGTAGGCATGATCCCCGGCTACTTCTAGTGTTGGCGTTAGGAGTAGCTATTTGGTCAACCCAGTTACCACAGCCCTATGAGCTGGATTTTTGAATCTCGCAGACTTACACGTTCCTCTGAGACCCTGTCCACTGGGGTCATAACACTCTATCACTAATTTGCCTCCCTCTATTGTCCTATACTATCTAAGTTCCTAATCTAGCCCTAATGCTATAAACAGTACATTCACATTACAATACATGACATCACAGTATAAATGAACATTAATAAACAGTGAGGTGCTGCAGTTAAACGTGCGAACAGCATCCAGGAGAGAGAAGGCACGTGAGGGTGCCTGCCACCTCTTTACACAGTCACAGACAGGTTCATGCAGTTAAAGGCATAGTAAGGAAGGTTTGTGGCAGACAAATTCATTGGATTAAGAGAGCAGCTGCTCAAATACCATTAAAAAGCAGCAAACAGGTATTTGAAGCTGCTGGTTCCTATGGAATGCCACAAATTTCAAGGTGTTGGATCCTGGAGGCTTGCAATTGTGCATAAGCCTACATTTGGCTACCCCTAAACAGTGCTCACAAGTAAAACCAGTTGAAGTGGACCTAGACCTACATGAAGACTAGTGGATTATTGGTTGGATGACCACCAGGTCCCAACAAGGCTGCATCATCAGCAAGGAGTTAGCGGAGTCATGTTTTGGGCTGTACTTATGGCTAGTGAGTAGTTGGGTCCCTGAAGGTGTGAAAATGACCGTGACAAAATATATAGAGTTTTTGACTGACCATTTTCTTCCATGGTATAAAAAGAAGAACCATGCCATCCATAGCAAAATCATCTTCCTGCTGACAATGCACCATCTTATGCTGCAAAGAAGCCTCTGAATCTTTGGCTGCTATGGGCATAAAAGGAGATAAACTCATGGTGTGGCCACCATCTTCCCCTGACCTCAACCCTATAGAGAACCTTTGAAGTATCCTCAAGCTAAAGATCTATGAGGGTGGGAGGCAGTTCACAGCAAAGCAGCAGCTCTGGGTGTTACGCTGACATCCTGCAAAGAAGTTCAACCAGAAACTGCCCAAAAATTCTCAAGTTCAATGGATGTAAGAATTGTGAAGGTGATATCAAAGAACTGTCCTATGCTAATATGTAGCTTGGCCTGTTAACATGTGTTTGAAAAAGCTTTTCATTTCAGTAAATGTGACCTCTTAATGCTTCAAATTTAACAAATAACCATTTTGCGTTCTCTTACAACCTACAAAATGGTTGGAAACTCAGTTGCGCATAATAATTTGGGACAGCTCATTTTGAGTTTTTTTTCGTTTTAAAAAATACTGTTGTCTTTAGGAAGTTTTTCCTATAAAATGTATTTTTTTTTCTCAAAGGGTTGATGATTTGAACATTCATTATACTGACTCATTTGCATCCACCATTTAGAAAAATCAGGGAAAAATAGCATTTGAATAAAAATTTGGAATGCGGTGAATATAATAATGGATGGTGCAACTCAATAAAAGGGAAAACACTATGTAATAATGTGGGGTGCTGTACATAATAGATAAAGGCACTATGTGATAATGGACGGTGTAATACATAATAAGGGAAGACACTGTGAAAACGGATGGCACAATTCGTAATAATGGAGGACCCTATGTAATAATGGGCATCACTATTCATACTAAGTAAAGACACTATATAACAATCAAATTGCTGTACATAATAGGATAGAACATTGTAATAATGGATAGCACTATGCATAATAAGATAGAACACTAGGTAACAATGCAATAACCTATTTATGCCAAGAAATCAAAAAACCTGCCTTGTCTCTTAGGCTACTTTCACACTAGCGTTAACTGCAAACCGTCTCAAAACGTCTTTTTTCAGAAAAAACGCATCCTGCAAAAGTGTTTGCAGGATGCGTTTTTTCCCCATAGACTTGTATTGGCGACGTATTGCGACGTATTGGCATACGTCGTGTACGTCGTACGACAGATGCGTCGAAATTTGGCGACACGTTGCTTGTAACGTTTTTTGTCTCCGCCTAAAAAACGTGTCGCGACGCATCCTGAGGCATGCGTCGTTGGCTACAATGGAAGCCTATGAGCGACGGATGCGTCGGGACACGTCGTACGACGCAATGCAGCGCTGCAATACGTTTTTTTACACTGAGCATGCTCAGAAGCTGGATTTTGTTGCCAATTGGCCAGACACCCCCAAATCTATATAAACCTGGCCTGGGCCTTCAACCCCACATATATGGCCACGTATATAAGTGCCACGTATTTAAGTGCCACGTATTTAAGTGCCACGTATTTAAGTGCCACGTATATACAGTTAGGTCCATATATATTTGGACAGAGACAACATTTTTCTAATTTTGATTATAGACATTACCACAATGAATTTTAAACAAAACAATTCAGATGCAGTTGAAGTTCAGACTTTCAGCTTTCATTTGAGGGTATCCACATTAAAATTGGATGAAGGGTTAAGGAGTTTCAGCTCCTTAACATGTGCCACCCTGTTTTTAAAGGGACCAAAAGTAATTGGACAGATTCAATAATTAAAAATAAAATGTTCATTTTTAGTACTTGGTTGAAAACCCTTTGTTGGCAATAACTGCCGGAAGTCTTGAACTTATGGACATCACCAGACGCTGTGTTTCCTCCTTTTTGATGCTCTGCCAGGCCTTCACTGCGGTGGTTTTCAGTTTCTGTTTGTTTGTGGGCCTTTCTGTCTGAAGTTTTGTCTTTAACAAGTGAAATGCATGCTCAATTGGGTTGAGATCAGGTGACTGACTTGGCCATTCAAGAATATTCCACTTCTTTGCTTTAATAAACTCCTGGATTGCTTTGGCTTCATGTTTTGGGTCATTGTCCATCTGTAGTATAAAACGACGACCAATCAGTTTGGCTGCATTTGGCTGGATCTGAGCACACAGTATCTCTCTGAATACCTCAGAATTCATTCGGCTGCTTCTGTCCTGTGTCACATCATCAATAAACACTAGTGACCCAGTGCCACTGGCAGCCATGCATGCCCAAGCCATCACACTGCCTCCGCCGTGTTTTACAGATGATGTGGTATGCTTTGGATCATGAGCTGTACCACGCCTTCGCCATACTTTTCTCTTTCCATCATTCTGGTAGAGGTTGATCTTGGTTTCATCTGTCCAAAGAATGTTCTTCCAGAACTGTGCTGGCTTTTTTAGATGTTTTTTAGCACAGTCCAGTCTAGCCTTTTTCTTCTTGATGCTTATGAGTGGCTTGCACCGTGCAGTGAACCCTCTGTATTTACTTTCATGCAGTCTTCTCTTTATGGTAGATTTGGATATTGATACGCCGACCTCCGGGAGAGTGTTGGTCACTTGGTTGGCTGTTGTGAACGGGTTTCTCTTCACCATGGAGATTACTCTGCCATCATCCACCACTGTTGTCTTCCGTGGGCGCCCAGGTCTTTTTGCATTGATGAGTTCACCAGTGCTTTATTTCTTTCTCGGGATGTACCAAACTGTAGATTTTGCCACTCCTAATATTGTAGCAATTTCTCGGATGGGTTTTTTCTGTTTTCACAGCTTAAGGATGGCTTGTTTCACCTGCATGGAGAGCTCCTTTGACCGCATGTTTACTTCACAGCAAAACCTTCCAAATGCAAGCACCACACCTCAAATAAACTCCAGGCCTTTTATCTGCTTAATTGAGAATGACATAACAAAGGGATTGCCCACACCTGTTCATGAAATAGCCTTGGAGTCAATTGTCCAATTACTTTTGGTCCCTTTAAAAACAGGGTGGCACATGTTAAAGAGCTGAAACTCCTAAACCCTTCATCCAATTTTAATGAAATTCAAATGAAAGCTGAAAGTCTGAACTTCAACTGCATCTGAACTGTTTTGCTTAAAATTCATTGTGGTAATGTCTATAACCAAAATTAGAAAAATGTTGTCTCTGTCCAAATATATATGGACCTAACTGTAAGTGCCACGTATATAAGTGCCACGTATATAAGTGCCACGTATATAAGTGCCACGTACTTAAGTGCCACGTACATAAGTGCCACGTACATAAGTGCCACGTACATAAGTGCCACGTATTTAAGTGCCACGTATATAAGTGCCACGTATTTCAGTGCCACGTACTATAAATACTATAACTACGTGGTTATACGTGGCACTTAAATACGTGGCACTGAAATATGTGGCACTATGACTGTCAGAAAATGTTCATTAAACGGTTAGGTGTGAGGTTAGGGGTAGGTTATGGTTTGGATCCCTTTATCATCATCCGTAGTTCATTAATCGGATGTATCCAGAGTCGCCTCCGTCTCCGTTACTGCAGAAGCATCCTACGTCTTTCCGCTGCCGCCTCCTTCTCCCGCACTATGATATCCAGGCGATTCGTCTCAAAGATAATGTCGGTAACCAAACTAGCAATCCTCACAAGAACACCTTCCATCGCTGCCACAAAACTAAAACCCTCAAAGATGGGCTGTAAAAACAGTAACTATATAGTTTTCCATATTTTCCAGTAGCCAATCAAATTTGGGAGCCTCCCATTTTAAAAACGGATCCGTCGTAAAAACGGATGCAACGGATGGTAAAAACGGATGCAACGCATCCAGTATTTAGACGGAAACGTTTAGCGGATTTGCGACGGATCCGTCGAAATGCTGTATGCGTGGCATACATTTGTCACTTTTTTTGACGCATCCGTTTTTTCGGCAAAAAACGGATTTGCGACGTAATGCAGTTAACGCTAGTGTGAAAGTAGCCTTATAGGTTAGCCTGGCCATAAAATGGCACATCAGAGTATTATGATTTATGACTATTGCACAACACTTCTCATGAATGATACATTGTAGCTCTATATCACATACTGGTTTTCCCATTTAAATATTCAATTATGTCACCATATAAATATATGCAATAATTTATGTTAAATTGGTCCTGCTCATTTCCTATAAAATATGAACGTACGCCGCTAACTGCAGTTCTGTAGGAAGACATGCCCAGTTGTGATATAGACACATTATAATGTGAAGAATTCAGCCATGATTTCCCCAGAATAATGAGCCCCGGAGAGAGCATGGACCCTCTAGTGATGAGCGAGTATACTCGTTACTCGAGATTTCCCGAGCATGCTGGGGTGGTCTCTGAGTATTTCGCCGTGCTCGGAGATTTAGTTTTTGTCAACTCAGCTGCATGATTTGTGACTTGTAGAGAGGCTGAATATATGTAGGAATTCCCTTACAAACAGGCAATCCCCACGCGTATTCAAGCTGTCTAGCAGCCGCAAATCATGCAGCTGCGTCGACAAAAACTAAATCTCCAAGCACGCCGAAATACTCAGAGACCACTCTAGCATGCTCGGGAAATCTCAAGTAACGAGTACACTCGCTCATCACTACCGCCCTCAATATTCTGCCCAAAGCCCTCAATTCCGATATTTACGGCCCATCCTAAGGATAAGCCATTGATAGTGTGATTTTGGAAATGACTTTTAGGCATAAAACTTATTATGTGAGAAGTTATATAGCATGGAGGAACAAAGGGAAGAGGAGACCCTAAAAAAACGTTTAAAACTTTTCAAAACAAGGTAAACTATGAAAGAACCAAACTAAATCAAATATAAAAGCGACAGGTGAATGAGAACCAAATCATGTTGTGTTAGTATATTTTTAGTATTTATTTGTGTAAGTAATTATACTTAATGATAGATTAATTTAGGTGTGGAATGTACCATCTAATGTTAATGAAAATCCCCTTCTCTGCTGGCACCGTCCTCTTCCTCGTCTGGAGAATATATAACAGGTACATATTACAGGTCAGGGTTACTGGTAGCATATAAGAGAAGAAGAGAAGAAAAGAGAATGGATGGGAAAAGTAATGGCGTTGGTAAGATGGAAACAATGAGGGACGGTAAGAATACACGGTGCTGGTACGAAGAACCTAAATTCCTACAATTTATTCCACAGGATATTCGGAAAAAGATAATGGAGTCTTTACTGTGGATGTGTTTCAGACAGTAGAAAACAACACTATGAGGGGCAAATGTAAAGTATAATTCTATCTATCTATCATCTATCTATCGTATATCTATCTATCTATCTATTATCTATCTATCATCTATATCTATCTATCTATCTATAATCTATCTATCTATCTATCTATCTATCTATCTATTATCTATCTATCTATCTATCTATCTATCTATCTATCTATCTATCTATCATCTATTATCTATCTTGCTATATACAGTACTTGAGGTGCAGATTGATACATATATATGTTTATTTACAGGGACAAAGTAATATCTGTCTATGGTCCATGGTAGATCAGTAGTATATGCCAATAGTGGAATTCCCTTAAGGGAAAAAAGGAGAGAGGGTGGCACTTTATGAATTTCGTAAGGGCGCTCCCATTATAGCAGGTATAATCAAATGGAAAAATTACCAAAAAAATTACCAGAAGAAGAAAGTAAAATAAAAATGTATTTAAAAACACAATGTGCTTTCGGCTGTACCCAGCGTTCATCAGGTGTTGAGACCTGGAGAAGGTTGGATGAAGTCAAAACGTGTTGTGTTTTAAATACATTTTTCTTTTACTTTGTTCTTCTGAAATATTTTTAGTAATTTATTCATTTCATTACATCTGCTATAATGGGAGCGCACTTTACCTGGTATCTCCACCCAGGTCAGTAGGTTAGCCATTATTCTTTAATGACCAGTAGCCTAGTAATTGTGGCTGGGAATGATAATACAGGACAACTTTCAGGTTTGTGATCCCTGGAAGACAAATTAGATCTTGTAAACCTCGTTAGTTTAGAAGAGATCCTAAAAACCTATACTCCATTCATTAATGCCTCTACATTTGATCAATGGGTGGGGATTTTACATACATAAATAATGAAGTATTTTATTTTGTAGTTTTTAATTCTTTTTTCTAGTTGAATCCTGTTTTGGGAGGAAGAGGTCTTTAGTATTCAGAATTGCTGCCCTTGTCTTAATCTTGCTGGTCGTGATACTCCTGATAATCATTGTATGTGCATTCTGTAAGTATAAGACATGTTAGCAGAGTGTTTTAATATGTGTGAAAGGAAGTTCCAAACTAGAGACCTGTCTATTTACTTACATAGTTTCGTAGGTTTAAAGAAAGACCTAGCTCCATCAAGTTCAACCTTTCTCCACCAATTGTACATTTTGTCATTAATTTAACTAACCCTCAATGTTATGTGTATGAAGGAAATCGTCCAGCCCTTTTTTAAAAGCTGTTATAGTGTCTGCCATTATTACCTCTTGTGGTCGGGCATCTCACATGAGAAGGGCTCACACACAGAGCCGAAACGTCACGCACAAATGGTCTATTAAAATAGCTTTTTTTGCACTAAAATGATAGTGTGCTGCTTCTTTGATTTTTCTTACATGTGGGGGTAGCTCTATATTGGTACTCTGTAACTGAACAATTTAGTTCAAACCCCTAATAAATTGTTCAATTCAGATTTTTTTTTTTTAATAAAACTTGATTACAGAGATTTCTTCTGATGATGTTAATCTAGTTGTAAGCATAAATGGTCCATAGACAAAATTGACTTTGCTAAAAGTGCAAGTAATTTCTTTGGAGGCAGCGGCATAGTTGTCTGCCATCCACTTCTAGTTGAAGTAAAAGAGATCTGAAATCCAACCTCTATAATCACGGTTTAATCCAATTGGAGACATCAGTAGACCGTCCGACGTACCTGAACACTGGGAATGGTATCTGCTAATGTCAATGGACATCCTATAACCACACCTAGGGGTCCATTGATCTGCTTACTTCCCGCACGGGGCTGTGCACACCATGCGGGAAGTAAGCAGATTATGTGCGGTTGGTACCCAGGGTGGAGGAGAGGAGACTCTCCTCCACGCACTGGGCACCATATAATTGGTAAAAAAATAAGAATTAAAATAAAAAATAGTCCTATACTCACCCTCTGATGGCCCCCGAAGTGTTCCCGCCTCTGTGCTGCACGCTGGCTTCGGTTCCTGTAGCTGGTGTGCGGTGAAGGACCTTGCCGAATGACGTCACTGTCCTGTGATTGGCCGAGACCGCTCACGTGACCGTGACGTCATGGAAGGCCCTGCGCGCACACATCAGCTATAGGAACGGACGCCGGTGAGGAGATCTGATGTCTGCGGGTATGTGCACACGTTGCGGATTTCTTGCAGAAATTTCCTGAAGAAAACCGGAAATTTTCTGCAAGAAATCCGCATTTTTTTTTTTTGCGTTTTTTTTCCGTTTTTTTTGCGTTTTTTTAGCATTCTGCAAGCGTAATTAGCTTGCAGAATGCTACAGTTTTCCAAGCGATCTGTAGCATCGCTTGGAAAACTGACTGACAAGTTGGTCACACTTGTCAAACATAGCGTTTGACAAGTGTGACCAACTTGTTACTATAGATGCTGCTTTTGCAGCATCTATAGTAAAAGATAGAACGTTTAAAAATAATAAAAAAAATAAAAAAAATGCTTATACTCACCCGCAGACATCAGATCTCCTCACCGGCGTCTGTTCCTATAGCTGATGTGTGCGCGCAGGGCCTTCCATGACGTCACGGTCACGTGAGCGGTCTCGGCCAATCACAGGATAGTGACGTCATTCGGCAAGGTCCTTCACCGCACACCAGCTACAGGAACCGAAGCCAGCGTGCAGCACAGAGGCGGGAACACTCCGGGGCCATCAGAGGGTGAGTATAGGACTATTTTTTATTTTAATTCTTATTTTTTTACCAATTATATGGTGCCCAGTGCGTGGAGGAGAGTCTCCTCTCCTCCACCCTGGGTACCAACCGCACATAATCTGCTTACTTCCCGCATCGTGGGCACAGCCCCGTGCGGGAAGTAAGCAGATCAATGGACCCCTAGGTGTGCGGAATCCCCTGCAATTCCGCATTTTAATGAACATGTTGCTTTTTTTTCCGCGATGCGATTTTTTCGCGGAAAAAAAGGCTACATTTGCACAAAAAATGCGGAATACACTGAAAATAATGGGAGGCATATGTTAGCGTTTTTTTCGCGTTTTTATCACGTTTTTATAGCGAAAAAACGCGAAAAAAACGCGAAAAATACTGAACGTGTGCACATGGCCTAAGACTCAAGTTAAGACAGTTTATATCCAATTGTGTCCAATGAGCTGATCAAATATTTGTTCTGTTTCTTCAGATTCATCTATCAATGGACAACTGAAGATAATGAATGAACAAGGTAACTCCACCAATGTCCTGCAATTCAGTATGTGCCCAAATAGCTCTACTCCATCTTCTATCTCACAACTTTCCAGAATAATTGTGTGTGACTTAGAGAATTCATAGTATTTGGGTAAATATTATTATTGGATGAATTGATATGTGGCATTGAATTTTTCTATATGACATTAATATCTACAGCATCAGAATCCCAGAAGCATGGTGTAGAGGAGCTAGACAACCTGAAGACAAAAGTGACAGACCTCAGTGATTCAATGGGTAAGGAGATATCTAAAAAATTCACTTAGGTGCCAGTGGAGGTACTAACAAGTCTCTTTGCCTTGGCCAGAACATTTACAGGTGCTTCTCACAGAATTAGAAAATCATCAAAAAGTTAATTTATTTCACTTCTTCAATAGAAAAAGTGAAACTCATATATTATATAGAGTCATTACAAACAGAGTGATCTATTTCAAGTGTTTATTTCTGTTAATGTTGATGATTATGGCTTACAGCCAATGAAAAGCAACACACTACCAACGTACGTTGAGCTTCCTTTTCTCTCACTGACACCCACCCCATCTGTTGTCCTTACCCAGGCTGACACGTGTAATGTTCATTAGTGCTGGAAGTGATGGCCTGGCTCACTCATGTCTTCCTTCTATGACTGCAGGCGTCCTGTTCTGGGTGGAGTCTCCCCGCGGGCCTTCAGTGCTTGACCGAGGGTGGATGTCTCCCAGATCTAGAGAGAAGAGGGCTGGGCACCAGTTCTTGCCTGGTGTTGTCTTGACCAACGCAGGTCTAGGGTTCGAGCCTTGAGTAGCGTAGTCTGTGCTCTGGATCTTGACTGACGCTGATCGGGTCCTCAGGTTGTGGTTTACATAGTCATGGCAGCTAGCACCCTGATGGCACATGCCACTTGCTAAGGCCTACCACTCTGGCTTCAGTTTCATCTCTCGCCCACACCTACTCTTGGTGCCAAAGGGTGCGGTGCGCAGGGACGTTATATCTGGGAACTTCGTCATCCCAGGCATCAGATCCCCCTGCAACTCTTCTGGTGCCAGTTGGTTCGCATGGTCTCGTCTAGCCATTAGGAGGCAGCCTTCTGGCACTAATGATAGATCACGTAGGGGCTATTCAGGGGTAGCATCACCTCCAATTACATTAAGTACACTATTGTTCACATCAAGTGATCACAATCTGAGTACTGCTGTGTTGCACTTGAGTCATCTGCTTCTGTTTCTTTAAATAGATAATATGTGCAAAATGTGCCCCCTTGGCTGGCATACCATCGGTTCTTCCTGTTATTATGTCTCAGAGGAATTGAGAACCTGGGATGAAGCCCAAGATGAATGCTACAAAGTTAACTCTTTTCTAGTTATGATAAAGGACAGGAATGAGTCGGTGAGTAACATGTGCAAGGAGACATATTAACAAGTCTTTACAGATTATCCTTTGCAATTGGATGTTCCAGTGTATTATCGGCATACAAAAGGGTCATATCAGAATTAAAAATCTATTTTTTTTTCAAGAAATAGTGCCACCTTTGCCAACAAGTTCTTTGAGGAGTTTCACTCAATGGAACAAAAAATGTTCTGACCCTCCTTCAGTGATGTAGCATGGGAAACCAAAAAGGCTATAGCCCCAGATGCCAGATTCTATGGTAGCACAATATTTTACATCCCTTCTCATCCCACACTTTAATATGAGCCAGAACTCTATATCTCATTGTAGTGGTGCCAGCAAGCAGCAAATATCTGTCTGGTGGCTGTAGGATGACAAACATCTCAATATAATGAAATGAGCAGAGGCAGACACAAAAAGATGAGGAGCCCTATGTAAGAACAGTACAGTGTATAATTTCCATTCAATAGTTCATCATAATGCACATTTCAGCCTGGTGAAAATGGGCCCCTTAACTCTTTGGCCCCTGTGCAGTTGCACAGATTGTTGCACAGATTGTACCAATGATATTTTCCTCCTTAGAAATGAGTATTATCATCTCGTTCACTAGCTCTAGCCCAGTCAACTCCTGTCCCTCGCTCAGACAGGAGCCTCTATGAGGCCCTTTCCTTTGTTCCTCAAACGAAGCTTTCAGTTTTTTAAATGGCCCTCAAGTATGGAATAGCGGCTACAAAGCTGAATACGTTGTATTTTTTTTTTAATTCTAATTTCCATTGCAGAGATATTAACTTGTAAAATTTAGATACTATGTTTTTTTTGGTAACCCATTACTTGTCAAGTTAGCAATTTTCTTTTTTTTTTATTACAGATTTTTAATGATTTGAGTCCTAATGAATCAGAAACACAATTTTAAAATTTTTTACAAGTACGGATTTTCAGAAAAGGGCGTCCCAATATTCAATTAAAAATGACAATGACCCGATTTCCTATTTTGGAAACATTCATTTTACAAACACAACACAAAAAATTGGACCTAATTATAAAAATTATAAAATTTTAGTTGCTAGAAGCAAAAGATTAGGCGTCCCCAAAAAAAGGACATTGGTAGATAATGGGTTAAGACCGAAAGTGTGTCTCTGGGGCCAGTTAGTTTGTCTTGTCAGAGGTCGACCAGGTATAAGCAGGACGCATCATACAGAGAAAAAAACTAAACCTTCCAGAGAAGGTCAGACCCAGCTTTGTATGTATGATACAGAAAGACATGTAACGGCACATAGTCCTGCTCTCTATGCTGATTTCACTGCTGGTACCTACTATGATTACAATTGGGGGAGTAAAGAAGCTATGTGTCATTAAAAACACCTCAGCATCTGCAGCTCTCACAGCACTATCAGCATGAATGGAGGGAACGTAGAGCACAGCTGTGTGTCAAAACCCTTTTTCTTGTATGTAGCTCTTCTTTCACAGTACTTTCAGCTCTCCTCTATTCCTCCCCCAGCTGACACTGACAGTGCTTTGAGAGCCTGAGAGAAGTCCTGCAGAGCTGTTTTTATTGATACAGCGCTGCTCTTCTCCTTGATCTCACTTCTGGCATCTACAGTGATTACAAGGGGAAGGAAGGGAGCACAAGCACAGCTGTTTGTCATTACAAACTCATCTTCCAGGTCTCTTCCCAGGTCATTAGAAGTATAGAGGTAGGAGGCAAGAGAGAAGAGCTGAAAGCACTGTGAGAACAGAGTTGGAGATACAGAGGTGTTGGGAATGACACACAGCTCTGCTCTTCTCCACTCCCCATAGTAGGTGACAAATTAGTGATGAGCGAATATACTTGTTACTCGAGATTTCTCGAGCATGCTCGGATGTTCTCCGAGTATTTTTTAGTGCTCGGAGATTTAGTTTTTTTCGCCGCAGCTGAATGATTTTCAGCTACTAACTATTCCTGTCCTAGGGGTACGCTTAAAGGTAGATAGGCCCGAGTCTCCAACCTTACTGTGCTCTTGTAAAAATTCTAATCTGTCCCCTCCCCCACCCTATGACGCATGGGACAGAAATCAAAGGTAAACCAGACACACAAAAATAAAACAGGGATAACAGAAAACCTTTATCATACAAAAGCACTAACCTACAATAGAGACGAGTATAGGGACAGGGAGGAATAAACTAAATGGGGAAAGGGAACATGAGATAAACAAATGCACACAATAGCAACCTACAGAACACCACAAATCCAAACTTCAACTACTTAGCTATAGCACACAGCACAGGAAGACAAAGCTTCAATAGCAACAACAAACTCCTATTCAGCACAGCATCTAAGAGCAAGGAAGCAGAGCTTTCACTGGCAAGACAGAGAGCATCTGGTCAGGTTTCATAGGAATAGTCAATGATCAGATCAGAAACAGCTGGAATGGAGCTGCATGTTTCTGACCAGCATAGAATGGGTTGTTAACCTCTTTAGCACCAAAGGAGAGTAAATTAATTTAATATGGGATGCAAAACGCATAGCTTAAATGGAAGATCTGCGATTCACAATATGAAGTGACCTTCTATCCCCAAATCTCCCAAGTTGACACACTAATGACACCTATACACCAATGAAGCCATTGTTGGACTGTCCTTGTTAATTGTATTTGTGCAGCTCCAATAGGGTGTCAAACTATTTTATGACATTTCTTTATGTTATGCATGTAAGATTTATTTTTTTATTGTCACACATGAGACCTGTGAATAATAACAAGGAACTCGATTGATAATATTGATGTTTGGTTGTAGGATTCTTTGAATGCATTAATTAAGAGAACCAGATATTACTGGATAGGACTCAGACGAGACACAATAGATATACACATCTGGAAGTGGACAGATGGATCAGAAGTAACCTTTACGTAAGTACAGCTACCATAACTATCTATCTACCAATCTATCCTATCACATATCTATCTATCTATCTATCTATCTATCTATCTATCTATCTATCTATCTATCTATCTATCTATCTATCTATCCATCTTTATATCAATTTAAAGGGGTTGTTCAAGCAAAATACAATTTTATCTAGAAGATGAATACGAAAAAACAACAATACTTGCCTACCAGCACCCACCTTGGATCCAGCGCAGACCACTCTTGTCTGTGCAGATTCAGGAAGCGATGCTGTCACGGTTTCACCAGCCCCAGGACTGCTGTACCTATGATTGCCTGTAGCAGTCAGGTGAGTTAGAGCAGTGCATTTTCATAAAACATTTGATGACATGCTGCTCAATTCTACTGACCTCTGCAGCCAATCACATGTGATAGCAGTCCATTAGCTGGTGGATCAGTAACATCACTACTTCTTATCTCGGCGCAGACCACAAAGTGGATTGTGCTGGATCCAGGTAAATATGATTGAGTTTATTTTTTACATTTCCTATCCTCTGGGCAAAATTTTATTTTGCCCAGACAACATTTTTAATATCTATTTTGGTATCTGCAGTATTTCATATCTTCATATTTATATATCTATCTCACACCTACAGTATCTATATGTCTATTAACCCTTTCCGATGTTGGGCAAACAAATACGCCCACGTCGGACTCCCTCCCTTTGATGTAGGCTTCGGCGCTGAGCCCACATCTTTCCCGACACATGTTTGCTGTTTTGAACAGCTGACATTATTATTATTATTTATTTATATAGCACTATTAATTCCATGGTGCTGTACCTTAGAAAAGGGGTTATGTACAGGGTTATAGATATCGTTTACGGTAAACAAATTTACAATGACAGACTGGTACAGAGAGGAGAGGACCCTGTCGTTGCGGACTTACATTCCATGGGAAAATGGGGAAGAGACAGAAGGTCGGGGTGCAGCAGTTCTGGTAGTGGTGAGGCGGCAGCTCTGGAGGTGGTGAGGCGGCAGCTCTGGCAGTGGTGATGCGGCAGCTCGGGTGGTGGTGAGGCGGCAGCTCGGGTGGTGGTGATGCAGCAGAATGGTTATTGCAGGCTGTAGGCTTTCCTGAAGAGATGGGTTTTCAGGTTCCGTCTGAAGCATCCAAGGGTGGTGGATAATCGGACGTGTTGAGGCGTGTAATTCCAGAGGATGGGGGATATTCGGGAGAAATCTTGGAGGCGGATGTGTGAGGACCGTGAGGATGTGTGAGGATAAGTGTGGAGATAGTGGGAGATTAGTTCAGAGATATAGGGAAGGGACAGGTTGTAGATGGCTTTGTAGATTAGTGTTAGTAGTTTGAACTGGATTCGTTGGGGAATTGGGAGCCAGTGGAGGGATTTGCAGAGGGGAGAAACAGGGGAGTAGCGAGGAGAGAGGTGGATTAGCCGGGCAGCAGAGTTGAGGACAGACTGGAGTGGTGCAAGAGAGTTAGCAGGGAGGCCACAGAGGAGGGTGTTGAAGTAATCGAGGCAGGAGATGATGAGGGCATACACAAGAGTTTTAGTAGTTTGTGGTCTGAGGAAGGGATGGATTCTGGCAATATTTTTGAGTTGGAGGCGACAGGAGGTGGCAAGAGTTTGGATGTGCAGTTTGAAGGACAGGGCAAAGTCGAGAATTACTGTTATGAACTGGTGGCCTAGGAGCAGCATGAGGAACACTCTGGAGAAGGTGGTACCTGTACTGACCGCAAACCCTGAACTTAACACCGCAACTAGAAGCAGCCGTGGGATGTACCTAACACTCCCTAGACACCTCGTCACAGCCGGAGGTCTAAATACCCCTAGAGACAGAAAAGGGAAAACTATCTTGCCTCAGAGAAAATCCCCAAAGGATAGACAGCCCCCCACAAATATTGACTGTGAGAGGAGAGGAAAATAACATACGCAGACTGAAATCAGGATTTAGCAAAGGAGGCCGTACTAGCTAGATAGAAAGGATAGAACAGAGTGCTATGCGGTCAGTAGTAAAAACACTAGAAAATATCCACCACAGAAAGTACAAAATCTCCACATCCAACTAAGGATATGGAGGGTATATCTGCATCTCCAGAGATACCAGCATGGCTGAACAAATCCTTGCACAGACCAAGCTGGACAAAACAAAACGTAGAAATGAACTGAACTATTAAGCCCACAGCATGTGGACTGCAAAAGCAAAGCCAGAACTTATCTTTGATGAAATGAACAGCAAGCAGGAAAGACCAGGAAAGGATGTGAATCCTCCAGGAACAATGGACAACTGGCACTGACTAAAGGGTGAAGCCAGACTAAATAGCCCAGTCCGAAGTGGACACACCTGATGACTGCTGTGAAAGACAGACAGCAGCGCTACCACTTATAACCACCGGAGGCAGCCCAAGAGCAGAATTCACAACAAATTACCCCAAGGCAGCGGATTTCAGGTGCGAGAGAGAGCGTGAGGCCATTTACCATAATAGATAGATCAGGTAGGGGGGGATACACGAGATGGGGAAAGATGATGAGTTCGGTTTTGTCTACACTGAGATTTAGGAAGCGAGAGTTGAAGAAGGAGGATATGGCTAATTCTGGACAGCAGAGAGGTGACATCTGGCCCAGAGAAGTAGATCTGAGTGTCGTCTGCATACAGGTGGTACTGGAAGCCATGGGACTTTATGAGTAGTCCTAGGCCAATGGTATAGATGGAAAAATATAGGGGCCCTAGGACAGAGCCTTGAGGGATTCCAACAGAGAGAGGGCGGGATGAGGAGGTAGTGTGGGAGTGGGAAATGCTAAATGTGCGGTCAGAAAGGTGTGAGGCAATCCAGGACAAGGCAAGTTCTTTGATGCCAAGGGACGAAAGAATCTGTAGCAGTAGGCAGTGGTCGACTGTGTCGAAAGCAGAGGACAGGTCGAGAAGGAGGAGGATGGAGAACTGTCTCTTAGCTTTGGCTGTAAGTCATTAGTAATTTTGGTCAGAGCAGTTTCGGTGGAATGGTGGGGGCGGAAGCCAGATTGGAGGTTGTCAAAGAGAGAGTTAGATGAGAGGTGGGAGGAAAGTTGAGCATGGACATGCTGCTCAAGGAGTTTGGAAGCAAATGGGAGCAGTGATATGGAGCGATAGCTGGGAATAGCAGTTGGGTCAAGGTTAGCTTTTTTGAGGATGGGTGTGATGGTGGCATGTTTGAAAGCAGAGGGGAAGGTACCAGAAGATAGCGATAGGTTGAAGAGATGGGTTAGGGCTGGAATGAGCATGTTAGTGAGGTTGGGGAGCAGGTGGGAAGGGATGGGGTCAAGTGCACAGGTGGTGAGGTGTGATTTGGAAAGGAGGTGAGTAAGTTTTCCTTCAGTGATGTTGGAGAGGGAAGTTATTAGGGAAGGGCAGAGGTCTGGTATGTGGAGTGGTTGGGGTGGTGGAACAGTAAAGGATTGCCTTGCTTGGTCAATCTTGTTTTTGTGGTAGGTGGCAAAGTCCTCAGAAGAGCTGAGGTGAGTTGGAGGTGGCAGTGGTGGGTGGAGGAGAGAGTTAAATGTGCTGAACAGTTGTTTTAGGTTGTAGGATAATGTAGATACAAGGTTAGTGAAATAGGTCTGTTTAGAAGAAGTGATGGCTAGTTTGAAGGCAAATGTAGCTTGTTTGAAAGCAGTGAAGTCGTCTGGCAGGTGTGTTTTTTTCCAACGCCACTCCGTGACCCTGGATGCTTGTCAGAGTTTTTGGTTAGGTTGTTATGCCAGGGTTGCCTATTGATTTGTCGCACTTTGCCATGCATGAGAGGGGCAACTGAGTCTATGGTTGATGTGAGGGTGGCATTACAGAAAGCGGTGGTGCTGTCCATGTCGTGGAGTGAAGATATGGAGGACAGGTGTAGAAGAGAGTCTGAGAGTCTGTGAATGTCTAGGTGTGCAAGGTTTCTGCGAAGATGTGGTAGTGGCTGGACATGGGGGGCAGGTGAGGAGAACAAGGATGAGAAGGTGAGTAGATGGTGGTCAGATAGGGGGAAGGGAGAGGTTGTGAGATTAGATAAGGAACAGAGGCGGGTGAAGATGAGGTCTAGTGTATGTCCGTTTGTGTGGGTGGCTGTGGAGGACCACTGGGTGAGTCCAAAGGATGAAGTAAGGGCCAGGAGCTTGGAAGCTGCTGGCTGGCGGGTGTCAGTAGGGATATTAAAGTCACCCATTATGATGGGGATGTCAGCAGAGAGAAAGTGAAGAAGCCAGGTGGAGAATTCCTCAATGAAGGCAGTGGCTGAGCCTGGTGGTCAGTATATGACAGCCATTTGGAGATTGGAGGGAGCGTAGATACGGACAGAGTGAACCTCGAAAGAACGGAGGATAAGAGAGGGTGGGGGTTGGATAGGGTTAAAGTAGCAGTTTTTAGAAAGAAGGAAACCCACTCCTCCGCCATGTCTGTTGCCAGAGCGAGGAGTGTGGGTAAAGTGGAGGCCGCCATAACTCAGTGCAGCAGGGGAGGCCGTGTCAGGGGGCGTCAGCCAAGTCTCAGTGAGGGCCAGGAAGGAAAGGTTGTGGGAAGTATAGAGATCGTGGATCACGTGGAGCTTGTTGCAGATGGAGCGGGCATTCCAAAGTACCCCAGAGAAAAGAAGCAGGGGGGTCGGGGTCAGTGGCACAGATTTTAAATGTGAGGGGTTGCGGTAGTTTCTCTTAGTGTGAGAAGGATAGGGGTGAGGATTAGTGGGATGTTTGAGGCGTGGGGGGGCCAGGATTTGGGGATATGTCGCCAGCAGTGAGAATGAGAAGAGAAAGGGAAAGCAGGTGGGTGAAGGAGAGCAATCGGCTTATATTATTATACTTTAGTAGGTGAGGTCTGAAGTTAAAGAGCAGGTCTGCGGATGAAGCGAGGTGGGCGGTGGGAGAGAGGGGGATATAGTTATTTGGTTCAAGGGTGCAGAGGTAAGGGGTTAGCGAAGGAGAGTGAGGATTACTGGAGCAAAAACAGTGAGGGCAAATGTGAGCATGGTTAGAGATCAGGGGAAGACAAGAACGCAAGTGAAATTAAAAGACAGTGATTAGTCTTAACTTCTGGACTATTTCTGGTATATTTCTGATGATACACTTAAAAAGATGTAACTTTAAATGATGTCACATCTGACTAAAGTCACATCTGACCAGCTCCATTCAACTTATACCATTCATATGTCCATGAAATGGGGAAGAGGAGAGGATGGAGGACAGTTCACAGCAGGGAACAATTAGCAGATTGCAGTTAAAAGGACAGAATGACGTGGATTGATAGTGCTAGGTGTGAAGAGCATGGATATATCAATCTGCATTCAGTAAATTTGGAGTATGATACATGGAATTAAAGTCAGGGAAAAAGTAGCAGCGTGCCAGATAGAACAGAAGGAGAGACATACATGCGATTCAGGGGTGCAATGGGTATTCCAGGTTAGGATACAGTTCAGACATACCAGACAGAACAGAGGGAGAGAAATACATGGGATTCAGGGGTGCAGTGGGTATTCCAGGTTAGGACACAGTTCAGACATACCAGATAGAACAGACGGAGAGAAATACATGGGATTCATTCAGGGGTGTAGTGGGTATTCCAGGTTAGGACACAATTCAGACGTACCTGTGGATGAAAGTAGATGGATCAGGGCATGACAGCATGAAGGAGAATATACCATGGGTTACCATTGTGGTATATTTCTGATGATACACTTAAAAAGATGTCACTTTAAATGATGTCACATCTGACTAAAGTCATATCTGACCAGCTCTGATCACGGGTCACCAATGGGTTGGCATGAAAACCAGAGGTCTCCTGGAGACCTCTATGGTTGTCACTGCCAGATTGCTATGAGCGCCACCCGGTGGTATACTATGAGTATACAAAGCGGTGGCTGTAACCACACCCCCAGCCTTGACTGACAGCCGGCCTCAATGCTGAACCAGTGTCAGTCAGAGTCCGAGACCTTGTTACAGTCTCCACTTTTTATATTGAGTGGTGACTGAACCAGCGCCGGCACCACCCTTGTGACTGAAACCAAAATACTGCGGGGGAAGGAATAAACTTCTTTTTTTTCCCCTAAGTGTTCAGCTAAGTGCAAGCACCGGGCAGGTTAGTGATGCTATTACCCTGCGGATTAACCTCATATTTGCAGGTTAATAGCATTTTTTTCAGGTGACCGATTCCCTTTAAACAAAACAGGCCTAGAGCTAATTCAGTAATCTACAGATATATTTTGTATGTCAAAGATTTAATGTGCCTCAACCTCCCCCCAGGAAAAAGAAACTGAGATTAAGTACCAAAGATTGCTGTAAACTGAGTCTACAAACATCTTTTACATTCTAAAAACATTGATGCTTTTATGTATTTGTAGAAACTGGGGAGTCAATCAGCCCAATTTTATATCCAAGGATCAGCACTGTGGAGCACTTAATAAAGGAGCTTGGGATGATCGAATCTGTGGAAATGCGTGGAGTTATATCTGTGAAAAAAATAGTTACTGTTGACATTTATTCTCGGGTCAATGCACAAATACCAAATATATTTCTAATTGCTATAACTATATGATCACTATGCTCATATACACGTGGCTTATTTTAAGTTTAATGGCAGAATTGCTGAAAAGGAATGTATTACCCATGTTATTTTTGAATGATTAAAACCAGATGATAAAAAAAATTATTTTCTTATAATCTGTTTTGATTTTGTAAAAGTAGCATTGTTTAGTCTATATTTTGCATATGATCATGGGGAGGTCATTTTGCATGATCTTCTTTTAACAGCGTTAATAAATGTGCTTTACAGCAATCATCTGAACAAAGGAAAGGACATGCTCATTGACTTTAAAGGGATGTTCTCTTAAATTGCTTTAATTAATAAGCATGCAAATAAAAAAGTTTGCAATTGACTTGCTTTTTCTATTTGCTGCGATTCTCCTGTGATGACCACCTTTATTTTTAATAGTGTACACCTGGTTTACAAGGAGCTTGGTCACCAGACCCTGGCCCAGAGTGTACTGTGGAGATCAGACTGAAAGAATCCATTGTGTCTTTCTCCTGAGACATCTGGCTTATTTCAGGAAACTTAAGCAAAGTTGACATTTCCTTTTATGGACGCATTCCATCTGTGTTGTAACCTTTTACCTACATACTAGAAGCTGTACCTTATCTCTAGTACAGACTGTTTTTGTAAAAGGATGTGAAATATGAGCGCTTGTACGCATGTCTGTAAAATGTTTAACTTTTTGCTATAAAAAGGAGGGGGTAGAGCCCAGTGAGTCAGACGTGCTCCTGGGCTTCCCCTGTATATGATCACACAACCTTTTGTGCTGCGTGTCATTTCACTCGGATCCCTACCTCTAGTAAGCCAGGGACTGGGAAGGACTTAACATTTCTTTGGTGCACCGAACAGGGACTCGAGGTGAGAGTATTTGCTCGAGATTTACCTGCGGATACGGACAACGGAGATCTGGGATAATGGACGGCAAATGAACTGAAAAACCTGGCCAGGTAAGAGACATTATTAGTTCTCTTTTATCTGCCCTGTATTATCCGAAAGATCTCTATGAGCCGTGTCACGCTGGGTTAGTCTAGTAGTGAGTAGATACCTATAAAACTCGGGTTACCATATTGTATAGATTTATGAGTCCTGTCCCTGGCAGTGTGTGAACAGTGTGAAGGTTGTGGTATGTTGTGAAAGAAGAGCAAAAGTGCGTAGAAAAATAAGCCGAAATAGTTGGGGTATAAGCCTTATACACGGAAGTCAGCCTAACTGGGTCATGTGGTTGCGTCCTTCTGGGAGACCTCCGCCCATGCTTGACTCTCATTAAGTGCTTAACCTCCTTCATTTCTGGATAAGGTTTGATAGAATGAGCCCAGGACGCGGTTTCATGAGCCTGGGACAAGTATGCTAACTGACACAGAAAGTTTTGTGATCTGTATGGTGTTGCTGGGTCTGTTTGCATGCATAATAGCACTTAAGTACGTCCTGCATATTAGAAGAAATGGAGCAGACAAGCCTTTCAATATTTTAGCTCCCTAGGAGAGAAGGCAACGAGACATCACCATAGAGTAAGTGATTGTCCAAACGTCACCTGGGGTAGAAATAGCTAATATTGAAAAAGAAAAATGGGAAATAAACAGACAAAAACCGTCTTAGGACAAGTGGAAGCAGCAGATATCATACAGGAAAGATGTGGAAAGATAGTCAGAAGGCAGATTAGGAGGGTAAGAGAAAAATTGGGAATTTCAGAAGCACTTATGTTCAGTACAGAATGGGAAAAACTGAGTAAAGAACGAGGTGGAATTATCAAAGACAATGGGTGGGAAGAAATCATACATTGTATGATAGAGGTCTCAAAAACAGCTAAAGAGGAGAATTGGAAGTACGATCCAGACACTTCCAAATGGATCATGGGGAAGGGAAAAAGTTGTGACATAATCCCGCCACCTTACCTAGATCCAAAAGCCCAATCATTTGTACCATCTGGAAGAGTAGAAGGAGGAAAACAATTTCCAGCCTTGTATCCCAATCTTGGTGGGGTAGGAGGATGGGAATGTTCACACTGTGGACAACAAAATCCAGATTGGAGAAATGATTGCCTAGCCTGTGGTACACCTAGATATGGCGCTGTACTTGCCCCTGTTAGGGTAGTACCAAGACCCTTTAGGGAACCTGGTGCTGACGGGGTAATGGGAACTAGATATCATCAGACCCGACAGTATTTTCCATGGTCTCCAGCTGAGGGTATGTCCCTCCTGCATAATGCGCCTGATCCCACTCAATATCCTATCCGATTTGCACAATACATACAACAAATCATGCAGACTCATGCCGGGGTCTGGGCGGACGGGGAAGAATTATGTAGAATGAAAATGTCCCCCGGACTTTTTCAGGAATTATTGACACACCTACAGCCCAATAGACCAGTGGCAGAAGGGGGTGCCTTAGAGACAGAAGCATCAGGTACCCAGTTCACAGAGGCATTAATAATTTTCATGAGAGGAAAACAGAGGGAAAGGGGATCTACGGGTGTGATTATGCAGAAATTTGGGCAAAGTATTGAAGAATATAGTCAAGAACTAGAAAATAGCTTTAGGGATGAAGGATTGGATTTGACTGATGCTTCAGTAAGGAGACTTTTTACAAAACAATTAATAGAGGGGCTAGATCCGAAAATCAGAGAAAAATTTAAATCCTCTACTCCAGATTGGAGAACAATTGAACAACCAAATATTGTGAAACAATGATGTTTAGGAATAGCCATGGATATGAGAGAGAATCGTAAGCCTGTTAGAATAGCACAAGCTAATACAGGAGGAAGAGTGAGACACAATTTTCCTTGCCACTACTGTAAAAAGCCAGGTCATTTCCAAAGAGAGTGCAGGAAGAAGTTGGCAGATATAAAGTCAGGCAAATTTGTTCCCAGAAATAACCCTCCCCAAACGGACAACCAGCAGAAATCTACCATCATAGATGGTCCCATACCAGATTCAGATTGACTCGATGTGTTACAAACTTCCCTACCAGCTAGGAGACCTATGATACAGGTGAATGTGGGGGGGAGAGAGATTCCATTTTTGATAGATACAGGTGCAACTTCCTCAATTTTGAATCAAGATTTTCTTCCGAATCCGGAAGATATTTCAGAACAAACAACTTTTGCTGAGGGTTATGATGGGGTAATTCGAACACTGCCATATACTGTGCCCCTAGAGGTCTCATTAGGACCTAAATGTTTTGCATCCAGATTTTTGTATGCCAGAGGTGCCCCAACATGTCTGTTAGGAACTGATGTACTAAAGAAATTAGAAGCTAACATCAATTTTAGGGAAGATGGCACAGTTATGCTGACTATCCCTGATGATGCAGAATCATTAGAACAATATGTCAGAATTCAGGCTTTTGAGGATTATACTGAAGAAAAAGAGTACACCACAGATCTAGATCTCTCAATGATCCCAGAAACACTGTGGGCACAGGGTGACACTGATGTGGGATTATTGCATATTTCTCCTGTAAAATTATCTGTGCAACCAGGAACTGTTCTCCCACAGCTCAGACAATACCCTGTGAGTGCCCAGCAGGAATTAGCGATTACAAAACAGATAGAGGAATATAGAGAGAAAGGAGTTTTGGTAGAGATACAATCACCTGCTAACACTCCTCTGTATCCAGTCAAGAAGAGAACTCTTGATAAGAGTTCTATGCCCAAATATCGTATGGTACATGATCTAAGAGAAATAAACAAAGTTCTAGATCCAATCACCCCAGTTGTACCCAATCCTCATACGTTACTATCACAGATACCAGCCAGTTCTCAAGTGTTTACTGTAATAGATCTTTCAAATGCATTTTTCTCGGTTCCTTTACACCAAGATAGTTGGCATTTGTTTGCATTTACATTTAAGGGCAAACAGTTGGCGTGGACACGCCTTCCACAGGGAATGATACACTCCCCTACTCTTTATTCAAATGCTCTACAAACAGTTCTTCAAAGGTTTGAACCCGAACCACAGGTAGTAATTTTACAGTATGTGGATGACATACTACTTTGCTGCCCAGATCTAGAAACTGCAGAAAGGTCCACTGTGAGTTTACTATGTTTTCTAGAAAAAGAAGGGTGTAAAGTGAATAGACAAAAGCTACAAGTTTGTCAGATCAAAGTGGTCTTTCTAGGTCATTGCATTTCTCAAGGTAAAAAGCATCTTACACCTCAAAGAACTGAAGCAATAAGACAGATGAATGAGCCTAGAAATCATAAACAGCTACGAGCATTTTTAGGAATAGTGTCTCATTGTAGACAATGGATTATACATAATAATAATAATAAATAATAATTTTATTTATATAGCGCCAACATATTCCGCAGCGCTTTACAACTTATAGAGGGGACTTATACAGACAATAGACATTACAGCATAACAGAAATCACAGTTCAAAACAGATACCAGTAGGAATGAGGGCCCTGCTCGCAAGCTTACAATCTATGAATATACATGCCAGTCAACTAATGCAACCACTGTATGACTGTGTAAAAAGTGAACCTTATTTGTTGACAAAAGAAGGTCAGATTTCGTTCCAACAATTAAAAGATGCCCTTGTTTCAGCTCCAGCGTTAGGGCTACCAGACTACACCAAACCATTTCAGCTTATGGCTGCAGAAGTTGATTCCCATGCTACAGGAGTTCTTACCCAGAAGCATGCAGGGAAACAAAGACCAATTGCATATCTTTCAGCAAGGTTAGATCCCGTAGCTAGAGCAGCGCCAACCTGTGTACGTGTAGTTGTTGCTGTCTCACTATTGTTGGACAAAGCATCAGAAATTGTCCTAGAGCATCCACTCACAGTTCAAACTACGCATGATGTTTATGGGATATTAAACCAGGTCCAACCAAAACACATTTCCATGGCCAGACATTTGCGGCTACAGTGTTCTTTGCTGCTCCCCTCTACTATCACATTTGCAAGGCTTCAGACTCTTAATTTAGCAACACTGCTACCTCTCGAGTCTGAAGGGGGGAATAAGGACACTGATTCACACGCAAATTTTTTCCCTACAGACACACATGATTGTACAGAGCTCATTTTACAAGAAACGGCAGGCTTACCCAATGTATCCGAAACACCACTACAAAATCCAGATTTAGAGCTGTTTATAGACGGTAGTAGGTTTGCAGATGACACAGGTAACTTTCATACAGGGTATGCAGTTGTGTCAGAATCTGAAACTCTCAAAGCAGAACCACTTCCACCAAAACAGTCTGCACAAGAAGCAGAACTAACAGCATTGATTGAAGCGCTAAAAATAGCTGAGAATCAGACAGCTAATATATACACTGATTCTAGGTATGCACATGGTATTGTGTTTGATTTTGGAGTAATCTGGAGAGCTAGAGGTTACATGACAGCGTCAGGCCAACCTGTAAAACATGCTTCTCTGATCAAACAGATCTTAGAGGCTGCACAAGAAACAAAAGAAGTAGCAGTAATTAAGGTAGCTGCACATGTGAGACTCGACACTAGGGAATCTAGGGGAAATGATAGGGCTGATAAAGCAGCCAAAGCAGCGGCAGTCAAACCCTTACGACAGGCTCATACTGTAAACCTCACAGAAAATACTGAAGATAGACTGAGACAAGCACAGGAAGATGCAGGAGAAGAGGAGAGGGATAGATGGAAAAAGGAAGGGGCAGAAGAACAAGCAGGAATTTGGAAGAAAGATGGACTAATATGTCTACCTAGAGCCTGGTACCCGATTGTAGTTGGTGGACTACACCACCCTACTCATGTGTCTGCAAATGCAATGACACTACTGGCAAAGCAAGTCTGGTTGGCTCCAGGTTTTGGCAACTATGCAAGAGACTATTGTGCTGCATGCGCTATATGCCTGGCACATAATCCCGGACAGACAACAAAGACCCCTATGAAGCACCACGTCCGACCTCTCTATCCGTTTCAGCGATTACAAATAGACTTTATCCAGCTGCCAAAAAGTAATGGGTATGAGTATGTGTTGGTATGTGTGGACATGTTCTCGGGGTGGCCAGAGGCCTATCCAGTTCGGAAGGCTTCAGCTAAAAACACTGCTGTAAAGCTAGTTGCCGAACTGATACCCCGTTACGGTCTCCCTGAAGTGATCGAGTCAGATAGGGGTACTCATTTCACTGGAGAAATATTTCAAAATGTACTGAAAATGTTGGGTGTTGAAAGTCAGTTACACACTCCGTATCATCCTCAAAGTTCTGGTAAGGTGGAACGCATGAATGGAACTTTAAAATTAAAAATACAGAAAGCCATGGCTGAAACAGGAAAGCCTTGGACAGAATGCCTTCCACTGGCCCTTTACTCAATACGCAATACCCCAAGGGGTAAGACTAAACTGTCTCCATATGAAATTTTGTTTGGTAGGACTGCCAATTTAGGATGTTATTTTCCACAGCAACTTGTGTTAAATATTGAGTCATTGACTTCTTATGTGCAAAATCTTCAGAAACAATTAACTAAGGTGCATGCACAAGTTTTTGCTTCCCTTCCAGATCCTGACAACATTGAAGGAAGTCACAAGTTGGAACCAGGTGATCAAGTCTATGTAAAAAGACACACCAGAAAGGCTCTTGAACCAAGATTTGACGGACCCTTCCAAGTCCTGTTGACAACACCTACATCAGTCAAGCTTGAAGGAAAGGCATCATGGATACATGCAAGCCATTGCAAAAAAAGCAGTATAAACTCATGATATTGATGTTAATAGTATTAACCACGACAAAGGCATGGGAAAGACTAAATTCTCTAACCCCTTTGAACAATAGATTCGTACAACATCATAGAAAATTAGTGCATGACTTGTTAAACAATACACAAACCCTGACAGATTGTTGGATCTGTACCCATTCACCGGTATCAGCCACAAGTATACCTTTCCTAGCAGTTCCCGTATCAGCAGAAGAAATATTCGCTTGGCCTAATTGTTCAGACAAACTGGCCAATAACCAAACTGGTAATGCTAGGCTGTGGAATACTACAATCGCCATACCAATTGTGGGATGGGTAGAATTTCCTTGGTGGCAGGGTAATCTCTCAGGGAGTAATACACATCTACAATATTTAGCATTCAAGGGAGGAAAATGGGTACCTAGGAATAAGACTGGATTAACTGATCTAGGACAGGTCCCCACTGAAAATCTACAGCTCAGTTTCAGTACAACCGCCGATCCCTCTGATGCTTTCAAACCTGTAGTATTGGAAAGATACATACACAATAGAAATTGGGAACATTCTGAGTTGTTCCCTCAAGGTAATGCAAGCAATTGTACAAGCAAACCGGGGAACCTGGTTTGTAATGAATCTGATGAGTATGACATTTAAATTAAAGGACGTACAACGACTCAGAGATCAGTATGACAAAGATAATGACCAGAATAAGGATAGCTGGTGGTCAGATACCTTTTCTTTTCTTAACCCAGCCAACTGGTTCAGAGGAATCGGTGGGTGGGTTGCTGGGATTATGCAGAGCATAATACATATAGTTATGATTATTGTAGTCATATACATACTATTCCAGATTGTGCTCAAGGGTATCTCAGTATGCACAGATAAACTTTGTGTAATAGATGCAAGAGTATAAAGTTTTTTTTGTTTTTTTTTCTTTTCTTATGTTATCTTCTAGTGATTCTAATTATTATTACCGTATTAACTTTTTGTTGTTTCATAAATGTTTTAGTATACTGCCGTATAAAGAAAAAAAGAATGAACAAACTTATTGCAAAACAAAGAAAAGGTTGCGAGAGTTAAACGGAAGAATTAATACTAGATTTGATTCTCTTATTGAATACAAGCATGTACATGTGTAATACCAAAAATAAAGGCTTTGTTTTTGGCCCTGTGGTAATAAAAATAAAAGAATATGTCAAAGGGGGGAATTGTGGAGATCAGACTGAAAGAATCCATTGTGTCTTTCTCCTGAGACATCTGGCTTATTTCAGGAAACTTAAGCAAAGTTGACATTTCCTTTTATGGACGCATTCCATCTGTGTTGTAACCTTTTACCTACATACTAGAAGCTGTACCTTATCTCTAGTACAGACTGTTTTTGTAAAAGGATGTGAAATATGAGCGCTTGTACGCATGTCTGTAAAATGTTTAACTTTTTGCTATAAAAAGGAGGGGGTAGAGCCCAGTGAGTCAGACGTGCTCCTGGGCTTCCCCTGTATATGATCACACAACCTTTTGTGCTGCGTGTCATTTCACTCGGATCCCTACCTCTAGTAAGCCAGGGACTGAGAAGGACTTAACAGTACAGTAGTTACATTAAAGGAAAGGAGTTAACTCTTAAAATACCAGTCAAGTCTCTCCAGCCCACTGATTTTTATACAGCAGTTAGCTACTCACCTCCATCCCCCTACCTCTCAGCTTCTGACGGAGCTGCTGTTATCAAGGTTGCCAAATTACCAGCCCTTCAGCTTTAAGATCAGTTGTCAAAATCATGGCTCTCACTCTCCAGAGCTGTATACTTGTTCAAATGTCCTGTTAGCTCTCTGTGTAAATGTAGTGATAGCAGTGTAGACATAGAACAAACCATTGGTAGCTAATTGTGTTACAGCAGCACTTGTGCTGAGTTTTACAGTACTATTAAGCCTATTACTCTCTCTTCTGAGGAAATTGTCTCGATTATGGTAATGACACTCTGTTCAAACTCTGATCAGAGTTTAATTAGTGTTAGTTTACTGTAATTCAATTCTCTCGGATTAGAGAATCATATCGCAGGTGAGGAGAAGATGGAGAGCTTAATTTCTCGATCTTTTCCATTGTCTGTATTGGCAGGAATCGGACTGCACTTGGATAACATCCAAGTGCAGTCCGATATTTTCAAAGCATCCATAGACTTGAATGGGTGTGTATCATTCAATTTGAGCTGCAAATCTCAGCATGCTGCAATCTTTTCCTCATGCCTAATTGTCATAAGTAAAAAGAAACCGCTGATCAGCACCACCCATTATTGGTCTGCGTGCTATCCTATAAAGCATCGGATAGCACTCCTCCTAGTTAAAACTTGTGTGAGCGAGCCCTAATTCAACAGCTCTGCTATTCACCAAAGCTATCACTCAAAGAGGAGAGCCCACCCTGCCAGAAACCAGGCCTTAAGGAAACTAAGAAGACTTCATTGCTCTGAGCTGCACAAGAGACAACTTGAGAATACCACTTTAAAGAGTTTGGGCATTCTCTGTGTTCTGTGCAGAGGTGAAAGTGCAGGGAAGAGGAGGAGGTGATGTGACATCACTTATTGTGAATGGTGGATCATGTAAAATCTACAAATACAGCTGCTTCTCACAAAATTAGAATATCATCAAAAAGTTAATTTATTTCAGTTCAACACAAAAGATAAACTCATATATTATATAGAGTCATTAAAAACAGAGTGATCTATTTCATGTGTTTATTTCTGTTAATGTTGATGATTATGGCTTACAGCCAATGAAAACCCAAAAGTCATTATCTCAGTAAATTACAATAATTAACAAATAACATCATCAAAGGCTTCCTAAGTGTTTAAAAAGGTCCCTTAGTCTGTTTCAGTAGGCTCCACAATCATGGGGAGAACTGCTGACTTGACAGATGTACAAAGGGCAGTCACTGACACACTCCACAAGGATGGTAAGCCACAAAAGGTCATTGCTAAAGAAGCTGGCTGTTCACAGAGTGCTGTATGCAAGCATATTAATGGAAAGTTAAGTAGAAGGAAAAAGTGTGGTAGAAAAAGGTTCACAAGCAGCGCCGTTTGACTTTTTCAACGCAAAATTGGCTGGAATTGAGATCGGACGCCATGTCGCGTTTGGAGAGTCCCTGATGTGTCTAAACAGTGGAAACCCCCCACAAGTGACCCCATTTTGGAAACTAGACCCCCCAAGGAACTTATCTAGATGTGTGGTGAGCACCTTGAACCCCCAAGATCTTCACAGAAGTTTATAACGTAGAGCCGTGAAAATAAAAAATCATTTTTTTTTTCACAAAAATGAACTTTCGCCCCCAAATTTTTATTTTCCCAAAGTTAACAGGAGAAATTGGACTCTAAGGCCCCCTACACACGTTCAGGAATTCATGCAGAAAATTCCTGTGAAAATCCGTACATTTCTGCCGGATTTCCGCATGAAAACCGCATGCGTTTTTTTGCGCGTTTTTCGCGCGATTTTTGCGCGGTTTTTGAACCCCCAAGTGCTTCACAGAAGTTTATAACGCCCGGCCGTGAAAATAAAAGATCATATTTTTTTTCCCACAAAAATGATCTTTTAGTCTCCATTTTTTATTTTCCCAAAGGTAACAGGAGAAATTGGACCCCAAATGTTGTTGTCCAATTTGTCCTGAGCACACTGATACCCCATATGTGGGGGAACCGCTTTTTGGGCACAAGGCAGAGCACGGAAGGGAAAGAGCGCCATTTGACTTTTTCAAAACAAAATTGGCTGGAATTCAAACGCCGGCCCACTTGACTGAGGAGCAGGTATTTCGGACAAATAATAAAACTGATTATTTCGGTAGTTACAGCTCCCAGAACTAAAAGAGCCACCTTGTCAGAATGCAGCATTACTGCTGCATAAGTTGGGTCTTTTAGTTTGAAACGACTGGGGGGGGTGACAGGTTCCCTTTAAATCTGGGTGTCCTTCCCTTCATAAACTCTAAACCTGTGGGTGTACCCAGAGGCACTCTCACACAGCTTATAGAGTTTAATTCCTAACTGGCCCTCTTGCTGGGCAGGTACTGACAGAATCTGAGCCTTCCCTTAAAATGATCTAAGTACTCATTCACGCAGATGTCCCTTTGGGGCACGTACACTTCAGCAAACTTTTTGTTGAAGTGGTCGATAATCAGCCAAACTGAACAGACGGTCAAAGTTGGGGTCATCTCGTGGGGGACACAGTGCATTATCGGTGTAATATCATACCAGTAATCATAAAGCACTTTGTTAACTTGTGGCCGAGAGCAAGAGAATAAAGCTCTCCCTAAATCAATGCCCAAATCCCCTGAGCTAATAGGATAACTCCAATAAACATGAAACAAAACATATAAGCGGAGTACAAAAATCTCACAAAACATGATAATCATAAAAAAAGATATTATTGATACAATAGAATAAAAATCAATCTATAAATAACAAATAATGTAACCAATACAGTGAGGAGATATGGAGGAGACATGAAGGTATGCTGGTTCAGGCACGAGAAGCTAAATGCATCCTGAGTAAGCTGCCCCTAAATGGCCAAAGTAACTCAATATCACCCAAATGGCAGAAGTATCTAGCAAAGTGGATGGGTGCCTAAGGCAATACCCCCGCAGATCACTCCCAATTATACTGGTCATTTATGCATGCTTACCCATATGTGCAATGATGGCTGCCCCACCTGGCGCCAGCAGCCCCTTGACGCGCGTTTCGCGGTTCAGCTTTCTCAACCCCTTTTGTTCCAAAAATTGATGAACATACAAATTAGTTTGGCCCACCATGAGGTTAACAAAATCCTCAGAGAAAAAGACTTTGAAAAAGTCTAGTTCTGTGAGGCCGATGACTCATAATTTTCTGGGGGCGAGGTCCATACAGGGTCCGTAATGGGGTGCACTGGTTCATCTTCTGGAATGGTGGGCGCTGCTTCATCTTCTGTCCTGGGACATCTGTGTGGCAGTTCAGCAGGACCTGAGGAGGAAGAGGAAGAGGATGACAAATCTGAAAAGTAAAGAAATGTGGGATCCTCTCCCTCGTTATCAGTGTCGGAGGCAAGGAAAGCATATGCCTTCTCCACTGAATAGCGTTGTTGGGACGAACGAGACGTGAGGGATGACATTTTTTATTTTTTTCTAATATGGTGATTGTGTCAGTACTTTATTGTGTGTGTGTGTGTGTGTGTGTGTGTGTGTGTGTGTGTGTGTGTGTGTGTGTGTGTGTGTGTGTGTGTGTGTGTGTGAGAGCAGGGCCGGTTTTAGACAAAGTGGGGCCCTAGGCAAAAGTTTAAAGTGGGGCCCCAAATGCTAACATTGTAAAATCACACAAACATTTAGGTTACATTACATGAGCAGGATGCGAATACAGTTGGTGGAGGGGCCTGGAGCCAGTGCTCACACTGTGGCTCCCATATTTAGGGGCCTTATATCGGCCAGCGGGTCTGCCACTATTAGCTGTATGCAGGGGCGTTGCTAGAGTCAGAAAAGATTGGGGCCCAAGCCCTAAAACAAAGCGTTGCCCCCCAACCCCCTCTTATTAATTTTTTTTTTAACACTGCAGATAACATAGTGAGTACAGATAATGTATTAGATGTCACCTGCAGTCCTATGTAACACCAGAGATAGCAGTGATAACTCTCTAAGAACAGATAATGTAGTAGATGTCACCTGCAGTCCTATGTAACACCAGAGATAGCCAAAGCATTTCAGAGTAAGACTATGTTCACATGCAGCATTTTTTTTCAGTAGCCAAAACCTTTTCTTTTGGCAGTAAAAATGTTGAATTCAAAAGACCTGTTTTTCAGCTTGTTTTGTGATGTTCTTCACACTTTTTTCAGCTTTTTTTGGAGTGAGGATGTTTGTTTTGTCTACAGTATGTTTAAGGCCACGTTCACACGTTGAGTATTTGGTCAGTATTTCACATCAGTATCTGTAAGCCAAAACCAGGAGGGTGAGAAATACAGAAGTGGTGACGTGTTTCTCATTGTTCCACTGCTGTTTCTGCATTACAAATACTGAACATCTGAACGAGACCTAATAGTTTAATTCACCAAAATCACTTTAAGGCCGGCGTCACACTCAGCGTAGGGAAATATGGTCCGCATTTTACATGCGTAATACGCAGAAATGTTCCCAAAATAGTGATCCGTATGTCATCCGGAGGCAGGGTGTGTCAGCGTATTTTGCGCATGTAAACCTCCGTATGTAATCCGTATGGCATCCGTACTGCGAGATTTTCTCGCCGGCTTGCAAAACGGACATACGATGGATCCATGGGCTGAAATATTCATGAAAACATATATACAGTCTACAGTATACGGTATACAGTATATATATATATATATATATATATATATATATATATATATATATATAGAGCGCCCCCACTGCCGCAGGGCCGAGGGGTACCCGGTACCGGGCCTCTGAGTCTCTGCTCTGATGGGGTTTTCACGGTGGCTAGACCCGGTCCGTGACCCTGCCGTGGGGCGCACAATAAAGGTGGAGGTATGAGATGATGATGTTGTTGTAGTGCGGTGCAGTAAATAACGAGGACACCAGGTTGCAGTCTCTTTACCTCTTTACTGAAGGTTTTAGAGACCTCAGTCCAGAGCGCTGTCAACAGGGCTGTCAGAGACCGGCCGGTCCAAAGGCACATCGGGAGTTCTCTTTACAGGTGGGAATCAGTGTCTACCTTCTAGCGCTGTGTGTTGTAGTCCTTCCCTGCTGAGCACCCCGGGATAGTCCTCACAACTGTTTCTGTCTGTCTCTGATGTTCGTTCTCTCCGTCCCCCAGATGATATGGTAGGACGCACCCGTATGACGGGGTAGGCCTGGAGTTCTTCCGGGACCCTAGAGTCGCCCCTCTCCCACAGCTGCCTCTGTTGTCTGCTTAGGTGTTAACTGAGACAGCCAACCTATAATTGGCTGTCCGGCCGTGGTTTGCAGTAGTACTTAGAGTCTCTTACTTGCTCGGCGTTCCGGCCACCGACTGTTTGCGCCTCAGAAGGATGTTGCCTCGGTCTAACAGCACGACTCCTTCTGGTCCTAATTCCTCTTTACTGTATTCCCGTTGTTCACTGGATAGTTCTGCTCTTAGGAGTCTGCCAGGATCCCATCCCTGACAGGTCCTCTCACTAGCTCTTCCCAGTTACTTCTCTCTTTGTCTTCCTGTCCAACCCCCAGTTTTACCAGAGTGTGAGGAGTGGCCTACTAGATAGAACCACCCCCCCTGGTGGCCGGAGTGTGAAGTGTAGTGTGAGTGTTACCTGGTCAGAGAAACTCCATTAGTGCAATCAGACGTAATATCACTCCCCTTAGTGGCAGAGCGACATTACTGCAACGACCAGGACTCTGGGGCGCTGCATATATATATATATATATACTGTATATATATTCATATTTAACCCCTTTCTGACATCGGACGTACTATCCCGTCGAGGTGGGGTGGGCCCGTATGACCACCGACGGGATAGTACGTCCAGCGCGATCGGCGGCGCTCACGGGGGGAGCGCGGCCGATCGCGGCCGGGTGTCAGCTGCCTATCGCAGCTGACATCCGGCACTATGTGCCAGGAGTGGTCACGGACCGCTCCCGGCACATTAACCCCCGGCACACCGCGATCAAACATGATCGCGATGTGCCGGCGGTGCAGGGAAGCATCGCGCAGGGAGGGGGCTCCCTGCGGGCTTCCCTGAGCCCCCCCGCAGCAACGCGATGTGATCGCATTGCTGCGAGGGTCTTACCTCCCTCCCTGCCTGCTCCAGACCCGGATCCAAGATGGCCGCGGATCCGGGTCCTGCAGGGAGGGAGGTGGCTTCACAGAAGCCTGCTCAGAGCAGGCACTGTGAAGCAGCCTGCACTTCTCTCAGATCGGTGATCTGTCAGAGTGCTATGCAAACTGGCAGATTACCGATCTGTATTGTCCTACCCTGGGGCAAAGTAAAAAAGTAAAAAAAAAAATTTCCAAATGTGTAAAAAAAAATTAAAAAAAATATTCCAAAATAATGAAAAAAATATATATATTATTCCCATAAATACATTTCTTTATCTAAATAAAAAAAACAAAACAATAAAAGTACACATATTTAGTATCGCCGCGTCCGTAACGACCCGACCTATAAAACTGGCCCACTAGTTAACCCCTTCAGTAAACACCGTAAGAAAAAAAAAAAAAACGAGGCAAAAAACAACGCTTTATTATCATACCGCCGAACAAAAAGTGGAACAACACGCGATCAAAAAGACAGATATAAATAACCATGGTACCGGTGAAAGCGTCATCTTGTCCCGCAAATAAAGAGCCGCCATACAGCATGATCAGCAAAAATGAGGTATCGCTGTAATCGTACTGACCTGAAGAATAAAACTGCTTTATCAATTTTACCAAACGCGGAACAGTATGAACGCCTCTCCCAAAAGAAATTCATGAATAGCTGGTTTTTGGTCATTCTGCCTCACAAAAATCGGAATAAAAAGCGATCAAAAAATGTGACGTGCCCAAAAAGTTACCAATAAAAACGTCAACTCGTCCCGTAAAAAACAAGACCTCACATGACTCTGTGGACCAAAATATGGAAAATGTATAGCTCTCAAAATGTGGTAACGCAAAAAATATTTTTTGCAATAAAAAGCGTCTTTCAGTGTGTGACGGCTGCCAATCATAAAAATCCGCTAAAAAACTCGCTATAAAAGTAAATCAAACCCCCCTTCATCACCCCCTTAGTTAGGGAAAAATAAAAAAAATGTATTTATTTCCATTTTCCCATTAGGGTTAGGGTTAGGGCTAGGGTTGGGGCTAGGGTTAAGGCTACAGTTAGGGTTGGGGCTAAAGTTAGGGTTAGGGTTGGGGCTAAAGTTACGGTTAGGGTTTAGATTACATTTACGGTTGGGAATAGGGTTGGGATTAGGGTTAGGGGTGTGTCAGGGTTAGAGGTGTGGTTAGGGTTACTGTTGGGATTAGGATTAGGGGTGTGTTTGGATTAGGGTTTCAGTTATAATTGGGGGGTTTCCACTGTTTCGGCACATCAGGGGCTCTCCAAACGCGACATGGCGTCCGATCTCAATTCCAGCCAATTCTGCGTTGAAAAAGTAAAACAGTGCTCCTTCCCTTCCGAGCTCTCCCGTGTGCCCAAACAGGGGTTACCCCCCACATATGGGGTATCAGCGCACTCAGGACAAATTGGACAACAAATTTTGGGGTCCAATTTCTCCTGCTACCCTCGGGAAAATACAAAACTGGGGGCTAAAAAAATAATTTTTGTGGGAAAAAAAAAGATTTTTTATTTTCACGGCTCTGCGTTATAAACTGTAGTGAAACACTTGAGGGTTCAAAGTTCTTACAACACATCTAGACAAGTTCCTTGGGGGGTCTAGTTTTAAAAATGGGGTCACTTGTGCGGGGCTTCTACTGTTTAGGTACATTAGGGGCTCTGCAAACGCAATGTGACGCCTGCAGACCATTCCATCTAAGTCTGCATTCCAAATGGCGCTCCTTCCCTTCCGAGCCCTCCCATGCATCCAAACGGTGGTTCCCCCCACATATGGGGTATCAGCGCACTCAGGACAAATTGGACAACAACTTTTGGGGTCCAATTTCTCCTGTTACCCTTGGGAAAATACAAAACTGGGGGCTGAAAAATAATTTTTGTGGGAAAAAATTTTTGTTTTATTTTTACGGCTCTGCATTATAAACTTCTGTGAAGCCCTTGGTGGGTCAAAGCACTCACCACACATCTAGGTAAGTTCCTTAGGGGGTCTACTTTCCAACATGGTGTCACTTATGGGGGGTTTCTACTGTTTAGGTACATTAGGGGCTCTGCAAACGCAATGTGACGCCTGCAGACCATTCCATCTAAGTCTGCATTCCAAATGGCGCTCCTTCACTTCCAAGCCCTTCCATGCGTCCAAACGGTGGTTCCCCCCCACATATGGGGTATCAGCGCACTCAGGACAAATTGGACAACAAATTTTGGGGTCCAATTTCTCCTGCTACCCTCGGGAAAATACAAAAACTGGGGGCTAAAAAAATAATTTTTGTGGGAAAAAAATTTTGTTTTATTTTTACGGCTCTGCATTATTAACTTCTGTGAAGCCCTTGGTGGGTCAAAGCGCTCAAAACACATCTAGATAAGTTCCTTAGGGGGTCTACTTTCCAAAATGGTGTCACTTGTGGGGGGTTTCAATGTTTAGGCACATCAGTGGCTCTCCAAACGCAACATAGCGTCCCATCTCAATTCCTGTCAATTTTGCATTGAAAAGTCAAACGGTGCTACTTCCCTTCCGAGCTCTCCCATGCGCCCAAACAGTGGTTTACCCCCACATATGGGGTATCAGCGTACTCAGGACAAATTGTACAACAACTTTTGGGGTCCAATTTCTTCTCTTACCCTTGGGAAAATATAAAATTGGGGGTGAAAAGATAATTTTTGTGAAAAAATATGATTTTTTATTTTTACGGTTCTGCATTATAAACTTCTGTGAAGCACTTGGTGGGTCAAAGTGCTCACCACACCTCTAGATAAGTTCCTTAGGGCGTCTACTTTCCAAAATGGTGTCACTTGTGGGGGGTTTCAATGTTTAGGCACATCAGGGGCTCCCCAAACGCAACATGGCGTCCCATCTCAATTCCAGTCAATTTTGCATTGAAAAGTCAAATGGCGCTCCTTCGCTTCCGAGCTCTGTCATGCGCCCAAACAGTGGTTTACCCCCACATATGGGGTATCAGCGTACTCAGGACAAATTGTACAACAACTTTTGGGGTCCATTTTCTCCTGTTACCCTTGGTAAAATAAAACAAATTGGAGCTGAAGTAAATTTTTTGTGAAAAAAAGTTAAATGTTCATTTTTATTTAAACATTCCAAAAATTCCTGTGAAGCACCAGAAGGGTTAATAAACTTCTTGAATATGGTTTTGAGCACCTTGAGGGGTGCAGTTTTTAGAATGGTGTCACACTTGGGTATTTTCTATCATATAGACCCCTCAAAATTACTTCAAATGAGATGTGGTCCCTAAAAAAAAATGGTGTTGTAAAAATGAGAAATTGCTGGTCAACTTTTAACCCTTATAACTCCCTAACAAAAAAAAAAATTTGGTTCCAAAATTGTGCTGATGTAAAGTAGACATGTGGGAAATGTTACTTATTAAGTATTTTGTGTGACATATCTCTGTGATTTAAGGGCATAAAAATTCAAAGTTGGAAAATTGCAAAATTTTCAAAATTTTCGCCAAATTTCCATTTTTTTTGCAAATAAACGCAGGTAATATCAAAGAAATTTTACCACTATCATGAAGTACAATATGTCACGAGAAAACAATGTCAGAATCGCCAAGATCCATTGAAACGTTCCAGAGTTATAACCTCATAAAGGGACAGTGGTCAGAATTGTAAAAATTGGCCCGGTCATTAACGTGCAAACCACCCTTGGGGGTGAAGGGGTTAATACAGCGCTAGATAGCAGAAAAGCCAGTAATTCAATTGCCGGCTATTGCTATCTCCTTCCCAAACCCGACAGGATATGAGACATGGTTTACATACAGTAAACCATCTCATATCCCTTTTTTTTGGGCATATTCCTCACTACTAATGTTAGTAGTGTGCGTGTGCAAAATTTCGGGGTTCTAGCTGTTAAAATAAAGGGTTAAATCGCGGAAAAAACGCACAATTTTCTCCGCCAGAGTGGGAAAGCCAGTGACTGTGGGCAGATATTAATAGCCTAGAGAGGGTCCATGGTTATAGGACCCCCCTGGCTAAAAACATCTGTCTCCAGCCAGCCACCCTAGAAAAGGCACATCTGTAAGAAGCGCCTATTCTGGCACTTAGCCTCTGGGGAATGAATGGAAGCAGGGGAATGTAGCTACCTAGACTTGCGGTGCTGCGCCCCCTGCTAGCATAACCTCATATGAACTCGAGCGTGGGAATTTTTCAGAATATTTTCCCACACTCGAGTTCATCTGAGGTTATACCAGCAGGGGGCGTAGCACCGCGAGTCTAAGTAACTACGTTCCCCTGCTTCCATTCATTCCCCAGATTTTACAGTCAGGAGCAAAGCTGCATTAGCAGGCTCCTGGCTGTAAAATTATTTAACCCCTTCGGATGGATTTACAGCGTGGGACAAGACTGAACGACGGAAGGTATGGGATATTGTTGTTTTTTTATTTTAACTTTGTTTCAGGTGACAAGGGTCTTCAGTTGGATTGAGAGTATAATAAAACATTACAACACCATGACTGATGACGAAAGGTATGGGATATTGTTGTTTTTTTATTTTAACTTTGTTTCAGGTGACAAGGGTCTTCAATTGGATTGAGAGTATAATAAAAGATTACAACACCCTGTGTCTTTATTTCATTAAAATACTTTATTCATAATGTGTGTGTGTTTTAATAACTATTTACTACTATTGGATTAATAATGGATAGGTGTCTTAATTGACACCTCTCCATTATTAACCTGGCTTAATGTCACCTTACAATAGCAAGGTGACATTAACCTTTAATTACCCCATATCTCACTGCTACACGGGAGTGGGAAGAGAGTGGCCAAGTGCCAGAATAGGCAGGTGAGCCCACACCATTCCAGCACATTTGATTCCTTTCTCGTGGGTCTGCAGCAGCCTAAGGCCTCTTTCACACGTCAGTGTCTCCGGTTCGTGTAGTGACAGTTTTCTCACGTACCGGAGACACTGACACACGTAGACCCATTTAAATGAATAGGTCTATGCACATGTGCGTGTTTTCACACGGACCGTATGTCCGTGCTGAAAACACGTCGACATGTCCGTTTTCTACCGGCAGCACGGACCACAATACGGACAGCACACGTGCACACGGAGAACAGTGTGCACTCTCCTCCGTGTGCACGTACCGCCCGCAGGAGAGACAGCGCTACAGTAAGCGCTATCCCCCCCGCGTGTGGTGCTGAAGGCGGAATTCATCTCTTCTCCCCCGCCGGAGAGAAGAGCTGAAAGATCAAGTTTGTTTTTTTTTGTGAACAATAAAGTTTGCATGTGCGTCCGCGTCCCCCCCCCCAATTCTGCCTTCAGCACCACATGCGGGGGGGACAGCGCTTAGTGTAGCGCTGTCTCTCCTGCACGGTCCGTGTGGTCCTCAGGCGGCACACGGGCGGCAAACGGATGCCGCACGTATGTGCCACTTGAGCACACGGACATACAGACATGGATATCTCCGGTACCGGTTTTTCCGGTACCGGAAATATCAGGACGTGTGAAAGAGCCCTAAGGCTGCTTTCACACATCAGATTTTTGCCATCAGGCGCAATCCGGCAAATTTTGAAAAAAAAGGATAAAAAAAGTTACAGCCGGATCTGTTTTTTTGTCATAGACTTGTATTAGCGACGGATGGCTTCACGTTTCATCCGTCAAAAATTTGTTTTCCGGCAGCCGGAGAAAATGGCATGCTGAGCATGCCCCAATTTTTGAATTTTCCATTCTGGGGTCTCTCTCTATCTCATATAGCTGGCAGATCCACATACTTGGATCTGGCGAAAAAACGGATCCGTTGCATCAGTTTTTCACAATTTGCAACAGATCCATTTTTTTTCCAAAATTCACCGGATTCTGCCTCACGGCAAAAAACTGATGTGTGAAAGCAGCCTAAAGGTACCGTCACACTAAGCGACGCTGCAGCGATAGCGACAGCGATGCCGATCGCTGCAGCGTCGCTGTTTGGTCGCTGGAGAGCTGTCACACAGACCGCTCTCCAGCGACCAACGATGCCGAGGTCCCCAGGTAACCAGGGTAAACATCGGGTTGCTAAGCACAGGGCCGCGCTTAGTAACCCGATGTTTACCCTGGTTACCAGCGTAAAATGTAAAAAAAACAAACAGTACATACTTACATGCGTCCCCCGGCGTCCGCTTCCTGCAATGACTGAGCGCCGGCAGTAGCAGGGCACAGCGGTGACGTGTGCTTTCACTTTCACTTTACTGCGCTCAGTCAGTGTGGGAAGCGGACGCCGGGGGACGCATGTAAGTATGTACTGTTTGGTTTTTTTACATTTTACGCTGGTAACCAGGGTAAACATCGGGTTACTAAGCGCGGCCCTGCGCTTAGTAACCCGATGTTTACCCTGGTTACCAGTGTAAAATATCGCTGGTATCATTGCTTTTGCTGTCAAACACAGCGATACACGGCGACCTAGCTACCAAATAAAGTTCAGACCTTCTAGCAGCGACCAGCAATTTCACAGCGGGATCCAGATCGCTGCTGCGTGTCAAATACAGCGATATCGCTACCTAGGATGCTGCAACGTCACAGATCGCTGGCTATATCGCTGCGACGTTGCTTAGTGTGACGGTACCTTAAGCCTCTTTAAATAGTTGTGTGCACACAACCCTACCACATGAGCATGCCAGTGCCTATTTGTCTCCACACTATCTACTCAGATAAGACCCTTTTGTGCTTTTTGTCCCTTCCAAGTTTATTTTTTTTCAAGGTAGGGCATTATATAATAGTGGATGGGGATAGAAGAATACATGATAAAGGAAAACCCTATTCAAAAATGGAAGGTAATATACAGTGGCATGTAGAAGAGTGGGCAGCTATACCATCTGAGAAAATAAAGAACCTCATCCACAACTACCACAAAAGACTTCAAGCTGTCATTGATGTTAGAGGGGGCAATACATGGTATTAAGAATAAGTAATGGGGTATGTGAACTTTTGATCAGGATCATTTGGATGTTTTGGGTTGTCATTATGATTTATAAAGAGAAAACACAGTAGTTTGACAATAAATAGCTTCACCCAACCACTAACCATGAGTGGAGAAAAAGTTCTGGTGTTATCATTCATATTCTCTGAAAAAAGGACAAGAAAGCAAAAATTCTGCCAGGGTATGTAAACTTTTGAGCACAACTGTACATATATGGAAAAAGCTGATGACTGCCGAGAGCAGTGAATACCGCTGGAAGGTAATGAGTGGCCCTGGAAGCAGATGCAGCCGGGTGACAGCAGGATGGGAGGACACGTCACTGGAAAGGTAAGTATAATATTTATAATGTTTATAACCGTATATACTTGTGTATAAGCTGAAATTTTCAGCACATTTTATTGTGCTGAAAGTGCCCCCCTCGGCTTATACATGAATCATGGTCCAGAAAGCCAGCGGGGAGGGGGAGTGGGGAGCTGGCGGCTGTAGCACAGTGACAGCTGCAGCCGCTGGCTTTCAGAAGACCTCAATACTTACACTCCGTTGCTGCATCTCCATCTCTGCATCTGTCCCGACACGGCAGCTTCTTCTTGTGCTGACCGGTCACATGGTACCGCTCATTAAGGTCATGTATATGGACACGACTCCACTCCCATAGGCGTGGAGCGCATATTCATTACCTTAATGAGTGGCACCACGTGACCGCTCAGCACAGGAAGAAGCTGCCACACCGGGACAGAGATGAAGGGACGTTCAGCGACGGTGCGAGGAGGGTGAGTATGACGGGGAGGATGGGGGAGGACGGAGGAGGACGGGGGAGGATCGGAGAGGATGGAGGAGGACGGGGGAGGATGGGGAGGATTAAGGAGGACAGGGGAGCCCAGCCATGTATACAAGATGGGACAGGGGAGCCATGCATACAAGGATGGGTGGGAGCCGAGCCATGCATACAAGATGGGACTAGGGGAGTGTCACGGGGAGACTAGGTGAGCGAGAGCTAATAACCCGGGCCCCTGCAATTTCCCTCAGACTAGGGAAATCCTGACTGACCCTCTACCTGGAGTTTACACTGATGGTGTGCATGTCCAGGCCTCGAACCTCACCCTGTCTCCTGTTTCAACCCTAGACTGAAACCAACCGCCCACCACCCAGTGAAGAGGTAATTCACCAATACCCACAGTAAGCACAGACAAGGATAAAGTAAAATATACACCACGCCGCAGTCACTCAGGAATACACTATAAATGTGCAGGGCAAAATAAATACAAATATAGGAAGGAGTAAATAAGACTAAGGAAAATACACCACCAGCAACGAATCTCCAACAACCAGCTCTCCACTCCGGACCGAGATAACAACGCACAAGACAGAAGCTATAATCGGCGACGCCCAATGATCAGGAGAACTATTTAAAGGCAATGGGCATGGCCCAGCTTCCAATCCGAGGATCAGGTAAATTAACCCCGGAACAGCTAGATAAAATCTAGCTGACGCCAATGAGCAAATAGTGGTCAAAAGCAGAATTACCGCTGTCTGTCGAACAACCTGGTCTGAACAGCGTCCGACATGACAGTGCCCCGCCTTCTACGAGGAACCCCAGGGCCCTCACGGCTTATAGGACCCGGCTTGTCTGGATGGCGACGATGAAAAAACCTGACCAGCCGATCTGCATGAATATCCGAGGCTGGTACCCAGGACTGTTATGGTTCTCAATGGCAAGAGAACATAGCCCAGCAAACATAAGTACTAGCTCTTGGAAGGATGGAAACTAAACTGACCATGAACTAAACCTGCCGCACAACTAACAGTAGCCGGGTAGCGTTGCCTACGTTTTTTATCCCTAGACGCCCAGCGCCGGCCGGAGGACTAACTAATCCTGGCAGAGGAAAATATAGTCCTGGCTCACCTCTAGAGAAATTTCCCCGATAGGCAGACAGAGGCCCCCACATATATTGTCGGTGATTTTAGATGAAATGACAAACGTAGTATGAAAATAGGTTTAGCAAAATTGAGGTCCGCTTACTAGATAGCAGGAAGACAGAAAGGGCACTTTCATGGTCAGCTGAAAACCCTATCAAAATACCATCCTGAAATTACTTTAAGACTCTAGTATTAACTCATAACATCAGAGTGGCAATTTCAGATCACAAGAGCTTTCCAGACACAGAAACGAAACTACAGCTGTGAACTGGAACAAAATGCAAAAACAAACGAGGACTAAAGTCCAACTTAGCTGGGAGTTGTCTAGCAGCAGGAACATGCACAGAAAGGCTTCTGATTACAATGTTGACCGGCATGGAAGTGACAGAGGAGCAAGGTTAAATAGCGACTCCCACATCCTGATGGAAACAGGTGAACAGAGGGGATGATGCACACCAGTTCAATTCCACCAGTGGCCACCGGGGGAGCCCAAAATCCAATTTCACAACAGTACCCCCCCCTCAAGGAGGGGGCACCGAACCCTCACCAGAACCACCAGGGCGATCAGGATGAGCCCTATGAAAGGCACGGACCAGATCGGAGGCATGAACATCAGAGGCAGTCACCCAAGAATTATCCTCCTGACCGTATCCCTTCCATTTGACCAGATACTGGAGTTTCCGTCTGGAAACACGGGAGTCCAAGATTTTTTCCACAACGTACTCCAACTCGCCCTCAACCAACACCGGAGCAGGAGGCTCAACGGAAGGCACAACCGGTACCTCATACCTGCGCAACAATGACCGATGAAAAACATTATGAATAGAAAAAGATGCAGGGAGGTCCAAACGGAAGGACACAGGGTTAAGAATCTCCAATATCTTGTACGGGCCGATGAACCGAGGCTTAAACTTAGGAGAAGAAACCCTCATAGGGACAAAACGAGAAGACAACCACACCAAGTCCCCAACACAAAGCCGAGGACCAACCCGACGCCGGCGGTTGGCAAAAAGCTGAGTCTTCTCCTGGGACAACTTCAAATTGTCCACTACCTGCCCCCAAATCTGATGCAACCTCTCCACCACAGCATCCACTCCAGGACAATCCGAAGATTCCACCTGACCAGAAGAAAATCGAGGATGAAACCCCGAATTACAGAAAAAAGGAGACACCAAGGTGGCAGAGCTGGCCCGATTATTGAGGGCAAACTCCGCTAAAGGCAAAAAAGCAACCCAATCATCCTGATCTGCAGACACAAAACACCTCAAATATGTCTCCAAGGTCTGATTCGTCCGCTCGGTCTGGCCATTAGTCTGAGGATGGAAAGCAGACGAGAAAGACAAATCTATGCCCATCCTAGCACAGAATGCTCGCCAAAATCTAGACACGAATTGGGTTCCTCTGTCAGAAACGATATTCTCCGGAATACCATGCAAACGGACCACATTTTGAAAAAACAGAGGAACCAACTCGGAAGAAGAAGGCAACTTAGGCAGGGGAACCAAATGGACCATCTTAGAGAAACGGTCACACACCACCCAGATGACAGACATCTTCTGAGAAACAGGAAGATCCGAAATAAAATCCATAGAGATGTGCGTCCAGGGCCTCTTCGGGATAGGCAAGGGCAACAACAATCCACTAGCCCGAGAACAACAAGGCTTGGCCCGAGCACAAACGTCACAAGACTGCACAAAGCCTCGCACATCTCGAGACAGGGAAGGCCACCAGAAGGACCTTGCCACCAAATCCCTGGTACCAAAGATTCCAGGATGACATGTCAACGCAGAAGAATGAACCTCAGAAATGACTTTACTGGTCCAATCATCAGGAACAAACAGTCTACCAGGTGGGCAACGATCAGGTCTATCCGCCTGAAACTCCTGCAAGGCCCGCCGCAGGTCTGGAGAAACGGCAGACAATATCACTCCATCCTTAAGGATACCTGTAGGTTCAGAGTTACCAGGGGAGTCAGGCTCAAAACTCCTAGAAAGGGCATCCGTCTTAACATTCTTAGAACCCGGCAGGTAGGACACCACAAAATTAAACCGAGAGAAAAACAACGACCAGCGCGCCTGTCTAGGATTCAGGCGTCTGGCGGACTCAAGATAAATTAGATTTTTGTGGTCAGTCAATACCACCACCTGATGTCTAGCCCCCTCAAGCCAATGACGCCACTCCTCAAAAGCCCAATTCATGGCCAAAAGCTCCCGATTCCCAACATCATAATTCCGCTCGGCGGGCGAAAATTTACGCGAGAAAAAGGCACAAGGTCTCATCACGGAACAATCGGAACTTCTCTGCGACAAAACTGCCCCAGCTCCGATTTCAGAAGCGTCGACCTCAACCTGAAAAGGAAGAGCAACATCAGGCTGACGCAACACAGGGGCGGAAGAAAAGCGGCGCTTAAGCTCCCGAAAGGCCTCCACAGCAGCAGGGGACCAATCAGCAACATCAGCACCCTTCTTAGTCAAATCAGTCAATGGTTTAACAACATCAGAAAAACCAGCAATAAATCGACGATAAAAGTTAGCAAAGCCCAAAAATTTCTGAAGACTCTTAAGAGAAGAGGGTTGCGTCCAATCACAAATAGCCTGAACCTTGACAGGATCCATCTCGATGGAAGAGGGGGAAAAAATATATCCCAAAAAGGAAATCTTTTGTACCCCAAAAACGCACTTAGAACCCTTCACACACAAGGAATTAGACCGCAAAACCTGAAAAACCCTCCTGACCTGCTGGACATGAGAGTCCCAGTCATCCGAAAAAATCAAAATATCATCCAGATACACAATCATAAATTTATCCAAATAATCACGGAAAATGTCATGCATAAAGGACTGAAAGACTGAAGGGGCATTAGAAAGACCAAAAGGCATCACCAAATACTCAAAGTGGCCCTCGGGCGTATTAAATGCGGTCTTCCACTCATCCCCCTGCTTAATTCGCACCAAATTATACGCCCCACGGAGATCTATCTTAGAGAACCACTTGGCCCCCTTTATGCGAGCAAACAAATCAGTCAGCAGTGGCAACGGATATTGATATTTAACCGTGATTTTATTCAAAAGCCGATAATCAATACACGGTCTTAAAGAGCCATCTTTCTTAGCCACAAAGAAAAAACCGGCTCCTAAGGGAGATGACGAAGGACGAATATGTCCCTTTTCCAAGGACTCCTTTATATATTCTCGCATAGCAGCATGTTCAGGCACAGACAGATTAAATAAACGACCCTTAGGGTATTTACTACCTGGAATCAAATCTATGGCACAATCGCACTCCCGGTGCGGAGGTAATGAACCAAGCTTAGGTTCTTCAAAAACGTCACGATATTCAGTCAAGAATTCAGGAATCTCAGAGGGAATAGATGATGAAATGGAAACCACAGGTACGTCCCCATGCGTCCCCTTACATCCCCAGCTTAACACAGACATAGCTTTCCAGTCAAGGACTGGGTTATGAGATTGCAGCCATGGCAATCCAAGCACCAACACATCATGTAGGTTATACAGCACAAGAAAGCGAATAATCTCCTGATGATCCGGATTAATCCGCATAGTTACTTGTGTCCAGTATTGTGGTTTATTACTAGCCAATGGGGTGGAGTCAATCCCCTTCAGGGGTATAGGAGTTTCAAGAGGCTCCAAATCATACCCACAGCGTTTGGCAAAGGACCAATCCATAAGACTCAAAGCGGCGCCAGAGTCGACATAGGCATCCGCGGTAATAGATGATAAAGAACAAATCAGGGTCACAGATAGAATAAACTTAGACTGTAAAGTGCCAATTGAAACAGACTTATCAAGCTTCTTAGTACGCTTAGAGCATGCTGATATAACATGAGTTGAATCACCGCAATAGAGCACAACCCATTTTTTCGTCTTAAATTCTGCCGTTCACTTCTGGACAGAATTCTATCACATTGCATATTCTCTGGCGTCTTCTCAGTAGACACCGCCAAATGGTGCACAGGTTTGCGCTCCCACAGACGCCTATCGATCTGGATAGCCATTGTCATGGACTCATTCAGACCCGCAGGCACAGGGAACCCCACCATAACATCCTTAATGGCATCAGAGAGACCCTCTCTGAAATTCGCCGCCAGGGCGCACTCATTCCACTGAGTAAGCACAGCCCATTTACGGAATTTCTGGCAGTATATTTCAGCTTCGTCTTGCCCCTGAGATAGGGACATCAAGGCCTTTTCCGCCTGAAGCTCTAACTGAGGTTCCTCATAAAGCAACCCCAAGGCCAGAAAAAACGCATCCACATTGAGCAACGCAGGATCCCCTGGAGCCAATGCAAAAGCCCAATCCTGAGGGTCGCCCCGGAGCAAGGAAATCACAATCCTGACCTGCTGAGCAGGATCTCCAGCAGAGCGAGATTTCAGGGACAAAAACAACTTGCAATTATTTTTGAAATTTTGAAAGCAAGATCTATTCCCCGAGAAAAATTCAGGCAAAGGAATTCTAGGTTCAGATATAGGAACATGAACAACAAAATCTTGTAAATTTTGAACTTTCGTGGTGAGATTATTCAAACCTGCAGCTAAACTCTGAATATCCATTTTAAACAGGTGAACACAGAGCCATTCCAGGATTAGAAGGAGAGAGAGAGAGAAAGGCTGCAATATAGGCAGACTTGCAAGAGATTCAATTACAAGCACACTCAGAACTGAAGGGAAGGGAAAAAAAAAAAAATCTTCAGCAGACTTCTCTTTTCTCTCCTTTCTCTGTCAATTAATTTAACCCTCTTTGGCCGGTCAAACTGTTATGGTTCTCAATGGCAAGAGAACATAGCCCAGCAAACATAAGTACTAGCTCTTGGAAGGATGGAAACTAAACTGACCATGAACTAAACCTGCCGCACAACTAACAGTAGCCGGGTAGCGTTGCCTACGTTTTTTATCCCTAGACGCCCAGCGCCGGCCGGAGGACTAACTAATCCTGGCAGAGGAAAATATAGTCCTGGCTCACCTCTAGAGAAATTTCCCCGATAGGCAGACAGAGGCCCCCACATATATTGGCGGTGATTTTAGATGAAATGACAAACGTAGTATGAAAATAGGTTTAGCAAAATTGAGGTCCGCTTACTAGATAGCAGGAAGACAGAAAGGGCACTTTCATGGTCAGCTGAAAACCCTATCAAAATACCATCCTGAAATTACTTTAAGACTCTAGTATTAACTCATAACATCAGAGTGGCAATTTCAGATCACAAGAGCTTTCCAGACACAGAAACGAAACTACAGCTGTGAACTGGAACAAAATGCAAAAACAAACGAGGACTAAAGTCCAACTTAGCTGGGAGTTGTCTAGCAGCAGGAACATGCACAGAAAGGCTTCTGATTACAATGTTGACCGGCATGGAAGTGACAGAGGAGCAAGGTTAAATAGCGACTCCCACATCCTGATGGAAACAGGTGAACAGAGGGGATGATGCACACCAGTTCAATTCCACCAGTGGCCACCGGGGGAGCCCAAAATCCAATTTCACAACACAGGACCTCTCCTCAGGCCCATAACCACGCCAGTGTACCAAGTACTGTAAAGTGCGACGCACTACACGAGAGTCAACCACCTTGGAGACTTCAAACTCCAAATTACCATCCACCAAGACTGGAGGTGGCATTGGCGCCGCGTCCACAGAACCCACCACCTTCTTTAGAAGAGACCTGTGGAACACGTTGTGTATCTTATACACCGTAGGGAGCTCCAATCGGTACGCTACTGGGTTAATGACGGCGGTGACCCTAAATGGACCAATAAACCGTGGACCCAATTTAAGGGATGGTATTTTGAGTCTTATGTTTTTTGTGGATAACCACACCCAGTCATCCACACTCAGGTCCGGACCTGGCACACGCCTACTGTCAGCCACACGTTTGTACCTAGCACCCACACTCAACAGGCGCTGTTTAACTCTCCTCCAGACTGATGACAATTGTGCTCCTAACTGATCCTCCTCCGGAACGCCGGAAGAGCCCCTCTGACTGAAGGTACAAAATTGAGGATGTAGCCCGTAAACACAAAAAAACGGAGATTCCCCAGACGACTCCTGGCGGTGATTATTGATGGCAAACTCAGCCAAAGGAAGAAAGGTAGACCACTCCTCCTGGTTATCAGAGACAAAGCAGCGTAAGTACTGTTCCAAATTTTGGTTCATACGCTCAGTCTGACCATTTGACTGAGATTGGAACGCCGAAGAATGAGACAACTTGATCCCCAGCCGTGAGCAAAATGCTTTCCAAAATGTTGCCACAAACTGAGACCCCCTATCAGACACGATGTCAGATGTAACCCCATGAAGTCTGACCACCTCCTGCACAAATACCTGAGACAGAGTCTTAGCGTTAGGCAACGAAGGCAAAGACACAAAGTGCGACATTTTAGAAAACCGATCAACAATCACCAAGATGACCATGTTCCCAGCTGATGAGGGCAAATCAGTGATGAAAGCCATGGAGATTTCCGTCCATGGCTTACTAGGTACTTCAAGAGGAAGTAGTGTGCCAACAGGATGAGAGGGGGGTGTCTTAGCCTTAGCGCACGTGGTACAAGCTGACACGTATGAGACCACGTCCTGTCAGATCTTGGGCCACCAAAACCGACGTGACACCAACTCCAAGGTACCTCTAACCCCTGGGTGGCTAGCCAGGACAGCATCATGATGCTCCGCCAAAACCTTTAAGCGGAGATGAAGCGGTACAAAAGATTTGTTGATGGGAAGCTCGGATGGTACCTCCTCCTGAGCCTCGGCAATCTCAGCCTCAACCTTGGTAGTGAGAGCCGAAACCACAACACCCTTTTGGAGGATGGGTACTGGATCCTCCCGAGGTTCACCCCCCGGAAAACACCTGGACAGAGCATCCGCCTTAGTGTTTTTAGACCCCGGTCTGTAAGTGACAACAAAATTGAACCGCGTGAAAAACAATGCCCAGCGAGCCTGCCTGGGGAACAGACGCTTGGCTGACTCCAAATACAGCAGATTCTTATGATCGGTAATAACCGTAACCTGATGTACCGACCCCTCCAAGAAGTGTCGTCATTCCTCAAAGGCCAACTTGATTGCCAACAACACCCTGTTGCCGATATCGTAGTTACGTTCGGCGGACGACAGTTTCTTGGAGAAATAGGCGCACAGACGCAAACCACTCAAAGATGAGCCTTGAGATAGTACCGCCCCCACACCAACCTCAGACGCATCGACTTCCACAACAAAGGGTTTTGATATGTCTGGCTGCACAAGAATGGGGGCTGAAACAAAACTGTTCTTAAGAAATTCAAATGCGCGCACAACAGCCTCAGGCCAAACGGAGAAATTGGTACCCTTTTTAGTCATGTCAGTTAGCGGTTTAGCAATGATGGAAAAATCCTTGATAAATTTCCTATAGTAGTTAGAAAACCCAAGGAACCGCTGAAGTGCTTTCAGGTTATCAGGACGTTCCCAATGCAGCACCGCTTGCACCTTAGCGGCGTCCATTTTAAAACCAGAAGCAGACACAATATAACCCAAGAAAGGCAACTCTTGAACAGAAAATACACATTTCTCAAGTTTAGCATATAGCTTATTCTCTCTGAGAAGCTGTAACACCTGCCTGACATGATTTAAATGAGCATCACGGTCGCAAGAATATATGAGGATGTCATCTAGGTACACGATAACGAATTTCCCCAAAACATGCGAGAACACATCATTGATGAAATGTTGGAACACTGCAGGTGCATTAGTCAACCCAAACGGCATCACCAAATTTTCAAAATGACCCTCAGGGGTATTAAAAGCCGTCTTCCACTCATCACCTTGATGGACTCTTATGAGGTTGTACGCCCCCCTGAGGTCAAGCTTGGTAAACCACTTAGCACCCGCCACCTGGTTGAACAAATCTGGTATCAGTGGCATCGGGTATGGATCACGAACCGTAATCTGGTTCAACTGCCTGAAATCCAAACACGGGCGTAATCCGCCATCTTTCTTCTTCACGAAGAAGAACCCTGCTGCCACCGGCGAGGATGACGGCCTGATGTGCCCTTTGATCAAGCTTTCAGCAATATAATCTTTTAACGCTTGTCTCTCCGGACCGGAGATGTTAAATATCCTTGCTTTAGGCAACTTAGCCTCTGGTTTAAACCTGATAGTACAGTCATAGGGACGATGTGGCGGCAACTCTGAACAACCCTTTTCAGAGAACACATCCACAAAATCCAGAAGTGACTCCGGAACGCTTGAAGTCACCGCAGCCACACATGTGGCCAGGCAATTCTCCTGGCAGAACTCGCTCCACTGAATTATGTCCTGAGTTTTCCAGTCAATTACTGGGTTGTGCATGGACAACCAAGGAAAACCCAAAACCACCTGAGCAGGAAGATTCCTGAGCACCTTACATGTAACCCGCTCGGAATGTAGAACCCCAATGTGGAGTTTCACCTCAGCCACAAATTCAATAATCTCCCCCTGAGAGAGAGGAGCAGCATTGATGGTGACCACATGGATAGGATGAGACAGTTTTTCAATCCTAAAACCTGCTGTGCGCGCAAACTCCTCATCAATGAGATTTGTGGCTGAACCACTATCCACAAAAACAGTAATTGGCAGCTCACTGCCAGCGATAAAAACCTTAGCAGGGAGCATGCATTGAGAAACCACCATGGAGGATATACATAAGCTCAGATTGGTCTCCTCCACACCCTCTGAGCTTAGAAGTTTTCCGCCGTTGCGTTTTTCTTAGACAGCAGAGGACAGATGTTAATAAAATGACCAGTTTTACCACAGTAAAAACAGGCTCCCTGCTTCCTGAGCTCAGGGGCTCGATTCTTAACATGCGATATCCCTGCGATTTGCATAGGTTCTGTGGGCTCACCTGCAGCAACCTCACGTGAACCTAAACCCTCTCTCATAGGCGGTGTCTCATGCTCCCCCTGACGCAAACAGCGATCAATGCAGACAACCAGACTCATAGCGGAATCTAGAGAAGCAGGAGTCTCGTACATCAGAAGGGCTTTTTTAATCCTTCCAGAAACCCCATGAATAAACTGACTCCGCAATGCTGGATCATTCCATTGTGTATCGATCACCCAGCGACAAAATTCAGAACAGTAATCCTCTGCAACTCGCTCCCCCTGGTGAATAGTGCGTATCTTAGATTCTGCTAGAGCCATTCTGTCAGGTTCATCGTAGATTTTCCCAAGAGAAGAAAAAAAACTCTCCACAGAGTCAAATGCAGCAGAATCAGATGGCAAAGAAAACGCCCATGCTTGGGGATCCCCGCTTAACAATGACAACAACAGGCCCACACGCTGAGCCTCATTACTGAGGAGATCGGGCGCATACGGAAATATAGTTTGCAAGCTTCACGAAAAGAAACAAATTGACTGCGTTCCCCAGCAAATTTTTCAGGCAAAGGGAATTTAGGCTCAGCAACTATTCCTGTCGCTCCAGCTTGCACATTAGATACTGCTAGTCCCTGTTGCTGAACTGCCCCCCTCAACTCAGTGACCTGTAGGGACAGCGCCTCCAACTGGCGGGTTATGGAAGTCATGGGATCCATGACAAGAGAAAATAAAAAAAGAAACCCTTTTTTTGTGTTGGGCCAATTATAATGTCACGTGGAGACTAGGTGAGCGAGAGCTAATAACCCGGGCCCCTGCAATTTCCCTCAGACTAGGGAAATCCTGACTGACCCTCTACCTGGAGTTTACACTGATGGTGTGCATGTCCAGGTCTCGAACCTCACCCTGTCTCCTGTTTCAACCCTAGGCTGAAACCAACCGCCCACCAACCAGTGAAGAGGTAATTCACCAATACCCACAGTAAGCACAGACAAGGATAAAGCAAAATATACACCACGCCGCAGTCACTCAGGAATACACTATAAATGTGCAGGGCAAAATAGATACAAATATAGGAAGGAGTAAATAAGACTAAGGGTACCGTCTCACATAACGATTTACCAACGATCACGACCAGCGATACGACCTGGCCGTGATCATTGGTAAGTCGTTGTATGGTCGCTGGGGAGCTGTCACACAGACCGCTCTCCAGCGACCAACGATGCCGAGGTTCGCTGGTAACCAGGGTAAACATCGGGTTACTAAGCGCAGGGCCGCGCTTAGTAACCCGATGTTTACCGTGGTTACCAGCGTAAAAGTAAAAAAAAAAAAACCGTACATACTCACCATCTGATGTCCGTCAGGTCCCTTGCCGTCTGCTTCCCTCTCTGACTGAGTGCCGCCGTAAAGTGAAAGCAGATCACAGCGGGGACGTCACCGCTGTGATCTGCTCTCACTTTCCGGCCGGCAGACAGTCAGAGCGGGAAGCAGACGGCAAGGGACCTGACGGACATCAGATGGTGAGTATGTACAGTTTTTTTTTTTTTACTTTTACGCTGGTAACCACGGTAAACATCGGGTTACTAAGCGCGGCCCTGCGCTTAGTAACCCGATGTTTACCCTGGTTACAAGCGAACGCATCGCTGGATCGCTGTCACACACAACGATCTAGCGATGACAGCGGGAGATCCAGCAACGAAAGAAAGTTCCAAACGATCTGCTATGACGTACGATTCTCAGCAGGGTCCCTGATCGCAGTAGCGTGTCAGACACTGCGAGATCGTAACGATATCACTAGAATGTCACGAATCGTGCCGTCGTAGCGATAAAAATGCCACTGTGTGACGGTACCCTAAGGAAAATACACCACCAGCAACGAATCTCCAACAACCAGCTCTCCACTCCGGACCGAGATAACAACGTACAAGACAGAAGCTATAATCGGCGACGCCCAATGATCAGGAGAACTATTTACAGGCAATGGGCATGGCCCAGCTTCCAATCCGAGGATCAGGTAAATTAACCCCGGAACAGCTAGATAAAATCTAGCCGACGCCAATGAGCAAATAGTGGTCAAAAGCGGAATTACCGCTTTCTGTCGAACGACCTGGTCTGAACAGCGTCCGACATGACAGGGAGCCATGCATACAACAGGGGGGAGCCACACAGAGCAGGACAGGACGGGGGGAACCACACATACCGAGATAGGAATGAGGGGACAATACATACCCGGCTTATACTCGAGTCAATAAGCTTACCCAGTTTTCCGTGGCAAAATTAGGTTCCTCGGCTTATACTCGGGTCGGCTTATACTCAAGTATATACAGTATTCATTTTATGCTTTCTTTTACAGGCCCTGGACCCAAACTGGACCCGAACTGTAACATGTGACCGAACACTAACTGCCAACTCAGGTGACCAAGACAAGATGGTAAACATGGAAAAATCACAAAACAAATGGGTTTCATATATTGCTGTACTTTTTTTTTTTCATCACCCATTGCTTTCAATGGGTGAAAAATGCTGAAAAAAAATGCTGAAAGAAGTGACATGTTCTATGTCCAAAAAAACATGCAAAGCACAAAATATTGTTGACAAAAAAAAAATGTGTGTGCATGAGATTTCTGAAATTTCATAGGCTTTGCTGGTACTGTAAAACGCAGTTGAAAATTAGCTTAAAAAAAGCAGCAAAAACACCTAGTGTGAACTTAGCCTAAAAATTACAGACCTCTCCATGCGTTGTAGGTGGGAAAAGTTGCAAAACTGGCAGTTTATCAAATGCTTATTTTCTCCACTGTATATTCAGGCACTATGTAATAATGAATGGTGATACACATAAGAAGGAAGGACACAATGGAATAATGGACATCTCTATACATAATAAGGGAGGACACTACACCGCATTCTAAATTATTATGCAAATTGGATTTAAATGTCATAAATATGTAATTTTTTTGTTTTCCAAATACACTGGATCACGGAAATCAATTTAAACGTCTGTGATAATTTGTTTCCAGGTGAGTCCACTTAAAGGAAAACTAATCAAGAAAAACATTCCCCATTATTAAGCAGGCTACAGATTTCAAATAATATGGGGAAGAAAAGGGATCTCTCTGCAGCTGAAAAGCAGCAAATAATGCAATGACTTGGACAAAGTGTGAGAAAAGTAGATATTTCACAAAAACTTGAGCATGATCGTCTTACTGATAAGAGATTTATGGTTGATACAGTCGTAAGGTGGCCAATGGGGGTAGTTGTAGCAACAAGCTGTATGGTTCCCACACCCTGGCCCCACACAGAGGAAATACAAAATCTTTTCTGTAGTGTGTATGATGCATGCAGCAGCGTACTTATTTTAATTGCTGGAGTCTAGGGTTGAGCGACTTTCATTTTTTTAAGATCGAGTCGGGTTTTGGGAAACCCGATTTTGTCCAGAGTCGAGTGGAGTGCAGTCGGCCGATTATCGCTAAAAGTCGGGGATCGACCGAAACAAAACCCAATGCAAGTCAATGGGGAAGCATGGTCGGCAGTGAGTGGAGGCCAGGAAAACACCTACAGTGCCCATTTTAATGCCAAAAACATCCATTCTAGTTTCTGAAGCTTGTCAATCTTAATTAACTTTATAATAATAGTTGGGCATTGGAACTTGGGGGTCATTTGGCAAAAGTTGTGGGGGGTAGGGCTGGTTCAAGGTTTTAGTGGGCTCAGGAAACGTGGACTACGTCACGGCGGTGGAGCAGGGAGAGGTAAGTATTTCAACGTTGCAAGTGCTGTGATCCTGAGCAAGCAGGGGGGGCCCACTCGTTGCATTGGCACTGGCACAGGGCCCCTCAAAGTACAGCGGTGTGTTTGCACGGTGGGGGCGCCTCCCACCAGCAGCGACACTTTTGCGTACTCTGAGGGGCCCTGTGCCAGTGACGTCGCCAACGAGTATGCCCCCCCACCTGAAGAAGGAACCTTCACTTTCATCTGCACCTTCCTCTTTGTCCCTGTGTAAGGTGGTATAACATGCGGGAAGGGGAACCTTACTTTCAGCAGGGTCAGATTCTGGCTGTGTAGAGTGCAAGGGGAATGTAGTGGTCTAGGTCAATGTACCAGCAGACTCATCTAGCAGTGGCTGTGCAATGGGCAGGATGAGGAGGAAACAGATATAGGGCCAAAGAATAAAGTAGGCTAAATGCAGTTCAAAATTGGTAACAGGACTAAACAGGCGGCATTGCTTTGTTCAGTGGAGTAGCAAACCCAGGAGCAGCAGACACTGTTTTAAGGGCCCAACCACACTAGTAGGCCAAATGCAGTTTAATATCTGCTACTGTAGGCCAAAATCCAGAAGGTTGAAGCTCAGCTTTATTCAGCTGAGGACAAACACCAGGGAGGGGCAGACACCGTTAGTAGGCCGTAACCAAAGTTGAAGGCCAAATGCAGTTTAATATCTGATACTATAGGCCGAAAGCCAGAAGGTTGAAGCTCAGCTTTATTCAGTTGAGAGCAAACACCAGGGAGGGGCAGACACCGTTAGTAGGCCGTAACCAAAGTTGAAGGCCAAATGCAGTTTAATATCTGATACTATAGGCTGAAAGCCAGAAGATTGAAGCTCAGCTTTATTCAGTTGAGAGCAAACACCAGGGAGGGGCAGACACCGTTAGTAGGCCCTAACCACCAATTTTTTAAAAAAACAGCACTTAATGAGAGCCAGAAGGTTAAAGCTCAGCTTTATTCAGTTGAGGACAAACACCAGGGAGGGGCAGACACCGTTAGTACGTCGTAACCAAAGTTGAAGGCCAAATGCAGTTTAATATCTGATACTATAGGCCGAAAGCCAGAAGGTTGAAGCACAGATTTAGACAGTGGAGGACAATTTGAATTAGGGACTGCAGACAGACTTAGTAGGCTGTCCCCTGTGGACCATGCATCCACCACATTAACCCATTGCGCCGTAATGGACACGTAACCTTCCGTGGCCATGCCTACAGGTCCATGCGTCTGTTGTCAGGTGCACCTTTGTACTCACAGATTGCCAGAGTGCATGGATAATGCGGTCTTTTACATGCTGGTGGAGGGTTGGGATGGCTTTTCTCGCAAAAGAAGTGTCGACTGGTTAGCTTGTAGCGTGGTACAGCGTAGTCCATCATGGCTTTATTAATATTAAATAAAATATATAAATAGGCTCTATGAACTTTTAAATAGGTTCCAGGGGTACACGGGCAGCATTGGTGTGGTCAGTGGAGGAGTATTGCAAGGAGGGACCGCAGACAGGCTAACGAAGGCCCGCAGACAGGCTAACGAAGGCCTAAAATAACAAAAAACAGTCTCATGGCAGTTTTAAATCGGATACATGGATACACAGGCAGCATTGTGGTGTGCGGAGGAGTATTGCAAGGAGGGACCGCAGACAGGCTAACGAAGGCCTAACATAACAAAAAATAGGCTCATGGCAGTTTTAAATCGGTTACATGGATACACAGGCAGCATTGTGGTCAGTGGAGGAGGATTGCAAGGAGGGACCGCAGACAGGCTAACGAAGGCCTAACATAACAAAAAATAGGCTCATGGCAGTTTTAAATCGGTTACATGGATACACAGGCAGCATTGTGGTCAGTGGAGGAGTATTGCAAGGAGGGACTGCAGACAGGCTAACGAAGGCCTAACATAACAAAAAAAAGGCTCATGGCAGTTTTAAATCGGTTACATGGATACACAGGCAGCATTGTGGTCAGTGGAGGAGTATTGCAAGGAGGGACTGCAGACAGGCTAACGAAGGCCTAAAATAACTAAAAATAGGCTCATGGCAGTTTTAAATCGGTTACATGGATACACAGGCAGCATTGTGGTCAGCGGAGGAGTATTGCAAGGAGGGACCGCAGACAGGCTAACGAAGGCCTAACATAACAAAAAATAGGCTCATGGCAGTTTTAAATCGGTTACATGGATACACAGGCAGCATTGTGGTCAGTGGAGGAGGATTGCAAGGAGGGACCGCAGACAGGCTAACGAAGGCCTAACATAACAAAAAATAGTCTCATGGCAGTTTTAAATCGGTTACATGGATACACAGGCAGCATTGTGGTCAGTGGAGGAGTATTGCAAGGAGGGACCGCAGACAGGCTAACGAAGGCCTAACATAACAAAAAATAGGCTCATGGCAGTTTTAAATTGGTTACATGGATACACAGGCAGCATTGTGGTCAGTGGAGGAGTATTGCAAGGAGGGACCGCAGACAGGCTAACGAAGGCCTAAAATAACAAAAAATAGGCTCATGGCAGTTTTAAATCAGTTACATGGATACACAGGCAGCATTGTGGTCAGTGGAGGAGTATTGCAAGGAGGGACCGCAGACAGGCTAATGAAGGTCTAAAATAACAAAAAATAGGCTCATGGCAGTTTTAAATCGGTTACATGGATACACAGGCAGCATTGGGGTCAGCGGAGGAGGATTGCAAGGAGTGTCTAACACAGTTAGTACTCACAAAAAATAAATAGATGTTAATGTCTCGCAAAACAACAAAAAAAAAGGGTGGCATACTTAGGTACAGGGGTGGGCTCATCTGCTGAGTTTCTGACAAAGTAATTTGGCAGTAACTTAGTATTTACTGGTGTCAATATAGGACACTTTAACTAGCATCATAGATGTCAACAAATTGGTATTGTCAGTGCCAGGCATTGAATGATGTCAGCGCATAGACTAAACATTGGTGGAGCTGTGCGAGATAATTTTGCACGTGGTAGAGCACAGTTTGAGCTGGGGGGGTGGGGGAACTCTCTTGTGGCCGGCGGTACTATCCCAGGGCCCCTCATGTTACAACGGTGTGTCTGACGTTGGGTGCGCACCACCACCGCCAGAGACACTTCATTGTACTATGAGGGACCCAGTGGCAGTGCCGTCGACCAAAAGCGGGCACACCCACCTCTTCAGACAAACAGCACTGTAACGGGTGCTTGCGCCAAGTGTCGAGACCACGGCCCCGTGGGGGGAGTTTTCCCATTGGGGGAGGTGTAAACATGTCGTATGCTGGACAAACAGCTGCTGCAAATTAAGAGATTGGAACAATCAGTAAGACCAGTCCACAAGCAAGACCATTTTAGAGGAAAGCTAGGTGTCAGCCGGGAAAGGTGGGGCAAAAAAATTTGAAATCCAGGAGTGGTTCATTTTAATGAAGGTGAGATCATCCACATTTTGGGTAGCCAGACGAGTCCTTTTTTCGGTTAATATTGAACCAGCAGCACTGAATACTCTTTCTGATAGCACACTAGCTGCTGGGCAAGCAAGCTCCTGCAATGCATATTCTGCCAATTCAGGCCAGGTGTCTAATTTGGATGCCCAGTAATCAAATGGGTATGACGGTTGAGGGAGAACATCGATAAGGGATGAAAAATAGTTAGTAACCATACTGGACAAATGTTGTCTCCTGTCACTTTGAATAGATGCTGCAGTACCTGTCCTGTCTGCGGTCATTGCGAAATCACTCCACAACCTGGTCAGAAAACCCCTCTGTCCAACACCACTTCTGATCTGTGCACCTCTAACACCTCTGCCATGTAGCCCCCTGCAGCTTGTGTGAGAACCATCACCGGCGCTGTGTGCTGGGAATGCCTGAATCAAACGGTCTACAAGAGTTGCTTGTTTGGTTGCTAATATTTGTTCGAGGTTCTCATGTGGCATAATATTTTGCAATTTGCCTTTATAGCGAGGGTCAAGGATGCAGGCCAACCAGTAATCGTCATCGCTCATCATTTTAATAATGCGTGGGTCCCTTTTGAGGATACGTAAGGCATAATCCGCCATGTGGGCCAAAGTTCCAGTTGTCAAATCTGCGGTTGTGCTGGTTTGAGGGGCAGTTACAGGCAAATCTACGTCACTTGTCTCCCTTAAAAAAACAGAACCCGGCCTTGCAACGCCACTAATTTCTGTTGGCCCAGGAGAAGCTTCCTCATTAAAAAAGTACTCATCCCCATCATCCTCCTCGTCCTCCTCCTCCTCTTCGCCCGCTAACGCGTCCTCTACACGGCCCTGACCAGACAATGGCTGACTGTCATCAAGGCTTTCCTCTTCCTCGGCTGCAGATGCCTGCTCCTTTATGTGCGTCAAACTTTGCATCAGCAGACGCATTAGGGGGATGCTCATGCTTATTATGGCGTTGTCTGCATTAACCAGCCGTGTGCATTCCTCAAAACACTGAAGGACTTGACACAGGTCTTGTAGCTTCGACCACTGCACACCTGACAACTCCATGTCTGCCATCCAACTGCCTGCCCATGTATGTGTATCCTGCCACAAAAACATAACAGCACGCCTCTGTTTGCACAGTCTCTGAAGCATGTGCAGTGTGGAGTTCCAACTTGTTGCAACGTCGATGATTAGGCGATGCTGGGGAAGGTTCAAAGACCGCTGATAGTTCTGCATACGGCTGGAGTGTACGGGCGAACGGCGGATATGCGAGCAAAGTCTGCACACTTTGAGGAGCAGGTCGGGTAACCCCGGATAACTTTTCAGGAAGCACTGCACCACCAGGTTTAAGGTGTGAGCCAGGCAAGGAATGTGTTTCAGTTGGGAAAGGGCTATGGCAGCCATGAAATTCCTTCTGTTATCACTCACTACCTTGCCTGCCTCAAGATGTACAGTGCCCAGCCATGACTGAGTTTCTTTCTGCAAGAACTCGGACAGAACTTCCGCGGTGTGTCTGTTGTCGCCCAAACACTTCATTGCCAATACAGCCTGCTGACGCTTGCCACTAGCTGTCCCATAATGGCACACCTGGTGTGCAACAGTGGCAGCTGCGGATGGAGTGGATGTGCAACTGTGGTCTGTGGACGAGCTCTCGCTTCTGCAGGAGGAGGAGGAAGAGGAGGAGGGGGGGCGAACGCCTACAGCCAACTCTTTCTTTGACCGTGGGCTAGGCAGAACTGTCCCAATATTGCTGTCCCCTGTGGACTCTGCATCCACCACATTCACCCAGTGTGCCGTGATGGACACGTAACGTCCCTGGCCATGCCTACTGGTCCATGCATCTGTTGTCAGGTGCACCTTTGTAGTCACAGACTGCCTGAGTGCATGGACGATGCGGTCTTTAACATGCTGTTGGAGGGCTGGGATGGCTGTTCTAGAAAAGAAGTGCCGACTGGGTAGCTCGTAGCGTGGTACAGCGTAGTCCATCAGCGCTTTGAAAGCTTCGCTTTCAACTAACCGGTAGGGCATCATCTCTAATGAGATTAGTCTAGCAATGTGGGCGTTCAAACCCTGTGTACGCGGATGCGACGATGAGTACTTCCTTTTCCTAACAAGAGTCTCATGTAGGGTGAGCTGGACTGTAGAGCTGGAGATCCTGGAACTAGCGGTGGTGCCGGTGGACATGGGTGTTATGATCCCAATGGAAGAGGAACTCAGGGTTTTCAGCAAAGTCTGCAAACATAAAAAAACCCAGCTCATAGGGAGGTGGTAACTGAGCTGACCGCATACCTGATCCTAGCCCACAACTAATAGCAGCCGGGGAACGTACCTACGTTGGTTCTAGACGTCTCGCGCCAGCCGGAGAACTAACTAACCCTTTCAGAGAAAATCAGACCTCACTTGCCTCAAGAGAAAGGTACCCCAAAGTAAAGACACGCCCCCAACAAATAATAACGGTGAGGTAAGAAGAAAGGACAAACGTAAGTATGAACTAGATTCAGCAAAGAGAGGCCCACTATATAATAGCAGAAATATAGAAAGCGGACTTATGCGGTCAGCGAAAAACCCTACAAAAATATCCACGCTGAATATCCAAGAACCCCCGCACCGACTAACGGTGTGGGGGGAGTATATCAGCCCCCTTAGAGCTTCCAGCAAAATCAGGAATCACATTATGAACAAGCTGGACAAAAAAAAGAACAATACAAATGAACAAAAATAAGAAAGCAGGACTTAGCTTATCTTGCAAAAATCAGGACCAGTAGACAGGAGCAACCAGACAAGGACTGATTACATTGATGCCAGGCAATGGACTAAGAATCCAGGAAGTTTAAATAGGAACACCCAGGGTCTAATGAACCAGGTGACTACCAACCTGGGGAAAGAAAATCCAAGTGCCATACCGCTAGTGACCACAAGAGGGAGCCAAAAAGTATAGTTCACAACAGTACCCCCCCTTTAAGGAGGGGTCACCGAACCCTCACTACGACCACCAGGGTGATCAGGATGGGCAGCGTGAAAGGCACGAACCAAATCGGCCGCATGAACATCAGAAGCGACCACCCAGGAATTATCCTCCTGACCATAGCCCTTCCATTTGACCAGATACTGAAGCCTCCGTCTAGAGAGACGAGAATCTAAGATCTTCTCCACCACGTACTCCAACTCGCCCTCAACCAAGACCGGAGCAGGAGGGTCAACAGCAGGAACCACAGGCACAATGTACCGCCGCAACAAAGACCTATGGAACACATTGTGAATGGCAAACGACACAGGAAGATCCAAACGAAAAGACACCGGATTAAGGACCTCCAATATTCTATAAGGACCAATAAAGCGAGGCTTAAACTTAGGAGAGGAAACCTTCAGAGGGACATACCGAGAAGACAACCAAACCAAATCCCCAACACGAAGTCGGGGACCCACACCGCGGCGGCGGTTGGCAAAACGCTGAGCCTTCTCCTGTGACAACTTCAAGTTGTCCACCACATGATTCCAAGTCCGCTGCAACCTATCAACCACGGAATCCACCCCAGGACAGTCAGAAGGCTCAACATGACCTGAGGAGAAACGAGGATGAAAACCAGAGTTGCAGAAAAATGGCGAAACCAAAGTAGCGGAACTAGCCCGATTATTGAGGGCAAACTCAGCCAATGGCAAAAAGGTCACCCAATCATCCTGATCCGCAGAAACAAAACATCTCAAATAAGCCTCCAGCGTCTGATTAGTTCGCTCCGTTTGGCCATTAGTCTGAGGATGAAAGGCAGACGAGAACGACAGATCAATGCCCATCTTAGCACAAAAAGATCGCCAGAATCTGGACACAAACTGGGATCCTCTGTCAGACACGATATTCTCAGGAATGCCGTGCAAACAAACCACATTCTGAAAAAACAAAGGAACCAGATCGGAAGAGGACGGCAACTTAGGCAAGGGCACCAAATGGACCATCTTGGAAAAACGATCACACACCACCCAGATGACAGACATTCCCTGAGACACCGGAAGATCTGAAATGAAATCCATGGAAATGTGTGTCCAAGGCCTCTTCGGGACGGGCAAAGGCAAAAGCAACCCGCTGGCACGAGAACAGCAAGGCTTAGCCCGAGCACAAGTCCCACAGGACTGCACAAAAGAACGCACATCCCGTGACAAGGAAGGCCACCAAAAGGACCTAGCCACCAAATCTCTGGTACCAAAAATCCCAGGATGCCCTGCCAACACCGAGGAATGAACCTCGGAAATAACTCTGCTGGTCCATTTATCAGGAACAAACAGTCTGTCAGGTGGACAAGGGTCAGGTCTACCAGCCTGAAATCTCTGCAACACACGTCGCAAATCAGGAGAAATGGCCGACAAGATTACTCCCTCTTTAAGAATACCAGCCGGCTCTGAGACTCCAGGAGAGTCAGGCACAAAGCTCCTAGAGAGAGCATCAGCCTTCACATTTTTCGAACCAGGCAGGTATGAGACCACAAAGTCAAAACGGGAGAAAAACAATGACCAACGAGCCTGTCTAGGGTTCAGGCGTTTAGCAGACTCGAGATACATCAGATTTTTGTGATCAGTCAAGACCACCACACGATGCTTAGCTCCCTCGAGCCAATGACGCCACTCCTCAAATGCCCACTTCATGGCCAACAACTCCCGATTACCAACATCATAGTTCCGCTCAGCAGGCGAAAACTTCCTGGAAAAGAAAGCACATGGTCTCATCACAGAGCAACCAGAGCCTCTCTGCGACAAAACAGCCCCTGCACCGATCTCAGAAGCGTCTACTTCAACCTGAAAGGGAAGTGAGACATCAGGCTGGCACAAAACAGGCGCCGAAGTAAACCGGCGCTTCACCTCCCGGAAGGCCTCCACGGCCGCAGGAGCCCAATTAGCAACATCAGAACCTTTCTTGGTCATATCCGTCAGAGGTTTAACAACGCTAGAAAAGTTAGCAATAAAACGACGGTAGAAATTAGCAAAACCCAAAAACTTCTGAAGACTCTTAACAGACGTGGGTTGAGTCCAATCATGAATAGCTCGGACCTTGACTGGGTCCATCTCCACAGCAGAAGGGGAAAAAATAAAACCCAAAAAGGAAACCTTCTGCACTCCAAAGAGACACTTTGAGCCCTTCACAAACAAAGCATTATCGCGCAAAACCTGAAACACCATCCTGACCTGCTTTACATGAGAATCCCAATCATCAGAAAAAACTAAAATGTCATCCAGATAAACAATCACAAATTTATCTAGATACTTCCGGAAGATGTCATGCATAAAGGACTGAAACACTGAAGGGGCATTAGAGAGCCCAAAAGGCATCACCAAGTACTCAAAATGACCTTCGGGCGTATTAAATGCAGTTTTCCATTCATCTCCCTGCTTAATGCGCACAAGGTTGTATGCACCACGAAGATCTATCTTGGTGAACCAACAGGCACCCTTTATCCGAGCAAACAAGTCCGACAATAGTGGCAAAGGATATTGAAATTTAACCGTGATTTTATTCAGAAGCCGATAGTCTATACAAGGTCTCAAAGACCCGTCTTTCTTGGCCACAAAAAAGAATCCCGCACCAAGAGGGGAAGAGGATGGACGAATATGTCCTTTCTCCAAAGACTCCTTTATATAAGAACGCATCGCGGCATGCTCAGGTACCGACAGATTAAATAATCGTCCCTTAGGAAACTTACTACCAGGAATCAAATCTATAGCGCAGTCACAGTCCCTATGAGGAGGAAGAGCACTGGACCTGGACTCACTAAATACATCCTGATAGTCAAACAAATACTCAGGAACTTCTGAAAGAGTGGAGGAAGCAATAGACACCAACAGGGAATCGCAATGAATTCCCTGACAACCCCAACTTGACACAGACATAGCCCTCCAATCCAAAACTGGATTATGGGCCTGTAACCATGGCAGACCCAAAACGACCAAATCATGCATCTTATGCAGAACAAGAAAACAAATCACCTCCCGATGTTCAGGAGTCATGCACATGGTCACTTGTGTCCAATACTGCGGTTTATTCTCCGCCAATGGCGTAGCATCAATTCCTCTAAGAGGAATAGGATTTTCTAAAGGCTCCAGGACAAAACCACAGCGCTTGGCAAACGACAAGTCCATAAGACTCAGGGCAGCACCTGAATCCACAAACGCCATAACAGGGTAGGAAGACAATGAACAAATTAAAGTCACAGACAAAATAAATTTAGGCTGCAAGTTACCAATGGCGACAGGACTAACAAACTTTGTTAGGCGTTTAGAGCATGCTGATATAACATGTGTAGAATCACCACAGTAAAAACACAACCCATTCTGACGTCTATGATTTTGCCGTTCAGTTCTAGTCTGAATTCTATCACATTGCATTAAGTCCGGTGTCTGTTCAGACAACACCGCCAGAGGATTAGCGGATTTGCGCTCCCGCAAACGCCGATCAATCTGAATGGCCAGCGTCATAGAATCATTCAGACTTTTAGGAATGGGGAAGCCCACCATCACATTCTTAATGGTTTCAGAAAGGCCATTTCTGAAATTTGCGGCCAGAGCGCACTCATTCCACTGAGTAAGCACGGACCATTTCCGAAATTTTTGGCAATACACTTCAGCTTCATCCTGGCCCTGAGAGATAGCCAGCAAAGCCTTCTCTGCCTGAATTTCAAGATTGGGCTCCTCATAAAGCAATCCGAGCGCCAGAAAAAACGCATCAATATTTGCCAATGCCGGATCTCCTGGCGCCAATGAAAAAGCCCAATCCTGAGGGTCGCCCCGCAAGAAGGAGATAACAATTTTAACTTGCTGAGCTGAGTCTCCAGACGAACGAGGTCTCAAAGATAGAAACAATTTACAATTATTCCTAAAATTCCTAAATTTAAATCGATCTCCAGAGAACAGCTCAGGAATAGGTATATTAGGCTCTGACATAGGACTGCTAATAACAAAATCCTGAATGCCCTGCACACGTGCAGCAAGCTGATCCACACTAGTAATCAGAGTCTGAACATTCATGTCTGCAGCAGAGCTTCAAGCCACTCAGAGATAAAGGGGAGGAAGAAAAAAAAAAAAACTCAGAACTTCTTTTCTTTTAATCCCACTTCTGCAATGCATTAACTATTCACTCGGCCTGGCATTCTGTTATGATCCCAATGGTAGAGGATCTCAGGGTTTTCAGCAAAGTCTGCAAACATAAAAAAAACCAGCTCATAGGGAGGTGGTAACTGAGCTGACCGCATACCTGATCCTAGCCCACAACTAATAGCAGCCGGGGAACGTACCTACGTTGGTTCTAGACGTCTCGCGCCAGCCAGAGAACTAACTAACCCTTTCAGAGAAAATCAGACCTCACTTGCCTCAAGAGAAAGGTACCCCAAAGTAAAGACACGCCCCCAACAAATAATAACAGTGAGGTAAGAAGAAAGGACAAACGTAAGTATGAACTAGATTCAGCAAAGAGAGGCCCACTATATAATAGCAGAAATATAGAAAGCGGACTTATGCGGTCAGCGAAAAACCCTACAAAAATATCCAAGCTGAATATCCAAGAACTCCCGCACCGACTAACGGTGTGGGGGGAGAATATCAGCCCCCTTAGAGCTTCCAGCAAAATCAGGAATCACATTATGAACAAGCTGGACAAAAAAAAGAACAATACAAATGAACAAAAATAAGAAAGCAGGACTTAGCTTATCTTGCAAAAATCAGAACCAGTAGACAGGAGCAACCAGACAAGGACTGATTACATTGATGCCAGGCAATGGACTAAGAATCCAGGAAGTTTAAATAGGAACACCCAGGGTCTAACGAACCAGGTGACTACCAACCTGGGGAAAGAAAATCCGAGTGCCATACCGCTAGTGACCACAAGAGGGAGCCAAAAAGTATAGTTCACAACACATGGGTGACTGAGAGAGGGTTGGAGATGGTATTCTTGCCGGTGCCCTACATGCAGTGTTTCCTACTACTAACCTGGTGATTCCCTGTCTGCTTTGGCCTGGCGACGAAAGCTGCACAGATACTGCAGGTGGTGCGGGAAATGGTGGGCTTACAGGGAGTGAAGGGATGTAGCATTGCTGACTAGCTCCATTGGCCGAGGGTGCTGCAACCTTTAGGGACATTTGGTAGTTAGTCCAGGCTTGCAAATGCATGGTGGATAAATGTCTATGAATGCAACTTGTATTTAGACTTTTAAGATTCTGACCTCTGCTTAAGGTAGTTGAACATTTTTGACAGATGACTTTGCGCTGATCATTTGGATGTTGTTTAAAAAAATGCCAGACTGCACTCTTTCTACTATCGGATACCTTTTCAGGCATTGCAGACAGCTTCTTCAACCGGATGGCCACGCTGTCCTCCAACAGGTTTTGGTTTTGCCACGCGTTTTTGGCCAGATACGGGCCCGGTGTTATGATCCTAGTGGTAGAGGATCTCTGGCAAGTCAGCAAAAACATAGGAACTGCTCTAGGGAGGTGGAAACTGGGCTAACCGCATACCTGATCCTAACACACAACTAAAAGTAGCCGGTGAACGTGCCTACGTTGATTCTAGACGTCTCGAGCCAGCCGGAGAACTGACTACCCCTAGAGGGAAAATAAGACCTCACTTGCCTCCAGAGAAATGACACCCCAAAGATATAGAAAGCCCCCAACAAATAATAACGGTGAGGCAAGAGGAAAACACAAACGTAGAGATTAACTAGATTCAGCAAAGTGAGGCCCACTAATCTAAATAGGCAGAAAATAGAAAGTGAACTATGCGGTCAGCAGAAAACCCTGCAAAAACATCCACGCTGAATATTCAAGAACCCCCACACCGACTGACGATGTGAGGGGAGAATATCAGCACCCTAGAGCTTCCAGCGAGCTAGAAAATCACATATTGAGCAGGCTGGACAAAAAACACTGAAAATGCAAATGATCCAAAGTATGCAAACAGGACTTAGCTTTTCTTGCATGAGTCAGATGGCAAGGAATCAGGAGGAGACCAAATAGAACTGAATACATCGATTCCAGGCAAGAGACTGAGTTCAAAGGAGGACTAAATAGGGAACACCCACAGCTTAATGAAACAGGTGAAGCCCAGGCCAGCAGAAAGACATGACTCATACAATACCATTAGTGACCACAAGAGGGAGCCCAGAAACAAAGTTCACAACAGCCCGGTAGATGAAACCTATTGTGATGTTGATGCCTGCTGCGGCTCCTCCTCCTCCGCTTCAGAACTACTGCCGCCTGCACCCTGTTCCCCCAATGGCTGCCAATCGGGGTCAACAACTGGGTCATCTATGACCTCCTCTTCTATGTCGTGTGCAACTTCGTCTGTGTCACCGTGTAAGCCGGTGGTATAGCGTTCGTGACGGGGCACCATAGTCTCCGCTGGGTTTGATTCTGCCTCAGTACACTGCGAGGGCAATGTTCTGGCCTGAGTCAAAGGAACAGCATAGTAATCTGGCTGTGGCTGTGCATCTGTGCACTCCATGTCCGATTCAACTTCTAATGGGCATGGCCTGTTAACTGTTTGACTGTCTAACCCAGGAACGGTATGTGTAAAGAGCTCCATGGAGTAACCTGTTGTGTTGACTGACGCATCCTTCACTGTTGTTCTCGGTGAAGGACACAAGGAAGCGACTTGTTCCTGACCGGGAGCATCCACTGACGATGCACTGCTCTGACATTTGGCACTTTCCGAGGAGGAGGCGAAAGAGCTAGAGGTAGAGTCAGCAATGAAAGCCAATACTTGTTCCTCCTGCTCCGGCTTCAAAAGTGGTTTTCCTACTCCCAGAAAAGAGAGCGTTCGAGGCCTTGTGTAGCCAGACAACGAACCTGGCTCAACAACTCGAGACTTAGGTGCTGTACTGCTTTTACCACGACCACCTGATGCTCCACCACCACTACCATCATTACCAGCTGACAATGACCGCCCACGGCCACGACCTCTTCCACTAGACTTCCTCATTGTTTGCAAAACGTAACCAAAGTAACGGTATTTGTTACTGTAAAACAACTTATAAGGTGAACTCAAACTTCTGTAGGATTTATATATACCTTTATAGGTGCCTGACACTGAAAGGAAAATCAGGCCCAATATTACACACTAGGTTTTCTGTGCCCCAATAATTTGAGACAGATGGCACACACAGGACCAGCACTCAAGCAGAAATGACAATCTTAATCTCCCACTATTTTTTTTTTTCTGGGAGAATTTAGCCCCCCCCCCAAAAAAAAAGGCCCAGTATTACACAGTGGTTTTCGGTGGCACACAATGAGAGACAGATGCCACACACAGCAATGGCACAGAGGCAGACTTGACAATATTTATCTCCCACTAATTTTTTTTTTTTTTTTAAAGGGAGAATTTAGAAAAAAAAAAAAAAGGCCCAGTATTACACAGTGGTTTTTGGTGGCACACAATGAGAGACAGATGCCACACACAGGACTGGCACAGAGGCAGACTTGCCAACCTTTATCTCCCACTAATTTTTTTTTTTTAAAGGGAGAATTTAGAAAAAAAAAAAAAAAGGTCCAGTATTACACAGTGGTTTTCGGTGGAACACAATGAGAGACAGATGCCACACACAGGACTGGCACAGAGGCAGACTTGCCAACCTTTATCTCCCACTTTATATTTTTTTTTTACAGGGAGAATTTACCCCAAAAAAATAAATGGCCAAGTATTACACAGTGGTTTTCGGTGGAACACAATGAGAGACAGATGCCACACACAGGACTGGCACAGAGGCAGACTTGCCAACCTTTATCTCCCACTAATTATTTTTTTTTTTACAGGGAGAATTTACTCAAAAAAAATAAATGGCCAAGTATTACACAGTGGTTTTCGGTGGAACACAATGAGAGACAGATGCCACACACAGGACTGGCACAGAGGCAGACTTGCCAACCTTTATCTCCCACTAGTTATTTTTTTTTTTACAGGGAAAATTTACCCCCAAAAAATAAATGGCCAAGTATTACACAGTGGTTTTCGGTGGAACACAATGAGAGACAGATGCCACCCACAGGACTGGCACAGAGGCAGACTTGCCAACCTTTATCTCCCACTAATTATTTTTTTTTTTTACAGGGAGAATTTACCCCAAAAAAATAAATGGCCAAGTATTACACAGTGGTTTTCGGTGGCACACAATGAGAGACAGATGCCACACACAGCAATGGCACAGAGGCAGACTTGCCAATATTTATCTCCCACTAATTTTTATTTTTTTTTAAAGGGAGAATTTAGAAAAAAAAAAAAAAGGCCCAGTATTACACAGTGGTTTTCGGTGGCACACAATGAGAGACAGATGCCACATACAGGACTGGCACAGAGGCAGACTTGCCAACCTTTATCTCCCACTAATTTTTTTTTTTTTTAAAGGGAGAATTTAGAAAAAAAAAAAGGCCCAGTATTACACAGTGGTTTTCGGTGGAACACAATGAGAGACAGATGCCACACACAGGACTGGCACAGAGGCAGACTTGCCAACCTTTATTTCCCACTAATTATTTTTTTTTTACAGGGAGAATTTACCCCCAAAAAATAAATGGCCAAGTATTACACAGTGGTTTTCGGTGGAACACAATGAGAGACAGATGCCACACACAGGACTGGCACAGAGGCAGACTTGCCAACCTTTATCTCCCACTAATTATTTTTTTTTTTACAGGGAGAATTTACCCCCAAAAAATAAATGGCCAAGTATTACACAGTGGTTTTCGGTGGAACACAATGAGAGACAGATGCCACACACAGGACTGGCACAGAGGCAGACTTGCCAACCTTTATCTCCCACTAATTATTTTTTTTTTTACAGGGAGAATTTACCCCCAAAAAATAAATGGCCAAGTATTACACAGTGGTTTTCGGTGGAACACAATGAGAGACAGATGCCACACACAGGACTGGCACAGAGGCAGACTTGCCAACCTTTATCTCCCACTAATTATTTTTTTTTTAAAAGGGAGAATTTAGAAAAAAAAAAAGGCCCAGTATTACACAGTGGTTTTCGGTGGCACACAATGAGAGACAGATGCCACACACAGGACTGGCACAGAGGCAGACTTGCCAACCTTTATCTCCCTGCAGTAATCTCAGAAAAGTATGGTAGGCAGCTATAAAAAGGACTGCTGCACACAAAAGTGTGGACAAACACACAAGGTAGCTGTGCAGAAAGGAAGGAACAACAGGATTTGTGCTTTGAAAAAAGCAGTTGGTTTGCACAGTGGCGTACACACACAGCAACGCAGCTATCAGGGTCAGGGAGCCTTCTAGGGCAGCCCAATGAGCTACAGCGCTGAGGAAAAAAAAAATGTAGCTTCCACTGTCCCTGTAAACAAAAGGTGGTGTTGGACAGTGGAAATCGCTACAGCACAAGCGGTTTGTGGCTTTATGTACCCTGCCTATCACTATCCCTGCTTCTGACGAAGCGGCAGCAACCTCTCCCTACGCTCAGATCAGCAGCAGTAAGATGGCGGTCGGCGGGAACGCCCCTTTATAGCCCCTGTGACGCGTCAGAAAGCAAGCCAATCACTGCAATGCCCTTCTCTAAGATGGTGGGGACTGAGATCTATGTCATCACGCTGCCAACACTCTGCGTCCACCTTCATTGGCTGAGAAATGGAGCTTTTAGCGTCATTGAAACGCGACTTTGGCGCGAAAGTCGCGTACCTCATGGCCGACCCCACACAGGGATCGGGTCGGTTTCATGAGACGCCGACTTTGCCAAAAGTCGGCGACTTATGAAAATGAACGATCCGTTTCGCTCAACCCTAGTTGTGAGGGAACTTCAGAAACAGACACAACAGTTGTGAGGACTATCCCGTGGTGCTCAGCAGGGAAGGACTACAACACACAAGTGCTAGAAGGTAGGCACAGATTTCCACCTGCAAAGGGAACTCTGGAGGTGCCATCGGACCGGCCAGTCTCAGACAGCCCTGTTAACCGTACTCCGGATTGAGGATCCTGAAGCCTTCAGTAAAGAGGTAAAGAGACTGCAACCTTGTGTCCTCGTTATTCATCGCGACCTGCACCACACCACATCATTCTCAACTTTCACTGGACGCCCCTCAGCAGGGTCACGGACCGGGTCTAGCCACCGTAACAATCCCAGAACAGAGACAGAGAGGCCCGGTACCGGGTACCCCTCGGCCCTGCGACAGTGGAGGCGCTCCAACTTGGCGTCACAAACAGGATCTACTTAAGCCTGAAGAATCAGGTCATGTGTGCCTTGGAACTGTGATTTATTGTGCTTGGACTGTGACTTATTGCAAAGACTGTGTATTGCCACTTGCCGCCAGAAGCTCCCGCCAAAACCACCGCCATTACAGCGCTGAGGAGGGCGCAGGAGAAGAAGAAGGGCGTGGAGTGGGCATAGACAGGTTGGAGAGCGGGAAAGATAATGGCCGCCCAGTCTAAGTATTTCTGTATCCTGAGGACGTGTCCGTCAGCAGCTGAGGTCCGCCTCCTTATCCTCTTTGGAGGGTGGAGACCATGGAGACGGAGCCGCCCACGAAAGAGAGCGCAGGAAGAAGATACCGAGGAGGAGCAAAGATGGCGACGTCGGAAGCACCGCATGGGGACGACCCGACCCAGCATGAGGCTGCACTACCCGTCACAGCCGCAGACTCGCCATTGTTACAGGGACTGGCCCTCACGGAGTCACCGCCGGGAAGACCCAACTGGCCACCGTCTGAGGAGTGTGTGGCTGCAGCTGAGGCCCGGCAGATAGCTCGCCGCTGGGAGGCCGACGCTCGTGTGACCGCTCGGCTGGGCCAGCCTACGGAGGTCCGCCTATCTCCGGTGTCCCCTGCTTCCTCCGTCCCAGCCGCGACAGAGTGCAAGCTGCAGGTACAGGGCCTGAGGATCGGGCCTTTCTATACCATCACGGGCCGTTTGCCTCTGGATCAGCCAGAACCTGAGTAAGCATAAATGCTTGACAAACTGTATATAGTTAACTGTTCGTCTTTCTATGTGTCTTTCTGCTGCTACAACCCGACTAGGGTTAACTCTTAAAGGGATCCCTTAGTTTACCCGGGATCCCTATTTTTCCCTTTTTGTTTTGTTTCCTGTTTATCACTGTTGAAAAGAACTGCTGGATCATGAACACTGCATGATTACAAACTTATTGTAAATAGTTTGCACCTTCTTAAAGGTGCCCCCTACTGGTTTTACAACAAAAAGGACTCTTTGCGAAGAAACTGTTCCTGGAAACAGTACAGAAATTCCTGCTGCAAACGGATCTGCAGCCTGAGAGGTTACGCTACCTCAGAGAGACTTGGTTCCCTCTTAAAGGGAACGTTCACCAATAGCACTTAAAGCATAATGTTGCCTTAAAAAGAAGTAATGATAGTATTTATATGTAAAAGTTATATGTAGCTAGTTAGTTGCTTGTAGGAAATGTTTAATAATGTGTTAAAGAATGAGGACAGAAAGTGAACCCGTACGGGGTTAATTGGTGAGTCCTCCTAGGAACCATGCACAGATGGCTCAGTGATCTTGTGCTGAGAGAAGGTTGATAAGTCCTATACTGTGTATAGAAAGAGAAAGGCAGAAGGCCCAGACAAGGAATGGGGCGGTCCTGCAAAAGAGCGAGAGGCAGTAGGCCTGGGGCAGATATACAGGCGGTCCTGCGAATGTAAAGTTGGAAAATGAAGAAAAGTTGATTAACATTATAGTGTTTTATGAGTAAGTCTTTAGTGGGTTTAGTTTATACGCCCTTAAAGAAAAAGTTAGTCTTATAGTAAGCCTTTAGTGGATTCAGCTTATACGTCCTTAGAGGCAAAGTTAAATTATTGTTCAGTAATTGCACTAAGTAGAATACCGGGTTGGGTAATAGAAGTTATTTATAGGATGTTATTTAAAATATTTAACCATGTTTGTAACGTTCAAGTGTTCTCACCTCCCATAAAGGGAAGCTCTGTTAAAATTTACTTGTTTTTGCATTTCTAAAAATTGTATGTCTTTTTGCTGACATGTATTGTTGATTTCTTCCCAGTCCAGGAGTACTGGATTTAACCGGGGGGAGTGCAGCGCCCCAGAGTCCTGGTCATTGCAGTACTGATGCTCCGCCGCTAAGGGGAGTGTTGGTACGTCTGATGGCACTGAAGGAGTTCACCTGACCAGGTATCACAGACACCAATACACTTCACAGTCTGGCCTCCAGGGGGAGCTAAGGGTGCTATGTATTAGGCCACTCCTCACAGTCTGGTAAAACTGGGGGTTAGATAGCAAGTTAGAGAGAAGCTGACTGGGTTGGAACTAGGCAACATCCTGTGGCAGAGGGTGTTGCAGGGGAAGATTCAGGGGGGTCCCTGTCAGGGGTGGGATCCTGACAGAGGCCTAGCGAACAGAAAGAACGTTATGGGACCGCGCCTGCACTTCCTTGTGGCGGTACCCCAAGAAAGGACAAGAAGCGAGGTTTATTGTGAAGAGTGAGAAACGAGATCAACACAACAAGGAGATAATGGAGCGCCCCCACTGCCGCAGGGCCGAGGGGTACCCGGTACCGGGCCTCTGAGTCTCTGCTCTGGGGTTGTCACGGTGGCTAGACCCGGTCCGTGACCCTGCTGAGGGGCGTCCAATGAAAGGTGTAGATGGTGATGATGTTATGGTGTGGTGCTGGTCACAGTAAATAACGAGGACACCAGGGTGCAGTCTCTTTACCTCTTTACTGATGGCTTCAGGATCCTCAGTCCGGAATACGGTTAACCGGGCTGCGTGAGTCCGGCCGGTCCGATGGCACCTCCAGAGTTCCCTTTGCAGGTGGAAATCTGTGCCTACCTTCTAGCGCTTGTGTGTTGCGGTCCTCCCCTGCTGTGCTTACGGGATAGTCCCCACAACTGTTGTGTCTGTTTCTCGTGTTCCCTCACAACTCGATTATGATGTTCTTCTTCGTCCCCCAGATAATATGGCTAGGACGCACCCGTATGACGGGTAGGCTCGGAGCTCTTCCTGGACCCTAGTGTCGCCCTTCTCCTGTTGTTGCCCCCTATGTCTTCTTAGGTGAATTGGGTGAGACAGCCCGCCTATAACTGACTGTCCTGCCGTAGGTTTGAAGTTAGGCCTGGAGCTCTATACTTCCTCGGCGTTCCGGCCACCGGCTGCGCGCCTCAGTAGGATGTTGCCTCGTCTTACAGCACGACTCCTACTGGTGTTTCTCCTTGTTGCGTTGATCTCGTTTCTCACTCAGCACAATAAACCTCGCTTCTTGTCCTTTCTTAGGGCACCGCCGCTATCTCGTGCAGGCGCGGTCCCGTAACGTTCTCTCTGTTCGCTAGGCCTCTGTCAGGATCCCACTCCTGACAAGGACCCCCCTGAGTTTCTCCCCGCAACACCCTCTGCCACAGGATGTTGCCTGTTCTATTCCCAGTCAGCTTCTTTCTAACTTCCTATCCAACCCCCAGTTTTACCAGACTGTGAGGAGTGGCCTAAGACATAGCACCCTTAGCTCCCCCTGAAGGCCAGACTGTAAAGTGTATTGGTGTCTGTGATACCTGGTCAGGTGAACTCCTTCAGTGCCATCAGACGTACCATAGCCCCCCTTAGTGGCGGAGCATCAGTACTGCAACGACCTGGACTCTGGGGCGCTGCACTCTCCCCAGTTAAATCCAGTACTCCTGGACTGGGAAGAAAACAACAATACATGTCAGCAAAAAGACATACAATTTTTGAAATGCAATAACAAGTAAACTTTTTAACAGAGCTTCCCTTTATGGGAGGTGAGGACACTTGAACGTTACAAACATGGTTTAATACTTTAAATAATTTACTATAAATAACTTTTCTTACCCAACCGGGTATTCTACTAAGTGCAAATTTTTGAACAATAATTCAACGTTGCCTTTAAGGACGTACACACTGAATCCACTAAAGACCTTCTTATAAAACACTATAAGGCTAATCAACTTTTCTTCATTTTCCATCTTTACATCTGCAGGACCGCCTGTCTATCTGCCCCAGGCCTACTGCCTCTCGTTCTGTTACAGGACCGCCCCTTTCCGCCCGGGCCTACTGCCTTTCTGCTACTATACACAGTATAGAACTTATCTTCCTTCTCTCAGTTCAAGATCACTGAGCCATCTCTGTATGGCTCCCAGGAGAACTCACTGACTAACCCCGTATGGGTTCACTTTCTGTCCTCATTCTTCTAGCAACATCATTAAACATTTCTCACAATTAACTAGTTAGCTACATATAACTCTTACATATCGGCATCATCACTTCTTCTTTCAAGACATCATTATCATTTAACCATCTTAAGGCAACACTATTTGTAAGTGCAACATGTGAACATCCCCTTTAAGAGGGGACCAAGTCTCTATGAGGTAGTGCAACTTCTCAAGCTGCAAGTCCATTTGCAGTAAGGACTCCAATGCGGTTTCCAGGAACAGTTTCTTCGCAAAGAGTCCTTTCTTTCGCAAAACCAGTAGAGGGCACCTTTAAGAAGGTGCAAACTATTTACAAGAAGTTTGTAATCATGCATTGTTCATGATTCAGCAGTTCTTTGTAACATTGTGGAACAAAAGCAAAAATGAAAATAAAAGCAAAAATAAAAAGCAATAGGGATCCCGGGTAAACGAAGGGATCCCTTTAAGAATAACCCTAGTCGGGTATTAGCAGCAAGAACACATAAAGGTGGACAGTTAACTATTTACATTCCCATGGTATCGAGGTTTATTCTCGCTCTGGCGGCCGTAGCTCCGCATAGACCTCGCTCGGCAAGGTGATCGGCGAGATCGGGGCCTTTAAGAAGTGCTCCATACCCGTGGCCCGATCCCAGGGTGTGAGGCGCCGGAGTCTATAGGTCTCAGGGAGAGGGGGTACCGCGACGGGGCCTATCAGCAAGTCCTCTGCTGGCGAGGCAGGGTCGTTCTTCATACCTGCTTCAGATGCGGTCCCTCCGGTGCCGATCTGCTCCGTCTCCGCTGGGGTCTGGAACGCTAGTTGTAGGGCCTTGCGCTGCGGCGTTGTCATCTCCGTTTGCAGTATCTCGCTTTCCGGCAGGGCCTTGCCTTCTGGCTTCGGAGCGCTGGAATTTCTTTCTTGCTCCGGACCAGACGAGGCTGCCGACACACGTCTGGTGAGGCTCCCGATGAAGGTCTTCTTCCACTCGGCCTCAGTGCTCAGCTGCGTCCGCCGGAGTTGGTCGCCGAGCTCATCCACTCCGGCCTGCAGGAAGTCAATATCAGCGGTGGAGGCCTGGTTGCGGTGCCCCTCCGGGTAGCTGGGGGAGTCCTCTGCTCCTACCCCACGCTCCGACTCCGGGTGGATGGCCATGGCGTCCTCCATGTCGCTGACTTCTTCTTCCTGGTCCTTTTCCCGCTCTCTCCTTCGTGGGCGGTTTCGCTTTCGTTGTCTCTGCCCACCATTGAGGATCAGGAGGCGGATCTCGGCTGTCGACAGACACGTCCTCAAGGGGCCGAAATATTTAGACTGGGCGGCCATTGTCTTTCGCGCTCTTCAGCTTGTTCACGCCCACTCCACGCCCTTCTTCTTCTCCTGCGCTCCTCGTGGCGCTGTAATGGCGGCGGTTTTGGCGGGAATTGGCAATGCACAGTCTTTGTAACAAGTCACAGCTTAAGCACAATAAATCACAGTTCCAAGCACAATAAATCACAGTTCCAAGGCACACATGACCCGATCCTCGGGCTTAAGTAGGATCCTGTTCGTGATGCCAAGTTGGAGCGCCCCCACTGCCGCAGGGCCGAGGGGTACCCGGTACCGGGCCTCTGAGTCTCTGCTCTGGGTGTCATGGTTCCCAATGGCAAGGGAACGTCAGAGAACATAAATAACAGACTAGCTCTTGGGTGATGGAATCTCGAGCTGACCGTGAGCTAAACACAACTAATAGTGGCCGGGGGGCGTACCTACGTTTTATCCCTAGACGCCTCGCACCAGCCGGAGGACTAACTAACCCTAATAGAGGAAAAAACAGACCTGGCTTACCTCTAGGGAAATTCCCCCAAAAAGGAGACAGAAGCCCCCCACATATATTGACGGTGAGTTCAGAGGAAAAGACATACGCAGTATGAAGGTAGGTTCAGCAAAGCGAGGTCCGCTTACTAGATAGTAGGAAGATACAAAAGGGAACTTCACGGTCAGCTGAAAACCCTTTTAAAATACCATCCTGAAATTACTTTAAGACTCATGTGTCAACTCATGACACCGGAGTGGTAATTTCAGCCCACAAGAGCTTCCAGCTACAGAAAAATAACATAACTGTGAACTGGAACAAAAATGCAAAACAAACTTAGGACTAAGAGTCCAACTTAGCTGATCAGTAGTCTAGGAGCAGGAACATGCAACAGAAAGGCTCTGGTTACATTGATGGCCGGCACTAGAATGACTGAGCAGCAAGACTAAATAGGATACTCCCATATCCTGATGGAAACAGGTGAACAGAGAAAGAGAAGCACACAAGTCCAGTACCACCAGTGACCACCGGGGGAGCCCAAAAACCAAATTCACAACAGTACCCCCCCCTCAAGGAGGGGGCACCGAACCCTCACAAGAACCACCAGGGCGATCAGGATGAGCCCTATGAAAGGCACGGACCAAATCAGAGGCATGAACATCAGAGGCTGTCACCCAAGAATTATCCTCCTGACCGTAGCTCTTCCACTTGACCAGATACTGAAGTTTCCGTCTGGAAACACGGGAGTCCAAGATCTTCTCCACAACGTACTCCAATTCACCCTCAACCAACACCGGAGCGGGAGGCTCAACGGAAGGCACAACCGGTACCTCATACCTGCGCAATAATGACCGATGGAAGACATTATGGATAGAAAAAGATGCTGGGAGGTCCAATCGAAAGGACACGGGGTTAAGAATCTCCAAAATCTTATACGGGCCGATGAACCGAGGCTTAAACTTAGGAGAAGAAACCCTCATAGGGACAAAACGAGAAGACAACCACACCAAGTCCCCAACACGAAGACGAGGACCAACACGACGACGGCGGTTAGCAAAATGCTGAGTCTTCTCCTGGGACAACTCCAAATTGTCCACCACCTGTCCCCAAATCCGATGCAACCTATCCACCACAGTATCCACTCCAGGACAATCCGAAGACTCCACCTGACCGGAAGAAAAACGAGGATGAAACCCCGAATTGCAAAAGAAAGGAGAAACCAAAGTGGCAGAACTAGCCCGATTATTGAGGGCAAACTCTGCCAACGGCAAAAAGGCAACCCAGTCATCCTGATCCGCAGACACAAAACACCTCAAATAAGTCTCCAAGGTCTGATTAGTTCGCTCAGTCTGGCCATTAGTCTGAGGATGGAACGCAGACGAAAAAGACAAATCAATGCCCATCCTAGCACAGAACGCCCGCCAAAATCTAGACACGAACTGGGTCCCCCTGTCAGAAACGATATTCCCTGGAATACCATGCAAGCGAACCACATTTTGAAAAAACAGAGGAACCATCCGCCTTCACATTTTTAGAACCTGGTAAGTATGAGACCACAAAATTAAACCGAGAGAAAAACAACGACCAGCGCGCCTGTCTAGGATTCAGGCGCCTGGCAGACTCAAGATAAATCAAATTCTTGTGATCGGTCAATACCACCACCTGATGTCTAGCCCCCTCAAGCCAATGACGCCACTCCTCAAAAGCCCACATCATAGCCAAAAGCTCCCGATTACCAATATCATAATTTCGCTCGGCGGGCGAAAATTTTCGAGAAAAGAACGCACAAGGTCTCATCACGGAGCAGTCGGAACTTTTCTGCGACAAAACCGCCCCAGCATCGACCTCAACCTGAAAAGGAAGAGTAACATCAGGCTGACGCAACACAGGGGTGGAAGAAAAGCGGCGCTTAAGCTCCCGAAAGGCCTCCACAGCAGCAGGGGACCAATCAGCAACATCAGCACCCTTTTTGGTCAAATCAGTCAAAGGTTTAGCAACATCAGAAAAACCAGTTATAAATCGACGATAAAAATTAGCAAAGCCCAAAAATTTCTGAAGGTTCTTAAGAGAAGAAGGCTGCGTCCAATCACAAACAGCCCGAACCTTGACAGGATCCATCTCAATGGAAGAGGGGGAAAAAAATGTACCCCAAAAAAGAAATCTTTTGAACCCCAAAAATACACTTAGAACCCTTCACACACAAGGAATTAGCCCGCAAAACCTGAAAAACCCTCCTGACCTGTTGGACATGAGAGTCCCAGTCATCCGAAAAAATCAAAATATCATCCAGATACACAATCATAAATTTATCCAAATATTCACGGAAAATGTCATGCATAAAGGACTGAAAGACTGAAGGGGCATTTGAAAGACCAAAAGGCATTACTAAATACTCAAAATGGCCCTCGGGCGTATTAAATGCGGTTTTCCACTCATCCCCCTGCTTAATTCGCACCAAATTATACGCCCCACGGAGATCAATCTTAGAGAACCACTTAGCCCCCTTTATTCGAGCAAACAAATCAGTCAGCAGTGGCAGAGGATACTGATATTTGACTGTAATTTTATTCAAGAGTCGATAATCAATACACGGCCTCAAAGAGCCATCTTTTTTAGATACAAAGAAAAAAACGGCTCCTAAGGGAGATGAAGAAGGACGAATATGTCCCTTTTCCAGGGACTCCTTAATATATTCTCGCATAGCAGCATGTTCAGGTACAGATAGATTAAATAAACGACCCTTTGGAAATTTACTGCCCGGAATCAGATCTATGGTACAATCGCAATCTCTGTGAGGAGGTAGTGAACCAAGCTTAGGCTCCTCAAAAACATCACGATAATCAGATAAAAATTCCGGAATCTCAGAGGGAATAGATGACGAAATGGAAACCAAAGGTACGTCCCCATGAGCCCCCTGACATCCCCAGCTTAACACAGACATTGCTTTCCAGTCAAGGACTGGGTTATGAGATTGTAACCATGGCAATCCGAGCACCAAAACATGATGTAGATTGTACAACACAAGGAAGCGAATCATCTCCTGATGGTCTGGATTCATACGCATAGTCACTTGTGTCCAGTATTGTGGTTTATTACTAGCCAATGGTGTAGAGTCAATACCCTTCAGAGGTATAGGAACTTCCAGAGGCTCTAGATCAAACCCACAGCGCCTGGCAAAGGACCAATCCATAAGACTCAAAGCGGCGCCAGAGTCGACATAGGCATCCGCGGTAATTGACGATAATGAACAAATCAAGGTCACAGACAGAATAAACTTAGACTGTAAAGTGCCAATTGAAATAGACTTATCAACCTTTTTTGTACGTTTAGAGCATGCTGATATAACATGAGTTGAATCACCACAATAGAAGCACAACCCATTTTTTCGCCTAAAATTCTGCCGTTCGCTTCTGGACAGAATTCTATCACATTGCATATTCTCTGGCGCCTTCTCAGAAGACACCGCCAAATGGTGCACAGGTTTGCGCTCCCGCAAACGCCGATCAATCTGAATAGCCATTGTCATGGACTCATTCAGACCTGTAGGTGCAGGGAACCCCACCATAACATCTTTAATGGCATCGGAGAGACCCTCTCTGAAATTCGCCGCCAGGGCGCACTCATTCCACTGAGTAAGCACAGACCATTTACGAAATTTTTGGCAGTATATTTCAGCTTCATCTTGCCCTTGAGATAGGGCCATCAAGGCTTTTTCAGCCTGAATCTCTAAATTAGGTTCCTCATAAAGCAACCCCAAAGCCAGAAAAAACGCATCCACATTGAGCAACGCAGGGTCCCCTGGTGCCAATGCAAATGCCCAATCTTGAGGGTCACCCCGCAGCAAGGAAATTACAATCCTAACCTGCTGTGCGGGATCTCCAGCGGAGCGAGATCTCAGGGAAAGAAACAATTTACAATTATATTTGAAATTCAGGAAACGAGATCTATCCCCGGAGAAAAACTCTGGTATAGGAATTCTAGGTTCAGATATAGGAGCATGAATAACAAAATCCTGTAAATTTTGAACCTTCGTAGCAAGATCATTCAAACCTGTAGCCAAACTCTGAGGATCCATTTTAATCAGGTAAGATCAGAGCCATTCAAGGATTAGAAGGAGAGAGAGAGACAAAGGCTGCAATTAGAGCAGAAATGCAACTGAGTCAACTATAGAGCAAGCTCAGAGGAAAAAAAAAAAAAATCTGCAGACTTCCTTTTCTCTCCTTTCTTCTGCCAGCGGTTTTAACACTGGGCCGGCCATACTGTCATGGTTCCCAATGGCAAGGGAACGTCAGAGAACATAAATAACAGACTAGCTCTTGGGTGATGGAATCTCGAGCTGACTGTGAGCTAAACCTACCACACAACTAATAGTGGCCGGGGGGCGTACCTACGTTTTATCCCTAGACGCCTCGCGCCAGCCGGAGGACTAACTAACCCTAATAGAGGAAAAAACAGACCTGGCTTACCTCTAGGGAAATTCCCCCAAAAAGGAGACAGAAGCCCCCCACATATATTGACGGTGAGTTCAGAGGAAAAGACATACGCAGTATGAAGGTAGGTTCAGCAAAGCGAGGTCCGCTTACTAGATAGTAGGAAGATACAAAAGGGAACTTCACGGTCAGCTGAAAACCCTTTTAAAATACCATCCTGAAATTACTTTAAGACTCATGTGTCAACTCATGACACCGGAGTGGTAATTTCAGCCCACAAGAGCTTCCAGCTACAGAAAAATAACATAACTGTGAACTGGAACAAAAATGCAAAACAAACTTAGGACTAAGAGTCCAACTTAGCTGATCAGTAGTCTAGGAGCAGGAACATGCAACAGAAAGGCTCTGGTTACATTGATGGCTGGCACTAGAATGACTGAGCAGCAAGGCTAAATAGGATACTCCCATATCCTGATGGAAACAGGTGAACAGAGAAAGAGAAGCACACAAGTCCAGTACCACCAGTGACCACCGGGGGAGCCCAAAAACCAAATTCACAACATCTGGGGTTGTCACGGTGGCTAGACCCGGTCCGTGACCCTGCTGAGGGGCGTCCAATGAAAGGTGTAGATGGTTATGATGTTATGGTGTGGTGCTGGTCACAGTAAATAACGAGGACACCAGGGTGCAGTCTCTTTACCTCTTTACTGATGGCTTCAGGATCCTCAGTCCTGAATTTGGTTAACCGGGCTGCGTGAGTCCGGCCGGTCTGATGGCACCTCCAGAGTTCCCTTTGCAGGTGGAAATCTGTGCCTACCTTCTAGCGCTTGTGTGTTGCGGTCCTCCCCTGCTGTGCTTACGGGATAGTCCCCACAACTGTTGTGTCTGTTTCTCGTGTTCCCTCACAACTCGATTATGATGTTCTTCTTCGTCCCCCAGATAATATGGCTAGGACGCACCCGTATGACGGGTAGGCTCGGAGCTCCTCCTGGACCCTAGTGTCGCCCTTCTCCTGTTGTTGCCCCCTATGTCTTCTTAGGTGAATTGGGTGAGACAGCCCGCCTATAACTGACTGTCCTGCCGTAGGTTTGAAGTTAGGCCTGGAGCTCTATACTTCCTCGGCGTTCCGGCCACCGGCTGCGCGCCTCAGTAGGATGTTGCCTCGTCTTACAGCACGACTCCTACTGGTGTTTCTCCTTGTTGCGTTGATCTCGTTTCTCACTCAGCACAATAAACCTCGCTTCTTGTCCTTTCTTAGGGCACCGCCGCTATCTCGTGCAGGCGCGGTCCCGTAACGTTCTCTCTGTTCGCTAGGCCTCTGTCAGGATCCCACTCCTGACAAGGACCCCCCCTGAGTCTCTCCCCGCAACACCCTCTGCCACAGGATGTTGCCTGTTCGATTCCCAGTCAGCTTCTTTCTAACTTCCTATCCAACCCCCAGTTTTACCAGACTGTGAGGAGTGGCCTAATACATAGCACCCTTAGCTCCCCCTGGAGGCCAGACTGTAAAGTGTATTGGTGTCTGTGATACCTGGTCAGGTGAACTCCTTCAGTGCCATCAGACGTACCAAAGCCCCCCTTAGTGGCGGAGCATCAGTACTGCCACGACCAGGACTGCAATAACACCAGTAGGAGTCGTGCTGTAAGACCGAGGCAACATCCTACTGAGGCGCGTAGCCGGTGGCTGGAAACGCCGAGGAAGTATTGAGCTCCAAGCCTTACTTCAAACCTATGGCAGGACAGTCAGTTATAGGCAGGCTGTCTCACCTAAATCACCTAAGCAGACATTCATCGCGACCTGCACCACACCACATCATTCTCAACTTTCACTGGACGCCCCTCAGCAGGGTCACGGACCGGGTCTAGCCACCGTGACAATCCCAGAACAGAGACAGAGAGGCCCGATACCGGGTACCCCTCGGCCCAGCGACAGTGGGGGCGCTCCAACTACCGCCCTTGTATTTCTGTTTGCCTTCACATTGTGGCAGCGATGGATCATAAAAATGAGAACTAACATATTACAACTACCTGAGTATAAAATAAAGACATAAGGAGATCGATCATTGATTTTAAACATATTTTATTACATACAATCTTTACCTCTACCTAAAGCCAATGATCCAGAAGAAGGCAAAAAACCTGGACACGTTCAGCCAATGTGTGTTACAGGGAAAAAATTCCTTCTTGACCCCGAGAAAAGGCGATCAGTTCAAGAACCCTGGACCAAGGCCATACTACAACTAACTAACTGATATATACTGTATCTATTGAGCTATTGATATTCAATATGGCGTCTCATTTCCGGATAGCAGATCTTCTTTGTCCTGGCAGCGCTCCTCGCCTCTCCTCATCAGATCGGACTCTGGAGCTCATAGCTTGACTATGGTCATCTCCCCTGTAAGAATATAGAAAACTACCCCTACAAACACTTCCCCTTAAGATACAGATATAGGATGGTTGTATCATATTAAGACCCTTGTACAGTTGGGTCAGACAGCAGACCCCTCATACAATATGATGTCATGATGCACTGATTCCAGAATTAGATCCATATAATCAGTATATAATGACATGACAAGACACTAAATACAGACAGACATAATAAATGATTAACACAAAACAATCCCATGGCTCTCTTTAGATTCTTCAGTCTTCTTTCCAGGATCCAGATACCCTCCCTAGTAAGAAAAAAAATAATATGAGAAGTATCAGTATAAAACCTGCAGAAAAGCATCATAAATATATTGTACTTTAATCCAGTTAGCCACACACCCTTCTCTCTGCATTTTTAAGTTTTGTCTTAGACACTTAAAAATGGTGTAATAAATTTGATTTAAAAAAGTGGCAAATGCAGTTATATATAAGTAAAATAAATAGTAAAATAAAATGGTAAAATAACTAATAGAGCACAAAGTAAATAAATAAATATATTTCCCCCAATGTATTTACCCCAACCTGTCTGCCATGTGGGGGAATAATGGGAGATACTTTTGCCCCAATAATATTAAATTAAAGTGACAGAACCACCACCAACAATCTGAGCCAGCCACAAATACTTCTAGAAGTGTCATTGACTGCAGTAGCTACTGTAGTGTCTCCATCCGAGGTGCCATCTTTGTGCTGACCTCTCTGATAGCTCCAGGGATGTCCCCATGTTTGCTGCATAGAACTCTGTGTCCAATATTCCGCCGTGTGACCTCACAAAGAACCTTCATCACCCAAGTCTAGAGATTCTACCAGCAAGGACAGAACAAATCTAGTACCTTACAACCACAATCCGTACACTTGGAGGGTAGAAATCCATGTTGGTGCTAAATTCACTAACTTAAATCCCTGTAAACTTTCTCAATTACCTGTATCCTCAGTCCTGGAACCCACTTTCCTCGTCTTCATCTCCTAAAATGACAATCTGTGTCCTCGATCCTGGATCCTGTGCTCTCCTCTTCTTTATCTTCTGAAATGAGCATTTGCCGCCTGAACACTCGTTTATATAGACCCATAGTCATTGTGACATCATGTTGTGAGGTAACAATGGCCTTCTGTATTTGAAGATGTCACATATGACCATCAGTGATATCTCCAAAGGTATTAAATAATACTGATTAAAAAGTAGACAAACATATAACCCAAGCCCATTCTCCTACACATAGGGTGGGCAACACTCCATTAAATGTTTAGACATACTGACCATTTGGCCATTAAACCAAATTAAATCAAGAAGTGTATTTTATTTTTAATTAAAAAAGATCAACTTTTATTTACATATTTGTTAAAAGATTTACACATAGCAATAAAATAGTGCCTCCAAACCAATGACTACAATTTATTACAGGTCAGCTGAAAAATGTGCATATCAAAACAAGAGAAGAATTGGGACTAGAAACCCTCTTATACTGCTCCTATAATTAGTACTAAAATGCCAGTTAGCAATCCTACAGACATTTGCATAATTTAAATATGACTCATAATTTATTCAAGGAAAAGATCTATATTAATACAACCAACAACTTAAATAAGCCGTCTATTTAAATATAAACATAAGGAGCAAAAAACAAGGGAGACCTCGGGGAATGCATTGAATGTGTGACACAGATATATGCTAATTATAACGGAATTCTATATAAGTATAGCAAATTCACTACACAACTGGTTCCACTCCCAAAGTCCTAACTGCACTGTGACCACGCCGATCATGAACCATGTCAGACGGCTTACTAAGGTATAGTAACCCCAATCCGTCCACTATTAGATTATAGCAGTGCATCGCATCATCATAAATCGTAAATGCTGCTGAACAGCTCGCTAAAAAGTAGGAATCCCAATCAATACATGTTACCTGGATGACTGCACGGGTTCACAGATATGGTGCCGAGTGACACGCCGAACCTTCCGATGCCCCTTCATCGCATCGGGAGGTGCAGAGCTGACAGTTTATACAGCATAGGGATGCTGCTGCATCCCCAAGCGGTACAAGCAATCAGCCTACAAATAATGATTGTCCCATAGTGGGGCAAAATAAAAAAGTAAAAAAAAATATGTTAATAATTGTAAAAATATCTAAAAAAATAATAGAAAATCAAAATATATTGTATCTATCTATATAATCATCTAAGGGGTACTTTCGTCTGTTTGTCTGTCTGTTTGTCTGTAGCGGAAATACCACGTCGCTGATTGGCCGCGACCAATCAGAGACATTGGTGCGGGGTTTAAATCACACTTCGCTGATTGGTCGCGCCCGGCCGGTCGTGACCAATCAGCGATCGCCCCAGACCAACTTTTTACTATTGATGCTGCCTATGTGTTATATACTGCGTAGGCTGTGTTATATATACTATATGGGCTGTGTTATATACAACGTGGGCTGCGTTAGATACTACGTGGCTGGGCAATATACTACATGGCTGGGCAATATACTATGTGGCTATGTTATATACTGTGTGGGCTGTGTTTTATACTACGTGGCAGTGCATTCTAGAATACCCAATGCGTTAGAATCGGGCAACCATCTAGTAAATAAATATTTGTATGAAAAAATACACTGAAAACATCATCTTGTCCTGCAAAAAACAAGCTGTGAAACAGCTCCATCAGCGGAAAATTAAAAAAGTTATAGCTCTCAGAATAAAGCAATGCAAAAATAACTATTTTATTCATTCTGCCTCACAAAATTAGGAATACAAAAAGATCAAAAAATGTCATGTACCCGAAAATGATACCAATAAAAACGTCAACTCGTCCCGCAAAAATCAAGCCTTCGCATGACTCTGTGGGCCAAAATATGGAAAAATTATAGCTCTCAAAATGAGGCCAGACGGAGTCCAAAGTAACTCTGCTGCCTCGTTATAGTGAGTGGATCCCTCGGAGGTTTCATCTAAATCATGTCACTCAGAGATGGAAACCCCAAAGTAAGTGCTCAGCATAGAACGCCGGTTAACTGTGATTCCTAAAGTTATGTGAAATGTTAACAAAATAAGCTTCAACTCAATCCACAAAAAAAGCCCCCACTCAGGTCTGTCATCTGTTAACGGAAATATACGGGGCTTCCACATTACTGATAGCACAAAGCCCGGCCGCGACCAATCAGCGAGGAGTAGTTCAAATCCCGTGCCAATTCGCGGCTGGACTGCGCCTGTTGCTGATTGGTCGCGGGCAGCTGGCGAGACCAATCAGCGACACAGGATTTCCGCTACAGACAAAATTAGACGATTATATAGTAGATACCCGATGCGTTAGAATCGGGCGACCATCTAATATTCATATAAACATTGGTGCTTACATTTATGTTTTAACCCATTGGACACACTGCCATTGTTTTTCTCCTGTCTTTATTTTAAGAGTCAAAACTTTATTATCTATCGCTGTATGACAGCTTGTTTTCTACAGGATGACTTATAGTTTTCAAAGACACCATTTATTTTACCATATGATAAACTTAAAAACGGGGAACATTTTTATTCTCTCCCTTACACACTGTCCTCCATGTTATTCTCTCCCTCACACACTGTCCTTCATGTTATTCTCTCCCTCACAGACTCTTCTCCATGTTATTCTCTCCCTCACAGACTGTCCTCCATGTTATTCTCTCCCTCACAGACTGTCCTTCATGTTATTCTCTCCCTCACAGACTGTCCTTCATGTTATTCTCTCCCTCACACACTGTCCTCCATGTTATTCCCTCCCTCACAGACTGTCCTGTTATGATCCGGTGACCTTGGAGTAGCATGAAACTTTCTCTGGAGAAGGTGGAACCTGTACTGACCGCAAACCCTGAACTTATAACCGCAACTAGAAGTAGCCGTGGGATGTACTTAACAATCCTAGACACCTCGACACAGCCGGAGGACAAAATACCCTATAGATAGAAAAAGGGAATACTATCTTGCCTCAGAGAAAAACCCCAAAGGATAGGCAGCCCCCCACAAATATTGACTATGAGAGGAGAGGAAAAACACACACAGACTGAAAACAGGATTTAGCAAAGGAGGCCACTCTAGCTAAATAGAAAAGGATAGGACAGAATACTAAGCGGTCAGTATTAAAACACTAAAAAATATCCACAGCAGAAAATAAAAAAATTCCACATCTAACTAAAGACATGGAATGTATATCTGCATCTCCTGAGAATCCAACTTGACTGAATAAATCCTTACACAGTCTAAGCTGGACAAGAAAAAAACATTGAATAGCACTAAACTGTAAAGCCCACAGCATGTGGGTAGCAGAAACAAGAACCAGAACTTATCTTTGCTGATTTGGGCAGCAGGGCAGAAGGAACCAGACAGAGATGTGAATCCTCCAAGAACAATGGACAACTGGTAATGACTAAAGAATCCTGCAGACCTAAATAGCCCAGTCAGAGCTGCAATCAGCAGAGACACCTGCCCAAGATTGCAACTCAGGGACAGCTGCATTATCACCAACAACCACCGGAGGGAACCCAAGAGCAGAATTCACAACACTGTCCTCCATGTTATTCTCTCCCTTGCAGACTGTCCTCCATGTTATTCTCTCCCACACAGACTGTCCTCCATGGTATTCTCTCCCTCACAAACTGTCCTTCATTTTATTCTCGCCCTCACAAACTGTCCTCCATGTTATTCTCTCCCTCACACACTATCCTCCATGTTATTCTCTCCCTCACAGACTGTCCTTCGTGTTATTTTCTCCCTCACAGGCTGTCCTCCATATTATTCTCTCCCTCACAGACTGTCCTTCATGTTATTCTCTCCCTCACACACTATCCTCCATGTTATTCTCTTCCTCACACTGTCCTCCATGTTATTCTCTCCCTTGCAGACTGTCCTCCATGTTATTCTCTCCCTCACACACTGTCCTCCGTGTTATTCTCTCCCTCACACACTGTCCTCCGTTATTCTCTCCCGCACAGACTGTCCTTCATGTTATTCTCTCCCTCACAGACTGTTCTCCATGTTGTTCTCTCCCTCACAGACTGCCCTCCATGTTATTCTCTCCCTCACACACTGTCCTCCTTGTTATTCTCTCCCGAACAGACTGTCCTTCATGCTATTCTCGTTCTAGTATATGTATGTAGTTTTTTTATGAATGCTGATTGGTCCAGGCCAGGTGGGCGCGACCAATCAGCGATTTCAGTCACAGACAAACAGACCCTTAGACAATTATATATATAGATGTGTAAACCTAAATACTCCTATCCAATCTCTTTTACTGTCATATGAATTGTTCCTAATTGTTTAAATTTGTCGCTCTATATAATTCGCCTCTAATTATATAGGTGAATTGTATAGTATTGTTAGATTTACAAAATTAAGAACAATTCTTATGACAGTGAATGAGATTAGATAGGAGTATTTAGGTTTACACATGTATGATAGTTTTGTCAGGTCAACTGAGGTCCTTTTGAGGACCATGTCAGTTGATTAGCACTTTATAGTGAACCTGTCAGCAGGATTGTACTAAGTAACCTACAGACAGTGTCAGGTCAGCGCCATTATACTGATTAAAATGACATGAGATTCTCATGTTCCGGGGTGGCCTGTGGGGGGTCTTCATGTGGAGCTCTGATTACATATTCATCTGTTTAGGCTTATAACAGGTCACCGATCCCTTGCTGACCTGCCCCCTATTTTACATACTGCATGGAAAATTGTTTGGAAAATAAATTAACATTCATTATGCAGGCGGCAGCGTTGTAGCATGATGCAATGGATAATATGCATATATTCATTTGATTTTGTCATATAATTTTGTTGGGGACAAAAATTAACTTACCGGTAAAATGGCACCGGCAGAACCACCTGCGCAGTAGCATCATTTAGAACGCAGATACCATTTTTCTACAGAAAAAAAAATTGGCCCCATCAAGAAGGCATTGGCGGCACCTGCACAGTAGCATCTGGCACATTGCTGATAGATGCTACTGCGCAGGCGCTGCCGCCAGCGACATTTTGCTGGAGAAAAAAATTGGCTCCATCAAAATGGCGCCTGTCCGACAGATGCCACTGTGAATGCGCCGCCGATGCCATCTTCATGGAGCCAATTAATCGCGTACACTTATCTGCATTTTTATCGCGTTTCGAATGATAGTACTGTGACATTTTGAGAATTTGTTTTTATTTTTTAGTAACATTTATAAGACAAAATCAAATGAATATATGCATATTTTCCATGCCGCCGCCGGCACCTGCCTAATGAATGTTACTTTTTATTTTTTTTATAGGGGGAAGGTTAGTGAGGGATTAGCGACCTGTCATAAGCCCAGAAGGATGAATATGTAAGCAGAGTAGCACATAAAGCCCCGCCCATAGCCCCGCCCCAAAGCACGAGCATATCATTAACTGAAAACTACAAATACAGATAAAACAACATCCACAAGATCAACCAAAGTATCATTTTAGTCAGTATAGTGGGGCCAACCTGACAGCGTCTGTTGGTTACTGAGCACAATCCTGCTGACTAGATTAGTTTAAACTTTGTACTGTCTTATTTATCTGTAATGGTTTCATTTTATTCCTGGACATTTTATTTCCAGAGGGTATAAGTTTTCTACAGGATTCTAGTAGTGATATCAGGAATACCGAAGTCATATTATAAGTTCTGGGTACAGAAATCAATATCTATAGTAGAGAGTACCCAGGTAACTTATTGTTAGCTCCATAAAGTCAGTACATAAGGAGGAGAACAAGGAGCACATAGTAGAAATACATATGAGCAAAAATACTTTATTGATATAAATGTTAAAACATGGACAACAATATAAAATAACGTGTAACACAAAGGACATAAAGGGGGACACTGACCCTCCCGCACCAACCTTATCCTCCAATATGATGCATGTAAGGAGCCAGAAAAAAAAACGCTCTAAGTACAAAGTGTAAATACACTGGCAGGATAAATGGTAGCTGCTGCACACGAGGGGTAAGAGTAAGTGCTAGCAATCATGCTATGCTAAATGATTGAACAACTAATGCCGCGGCAGCAAGGATAGAAAGCATAAAGGCTTACCAGTGAGAGGAGGAGGTGGAAGGAGGGGGTCCCGCCGGTGGAAGGTCCCCGACGCGCGTTTCGTGGCGTTTAAACCGCCACTTCCTCAAGGGGATTCTAGTAGTGTATCCTTAAACACGCCCCATTTATGTTCCGTATCCCCAATTTTCATGACATGGTCCCAGTCTACTCGATTAAGCTCTTCCCTTAATTTGTTTAAGTCAGCTTTCCTAAAAGCTGGTGACAGAGGAGTAAGAAGCAGCAGATGTGGTTGATGGGGGTTGCCAGTGGTTGGCAAAGCCCACTAGGCCACATTTTAGCGCAATTAAATTCCCAGACTAACACATCATGCATGCGCCGATTTATGCATGTATTACTGGAATTTTTGCCTCTAATGAGTTGCTTTTTACAAAGTTGGCAGATAACGTGGGTTGAGTCATCCTTAGAGGTCTCAAAAAATGACTAGGCTAGGCAAACGTTGCTGTCCCTATGAACTGCAGACCCGCGACCACTGCTGGCCAGAGTCTCAGTTGTGACTGAAAATACAGTGCTTGTCGTGGACACATCACTCCGTGTCTGTGTGGGAAGCCGCAACATAACCTCCTCATCTTCCTCCTCCTCCACCTCCCCTGCTGAACTACTCAGCTGCATAGGAACTACAACCTCATCGTCATTCTCTGTGTTTTCCTACTCCTCTCCCTGATAATCACCTTCCTCCTCTACTTGCCCTGACACCACATAACAGTCCACATGGGCCTCAGGTATCTGAGTCTCATCAGGATCGTCTCCACCACCGGGAATTAATGTCTAGTGACGAGGGTCTAGATTCTGCTCAGACCCTACTTCATCCGGCCCCAGATTCAACTTGAGTCTGTGAATCTTTGGAGCAGACCTCTGATGCCCATGGAATAGAATGTGTGAACAGCTCTGCAGACTCGCACATCTGTGGTTACCCACAGTCAGTTGGGCGGTTGGAGAGTTGTGACTCTGGAGGAAACAAGGGTAATTGGGGTGACACCTCTGAGGACAGTAATGTGTATGATGTTAAGGTGGAGGAAGAAGAGGAGAGGCCACTTGATGCAGCGCTGTCATCCACTTGGGCACATCTTCTTTCTGCCACTCATCTACAAGGGGTACTGCTGTATGGCTGCTAAAGAAAAAGAATCGAGTAGCCCGTCCAGTAACAGAAGTTGTCAGTTGTCTTTGGATAGGACGAGCCAGTGTTTGTTCAGTAGAGCTTTTAGTAACATTACCACCTACCCCACGTACACCTCGAACACCAAGATTTTTCCTCCTTCCACCATGACCTTGCTTTTTTCCCCCTCATTTTGGATGTACCCTTCCACTCATTTAACCAGATGTTGCACAACCCTAGGCCCAGGCCTGTCAGTCACCTGTCACTAAATTAACAATCAGTAGTTATTGGCTGAGATAGTGTGGCGGGACCACAGAATTAGCACAAAGGATTTGTAAGCTGGAAATTCAATTTGACACAGGATCCTATCTTTCTGAACTAGCTGAGAATAAACCACCTAGCTAACTATCCGACTACTTGCAGCACCAGTAGCCTGACTATGCTGTTACACTCACAATATGGCACATAGGCCACATGTCTGCTTTTTATATGGAGAGGGACATGTGACTTCAGCAGCCAATGACATAAACCCTTGTGTCTGGATGTTGTGGATGGTTTCTGCACCCTGATTAACTGAATCTCCACACATTAAGTTAATTGGAAAAAAAAAGAATAACAGTCCGCCGCTCCTCTGACCTCTCTCCACCCCGTCCCCTCATCCAGCATGTCCTCCCCCCCCCCCCCCCCGCTCAGCATACAGCAGCACTATCCTAGCCAAAGTCCTAGCAAAAGAATTATTGGAAGCTCAATCATTTACCGAACTTCGGCCAAATTTTGCTGATTTTGAGGAAAATGCTCAGGAATCCAAACGAGAATCTGAATGTGCAGCGTTCCTGCCGAATTAGAGTTCGTTCATCTCTAGTGCCCAGTAAGAGGGTGAGGGCACATGGGATAAGTGCATGTGTCCTCCAGAGTAATGAGCCCTGGTTAGAGCCTAGATTGCCACACTGAACATATTCTGCCCTTTCCTTCATTTCCGATATTGACAGCCTATCCTATGGGTAAGCCATCGGTACTGGAGTTTGGAAATCACTTTTAGGCATAAAACATATTAGATGAGAAGTTATATAGCATGGAGGAACAAATGGAAAAGTGGAAATAATAAAAAAAATATATTAGAGTAGAAACACCATGCAGTCTTTTTCTTTCATAAATCTTCTAATACTTGTCAATTCCTTAAATGCTTTTTGAATTTTACAAAAAGAACCATACAAAATCAAAATTAAAAGTGAAAGATGAATGAGAACCAAACCAAAACACAGGGTGTTATTTTTATAATAATATTTGTTTATATAAGTACCGTAATTAAACTTAATGAAAGATTAATTTAGGTGTGGAATGAATGATCCAATAGTAATGAAAATCCCCTTCTCTGCTGGCACCGTCCTCTTCCTCGTCTGGAGTATATATAGGTACATATTACAGATCAGGGTTACTGGTAGTAGATAAGAGAAGAAAAGAGAATGGACGGGAAAAGTAATGGCATTGGTAAGATGGAAACAATGAGGGACGGTAAGAATACATGGTGCTGGTACGAAGAACCTAAATTCCTACAATTTATTCCACAGGATATTCAGAAAAGGATAATGGAGTCTTTACTGATGATGTGTTTCGGACAGTAGAAAACAACACTATGAGGGGCAAATGTGAAGTATAATTCTATCTATTATCTATCTATTATCTATCATCTATCTATTATCTATCTATCTATTATCTATCTATCATCTATCTATCTATCTATCTATTTATTATCTATCTATCTATTATCTATCTATCTATATATTATCTATCTATCTATTATCTATCTATCTATCTATCTATCTATCGATAGATCTAAATCTGTCTATCATCTATCTAAATCACCATCATTATTTACAGATCATGTCATACTTGCAATGTATTATTCGATGGGATCTTGTAAATCTCGTCAGTTTAGCGTGGATTCTTGAAATCTATATCCCACTCCTTACTGTCTCTACACAGGATCTATGGATGGAGGTTTTATATATGTAAGTAATGAAGTATATTCTTATGTATTTTTTTGTGATTTAATTTTCTAGTTCAATCCTGTTTTGGGAGGAAGAGGTCTTTGCTATTCAGAATCGCTCTCCTTGCCTTAATCTTGCTGATCGCGATCCTCCTGATAATCTTCATATGTGCATTCAGTAAGTATAAGACAGGAAAATGTTTTAACACTTGAGAATGGTACTGTGGAAAGAAAGAGAGAGACTTTGTTTACAGCTAATGGGACTTACAGAGAAGTCTAAGCATAGTGCTATACTATGCCTCTTAGTCCAATAGACTTCTATGGGAGCATCATCATATATGCACAACTGATACACTCTTGTCAAACAGAAGTTGTGGACCGTCTGTTGTCATGATTATGGGGGCCCTGTGGTAGTACCCCTATGGGTCAGACACTCTTCACCTATCCTGTGCATAGGTTCTAAGTGTTGACCATGTAGACCCCTCTTGGGACAGCTCTATAGCTTGAGGAGGATGTAGCTATATATTGGAACTCTGTAAGTGAAAAATTTAGTTCAAATCACTATGAAGATGCATAAAATTACTCAGTGATGAATTTTAGAAATAGATCGTAATTAAATCAATTAAAGAGATTTCTCCTGATTATATTAAGCTAGCCGTAGGCATAAATTGTTTCCAGGCAAAATGGGCTTTGCTCAATGGACAAGTTATTTCTTTAGAGGCTTGGGGATAAGTATCTAACAACCTCTAGTTGAAAAAAATGAGATCTGAAATCCAACCTCTGTGATGACTGATTAGTCCTATTGGAGACATTGGAGGTCCCTGGACACTGCGGATGGTATCTGCTACTGTCAAAGGCCATATAAACACTCAAGAACAGTGTTTTCATCCGGTTCTGCATAACGATCTTGATTAACTCTTTGTTCTGTTTCTGCAGATTCATCTATCATTGGACAACTGAAGATATTAAATGAGGAAGGTAACTCCACCAACGTCCTGCTAATCAGTATATACCCCAGATACAGCTTTACTCTGTTGTCCGACCACTTTCCAGAATAATTGTATGTTACATAGGTTGAAAAAAAGACCAAGGTCCATGAAATTCAACATTCCTCCATCAATTATACATTCTTTGTCACTAAATTATCTATATTCCACAATGCCATTGATGCTGAGGAAATCATCCAGCCCCTTTTTTAAAAGCTGTTATAGTGTCGGCCATTACTAGCTCTTGTGGTTGAGTATTCCACATTCTCTCTGCTCTAACAATAAAGAACCCTTTCCTATTTAGCTGCCGGAATCGTAATTTCTTCCACTCGTAATGAGTGCCCCCTATTCCTTAGTGTGATCCTTGGAAGGAATAAGACAAGTGCCTGTCCTTTGTGCTGACCACACATATATGTATACATATAAATGAGATCTCCTCTGAGAAGTCTTTTTTCTAAGCTAAACAAGCCCAACTTTTCCAGCCTCCCCTCATATGAGATCCCTCCATCCCTTGTAATAATCTAGTTGCCGCCTTTGAACTGACTCTAACTTCTGAATATCCTTTTTAAATGTGGAACCCAAAAACGGATCCCATACAGAAAGTATTTGGATAGATATCATTATACAATGAATTGAAATGTGCATTGTGACATTAATCCCTACAGTTTCCGATTCCCAGAAGCATGGGGTGGAGGACATGGACAACTTGAAGACAAAAGTGACAGAACTGAGTGATTCGATGGGTAAGCAATTATCCAACAGGTTCTCTTGGGTGCCATCAGAGATGCCAAAAAGCCTCTCTTGAATTTTTTGCCATTAGTCCTTTAGTGAAGGAAAGCCTAGCTACTAATGTAATACTATTCACATAATATGGACCATGCACAACTGGGGCCCATGTTCTGGATCTGGAAGGAGGACATAAATCCTTTAGCCAGTAGGTCATTTTTATTTCAGTTCAGTGTCCCTTTCCACCATGAACCCATTATCAGTGATTACAATCTGAATGCGGCTTCTTCTTCTGTCTTATTTACTCTCTCATTTACATAGGTAAAATGTGCACAGCGTGCCCCATTGGCTGGCGTACCATCGGCTCTTCATGTTATTATCACTTTGAGGAATCGAGAACCTGGGATGAAGCCCAAGGTGAATGCTACAAAGCTAACTCTTTTCTAGCCATGATTAAAGACAGGAATGAGTCAGTGAGTGATGTATACAAGAAGCGGACATGTTACCTTATATTTATAGACTGTGCTCTTTGGGATACTCATTATATAATGGGGTCATACTAGAAATGTAGTCTTCTTTTCATGAAAAAATCACCATTCTTAGGCTGGTTTCACACTTGCGTTTTGATCTGCAGCGTTTTTTAAAAAACGCATGTGGTGAAAAAACGCATGTAAACGCGGCCAAACGCCCCTTTTTTTTACGCATGCGTTTTTGCATTAAAAAAAACGCGGCGTTTTGCGGAGATTACATGCGTTTTTTACTGCGTTTGCGTTTTTTAAACGCATGCTGAGGAGTGTGTGACAGCTGCCAATCATCAAAATCAACTAGAAAACCCACTAAAAACAGAAATAGCTAGGGTTAGGGTTAGGGTTAGGATCCCTAGTAACCCTAGGGATACTAACCCTAACCCTAAACCTAACCCTAACCCTAGGGATCCTAACCCTAACCCTAAACCTAAACCTAACCCTAACCCTAGGGATCCTAACCCTAAACCTAACCCTAACCCTAGGGATCCTAACCCTAACCCTAAACCTAACCCTAACCCTAACCCTAGGGATCCTAACCCTAACCCTAAACCTAACCCTAACCCTAACCCTAGGGATCCTAACCCTAACCCTAAGGGTTAGGATCCCTAGGGTTAGGGTTAGGGTTAGGATCCCTAGGGTTACTAGGGATCCTAACCTTAGGGTTAGGGTTAGGATCCCTAGTAACCCTAGGGTTAGGGTTAGGGTTTTATTGTTCTTTCTTGTGTTTAGGGTTAGGGTTAGGGTTTTCTTGTTTTTTCTTGTGTTTAGGGTTAGGGTTAGGGTTTTCTTGATTTTACTTGTTTTTTCTTGTGTTTTTCGGTAAAAACGCATGCGGTTTTAATGCAAGCAAACACATGTGCTTAAAAACGCTTGCGTTTACATAGACAGCAATGCATTTTTTTGCCGCAAATAAACGCATGCGTTTTTTTGCGGCAAAAAAACGCAGCTAAAAATTACTACATGTTGCATTTCTTGTAATCATACTACCCTGACCCTAGACCCCAGAGGGGAATGAGCCGCACTCCATCAAATTGGTATAGCATAACAATCCTTTTACAGGATCAAGAAGTGCCATAGAAAACAATTTGTGTACAATATAACAATTTCTTTATTTAAATATACAACAAAATAACATATATAATAAATATAATAAAATTGGTGCCTCAAACCAAACACCGGAGGCTTGGTTAATCACGTGGCAGTGGATTCTGGTGTGGGACCGCATATTAGGTAATATGAGGATGATCTGACTTTTTGCTCTTTATATTTTTGTTTTGGAAAAGGGGTGTCTGGTAGGATCTGAGTTAATTATAACCTCAGCACCTATCTCAAACTCATGGTCAACTTCCTGGTTTGTGTGTTTCCCTTTCTACAAGATTGCAATACATTAGGTGTCAGATTCTTAATGTGCATGTCCCCACAATTACAATTCTTGTTATAAAAGTTTAAATTATATCCCACTTTGCCCACCAGCCTCCGGTGTTTGGTTTGAGGCACCAATTTTATTATATTTATTATATATGTTATTTTGTTGTATATTTAAATAAAGAAATTGTTATATTGTACACAAATTGTTTTCTATGGCACTTCTTGATCCTGTAAAAGGATTGTTATGCTATACCATGTTGCATTTCTGCAAATGAACGCACGCGTCAAAAAACGCATGTGTTGCCGAAAACGCATCAAAACGCATGCTAAAAAACGCATGCGTTAAGTATAGAAAAAACGCATGCGTTTTTTAGCGCTAAAACGCTGCAGATCAAAACACAAGTGTGAAACCAGCCTAACCAACAGGCTGTATGGGATGCTTCAGTCCAGACCCAACAAGCTATGATCAAAAATGTCTGACTGTTCAGTGGTGAAGCATAAAGTGCCATAAGGGTTATTTGTTTAAGATGCAAAATTATTTGAGGTTCCAATATTGCACCCCAAACCATTACCCTATTGTCAAAAGAGCCAAAATTCAAGTGCACTAAGCCATGTCTTATTGGAGTTGTGCCCAGATGCTGTGAGTGAATGTCTGGTGGCTACAGAATGGCAAACCTTTTGATGTAATGAAGTCAGTTTTCTCATCTGGATCACTGGCTATGCAGAGAGCAGCAGTCAATGGCCAACTCATATGCCTCCTGTGCTCTGCATAGGCAGCAACAATATTGAATCAGGAGAAGTGCATATGACTTACACAGTGTTCTCCGGCAGCTATCTGCCATTTCTCTTACCATCTCATGACCGCAGCTGTGACTGGCTAGATATTGCTACTAATGGTCACTATCACTCTTAGGGATAGAGTTCATTCAAAAAAAAGTATTTTCAGTCTGAGAGCATGAAAAAAAAAACCGGACAGCACTCGGATCAATGTTATTTAGAGGGACAGTGCAGAACAGCAATGTATTTTTTTTCACCGACCGAATCTTCGTGTGAGAAGAATCACAGCATGCACCAGTTTCCAGCTTAATTCGGATAAGACTCATAAATTTAAGTCTATGGATCTGTAACAGGAGGGGCGGTAGCCATGGCTGAGGTGTGCACTGTAAGAGTCATGTCGGTCTGGTAGTCGGGGGCAGGTATATCTCGCCCAGGTACTTGTCCTATGTGAATTAGGCCGCTCAGTATTTTCAGGATACTCAGGGGTTAATAAGTGTGGGAATAAAGGATGACCAGCTGGGGGTTTCCAGCGTCAGCCTGGGGCACACAGAATGCCTGTCTGTGTGAGACAAACGTGAGTGAGAGCTGTGCTCATGATCTGTGTAATGTTAGCTGGGTGGGAGAAGCCCCCCCAATTGTTAGATAGCAACGTATTTGTTTAGTTAGCGCCGGACAGGCTAGGATTTATTTTTATGTTTTGTTTTCATCTGTATTGCTTCCACTTTAATAAATCTGACCGGAGGTCAGACTACTCAGAAACCTGCTGTACGCCTCCGAGTTCAATGTACTAACCACGTGACCTTTGACCCCAGCAAAGGCGATCCCGGAGTGTTTTGTCACATTGTGGTGGAGAACGCGGGCACGCGTGGCACAGGCGACAGTATGGAAGACGTGGTGAAAGCCTTAGTACACTCCACTGCCACGCAGCAGGAAGCTAATCGCTTGATGGCCGCAAAGCTGAAGGAGTTAGTGGACATGACGGTTGCAGACCGCCAGCTTCTCCAACAGGTGGCGCAGCGCTTGGTGAGCATGCCTGAGGCTGACCCAGAAGCAGAGTCCAGAAAGATCCATGTGAGTCGACACTGGCAAAACCTGACCACAGAAGATGACGTCGAGGCGTACTTGACAACGTTTGAGCGGACGGCATTGAGAGAGAAGTGGCCAAAGGCACGATGGGCCGACCTGATTGCCCCGTTTCTCTCCGGCGAGGCCCAAAAAGCTTATCATGACTTGGACTCGGAAGTCGCTCAGGACTTTGAGAAGCTGAGAGCTGAGATCCTGGCCCGGCTCGGTGTGACGACGGCTGTCCGTGCACAGAGGGTACACCAGTGGACATACCAGCAAGATAAACCGGCGCGGTCTCAGATGTTCAACCTGATCTACTTGACAAAGAAATGGCTGCAACCCGAGGTACTGACAACGCCCAAAATAATCCAGCGGATTGTCTTGGACAAATACCAGAGAGTACTACCACCAGCGCTGAAAAGGTGGGTAAGCCAAGGAAATCCCACGACAGCGGATCAACTTGTGGAGTTGGTCGAGCGTTATTCCGTGGCAGAAGGACTTCCCGACGACACCGCCAGCACCCGGTCTGTGCCACCTCCTCGTGGAACCGGTAAGACTGTTCCAGGGACTACGGGTGAAGGAAAATCGCCTAAAACTGTGGGGGAGGAACACGGGACTGCTCGCGCTCCGAGACCGAGAATGTTGGACGGTGGTCTCAGTAGGGGACCTGTTAGGTGTTTCCGTTGCCATGAGAAGGGCCATGTTTCTGCGAACTGTCCTGTTACCACCGAACCCATGCAGTGCGAAGTTACAGACTCTAAAAAACGCATGTCTTTGGTGACCCGGCTAGTGAGTGTGAATGCGGGTCAAAATGATACAGCGAAACACCTGTGTGAATTATCGGCTGATGGGAAAAATGTTGTGGCATTACTAGACTCTGGAAGTGTGGTGACTCTGGTGAAAGCTAGTCTGGTGGCACTTCCATCTGGTTCGTCTGACAAATTTTCTGTAACGTGTGTGCATGGTGACACCTGCTCGTACCTAACAGCGGTCATATCGATTTCCACTCCCTATGGGTTTGTGCAACACAAAGTGGGACTCGTTCCCGCATTGTTACATGATATAATCCTGGGCAGGGATTTTCCCCATTTCTGGCAGTTGTGGGAGAATCAGTTGCTCCTTCACGGTAGCTGTGAACCTTCCCCCATGCCATCTGGAGGTCCCGAGTTCCTAGACGAGACCCCACAGGAAGATGTTGATGGGGAGGTTATTGAACCTAACCTTCAGTACCCCTTCTCAGTTATGGCGGGGGAAACAGAGGAAACTGAGGAAACTGAGGAAACTCAGCGAGGGGCGGAGGCAGACAGCCATCCGGCACCCTGCCTGCCAGATTTGGGAGTCCAGTTGGATGACTTCCACAGCGAACAAATGAAAGATCCTACCCTGACTCAGGCTAGGAAAAATGTAAAAATGATAGATAGCGTACCCGTAGAACCTGACACTAGGCTAGCGTACCCGTACATGGTTCTTGAAAATGATTTACTCTACCAGGTAGAAAAAAAAGGGGAAGACACTGTGCAGCGGTTAGTGGTACCCAAACCTTATCGGCGGAAGGTACTGGACCTGGCCCACGGACATATAATGGGGGGACATCTGGGGGTACTGGCGTTTTGTGTGGCCTGGAATACACAATGATGTGCGTAACTATTGTGAGTCCTGTCCAGAGTGCCAAATCTAAACCTCGGTTCTGTAGCCCTTTGGTACCCCTCCCTATCATTGGGGTCCCTTTTGAGAGAATTGGGATGGATTTGGTTGGGCCCCTTCCCCGGTCCGCACGTGGGCACCAACATATCCTCGTCATCATGGACTATGCCACTCGCTACCCGGAAGCCATCCCTTTGCGTAACACTGCTACCAAAACGATCGCCAAAGAATTGGTGCAAGTGTTTAGTCGGGTAGGAATTCCAAAACAGATACTCACTGACCAGGGGACTCCCTTTATGTCGAGGGTAATGAAGGAGCTCTGCAGACTCTTACAAATAGATCCGTTGCGTACATCTGTCTATCACCCTCAAACAGATGGGTTGGTTGAGCGGTTCAATAAAACCTTAAAACAGATGCTCCGGAAGGCGATAGACAAAGATGGGAAGAACTGGGATTACTTGTTACCCTATTTGCTGTTTGCCATTAGGGAAGTTCCCCAGTCTTCCACGGGATTCTCGCCTTTCGAGCTATTGTACGCCCGTCATCCCCGTGGACTGTTGGACGTCGCAAAAGAAACCTGGGAAGGTCAAGTCACTCCCTTTAAAACGGTGATAGACCATGTAACACAAATGCAGGACCGTATTGCTGCTGTCATGCCCATTGTTAGGGAACATATGTTACAGGCCCAGGGAGCCCAGAGGCAAAGTTATGATAGAGGCGCCAAGGTCCGTACATTTGCACCCGGGGATAGGGTGTTGATCCTAATCCCTACGGTGGATAGTAAATTTCTGGCGAAATGGCAGGGCCCCTTTGAGGTCATGGAACGAGTTGGTGAAGTGAACTATAAAGTGTACCAGCCTGGTAAGAGAAAACCAGAACAGATTTATCATGTGAATCTGATAAAACCCTGGAAAGACCGCTCTGCCCTAACAGCGGATCTGCCCCGTCCGGTTTGCTCACCTACCGTACCGGAGGTGCAGATTGCCGAGACTCTCTCTGAACGACAAAAATCTGAGGTTAAGCAGTTTTTGTTACAGAACCGACAGTTTTTCTCGGAAAAACCTGGCCAGAGTAAGCTGGTGAAACATGAGATTGTCACAGAGCCTGGTGTCACAGTTCATGTGAAGCCATACCGGATTCCGGAAGCACGCCGTGAAGCCGTCTCCCGGGAGGTGAAGGCAATGTTGGACTTAGGAGTCATTGAAGAGTCGCACAGCGCCTGGTCCAGTCCAATCGTGTTGATACCTAAGCCGGATGGCTCCATACGGTTTTGCAATGACTTTAGGAAACTGAATGCGGTTTCTAAATTTGATGCGTACCCTATGCCCCGGGTCGATGAGTTGATCGACCGGCTTGGTAAAGCCTGATACATTACGACCCTGGATCTAACAAAGGGGTACTGGCAGATCCCTCTGGCCGAGGCGGCCAGAGAGAAGACGGCATTTGCTACACCGGAAAGGCTGTTCCAGTATATCTACATGCCGTTTGGACTTCACGGAGCCCCAGCAACGTTCCAGAGATTGATGGATCGAGTCTTGAGGCCCCACAGACAGTACGCTTCTGCCTACCTAGACGACATCATAATTTACAGCATGGACTTGGAAGCTCACCTCCGGAAGGTACAGGCGGTGATTGATGACCTGCGAGACGCAGGCTTAACGGCGAATCCCAAGAAATGTCACATCGGGCTTGAAGAAGCCCGATACTTGGGCTACGTGATTGGCAGAGGAGTGGTTAAACCCCAGATCGACAAAATACAGGCAATTCAGGGCTGGCCACAACCAGTGAACAAGAAACAAGTTCAAGCTTTCCTGGGCACTGCCGGGGCTATTATCGCCGGTTCATACCCAATTTTGCGGCCATGGCTACCCCCTTGACGGATCTTACCAAAGGGAGGGATTCCGTCATGGTAAAATGGACCTCAGCGGCTGAAGAGGCCTTCCACAGTCTGAAACGGGCTTTGTGCTCTCAGCCCGTACTAGTGACTCCTGATTTCAGCAGCGAGTTTGTGGTGCAAACTGATGCTTCTGATACTGGTGTGGGAGCTGTACTTTCCCAGGTAAGGGACGGAGTCGAACACCCGGTCCTCTACCTCAGTCAGAAACTGAATGTACATGAGCAGAGGTATGCCGTGGTTGAAAAAGAGTGCCTAGCCATCAAATGGGCTCTCGACTCCCTCAAGTATTACCTGGCAGGTAGGAAGTTTAGGCTGGTCACGGACCATGCCCCTCTCAAGTGGATGCACCTCCACAAGGACCGTAATAGTCGGGTAACCCGGTGGTTCCTTGCCCTGCAGGCTTACTCTTTCACGGTGGAGCACTGCCCCGGGGTGCAGATGGGGAACGCTGATGCCCTGTCCCGAGTACACTGTTTCGAGAGTATTCTTGCTCGACCTGAGTGGTCTGAGCAGGGGGGGAGGATATGTAAGAGTCATGTCGGTCTGGTAGTCGGGGGCAGGTATATCTCGCCCAGGTACTTGTCCTATGTGAATTAGGCTGCTCAGTATTTTCAGGATACTCAGGGGTTAATAATGTGTGGGAATAAAGGATGACCAGCTGGGGGTTTCCAGCGTCAGCCTGGGGCACACAGAATGCCTGTCTGTGTGAGACAAACGTGAGTGAGAGCTGTGCTCATGATCTGTGTAATGTTAGCTGGGTGGGAGAAGCCCCCCCAATTGTTAGATAGCAACGTATTTGTTTAGTTAGCGCCGGACAGGCTAGGATTTATTTTTATGTTTTGTTTTCATCTGTATTGCTTCCACTTTAATAAATCTGACCGGAGGTCAGACTACTCAGAAACCTGCTGTACGCCTCCGAGTTCAATGCACTAACCACGTGACCTTTGACCCCAGCAAAGGCGATCCCAGAGTGTTTTGTCACAGCACCCACAAACCGCCACTCTACAAGAAAACGGGGATCCTGACTGGCTGTGTTTGGTTTTACATCTCTGCAGACCTCCTGACATGGTAGGCCAGGACCAAATTAATTAGAGATGAATGAGGAACACCAGAGTCCAAAAGTAAACTTTTCTTTTCTGAACAACTTGCTGAAAACTTCATGGTTACACAAGGTGGTACATTGCTACTGTTACATGTTATATTAGTCCATCAGACCATTATTGAACCAAAAGGTACTGCAACAAGCAATCAAAATAATAAATATAATAAATAATAAAAAAAATGGACATTTTTGATATCAGCATAATCATTCTGATGAACACAATCATATTACGAGGTCATTTTTACCATACAATGTACTCTGTAAAAACAATACCCCCAAAAAAGTTAGAATGTCAGAATTGTGTATGGTTTTTTTCATACTTTCAATGCACTTGTAATTTTTGTCATTCAAATGAAAAACTCCCGCAAAAAAACAAGCCCTCATTAGTCTATGTGGAGCAAAAAATAAAAAAGTTATGGCTTTGGGAACATGGGGAGGATAAAACGAAAATGCAAAAATGGAAATTGGCAGCGTTGGGAAGGGCACCACAAAAAGAAGGCTAAGGCTACATTCACATTTGCGTTGTTGGGCGCAGCGTCGTCGACGCATACCGACGCATGCGTCATGCGCCCCTATCTTTAACATGGGGGGTGCATGGACATGCGCCGGTATGCGTTGTTATGCGTTGTATGACGCATGCGTTTTTTTGGCGCACCAGACAGGGCGAGGACGACGCTACAGGTTGCAGTTTTGATGCCTCACATTTCTGAAGAAAAACGCATGCAACGCACCTGCATCGTAAATGTGCCAAAAAATCACATTAGTGTCTATGAAAAACGCATAGGGCGCAGTTGCCTGCGTTGAGCTGCGTTTTTTGATGCATGCGCCTTTTGACTAAATGTATTTTTTGGGGGCGTTTTGGATCTTCAATTGTGTAGGACAACGCATGCGTCAAAAAACGCTGCGTTGTGTATGCGTTTGACATGAATTGTGCGTGGCGTCGACGACGCTGCGCCCAACAACGCAAATGTGACCGTAGCCTAAGCGGAGACTTAATACCCATCTACAAATATCTGAAGGGACATCACAGTGTAGAGGGATCATCCTTATTCTCATTTGCACATGGAAACATAAGAAGCAATGGAATGAAACTGAAAGGGAGAAGATACAGATTAGATATTAGAAAAAACTTTTTGACAGTGAAGGTGATCAATGAGTGGAACAGGCTGCCACGAGAGGTGGGGAGTTCTCCTTCAATGGAAGTCTCCAAACAGAGGCTGGACAGACATCTGTCTGGGATGATTTAATGAATCCTGCTTTGAGCAGGGGGTTGGACACGATGACCCTGGAGGTCCCTTCCAACTCTAAGGGTATGTGTCCACGTTCAGGATTGCATCAGGATTTGGTCAGGATTTTCCATCAGTATTTGTAAGCCAAAACCAGGAGTGGAACAATTAGAGGAAAAGTATAATAGAAACATCTGCACCACTTCTGCATTTATCACCCACTCCTGGTTTTGGCTTGCAAATACTGATGGAAAATCCTGACCAAATCCTGATGCAATCCTGAACGTGGACACATAGCCTTACATTCTAGGATTCTATGAGTTTGTGCATCTTACTCCAGTATAATGAGGGTACGACGACAAGAAATGTTAGTCCAGTTAGAGGCTGGTGTACATTTCTGGAGTAATTTAAGTCTAGTGAATTTGTCGGGGCAGGGTCAGCTCTGCCCACTTTTAAAAAAATTAACTAACTGAAATTCAAATAACACAAAAATGCCAAAAAGTCTCAAAATAGTTGCACAATTATTTTGCGAAATTTTAAGCAGTTTTACACCAAAATCCTGCTTGATTTGCCTTACTGTTTTTATCTTCACACATGAGATCTGTAATTAATAATTACACATAAGAATAGCTTTGTTATTCTTTTTAATAATCAAACTAGCTATAAAAGTAAGAATTCAAAGGACATCAGTTCCTAAATCAAATTCAGCTTAATGATGTTTGGTTGTAGGATTCTTTGAACACATGGTTAGGAAGAAACATTAGATACTGGATAGGACTGAGACGAGATGCAAAGAACATTCACATCTGGAAATGGACAGATGGATCAGAAGTGACCTTTACGTAAGTATAGTTATGCTATCGATCTATATCTATCATATTTATAACTATCTCATATCTACATATCTGTGCTTAGTTCATGTTCATCTTGCTTTATATCAATATATGTCTTACCTGTCTATCCATATTTAATATTTTTATATATATCTACCTATCATCATGTATTTCTATCTTATATCAATTCAAATAGGACCTGTCACTTGCTCAACAAATGAGTTAAATATTTTGTAAATAATAAATGTCTGTGAGCTCCCATGATTCTGCCACTCTTTTCCTTTTTGCACTGCGTCGTTCCATTGCAGAGTTATTCATATTTGTTGCTTGTGGATTGCAGTATGTGAAAGCTCTTTTTGCAGACCAACTGTGTGTTTCTTCAGAGTCTTCACTGGGGGCGTGGACTTTAACTCCTCCCTCTGAGATGCTGCCAATCACAGCTCAGCAGCTAATCTAGAAGTCTAGCAGTCTCAGACACTGTGTAGTTGTGATTGGCAGTATCTGGGTGGGAGGGATGAAAGTGCAAGCCCTTAGAGAAGACACTGAAGAAACACCTAGCAGCACTACAAGCAGAGATTTCACATGCTGTGCTACAAAAGCAACAAATGTAAATATCTCTGGAATGGAACGACACAGCACAAAACGGAAAAATGCTGCAAAATTAGGGGAAACCTAGGATTTTTATAAGATAATTAATTCATTTTTTTTAACAATGTCAGTTCCTCTTTAATATTTTAATATCTACTGCATTTCATATCTCTTTATATCTATATAGCTCTCTCATATCTCTCATGACTAGAACTGCTATTTTCTTGAAAAATAGGCAAAAATCTGGGGGTCTAGGATGTAGCCAAGTGCGCGTGACAAATTCATAATAATTTATGGCACCAAAGTGGCACAAATTAAAAAAAATGTTCTCCAGTCCCCGTTTCAGTAACATTTCTGGCGTTGGTGCATGTAAGCTGAAAGATATGCCAACTTCATTAATTGGTGCATGCCTCCTGACTTATTTGGCACAACTTACGCCAGCGAATAGGAGCAGAAATCTGAGAAAAGATTCTGTATAACTTGTATTCTTGTATAACTGCTCTTTCTGGCATTTTCAGTCCAGTGGGCGGTCCTATCTGTGACTGACAGCTGCCTCGGCATGCACATTTATACAAGGAAAGCTGTCAGTCACTAGTAGGACCGCCCACTGGACTGAAATTCCCGGAAAGACAAGAGGTATAAATTATTAAAACATAAGTGATACAGAATTTTTTCTCACACAACTACTGTATACTGTATATAAATATACTCATCTCCCCCTTCTCTATAGCATAGTACCTGCAGATTGGTCGGCATTTTTATGAAGACAGGTTCCCTTTAAACATTGAACATTTTGATTTGTGATGATTTGTGTCTTTCATTTTTTTGTAGAAACTGGGGAGTGAAAGAGCCCAACAATTTATATTCCGGAGAGCATTGCGGAGAAAACCTGAAGGGAGCCTGGAATGATATGGATTGTATGTCTAGGCTGAATTATGTGTGTGAAAAAAATCGTTTCTGCTGACATTTATTCCACGATTAATGCACAAATTACAAATGTTTTTCTAATTACAATAATTATATGATCATTATGCTCATATGTTACTTTCTATGTAATGGCAGAACTGATTAAAAGGAATGCATCATTTCTATTATTTTTTAATAATTAAAACCAGATAGCGAAAATATTCCTCTGTCTGATCTGTTTTAATTACTGATTGTAGATTTTATTTAAAAAAATGTTATGTAAATAATTTTGGTGATGGTAACCTTGCAAAAGTTTCTCTTAATAACACTTAGAGATATGCTTTCCAGCAAAAACACCGGGGGCCATATTTGCTACTAGGCACTAGAGTGGTGGTTCCAAAAACAAGGACATCTATTTTTTTAAATCTACAACGTCTTTGGGGATTAAAAAAGGAGCTGCCAGCAGTGGATTTTGATGATTTGCTCAAGTGTATCCAGAATGCAAGAACATTCGTCACACAACCATCAATAATCTCATTGATAGCAGCTAAGATGTGTAAGTGTGGTGATTCCTGCTCACGATGGTCATACTCGAGATTGAATAAATCAAGATTTGAAAACATAGTTTCCATTTTATCATCATTTGCATATCATTATCATATCTATAAATCCTGTGATTTCCATAATTTTTCCTTCTTGATGTAGTCTATATTTGTGTGATTTCTTCTTCTGAACTATAAATCACCCAAATGTTATGTGCGACCCCCCAACTATATCTCACTGAGTCAACAATTATAATTTTTTTAGGTGTTGTTGGTTCGTTCTTTCTTATTTGTCTGGAGGGATGTCCATTCTTAGGTGGCCAATCTCCCAGTGAAAGGTATTTGGACGTGGCTTTTATTTGCCAACGCGTTTCGAAGCATACAACACTTCTTCATCAGGACCAACCAATTTATCAAGCTTAATTGCATCACACGCACCCATTCAAGTCTATGGGTGCATGTAAAACTTAGCACCGCACTCGGATGTTTTCGGGTTTTCGGAGTGCTGTTCGATATACGCGCACAGAGACAATGGAGAAGATGGAGAAATTAAGTTCTCCATCTTCTCCACACCTGTGCTCCAATTCGAATTGCATCACTCTAAGGAAACACTTTGACAGAGTTTGATCCCAGTGACATTGGAACTGATGATTATTTGATCATTGTGGCCCCCACTGATGACTTTATCCCATTAAGAGAATGTATCATTTACAACGACTGTGTTTGCTGTTCCTTAACCAGTTCTTTACCAGTTTATCTGCTTATATTGTCCCCTAGTCCCTGCTCCTAAAGCTTCAGTACAAGACTGTTGTGTGATACAGTCTCAAATGCCTCTGCAAAGCTCATATCACATCAGCCACATGACCAATATCCAGGTTTGCACTTATCTTCTCATAGAAACCCAACATGTTGGTTAGACACAACTCGTCTTTCATGAATTCAAGCTGGTTGTCGGTTATTTTATTATTCTCTGCAATATATTTACAGGAAATATCTTACAATACCCCCCAAAATGTTGCTCGCCACTGATGTCAATCTTACCAGATGGTAGGTGCCTGTATCCACCTTCTTACCATTCTTAAATATGGGTACCACGTCAGCCATCCTCTAATCTTGTGGAACTGACCCTGGTACAAGAGAGTTTAAGAAGATGAAATACAGCAGTCTGTCAATTACTGAGCTCAGCTCCCTTAATACCCATGGATGAATGCCATCTGGCCTAGGGGTTTTATCAATTTGCTCAGACACAACTGTATCTCTTGTTCTAAATTAGTTATATTTAGTGGTGAACTTTGATTGCTGCCGTGCTGAATGATGCCCTGCCCAGGCAGCTCATTGGAACATGAATAAAAATTAAACATTTTAACATATCAGCCAACTCTTCTTTTAAGCAGTAATTTTTCATTATTCCAAGGAAATTTACAAATCCTATTTTAGGGACCATTTCACTTTCAAAGTGACTTTAGATGCCTATATGTCAGAAAAACCCCAAATAAAACTCCACTGTAAAAATTGCACCCATCACAGTATTCAAAACCGCATTCCGGAAGGTTTTTAAAACTTCAGATGCTTCACCGGAAGTGAAAGAAAATAATGAAAAAATTACGTGTTTTTCACAAAAATGCTGTATTAGCTTCAAATTTTTCATTTTCACAAGGATAACAGGAAAAAATGGACCACCTAATTTGTTGTGCAATTTCTCCAAAACCCATATGTAGTGGAAAACTACAGTTTGGGCACACAAGAGGTCTCGGAAAGGAAGGAATGCTATTTGACTTTTCGAACGCAGATTTGGTAGGAATTGACAGCAGACACCATGCTGTATTTAAAGAAAAAAAGTTGTCGTTCCAGCATCTGGTAAAATAGTTCTTTCTCTATTTTAAGTCCATTAAAAATTTACAAAAATTACAAAGGTTGCATAGACAGGGCAAGGGAGCAAGATGCGTTCTTTATCACATCTTCAAGCTATGGGGGTGTATTTCAGCTGCAGGGTCAGGACGACCCTGTCCTGGATGAAAACCTCTTCCAGAGTGCTCTGGACCTCAGACTTGGCAGAAGGTTCACCTTCCAACAAGACAATGACCCTAAGCACACAGCTAAAATAACAAAGACGTGGCTTCAGAACAACTCTGTGACCATTCTTGACTGGCCCAGCCAGAGCCCTGACCTAAACGCAACTGAGCATCTCTGGAGAGACCTGAAAATGGCGTCCACCAACATTCACCATCCAACCTGACGGAACTGGAGAGGATCTGCAAGGAAGAATGGCAGAGGATCCCCAAATCCAGGTGTGAAAAACTTGTTGCATCATTTCCAAGAAGACTCATGGCTGTACTAGCTCAAAAGGTGCTTCTACTCAATACTGAGCAAAGGGTCTGAATACTTATGGCCATGTGATATTTCAGTTTTTCTTTTTTATTAAATTTGCAAAAATGTCTACATTTATGGGTTTTTTTCAGTCAAGATGGGGAGCAGAGTGTGGTGAGAAAAAAAATGAACTCTTTTGAATTTTCCAAATGGCTCCAATGAAACAGAATGAAACATTTAAAGGGGTCTGAATACTTTCCGTTCCCATTTTACCTCTGTCTGTTTATCCCTTACCTTTCAGCTGATAAGCTGCTCTTGTTTTATTTAATCAATTTTATATTGTAGTATGCAAGATATGATTGAGTGGAATAACACTATGTTTATGGATTGATCACCAGATCTCTCATCTATGTCTTGTGTGTACACTATTATACGGCATACTGTAGAATCCAGACGATGAAAAACAGGAACGCACTCACCGGTCCAGAGGGTTTCAATCCTTTTATTTGGACATATACAAATTCAGCAGGGAGAGATGTGAAAAAGACAGACGGACTGACTGTACGGCATACTGTGTTGTTATTATTTCCAGTTTTCAATATTCTTCTACTACACATTACTTATACCTACCGCTTTTGCCGTTTTATTAACCCCTTTCTGACATCGGACGTACTATCCCGTCGAGGTGGGGTGGACCCGTATGACCACCGACGGGATAGTACGTCCAGCGCGATCGGCCGCGTTCACGGGGGGAGCGCGGCCGATCGCGGCCGGGTGTCAGCTGACTATCGCAGCTGACATCATGCACTATGTGCCAGGAGCGTTCACGGACCGCCCCCGACACATTAACCCCCGGCACACTGCGATCAAACATGATCGCAGTGTTCCAGCGGTATAGGGAAGCATCGCGCAGGGAGGGGGCTCCCTGCGGGCTTCCCTGAGACCCCCGGAGCAACGCGATGTAATCGCGTTGCTCCGAGGGTCTCTTACCTCCTCCTCGCTGCAGCAGGCCTGGAACCAAGATGGCCGCAGCATCCGGGTCCTGCAGGGAGGTGGCTTTACTGCGCCTGCTCAGAGCAGGCGCTGGGAAGCCTCCAGGATCTGTGCACGTCAGATCGCCGATCTGACACAGTGCACAGCAAAGTGTCAGATCGGCGATCTTACACTATAACATCATGCCCCCCCTGGGGCAATGTTATAGTGTAACAAAAAATTTTTTTCACAAAATTCAAAAAAAAAAATGCAAAAAAAATATTGTTCCTATAAATACATTACTTTATCTAAATAAAAAAAAACCAATACAAGTACACATATTTAGCATCGCCGCATCCGTAGCGACCCGACCTATAAAACTGTCCCACTAGTTAACCCCTTCAGTGAACACCGTAAAAAAAAAAAAAAACCGAGGCAAAAAACAACGCTTTATTATCATACTGCCAAATAAAAAGTGGAATAACATGCGATCAAAAAGACGGATATAAATAACAATGGTACCGCTGAAAACGTCATCTTGTCCCGCAAAAAACGAGCTGCCATACAGCATCATCAAAGAAAAAAGAAAAAAGTTATAGTCCTCAGAATAAAGCGATGCAAAAATAATTATTTTTTCTATAAAATAGTTTTTATCGTATAAAAGCACCAAAACATTAAAAAAAGATATAAATGAGGTATCGCTGTAATCGTACTGACCCGTAGAATAAAACTGCTTTATCCATTTTACCAAACGCGGAACAGTATAAACGCCTTCTCCAAAAGAAATTCATGAATAGCTGGTTTTTGGTCATTCTGCCTCACAAAAATTGGAATAAAAAGCGATAAAAAACTGTCACATGTCTGAAAATATTACCAATAGAAACGTAAACTCATCCCGCAAAAAACAAGACCTCACATAACTCTGTGGACCAAAATATGGAAATATTATAGCTCTCAAAATGTGGTAACACAAAAAATATTTTTTGCAATAAAAAGCGTCTTTCAGTGTGTGACGGCTGCCAATCATAAAAATCCGCTAAAAAAACCTCTATAAAAGTAAATCACCCCCTTAGTTAGCAAAAAATAAAAAAATTAAAAAAATGTATTTATTTCCATTTTCCCATTAGGGTTAGGGCTAGGGTTAGGGCTAGGGTTAGGGTTAGGGCTAGGGTTAGGGCTAGGGTTAGGGATAGGGCTAGGGCTAGGGTTAGGGCTAGGGTTAGGGTTATGGCTAGGGTTAGGGCTAGGGTTAGGGCTAGGGTTAGGGCTAGGGTTAGGGCAAGGGTTAGGGCTAGGGTTAGGGTTGGGGCTAGGGTTAAGGCTACAGTTAGGGTTGGGGCTAAAGTTAGGGTTAGGGTTGGGGCTAAAGTTAGGGTTAGAGTTTGGATTACATTTACGGTTGGGAATAGGGTTGGGATTAGGGTTAGGGGTGTGTCAGGGTTAGGGGTGTGGTTAGGGTTACCTTTGGGATTAGGGTTAGGGATGTGTTTGGATTAGTGTTTCAGTTATAATTGGGTTTTTTTCACTGTTTAGGCACATCAGGGGTTCTCCAAACGCGACATGGTGTCTGATCTCAATTCCAGCCAATTCTGCGTTGAAAAAGTAAAATAGTGCTCCTTCCCTTCCGAGCTCTCCCGTGCGCCCAAACAGGGGTTTACCCCAACATATGGGGTATCAGCGTACTCAGGACACATTGGACAACAACTTTTTGGGTCCAATTTCTCCTGTTACCCTTGGGAAAATACAAAACTGGTGGCTAAAAAATATTTTTTGTGGAAAAAAAAGACCAATCCATCAAACTCTGCATTCCAAATGACGCTCCTTCCCTTCCGAACTCTGCCATGCGCTAAAACGGTGGTTCCCCCCCACATATGGGGTATCTGCGTACTCAGAACAAATTGTAAAACAACTTTTGGGGTCTAATTTCAACTGTTACCCTTGGAAAAATACAAAACTTGGGGCTAAAAATAATTTTTGTGGAAAAAAAAGGATTTTTTATTTTCACGGCTCTGCGTTATAAACTGTAGTGAAATACTTGGGGGTTCAAAGTTCTCACAACACATCTAGATAAGTTCCTTGGGGGGTCTAGTTTCCAATATGGGGTCACTTGTGGGGGGTTTCTTCTGTTTAGGTACATTAGGGGCTCTGCAAACGCAATGTGATGCCTGCAGACCAATCCATCTAAGTCTGCATTCCAAATGACGCTCCTTCCCTTCCAAGCTCTGCCATGCGCTCAAACGGTGGTTCCCCCCACACATGGGGTATCAGCGTACTCAGGACAAATTGGACAACAACTTTTCGGGTCTAATTTCAACTGTTACCCTTGGAAAAATACAAAACTGGGGGCTAAAAAATAATTTTTGTGGAAAAAAAATAATTTTTATTTTCACGGCTCTGCGTTATGAACTGTAGTGAAACACTTGGGGGTTCAAAGCTCTCACAACACATCTAGATGAGTTCCTTAGGGGGTCTACTTTCCAAATTAATGTCACTTGTGGGGGGTTTCAATGTTTAGGCACATCAGTGGCTCTCCAAACGCAACATGGCGTCCCATCTCAATTCCTGTCAATTTTGCATTGAAAAGTCAAACAGCGCTCCTTCCCTTCCGAGCTCTCCCATGCGCCCAAACAGTGGTTTACATATGGGGTATCGGCATACTCAGGACAAATTGTACAACAACTTTTGGGGTCCAGTTTCTTCTCTTACCCTTGGGAAAATAAAAAATTGGGGGCGAAAAGATCATTTTTGTGAAAAAATATGATTTTTTATTTTTACGGCTCTGCATTATAAACTTCTGTGAATCACTTAATGGGTCAAAGTGCTCACCACACATCTAGGTAAGTTCCTTAGGGGGTCTACTTTCCAAAATGGTGTCACTTGTGGGGGGTTTCAATGTTTAGGCACATCAGGGGCTCTCCAAGCGCAACATGGCATCCCATCTCAATTCCTGTCAATTTTGCATTGAAAAGTCAAATGGCGCTCCTTTCCTTCCGAGCTCTGCCATGCGCCCAAACAGTGGTTTACCCCCACATATGGGGTATCGGCGTACTCAGGACAAATTGTACAACAACTTTTGGGGTCCATTTTCTCCTGTTACCCTTGGTAAAAAAAAAAACAAATTGGAGCTGAAATAAATTTTTTGTGAAAAAAAGTTAAATGTTCATTTTTATTTAAACATTCCAAAAATTCCTGTGAAACACCTGAAGGGTTAATAAACTTCTTGAAGGTGGTTTTGAGCACCTTGAGGGGTGCAGTTTTTAGAATGGTGTCACACTTGGTTATTTTCTATCATATAGACCCCTCAAAATGACTTCAAATGAGATGTGGTCCCTAAAAAAAAAACGTTGTTGTAAAAATGAGAAATTGCTGGTCAACTTTTAACCCTTATAACTGCCTAAAAAAAAAAATTTTGGTTACAAAATTGTGCTGATGTAAAGTAGACATGTGGGAAATGTTACTTATTAAGTATTTTGTGTGACATATCTCTGTGATTTAATTGCATAAAAATTCAAAGTTGGAAAATTGCAAAATTTTCACAATTTTCGCCAAATTTCCATTTTTTCACAAATAAACGCAGGTAATATCAAAGAAATTTTATCACTATCATGAAGTACAATATGTCACGAGAAAACAGTGTCAGAATCACCAGGATCCATTGAAGCGTTCCAGAGTTATAACCTCATAAAGGGACAGTGGTCAGAATTGTGAAAATTGGCCCGGTCATTAATGTGCAAACCACCCTTGGGGGTAGAGGGGTTAATTAACTATACACTATGCATGGTCCGGGCTTTCTACCAAGTCGCCTCATCTGTTGTTTCTCCTCGTTTTTAACAAATATATTATGCTATGTATTTGTTTTTATGATTTGCTTAATAAAATGTGATTTTTCTTTTTACTTTAGTCTGTATTTAAAGTTAATTCTTTTTGGTGTCTATATTGTTTATACTTTAAGACCTTAAACCTTATCTTTACTATAGGTGTACATTGATTTTTTTCCTTGGACAGAGTTTGCCCAAGGGAAAAAAATCGCTGCCTGTCTGAGTTTGATCCGATATTCGGAACCCCCTCAGCCACGCAAGTCAATGAGTGCATGGAAATCATTGGACTGCAATCGGATGACATCTGAGTCTGATTTCCACAGACTGACACAATGGAGAAGATGGAGAAATTTGTTCTCCATCTACTAGTCATAGTGTGCTCCAATTTTCTCGTATGAAAAAATGGGATCACAATATTTAAATTAAGGATATTTCTAAAATGTCATGCACATATTGTTTATTTTGTCCTTGTAGATTTGAAGCAGTTTCAATCTGAAACCTTAAATTCTTTCAGCGTTTTTGCAGTGTTTTTCACCCATTTTAATGAGTGTGAAAAAACCCCCATCAAAAATGCACTAAAAAAAGTGGCAAAAATGCTGCCTTCAGCTATTTTTCAGAATTCCCTTCCTTATTGCCCCAGAGGGATCTTGAAAATGTTTAACTATTTATTCTCTCCTACAATACCTTATAAACCAACCCTCCTGATCTCTTGGGAAAAGGAAATAAACATTAGCCTAACAGATTCTGAAGTTAAAACTATTCTCTCTCTCATTCAGAGGCTTCTCCAGATGTACACTTCTACAGAAAAACTTCTAGAAAATACTATCCCGCTGGTACAGTACTCCTGAATTTCTACATTATTTAGGACTGGTAGAATCAAACTCCTGCTGGAGATGCTCTACTCACAAAGGTACACTTTCTCATGTACAGTATTTTGGCTCTGTACTAAAACAAAACCATTCTGGGATTAAATAGAATTGACACTACACAATTTAGGCTCAAATTTAACACACCCTAAAATAGCAAGGATCACCAAGCTATGACTTGCCTACTTTGGACACATCATAGGAAGCGAGAGCAATCACTGGTGAAGGACATCATGGTCAGAAGAATAGCAGGAACAAGGCAAAGGGGAAGACAAGCAACACAATGGATTGATACTATCAAGATAACGGCTGAAAAAATCCTGGTGGACTTATTTAGCCTTGCACAAAATCGATCTTCCTATGGATCATTCATCTGTAAGCAGGTTGCAGGATGCACTGACACAATGGAGGCAGAGCAAGGGTTAACAGATTAACAATTTAATTTGGTACAATGAAGAGGCTCCTCGCAGGGAGATAATAGTTAAATTGAAAGAGAAAGTTATACTGTAACAACAGTCCAGTTATCAAACTTATGGTGTCCTTAGGTTCCTCAGCTGCAGATGATCCGTTGGGGTTGTAATACCGGCAACGGCCAGCGTAGTGTCCTCAGATGGGGTCCCAAAACTAACGGTCCAAAATCTGGCAGCAACGGGTGGTCTCCGGTTTTACCCCTTGAGCCTGTGCCGCTAAAGTAAAGATAGCTGCAGAAATCCCTGTATCAAACGTGGGCTGATGTACGCTGTCCAGCAGGGGGGACCACAACTTAATGTTCTGTAACTGGCTCACATTCTCCTGCAGAAGCGCGGTCTGACCCTCATCTGGGCACACGGCGCTTCACACTCTCAATACCCCGCTGAATTGTCCAGGAGGTCTCGGCCGCAATGCGTCGCGGCGCTGCTGCTCTGGGTGCGGAGCGTGCTGCTCACCCTCCTGCATTCTCCCTGATGGTGGGAAACTGTCTGCACCTTCGCATGCTTTCTGCTCTGTATTCTGTCTAGACACGCCCCCTCTTCCTGGGTCATGGGGCCTGTCCGGTCCCCTATTCCTTCCCCCGGGCAACATGGGACGCAGCCTTGACAGTTCTGGACCCTGCTCAACACAGTTACCCACAGCCCAGTCTTCCTCCTTAGACTTCCCCTCTCCTTTAGCTCACCACTCCACGAGCGAAAGTTCCTTCAGTAGACGCTGACACTTTTCCATTTCTCGAACAATCCATTGCCAAATATACTCATCTTATTCATAAAGAGTGGGAAGTATTCCAGCGGTCGTCCACTCTGTATGGTGTAGTTCAGGTTGACTGGTAGAGATAGGTTGGGTGGTAGATGATGGGAGAACATCCTGTTCCAACGGAGCAGCCATCTCTGGAGTTTCGGACCGATGTACTTCCCTTGGACTGGCAGGCAGCGGACTATCCAAGTCTTAGAACGAGGCCAGTGGTTCTTCCTCATGACAGTCAAGAATCGTGGGAGTGAGCGTTTCAGTGATGCCTTTCTCAGGATCACGTAACAGGCAAGGGTGCAACATGCTACGGTGGACTACTTGGATGAGTGCCCCCTCTTCTCCCTCGGGTTGAACTTCATACACTGGCACATTGGATCCAACTCAGCATTTCACTCGATATGGAGTTTTTTCCCAGCGAAGTTCTAACTTTCCCCGAGGTCGCTTGTCTCGAACTAACACTCGGTCTCCGGCCTTAAGAGCTGTCCCTCGAATGGGTGCCGCTTCATGATGTTCGAGTTCCTGGAACTTAGTCTGCACCAGCCAGTGGAGAGTCTGCAACCGATGTCGATGCTCGCGGACCCAGGAAGACACCCCCATCTGTGGGTAGTCTTCTTCTGGATCCAATTCCAGCTCTGTAATCTCCCACCCTTTTTGCCCAAACAGTAGGGTATACGGAGTGTATCTGGTTGTTCTGTGCACTCGGTTGTTGTACACCCAGACCAGTTCAGCCACCGTACTTTCCGATCTTCTTCCAATGTCCTCAACATCTGAGCCTGCACGGCTGACTCAGAAGTTTGATCCCAAGTCAGAGTCACCACAGCGAACTTGGTGAAGTGGTCGGTCATCACCAATGTTCATACCCGAGATGAGCTGGACCCACGGTCAAGTAGTCGATCATCACGATGGTCTGTGTGGGGGCTCTCTGCTCCGGGGGTTTAGCCAGCTCACAGCTCCGACATTGCTGACAGGTCTCTTTGACTGCAGACTTCAATCGGGGTTGATATACCAACTTCTGCAACCAATGGCACGTCTTCTCCAAAGGGAGCTCCTCTGTCATGGGCCTCTGTAGCCACTGCATGGATCAAATTATCTGGGAGCACCACTTGCCAGGTGATCCCCAACTCTCGTACCAACTGCACTTTTCTATACAGCAAGCCATCCTCTAATTGGAGCCTCTCCTACTGCCTGAGAATCTGCAGAGTCACCAGGGACAGAGCGTCTCTCTCACACCGGCTGGGGAGATGCTTCAGGGCCACCCACTGTCTCACTTGGGTGAGTTCCCTATCTTCCTGCTGGAGTTGCACCCAGTCATCCCGAGGTTGTCCCAGCACCTGCTCTCCAGACACCTCTCTAATCTGTCCCTGCATCGCTGCCAACGACCTGGCGCGGTCCCGAAAACCAGGAATCTCTTCTGCCTCCAACTCTTCATCTCGGTCACGTCCAGGTCGCTCATAGGTCACTCTTGACAGAGCATCAGCATGCGTGTTCTCGGCTCCTGCCCGATATGCAATCTTGTACCGATACTTCGCCATGTGGGCTACCCATCTTTGTTCCAAAGCCCCCAGTTTCACATTTTCCAGGTGGGCCAGGGGATTGTCATTGCTCACCAAGACTTCAGATGCAGACAAGTATTCGGCAAACTTTTCGGTCATGACCCACACTAACACCAGCAATTCCAACTTAAAGCAACTGTAGTTATCCGGGTTCCGTTCCGAGTCGCGGAGAGACCGACTCACGTAGACAATCACTTGTTCCTTCCCTTCCTGCATTTGTGATAGCACAGCCCCCAGACCATGTAGACTTCCATCGGTGTGTAGAATGAAGGGCTGGGAGAAGTCTGAAAAGTCAAGTTTTGGGGGCCTCGGTCAATGCCGCCATCTTCAGGGCTCGGAAGACTTCCTCCTGGCTAATTCCCCACTAAATGTTCTGATTCTTTGCACCAGACGGCACTCCTTTTAACAGTTCCAGCAGGAGATTAGTGATACGAGTGAAATTCTTCATGAACCTTTGGTAGTATCCAGTAAGCCCCAGAAAGGCCCGAGCATCCTTCGCGATCTTCGGGATGGGCCAGTCCTGTACCACCGCTATCTTCTCGTGAGCAGGTCTCACCCCTTCAGCGGATAAGATGTGTCCCAGGTACTCAATCTGCTTATGGAAAAGGTGACACTTTTGGGGCATCTGATTGAATTCAAACAATCCCATGGGCAATATGAAAGCTGTCTTTGGCTGATCGTGTTCAGCCATGGGCACCTGCCAATAGCCTCTGGCCAGATCCAGAGAGGAGAAATTCTTTGCCTTCCCAAAGGCGGACAGCTACTCCTCAATTCTAGGTAGGGGGTAGGAGTCACGCACCGTCCAGGCATTCAGTCACCAATATTCGACACGGAAACGCAGGGTCCCGCCCTTCTTTTGAACTAGAATGATGGGAGCTGCCCACGGGCTCTGACTCTCCCATATGACTCCACTTTGAAGCATGGGTGCCAACATTTCTTTCCCCTCTTTGATCATCTGGGGTGGGATTTGCCAATATATTTCCTGGATCGGTACGACACTTCCTGTGGGTATCTCATGGGTTATGGCTGTAGTGCACCCGAAGTCATCTTCGTGATGGGCGAAGACGTCCTGGTAACACTCCAGTACAGCTTCCAAGTGTTGCACCTGTTGCGGTGAGAGTCCCGTCAATTCAGCCGCATCTGTTCCAAGATTCGATACCCTTCCTTTAAACTTCCAGGTAGATGCTCTGGGGTCATGGTAACAGTTACAGTCCATCATGGACTGTCCATGGATCTCCTTGTTTAACAGCCTGGACAGCCTCTGGCTGCATCAATTCTTCCGGCATGCCCAGCACCTGTTCTACTTCAGTCTTGGGTGAGAGAGTAAGATTGTCTTCCCTCAGGTTGACACACCGCACTAACACGATGGCTAATGTCCCAGCGTTGAGGAACCCCGAGGGTATTTGGTCCATTAAGATTGGCTCTATCTGGACTTCCACCTCTTCAAGGGGTGTAAAAGCTCATACGGGAAGTGTGAGCACAGTCTGACCAGGCAGTAGAACGAGTTTAGCAGTGACAGGGACTATCACTTTTCCTAAGACTTTCCCTTCACTCGACGTTTCTTGGGCCTGGGCAACCCGTATCAATTGTTGAAACTCTTTCCTCTGGGGAGTTTGTGGGCTCCATCAGTTCAGGAAAGCGTCTGGTGACTTGCTGATCAAGAGAATCCTGAGTTCTTTCAGCACATTCATCCTCAAAGTCACTGCAGGGCCGTTGCCAGGGTCTCCTGCGATCAATACAGCTCCTTTCGGGCCCAAATCTTTGCTGCACACTGCACACTGTATGGGCGACTGATTGGCTGCCGTTAACTTGATCACTGGACCCCATTCGGGCCACGTCATCTCAGGAAAATGACATCTAAAATATGTTTCTGGCGTGGTGGTCACTTGGGAACCGGTGTCAACTAGACAGCGGGCGGCTCAACCATCCATTTCAGCTCATGCGAGGGGGCTCAGGGAAATTAAACTTTCGGGACTGCCTTCTCTCCTCCTTGGCTGCTCAGGCTCTGGGAGTCATCCCATCCACGGAGCCCACTAGTTTAACAGCTGCTGAGTAAGAGGCCGCCCCCGACTTGCGAACCCTCGGGCATAGTGTCCAATGTCCCCATACTTGGAACAGGTCAGTTGTCTCTCTGCTCGGGATTGCCCCATTTCCTGGTGAGGCGCAGTGGGTATGTGAGACTCGGGGTCAGTCCTGTGTCTGGATGGATTTGGAGCCACAGGAGGGCTCTTCTGAGGCCAGACCACTCTTCCCGCATTTCCTGTATTTCCTTCCGGATCTCTCTGACCCGTCCTGGCTTGGCCGCAGGCGAGGCGGGTACCTCCCTGCTCCGCACCTTCCCTGCCGAGGCTGCCGTCCCCTGCTCCTGCTCTCTTGCATACGCTTCGGCCCCGATTTCTAAGAAAGTCAAGCACAGATTAGTACGCAGGCGCTCCCGCAAAGCTTGCTTAAGCAGCGCATCCCTGAGGCCTGCTACAAGTTGGTTTCTCAAGATCACATCAGGAGGCCCCACGCCCATATTGTGCTGAATGGCGATCGCCGCGTGCACCTCTTGTAATGCGTTCATATATTGGGTCACGGATTCCACCTCCCTCTGAACGAGGCTAAACAATCGCATACTCAATTCTCCAACATCAGTGAGGTCTCATTGCATCTCCTTCAAAATTTGCAACACCTTGGTGAAAGTGTTTAGCTCATGTGGGGGCCAAACCATTTCAGAATATCTAGCTTCTCCAGCCAGGGCCATCACAGTAATCTCTGCTTGCATAGCGAGGGTCTGTATTGCCAAGTATTTAACACTAAGGTTCGGATACGTCTTTATAGAAGGTTACTACTTGCCAGGGCCGGACTGGCCATCGGGCACTTCTGGCAAATGCCAGAAGGGCCGGTGCCAGTAGTGGGCCGCTCGATCCGCCTCCCCCCGCCCCCGCCGTCGCATTCAACTATACCGGCGTATATGCGGCGCGCCCCCACACCGCCGCAGGGCCGAGGGGATACCCGGAGCCGGGCCTCTGGGTCTCAGTCTCGGGGTTGTCACGGTGGCTAGACCCGGTCCGTGGCCCTGTCCGTCAGTGGGGGATGCCCGGTGTAATAGGTGGTAGTAATGATAGCGGTGGAGCGGTGCAGTTGTGGGGTGTAAGTCGCGGTAAATAACGAGGACACCAGGTTGCAGTCTCTTTACCTCTTTACTGGAGATCTCTGAGTCCTCAGTCCAGAACACGGTTCACCAGGCTACGCAAGTCCGGCCGGTCCAATGGCACCTCCAGAGTTCTCCTCTCAGGTGGAAATCTGTGCCTTCCTTCTAGCGCTATGTGTTGTAGTCCTTCCCTGCTGTGCTTACGGAAAGTAACCCCACAACGGTTGTGTCTGTTTCTTAAGTTCCCTCACAACTCGATTTGATGTTCCTCTGTAATCCACCCCTTCCCTGTATTCAGGTTGGAATGGCACCCGTTTGTCAGGTAGGCCTGGAGTTCTTCCGGGACCCTAGAGACGCCCCTCTCCCGCAATTGCCCCCCAAGACTTCATAGGTGATATGTGGTAGACAGCCCGCCTGAGACCGACTGTCCTGCCGCTGTTTGGAGTATGGCTTGAAGCTGTATTCTAATCCACTCCCTCGGCGTTCCGGCCACCGGTATTGCGCCTCAGCAGGGTGCTGCCTCTTTCAACAAAACCCCTGCTGGTATTCTCCTTCTGCTTGATCTCGTTTCTCACTCAGCACAATCTGTCTCGCTTCTAGTCCTTTCCTTGAGTCCCGCCGCTTCCAGGAGCCTGCGCGGACCCGTTACGTTCTTTCAATGCCAAGCCTCTGCCAGGATCCCACCCCTGGCAGAGACCCTACAGTCTCTCCCTTCACAACACCCCCTGCCACAGGGTGTTGCTCCGTTCAATCCCGTCAGCGTTCTCCTCTAACTTCCTGCCTGACCCCCAGTTTACCCACTATGGTGGGGAGTGGCCTAATGAATAGCACCCTTAGCTCCCCCCGGAGGCCCAGCTGTGAAACATATTGGTGTCTGTGATACCTGATTGGAGGAACTCCTTCGGTGCCATCGAACGTACCATGGCTCCCCTTAGCGGCGAAGCCACAGTACTGCAACGACCAGAACTCTGGGGCGCTGCACTCCCCCCTGGTTAAACACAGTACTCCGGGACTGGGAAGAAAAACAACAATACAGATTAGCAAACAGACATACAATTTTGTTGAGTGCAAAACAATAAGTATACTTGAACAGGCTTCCCTTTATGGGAGGTGAGGACACTTTTAACGTTACAAACATGGTCAACATTATAAATTACAGGCTATGCATAACTCCTGTTACCCAACCGGGTATTCTACTTAGTGCAAATTCTGGAACAATAAATTAACATTGCCTTTAAGAAACATACACTCTTAGTTTACCAAAGGCCTTCCTATAATCACATTACAGGGTAAGGTAACTTCACATTCTCCTACTTTGAACCTGCAGGACCGCCTGTCCCTATGGCACCAGACCTACTGCCTCTCCTTTCTTTTACAGGACCGCCCTGTTCATCCAGGGCCTACTGCCTTTCTCTACTATACATGGTATAGACATAACATTCCTTTCGTTTAAAGAACTCTGAGCCAGCTCTACTCGGCTCCTTTAAGGACTCACTCTCTAACCCCTACGGGTTCACTCTCTGTCCTTAGTAACAAAGTAACTTTCAATGGGGACGCGGGGTTTACCTTCTATCCTCACCTTCATTATTACTTTGCTTACTTTCAACTATGCAGACCTCTATCTCTACCCCTACGGGCTCTCTGCATCTTTTCTTTCTGCAAAACATTATTTAGACATTTCAACAAATTCAACACATATAACTTAGCATGTAAAACAGTTACATTTCTTTTCAAGGCATCATTATGGCATTACTGTTCTGCAACAGTATCTCTCTCAAGTTCAGTTTCTCACATCCCCTTTAAGAGGAGACCAAGTCTTTCTAAGGTAGCTCGCCTTCTCAGCCTACCAGCCCACGCAAAGGTTCCGGTATGGTATCTTCGCAAAGTGTCTTTAACTAGAACCGGTAGGAAAGGTATCTTCACAAAGTGTCTTTGGCTCAAACAAATAGGGCAAATATCTTCGCAAAGTGTCTTTGGCTAAAACCAGTAGGGAGCACCTTTAAGAAGGTGCAAACTATTTACAAGGGAAGTTCGAATCATGCACAGTCCATGATTTCTGCAGTTCGTGTAACTTTTGTGCAACAACTTCAGAAAAGGAAAACAAACAAAGAGGATCCCGGGTCAACAAAGGGATCCATTAACCCTGGGCGGGTTTAGCAACAACTCAAAAGAACAAATAGTAACTATTTACATTTTCACAAAGTGACTCTTCTTTCAGAAGTTTCCATGAGGCGCCTCCTGGCGGGCGGACCCCTGCAATCCAGGTTTCAGGTCCACTCCCGCTGCCAGATACACCCCATGGGTTCGGGTCTGTTGCACGACCAGGTCGTGCGCGGCGATCAAGGTCTGTGTTCCCACTTCTCTCTGTGCTGGCACATCCGGAACATCGGTCACTCGAAGGGGCACCTCTTTAGGCACGACAGTGGTGGCGGCGATCGGGTGGCAGATCGCAAGTTCTGTGGTCAGGCAGGTAGGGCCGACCAGGGTGGTTACAGATCGGTCACACGGCGGCACTTTGGCCACAGGGGCTGGTTTCTCTTTCTTGTAGACGTTCAGAGCGAACCACCCCTTTTCCCCAAGGTGCCGGGTGTAGGTAACACTGTCTCCCGGATAGAGGTCTCGATCGGGGTGACCCTCTCTAAGGTGTGACTCGACATCCCGTCGGTTAACAAAGACCTCTGCGTATAGCCCCGGTTCTTTAATGAAGCCCCAGCCTCCTTGGAGTTTAAAGACGGTGATGATGCCCTGCCTGCGCGGGGCCTGGTGAGTGGTGGGGTCCTTACGGGCCCGGTCCTTGACCGCCAAATCTTTTTGATGATAGGCCTCCCGTTTAGCCTGATGTGTTTTCTCTTCCTCTCGCCACCGCTGTTCTAGCTGGATCTGGTATTCCTCCCAGCTCAGGGCCTGCACCATTTCTCCCTTCTGGGTCTCCACCCCGGGGAACCCCATGAGATTGGATCCAGGGTTCACCCAGCGGCACACCGTGCGCTCCGCACTGACCTCACACGGCAAGGGAGTAGGGGTGATTGGGGCTCGCATACGGTGTTCCATGCCCGTGGCTTCCTCCCATGGTAACAGGCGCTGAAGTCTATGGGTCCCCGGGAGAGGTGGTGCTGCTACGGGACCCACTAACACACCCTCTGCTAGTGGGGTAGGATCGGCGGACTCACCCACTGGTACGATTCCACTTTCCGCGACAGGTCCCGCTGGTTCTTCCGATGTCCGGGAATCCACTGCCGGTCCCACCTGATGCGGGGCCTGGACTCTTACATGCAGTTGGAGGAGCTGGTTATATAAATCCTCCATCTCGGCTCTCAGGAATTTGGTGTTATCCACGGAGGACAAGCTGCTGGGCTCAGCCGGGTAGTCAGGGGAGACTTCCACTTCAACCCCGCTGTCGGGTTCGGAGCTGCTGGCCATAGCGTCCTCCACGTGGGTCGCTTCCTGGTCTTTTTCCCGCTCTCTCCTGCGTGAGCAGTTTCGTTTTCTCTGCCTCCGCCCCCCATTAAGGATTAGGAGGCGGATCTCTGCTGCTGACGGACACGTCCTCACTGCACAGAAATATTTAGACTGGGCGGCCATTATTCTTCGCGCTCTCCAGCTCGTCTACGCCCACTCCACGCCCCTCTTCTCTTCCTGCGCTTTCCTCAGCGCTGCAATGGCGGCGGATTTTGGCGGCAAATGGCACAACACAGTCTTTTCAATAAAGTACGGTTCAAGTACAGTAAATCACAGTCTCTAGGCACACATGACCTGATTCTTCAGGCTTAAGTAGATCCTGTTCGTGACGCCAAGTTGCGGCGCGCCCCCACACCGCCGCAGGGCCGAGGGGATACCCGGAGCCGGGCCTCTGGGTCTCAGTCTCGGGGTTGTCACGGTGGCTAGACCCGGTCCGTGGCCCTGTCCGTCAGTGGGGGACGCCCGGTGTAATAGGTGGTAGTAATGATAGCGGTGGAGCGGTGCAGTTGTGGGGTGTAAGTCGCGGTAAATAACGAGGACACCAGGTTGCAGTCTCTTTACCTCTTTACTGGAGATCTCTGAGTCCTCAGTCCAGAACACGGTTCACCAGGCTACGCAAGTCCGGCCGGTCCAATGGCACCTCCAGAGTTCTCCTCTCAGGTGGAAATCTGTGCCTTCCTTCTAGCGCTATGTGTTGTAGTCCTTCCCTGCTGTGCTTACGGAAAGTAACCCCACAACGGTTGTGTCTGTTTCTTAAGTTCCCTCACAACTCGATTTGATGTTCCTCTGTAATCCACCCCTTCCCTGTATTCAGGTTGGAATGGCACCCGTTTGTCAGGTAGGCCTGGAGTTCTTCCGGGACCCTAGAGACGCCCCTCTCCCGCAATTGCCCCCCAAGACTTCATAGGTGATATGTGGTAGACAGCCCGCCTGAGACCGACTGTCCTGCCGCTGTTTGGAGTATGGCTTGAAGCTGTATTCTAATCCACTCCCTCGGCGTTCCGGCCACCGGTATTGCGCCTCAGCAGGGTGCTGCCTCTTTCAACAAAACCCCTGCTGGTATTCTCCTTCTGCTTGATCTCGTTTCTCACTCAGCACAATCTGTCTCGCTTCTAGTCCTTTCCTTGAGTCCCGCCGCTTCCAGGAGCCTGCGCGGACCCGTTACGTTCTTTCAATGCCAAGCCTCTGCCAGGATCCCACCCCTGGCAGAGACCCTACAGTCTCTCCCTTCACAACACCCCCTGCCACAGGGTGTTGCTCCGTTCAATCCCGTCAGCGTTCTCCTCTAACTTCCTGCCTGACCCCCAGTTTACCCACTATGGTGGGGAGTGGCCTAATGAATAGCACCCTTAGCTCCCCCCGGAGGCCCAGCTGTGAAACATATTGGTGTCTGTGATACCTGATTGGAGGAACTCCTTCGGTGCCATCGAACGTACCATGGCTCCCCTTAGCGGCGAAGCCACAGTACTGCAACGACCAGAACTCTGGGGCGCTGCATATAGACGCCGGTACAGTTGAATGCAATGATGGAGGAGAGAGCGTCTACAGACGCTCCCTCTCCCATCATTCCCCGCTCTGCCTCTGACACTGCGGGTGCGCGATGTGTCCCGGGCAGACTGCAGCTGCTGAGACAGGAGCAGGAACCAGGAAGCAACGCGGGGCACGAGGAGAGGTGAGGAGAGTTTTTTTTTTTTTACTGGACTGTGTGGGGCCATTCTCGGGGGGGTGGAGGAAGAGAAGAGATGCAGGCTGTGCTCTGTGCTGTATACTACTGTGTGGGCTGTGCTGTATATAGTACTCTGTGGGCTGTGCTATATATATTACTCTGTGGGCTGTGCTGTATACTACTGTGTGGGCTGTGCTGTATATAGTACTCTGTGGGCTGCGCTATATATATTACTCTGTGGGCTGTGCTGTATATATTGCTCTGTGGGCGCTGCTGTATTTAGAGCTCTGTGGGCTCTGCTGTATTTAGTGCTCTGTGGGCTGTGCTGTATATAGTACTCTGTGGGCTGTGCTGTATTTAGTGCTCTGTGGGCTGTGCTGTATATAGTACTCTGGGCTGTGCTATATATAGTTCTCTGTGGGCTGTGCTGTATATAGTACTCTGTGGGCTGTGCTGTATATAGTGCTCTGTGGGCTGTGCTGTATATAGTGCTCTGTGGGCTGTGCTGTATATAGTGCTCTGTGGGCTGTGCTGTATATAGTGCTCTGGGCTGTGCTGTATATAGTGCTCTGGGCTGTGCTGTATATAGTACTCTGTGGGCTGTGCTGTATATAGTACTCTGGGCTGTGCTGTATACTACTGTTTGGTCTGTGCTGTATACTACTGTGTGGGCTGTGCTGTATATATTACTCTGTGGGCTGTGCTATATATAGTGCTCTGTGGGCTGTGCTGTATATAGTACTCTGTGAACTGTGCTGTATATAGTGCTCTCTGGGCTGTGCTGTATATAGTGCTCTGTGGGCTGTGCTGTATATAGTGCTCTGTGGGCTGTGCTTTATATAGTGCTCTGTGGGCTGTGCTGTATATAGTGCTCTGTGGGCTGTGCTGTATATAGTACTCTGGGCTGTGCTGTATACTACTGTTTGGTCTGTGCTGTATACTACTGCGTGGGCTGTGCTGTTTACTGCTGTGTGGGCTGTGTTATCTACTACACGCGCTGTGCTATATTATGCAGCAGGCTGTGCTATATACTATACGGTTTGTGCTATATACTATGCGGGCTTTGCTATATACTATGGGGAGTATATTATATTCTATGGGGGAGGCCATGTTATGTACTATGTGGCTGTGTTATATACTATTGTGGGGGTATATTATATACTATGGGGAGGCTGTGTTATATACTATGGGGGAGGCTGTGTTATATACTATGGGGGAGGCTGTGTTATATATCTATGGGGGAGGCTGTGTTATATACTATGGGGGGCTGCATTATATTCTATGGGGGGCTACATTATATATTATGGGGAGTGTTGTGGATTCTGTTTGTGGGCTCCCTCTGGTGGTTACTGCTGGTACTGGGTGACTTTGGTGGGTTGCGGCCTTTGGTTTCCACCTGTCCATCAGAGGCTGGGTGTTTCCTATTTTACCTGGCCTTTCTGTCATTCCCTTGCCGGCTATCAATGTATTCAGATGTGCTCTGTTTGGTTCCTGCCTACCTGCTCCCAGATCTTTCAGGATAAGCTAAGTGCTGATTTTCAGTTGTTTGGGTTTTTTTGTCCAGCTTGCTTATTATGTCTCTATGCTAGCTGGTAGCTCTAGTGGACTGAGGTTCTCCCCATGTGCCATGAGTTGGCACATGGGTTCTTGTAATCTCAGGATGGTTTTTTTGATTAGGGTTTTTTGCTGACCGCTCAGTCCCCTTTTGTATCGTTCTGCTTTCTAGTTTACAGCGGGCCTCAATTTGCTAAAACTATATATATCATCTCTATGTGTGTGCCTTCCTCTCATTTCACCGTCAATACATGTGAGGGGGCAACTATATCTTTTGGGGTTCATTCCTCTGGAGGCAAGTGAGGTCTTTATTTTCTCTGCAGTACTAGTTAGCTCTTAGGCTGGTGCGTGGCGTCTAGAACCAACGTAGGCACGCTCCCTGGCTATCTCTAGTTGCGTTTGTCAGGCGTAGGGCAGCGGTCAGCCCAGGTTCCATCACCCTAGAGCTCGTCCATTATCTATTTGTACTTTGCTTGTCCTGTGCTATCCCTAGCCATTGGGGATTCATGACAGTATAGCCGGCCCACAAAGTGTTAATTGTTTGGGCTGAAGCAGGAGAAAAAGAAGTGTTTAAGGGAATTTTTTTTTTTTTTTTTTTTCCCTTCAGAGTTTTGCTGCCTAGCCCTTAATTGCTGTCTAGCTGCTTCTTACCTCCTCTTAACCCTTGAATGGCTCTGATCTTAGCTGTTTAACATGGATGTCCAGAGTTTGGCTTCCAGCCTGAGTAATCTCGCGGCAAAAGTTCAAAACATACAGGATTTTGTTGTTCACACTCCCATGTCTGAACCTAGAATTCCTATTCCAGAGTTCTTTTCTGGAGATAGATCTACCTTCCTGAATTTCAGGAACAATTGTAAATTGTTTCTTTCTTTAAAATCTCGCTCCTCTGGAGACCCTGCTCAACAGGTCAAGATTGTAATATCTTTCCTGCGGGGCGACCCTCAGAATTGGGCATTTGCATTGGCACCAGGGGATCCTGCATTGCTCAGTGTGGATGCGTTTTTTCTGGCATTGGGATTGCTCTATGAGGAACCTAACCTAGAGATTCAGGCTGAAAAGGCTTTATTAGCCCTCTCTCAGGGGCATGATGAAGCGGAAATATATTGTCAAAAATTTCGGAAATGGTCGGTGCTTACTCAGTGGAATGAGTGCGCCCTGGCTGCAAACTTCAGAAATGGTCTTTCTGAGGCCATTAAGGATATTATGGTGGGGTTCCCTACGCCTACAGGTCTGAATGAGTCTATGGCTATGGCCATTCAGATTGATCGGCGTTTACGGGAGCGAAACCCGTGCACCAGTTGGCGGTGTCTTCTGACCAGGCACCTGAGACTATGCAATGTGATAGAATTCAGTCCAGAAGTGAACGGCAAAATTATAGGCGGAAAAATGGATTGTGTTTTTATTGTGGTGATTCAGCTCATGTTATATCAGCATGCTCTAAACGCACAAAAAGGGTTGATAAATCTTTTGCCAATGGTACTCTGCAGCCTAAGTTCATTTTGTCTGTGACTCTGATTTTTTCACTGTCTTCCATTTCCGTCGATGCCTATGTGGATTCGGGCGCTGCCCTGAGTCTTATGGATTGGTCATTTGCTAAACGCTGCGGTTTTAGTCTGGAGCCTCTGGAAGTTCCTATTCCTCTGAAGGGAATTGACTCTACACCATTGGCTATGAATAAACCGCAGTATTGGACACAAGTGACCATGCGCATGACTCCCGTTCATCAGGAGGTGATTCGCTTCCTTGTACTGTATAATTTACATGATGTACTAGTGCTTGGTCTGCCATGGTTACAAACTCATAATCCTGTCCTGGACTGGAAAACAATGTCTGTGTTAAGCTGGGGATGTCAGGGGGTTCTGTTATGACCCCAATGGCGAGGGTCTCAGAGGTACGTGGAAGTCTGCAGAATACAAAAATCCAGCTCATAGGGCAGTGGTAACTGGGTTGACCATATATCTACTCCTAACGCCAACACTAGAAGTAGCCGGGGATCATTCCTACGTTGATTCTAGATGACACGCTCCAGCCGGAGAATCTAGCTACCCCTAGTAGAGGAAAACAAAAGACCTTTCTTGCCTCCAGAGAAGGGGACCCCAAAGCTGGATAGAAGCCCCCCACAAATAATAACGGTGAGGTAAGAGGAAATGACAAACACAGAAATGAACCAGGTTTAGCACAGAGAGGCCCGCTTACTGATAGCAGAATAAAGAAAGGTAACTTATATGGTCAACAAAAACCCTATCAAAATCCACACTGGAAATTCAAGAACCCCCGAACCGTCTAACGGTCCGGGGGGAGAACACCAGCCCCCTAGAGCTTCCAGCAAAGGTCAGGATATAGATTTGGAACAAGCTGGACAAAAATACAAAACCAAAACAAATAGCAAAAAGCAAAAGGCAGACTTAGCTGATATAACTGGAACCAGGATCAGTAGACAAGAGCACAGCAGACTAGCTCTGATAACTACGTTGCCAGGCATTGAACTGAAGGTCTAGGGAGCTTATATAGCAACACCCCTAACTAACGACCCAGGTGCGGATAAAAGGAATGACAGAAAAACCAGAGTCAAAAAACTAGTAACCACTAGAGGGAGCAAAAAGCAAATTCACAACAGTACCCCCCCCTTAGTGAGGGGTCACCGAACCCTCACCACGACCACCAGGGCGATCAGGATGAGCGGCATGAAAGGCACGAACTAAATCGGCCGCATGAACATCAGAGGCGACCACCCAGGAATTATCCTCCTGACCATAGCCCTTCCACTTGACCAGGTACTGAAGCCTCCGCCTGGAGAGGCGAGAATCCAAGATCTTCTCCACCACGTACTCCAACTCGCCCTCAACCAACACCGGAGCAGGAGGCTCAGCAGAAGGAACTACAGGCACAATGTACCGCCGCAACAAGGACCTATGAAATACATTGTGAATAGCAAACGACACAGGAAGATCCAGACGAAAAGATACAGGATTAAGGATTTCCAATATCTTGTAAGGCCCAATAAAACGAGGTTTAAATTTGGGAGAGGAGACCTTCATAGGAACAAAGCGGGAAGAAAGCCATACCAAATCCCCAACGCGTAGTCGGGGACCCACACCGCGGCGGCGGTTGGCAAAGCGCTGAGCCCTCTCCTGTGACAACTTCAAGTTGTCCACCACATGATTCCAGATCCGCTGCAACCTATCTACCACAGAATCCACCCCAGGACAGTCAGAAGGCTCCACATGACCCGAAGAAAAGCGAGGATGGAAACCAGAGTTGCAGAAAAAAGGCGAAACCAAGGTGGCGGAACTAGCCCGATTATTAAGGGCAAACTCAGCCAACGGCAAGAATGTCACCCAATCGTCCTGATCAGCAGAGACAAAACACCTCAAATAAGCCTCCAAAGTCTGATTGGTTCGCTCCGTCTGTCCATTAGTCTGAGGATGGAAAGCAGACGAAAACGACAAATCAATGCCCATCCTACTACAAAAGGATCGCCAGAACCTAGAAACGAACTGGGATCCTCTGTCTGACACAATATTCTCAGGGATGCCGTGCAAACGAACCACGTTCTGGAAAAACACAGGAACCAGATCGGAAGAGGAAGGCAGCTTAGGCAAAGGAACCAAATGGACCATCTTGGAGAAGCGATCACATATCACCCAGATAACGGACATGCCCTGAGATAGCGGAAGATCAGAAATGAAATCCATGGAGATATGTGTCCAAGGTCTCTTCGGGACAGGCAAGGGCAAGAGCAAACCGCTGGCACGAGAACAGCAAGGCTTAGCTCGAGCACAAGTCCCACAGGACTGCACAAATGACCGCACATCCCTTGACAAGGAAGGCCACCAAAAGGACCTGGCCACCAGATCTCTGGTGCCAAAAATTCCCGGGTGACCTGCCAACACCGAGGAATGAACTTCGGAAATGACTCTGCTGGTCCATTTATCCGGGACAAACAGTCTGTCAGGTGGACAAGACTCAGGCCTATCAGCCTGAAATCTCTGCAACACACGTCGCAGATCCGGAGAAATAGCTGACAAGATAACTCCATCTTTAAGAATACCAACAGGATCAGCGACTCCAGGAGCATCAGGCACAAAGCTCCTAGAAAGAGCATCGGCCTTCACATTCTTTGAACCTGGTAAATACGAGACAACAAAATCAAAGCGGGAGAAAAACAATGACCAGCGGGCCTGTCTCGGATTAAGGCGTTTAGCAGACTCGAGATACATCAGATTTTTGTGATCAGTCAAGACCACCACACGATGCTTAGCACCCTCGAGCCAATGACGCCACTCCTCAAATGCCCATTTCATGGCCAACAACTCCCGATTGCCCACATCATAATTTCGCTCGGCAGGCGAAAACTTCCTGGAGAAAAAGGCACAAGGTTTCATAACAGAGCAACCAGGGCCTCTCTGCGACAAAACGGCCCCTGCTCCAATCTCTGAAGCATCCACCTCAACCTGAAAGGGAAGTGAGACATCGGGCTGGCACAAAACAGGCGCCGAAGTAAACCGGCGCTTCAACTCCTGGAAAGCCTCCACGGCAGCAGGAGCCCAGTTAGCTACATCGGAGCCCTTCTTGGTCATATCCGTCAACGGTTTCACAATGCTAGAAAAATTAGCGATAAAACGACGGTAGAAGTTAGCGAAACCCAAGAACTTCTGAAGACTCTTAACCGACGAGGGCTGAGTCCAATCAAGAATAGCTTGGACCTTGACTGGGTCCATCTCCACAGCAGAAGGGGAAAAAATGAACCCCAAAAAGGGAACCTTCTGTACACCAAAGAGACACTTTGAGCCCTTGACAAACAAAGAATTTTCACGCAAAATTTTAAAGACCAACCTGACCTGCTCCACATGCGAATCCCAATCATCAGAAAAAAACAAAATATCATCCAGATAAACAATCAAAAATTTATCCAGATACTTCCGGAAAATGTCATGCATAAAGGACTGAAAAACTGAAGGCGCATTGGAGAGCCCAAAAGGCATCACCAAGTACTCAAAATGACCTTCGGGCGTATTGAATGCGGTTTTCCATTCATCACCTTGCTTAATGCGCACAAGGTTGTACGCACCACGAAGGTCTATCTTGGTGAACCACTTGGCACCTTTAATCCGGGCAAACAAGTCAGACAACAGCGGTAAAGGATACTGAAATTTGACAGTGATCTTATTTAAAAGCCGATAATCAATACAAGGTCTCAAAGATCCGTCCTTTTTTGCCACAAAAAAGAATCCCGCACCAAGGGGGGAAGAAGACGGACGAATATGTCCTTTCTCCAGAGACTCCTTGATATATGAACGCATAGCGGTATGTTCAGGTACCGACAGATTAAACAGTCTTCCCTTAGGAAACTTACTGCCTGGGATCAAATCTATAGCACAGTCACAGTCCCTATGAGGAGGCAGTGCACTGGACTCAGACTCACTGAAGACATCCTGATAATCAGACAAATACTCCGGAACTTCCGAAGGCGTAGAAGAAGCAATAGACACAGGCAGGGAATCCCCATGAATACCACGACAGCCCCAACTTGAGACTGACATAGCCTTCCAGTCCAGGACTGGATTATGGGTCTGTAACCATGGCAGCCCTAAAACAACCAAATCATGCATTTTATGTAAAACCAGGAAACGTATCACCTCGCGGTGTTCAGGAGTCATGCACATGATAACCTGTGTCCAATACTGCGGTTTATTTGCTGCCAATGGCGTAGCATCAATACCCCTAAGAGGAATAGGATTTTCTAATGGTTCAAGAGTAAAACCACAGTGCTTAGCAAATGACAGATCCATAAGACTCAGGGCAGCACCTGAATCTACAAACGCCATGACAGGATAAGACGACAGTGAGCAAATCAAAGTTACAGACAGAATAAATTTAGGTTGCAAATTACCAACGGTGACAGGACTAACAACCTTAGCTATACGTTTAGAGCATGCTGAGATAACATGTGTAGAATCACCACAGTAGTAGCACAAGCCATTCCGGCGTCTATGAATTTTCCGCTCATTTCTAGTCAGGATTCTATCACATTGCATTAAATCAGGTGTCTGTTCAGACAACACCATGAGGGAATTTGCGGTTTTTCTATCACATTGCACCGAATTAGGTGTCTGTTCAGACAACACCATGAGGGAATTTGCGGTTTTGCGCTCCCGCAACCGCCGGTCAATTTGAATAGCCAGTGCCATAGTATCATTGAGACCTGTGGGAATGGGAAAACCCACCATAACATTCTTAATGGCTTCAGATAGGCCATTTCTAAAATTAGCGGCCAGTGCACACTCGTTCCAATGTGTCAGCACGGACCATTTCCGAAATTTTTGGCAATACACTTCAGCCTCGTCCTGCCCCTGAGACATAGCCAGCAAGGCCTTTTCTGCCTGAATCTCAAGATTGGGTTCCTCATAAAGTAAACCGAGCGCCAGAAAAAACGCATCAATATCAGCCAATGCCGGATCTCCTGGCGCCAGCGAAAAAGCCCAATCCTGAGGGTCGCCCCGTAAGAACAAAATAACTATTTTTACTTGCTGAGCAGAGTCTCCAGATGAACAGGGTCTCAGGGACAAAAACAATTTACAATTATTCACAAAATTCCTAAACTTAAACCTGTCTCCGGAAAACAGTTCAGGAATCGGTATTTTAGGTTCTGACCTAGGATTTCTGATAACATAGTCTTGTATGCCCTGCACACGAGTAGCCAGCTGGTCCACACTTGTAATCAAGGTCTGGACATTCATGTCTGCAGCAAGCATAGCCACTCTGAGGTAAAGGGGAAGAAGAAAGAAAAAAAAAAAAAACTCAGAATCTTCTTTCTTATAATCCCTCTTCTGCAACGCATTAAACATTTAATACTGGCCTGGCAAACTGTTATGACCCCAATGGCGAGGGTCTCAGAGGTACGTGGAAGTCTGCAGAATACAAAAATCCAGCTCATAGGGCAGTGGTAACTGGGTTGACCATATATCTACTCCTAACGCCAACACTAGAAGTAGCCGGGGATCATTCCTACGTTGATTCTAGATGACACGCTCCAGCCGGAGAATCTAGCTACCCCTAGTAGAGGAAAACAAAAGACCTTTCTTGCCTCCAGAGAAGGGGACCCCAAAGCTGGATAGAAGCCCCCCACAAATAATAACGGTGAGGTAAGAGGAAATGACAAACACAGAAATGAACCAGGTTTAGCACAGAGAGGCCCGCTTACTGATAGCAGAATAAAGAAAGGTAACTTATATGGTCAACAAAAACCCTATCAAAATCCACACTGGAAATTCAAGAACCCCCGAACCGTCTAACGGTCCGGGGGGAGAACACCAGCCCCCTAGAGCTTCCAGCAAAGGTCAGGATATAGATTTGGAACAAGCTGGACAAAAATACAAAACCAAAACAAATAGCAAAAAGCAAAAGGCAGACTTAGCTGATATAACTGGAACCAGGATCAGTAGACAAGAGCACAGCAGACTAGCTCTGATAACTACGTTGCCAGGCATTGAACTGAAGGTCTAGGGAGCTTATATAGCAACACCCCTAACTAACGACCCAGGTGCGGATAAAAGGAATGACAGAAAAACCAGAGTCAAAAAACTAGTAACCACTAGAGGGAGCAAAAAGCAAATTCACAACAGGGTTCATGATTATGCACCTCCGATTTCAATCGCTTCATCTACTCCTTCTGAGATCCCTGCGTTTTTGTCTGACTATAGGGATGTTTTTGAGGAGCCTAAGCTCAATTCGCTCCCTCCTCATAGAGAGTGTGACTGTGCTATAGAATTGATTCCTGGCAGTAAGTTCCCTAAGGGTCGTTTATTTAATCTGTCACTGCCAGAGCATACTGTTATGCGGAATTATATTAAGGAGTCCTTGGAAAAGGGACATATTCGTCCATCTTCGTCCCCTCTGGGAGCAGGTTTCTTTTTCGTGGCTAAAAAAGATGGTTCCCTGAGGCCTTGTATAGATTATCGCCTTCTGAATAAGATTACGGTCAAATACCAGTATCCATTGCCATTATTAACTGATTTGTTTGCTCGCATTAAGGGGGCTAGGTGGTTCACTAAGATAGATCTTCGCGGTGCGTATAATCTGGTGCGGATAAAACAGGGTGATGAGTGGAAAACCGCATTTAATACGCCTGAGGGCCATTTTGAGTATTTGGTAATGCCTTTTGGACTCTCCAATGCTCCGTCAGTCTTTCAGTCCTTTATGCACAATATTTTCCGTGAATATCTGGATAAGTTTATGATTGTGTATTTGGATGATATTTTGGTGTTTTCTGATGACTGGGAGTCTCATGTTCTACAGGTCAGGAAGGTGTTTCAGGTTCTGTGGGCCAATTCTCTGTTTGTGAAGGGTTCAAAGTGTCTCTTCGGAGTCCAGAAGATTTCTTTTTTGGGGTACATTTTTTCTCCTTCTACTATTGAGATGGATCCCGTCAAGGTTCAGGCTATTTGTGACTGGACACAACCTACATCTGTTAAGAGCCTTCAGAAGTTCTTGGGGTTTGCTAATTTTTATCGTCGGTTCATTGCTAATTTTTCCAGTATTGTCAAACCATTGACTGATTTGACTAAAAAGGGTGCTGATGTTGCTGATTGGTCTCCTGCGGCCGTGGAGGCCTTTCAGGAACTTAAGCGCCGGTTTTCTTCTGCTCCTGTGTTGTGTCAACCAGATGTTTCAATTCCTTTTCAGGTTGAGGTTGATGCTTCCGAGATTGGAGCGGGGGCGGTTTTGTCACAGAGAAGTTCTAATGGCTCGGTGATGAAGCCATGTGCATTCTTCTCTAGAAAATTCTCGCCCGCCGAGCGCAATTATGATGTGGGTAATCGGGAGCTTTTGGCCATGAAGTGGGCATTTGAGGAGTGGCGTCATTGGCTTGAGGGTGCTAAACATCGTGTGGTGGTCTTGACTGATCACAAGAATCTCATTTACCTTGAGTCTGCCAGGCGTTTGAATCCTAGACAGGCTCGTTGGTCGTTGTTTTTTTCCCGTTTCAATTTCGTGGTTTCATACCTGCCAGGTTCAAAGAATGTGAAGGCAGATGCTCTTTCCAGGAGTTTTGTGCCTGACTCTCCTGGAGACTCTGGGCCTACTGGTATCCTTAGGGATGGGGTAATATTGTCCGCCGTATCCCCAGACTTGCGACGTGCATTGCAGGAGTTTCAGGTGGATAAACCGGATCGTTGTCCACCAGAAAGACTGTTTGTTCCGGATGATTGGACCAGTAGAGTCATCTCCGAGGTCCATTCTTCTGTGTTGGCTGGTCATCCTGGAATATTTGGTACTAGAGACTTGGTGGCCAGGTCTTTTTGGTGGCCTTCCTTGTCTAGGGATGTGCGTACCTTTGTGCAGTCTTGTGAAGTGTGTGCTCGAGCTAAGCCTTGCTGTTCTCGGGCCAGTGGGTTGTTGTTGTCCTTGCCCATCCCGAAGAGGCCTTGGACGCACATTTCCATGGATTTTATTTCTGATCTTCCGGTTTCACAGAAAATGTCCGTTATCTGGGTTGTGTGTGACCGCTTTTCTAAGATGGTTCATTTGGTGCCCTTGCCTAAGTTGCCCTCCTCCTCTGAGTTGGTCCCTTTATTTTTTCAGAACGTGGTCCGTTTGCATGGGATTCCGGAGAATATCGTTTCTGACAGGGGATCCCAGTTTGTGTCTAGATTTTGGCGGACGTTTTGTGCCAAGATGGGCATTGATTTGTCTTTCTCGTCTGCATTCCATCCTCAGACGAATGGCCAGACGGAGCGAACTAATCAGACCTTGGAAACTTATTTGAGGTGTTTTGTTTCTGCTGATCAAGATGACTGGGTTGCTTTTTTGCCACTGGCCGAATTTGCTCTTAATAATCGGGCTAGTTCTGCCACGTTGGTCTCTCCTTTTTTTTGTAATTCGGGGTTTCATCCTCATTTTTCCTCTGGTCAGGTGGAGTCTTCGGATTGTCCTGGAGTGGACGTGGTGGTGGACAGGCTACATCAGATTTGGAATCAGGTGGTGGACAATTTGAAGTTATCTCAGGAGAAGACTCAGCAGTTTGCTAATCGCCGTCGCCGCGTGGGTCCCCGACTTCTTGTTGGGGATTTGGTGTGGTTGTCTTCTCGTTTTGTCCCTATGAAGGTCTCTTCTCCTAAGTTCAAGCCTCGGTTCATCGGTCCTTATAGGATCTCGGAGATTCTTAACCCTGTATCTTTTCGTTTGGATCTCCCAGCATCGTTTGCTATTCATAATGTGTTCCATCGGTCATTGTTGCGGAGGTATGAGGTGCCCGTTGTTCCTTCGGTTGAGCCTCCTGCTCCGGTGCTGGTGGAGGGAGAATTGGAGTATGTTGTTGACTAATATAGCACAATTTTGTACTTGGTAACTAAGCTTTAAACAAAAAAACCACTAAGAAGGATAGAAAATACAGCAACAGTGGAATTTAAAACATAACTTTTACTAATATTGAATAAAAGTCACAATAGTGTCACCCAAAGTGATATAAAATAAGGGGCAAGGTCCCAACCAAGAGACCTACAAACAAACCCCCGTTAGGATTCAAAACAATTCCGCCTGGATTAATAAAAGGGTGGAATGTCTACAGACCAACATATGGTTTAGACAATAGCTGCCACAGACATATACATATGACTAGCAGAACCACATATATCGCAGTTGGTTGCAGGTAAAACAATTATCGCTACATAGAAAAAATGGCACCTGTTCTGGATGATGCTATAAATGATTGTTATAATAAAGATGGAAAAGGAACAATCTCACCCATTCCAAAGTACGTGAGCAGGAGCACCGGAAAAACCTCTAGTCAGGAAACGATCCGGGACTTGATGAGAAGGGATGACAATACCCTGTCATTCCCTATGGGGCTACCGGTAAGCTATCCCCAGAGCTCCTGCCCTTACAAGGGCAGTCCACAACTACCCCTGCAATAGAATGCCCTGCACTCTCCCTGTGTTCAGTCCCGACGCGTTTCCTCCAAGTCAATCATCAGGGGACCTGCTTGTATAGAGAGATGAGTGCCTACATATTAAGAAAGGGAGACAATAAGTTCTGCCACCCACTATGCTGTCTTACTTTTATTAATCCAGGCGGAATTGTTTTGAATCCTAACGGGGGTTTGTTTGTAGGTCTCTTGGTTGGGACCTTGCCCCTTATTTTATATCACTTTGGGTGACACTATTGTGACTTTTATTCAATATTAGTAAGAGTATGTTGTTGAGAAGATCTTGGATTCTCGTGTTTCCAGACGCAAACTCCAGTATTTGGTTAAGTGGAAGGGTTATGGTCAGGAGGATAATTCCTGGGTGGTCGCCTCCGATGTTCATGCGACTGATTTGGTCCGCGCCTTCCATAGAGCTCACCCTGATCGCCCTGGGGGTTCTCGTGAGGGTTCGGTGACCCCTCCTCAAGGGGGGGGTACTGTTGTGGATTCTGTTTGTGGGCTCCCTCTGGTGGTTACTGCTGGTACTGGGTGACTTTGGTGGGTTGCGGCCTTTGGTTTCCACCTGTCCATCAGAGGCTGGGTGTTTCCTATTTTACTTGGCCTTTCTGTCATTCCCTTGCCGGCTATCAATGTATTCAGATGTGCTCTGTTTGGTTCCTGCCTACCTGCTCCCAGATCTTTCAGGATAAGCTAAGTGCTGATTTTCAGTTGTTTGGTTTTTTTTGTCCAGCTTGCTTATTATGTCTCTATGCTAGCTGGTAGCTCTAGTGGACTGAGGTTCTCCCCATGTGCCATGAGTTGGCACATGGGTTCTTGTAATCTCAGGATGGTTTTTTTGATTAGGGTTTTTTGCTGACCGCTCAGTCCCCTTTTGTATCGTTCTGCTTTCTAGTTTACAGCGGGCCTCAATTTGCTAAAACTATATATATCATCTCTAATTGTGTGCCTTCCTCTCATTTCACCATCAATACATGTGAGGGGGCAACTATATCTTTTGGGGTTCATTCCTCTGGAGGCAAGTGAGGTCTTTATTTTCTCTGCAGTACTAGTTAGCTCTTAGGCTGGTGCGTGGCGTCTAGAACCAACGTAGGCACGCTCCCTGGCTATCTCTAGTTGCGTTTGTCAGGCGTAGGGCAGCGGTCAGCCCAGGTTCCATCACCCTATAGCTCGTCCGTTATCTATTTGTACTTTGCTTGTCCTGTGCTATCCCTAGCCATTGGGGATTCATGACAGGGGAGGTGGGCTGTATTATATTCTATGGGGGGTTACATTATACTCTGTGGGGTGGCTGCATTATACTATATGTGGGCTGCATTATACTGTATCGAGGACTATGGGGAATACATTATACTATATGAAGAACTATGGGGTGCATTATACTATGGGAAGTGAATTGTAGTACATGGATGACTATGGCGGTGCATTATACTATATGGAGCACTATGAGGAGTGTATTATACTATGTGGAGGACTGAGCAGTGTATTTTAATATGGAGGACTATAGGGAGTGTATTATACTATATGGAGGACTGTGGGGCACATTATAATATATGGAGGACTATGGGGTGTATTTTACTAAACAAGTAAAATGCTGCATATTCAGATTGTTCTTGCTGGAACAAAAATCATTGTTCTCAGCAGCACATCGCCGCTGTAAACTGTAGATGTGCTGCTGATAACATGATACTGTATGGTGATCTCTTAGTTATCTATTAGTGATCGTTAAAAAAGTTAAAAAAAACAAACCGTACATACTCACATTCCGGTGTCCTTCAGGTCCCTTGCTGTCTGCTTCCCGCTCTGACTGTCTGCCGGCCGGAAAGTGAGAGCAGATCACAGCGGTGACGTCACCGCTGTGATCTGCTTTCACTTTACGGCGGCACAGTCAGAGCGGGAAGCAGACTGCGAGGGACCTGGAGGACACTGGAATGTGAGTATGTACGGTTTGTTTTTTTAACTTTTACGCTGGTAACCACGGTAAACATCGGGTTACTAAGCGCGGCCCTGCGCTTAGTAACCCGATGTTTACCCTGGTTACCCGGGACCTCGGCATCGTTGGTCGCTGGAGAGCAGTCTGTGTGACAGCTCCCCAGCGACCACACAACGACTTTCCAATGATCACGGCCAGGTCGTATCGCTGGTCGTGATCGTTGGAAAGTTGCAAAGTGTGACAGTACCCTTAGATATGTTTCTCTGGCCTTTTATATAGTGATTTTACACTGTGTAACTCTGGTTTCACCTTGCCCTTTCAATGGCCAGCTTTCAAGATGAGATGAAACCGAGATACCAAGCGAACATCAAACAATGAGAAGCCCACATGGATTAGATAACTCCACCGCAGACAGAGGATAAATAAACCTTCATGTTTTACAATAACAAACAGAAACATAGAACTGTTTATGAGGTGAAAGGGCTTCAGACAATAAGTAAACAGTTCTCAAGATTGTGTCACTATGAGTATTGTATGTCTGTCTGTAAATGTATGACAGCAATGCCACTCTGTCATGGTCTGAATGCATTCTGTATATTTCAATATGGACTCAAAATAGCCATTTTAATATTCACACTACAGGGTCATAGGGTGCATCCTCAACATGCCTTTAACCTGCCTTTAGTCCAGTCCCACAGCAGTGAATTGCTCCCCGTAAACATTGGGAGATTGGTGAGCATGGCCCCCAGTGGTAAGCTGGCACTTGGGGCACCCATGGCCACTTGATCTGCTGCCTCTGCGCCTGTGGACTGCATCCTGCCAACTACCCCAAATGTAAGCAGGTTGTGGGATGCAGTGACGCAATAGAGGCAGAGCAAGGGTTAACAGATTAACAATTTAATTTGGTACAATGAAGAGGCTCGTCGCAGGGAGATAATAGTTAAATTGAAAGAGAAAGTTATACTGTAACAACAGTCCAGTTATCAAACTTATCGTGTCGTTAGGTTCCCCAGCCGCAGATGAACTGTTGGGGGTTGTAGTACCGGCAACGGCCGGCGTAGTGTCCTCAGATGGAGTCCCAAAACTAACGGTCCAACTTCTGGCAGCAATGGGCGGTCTCCGGTTTTACCCGTTAAACCCTTAGTCCATAAGCCTGTGCAGGTGAAGTAAGATAGCTGCAGAGATCCCAGTATCAAATGTGGGCTGATGTGCGCTGTCCAGCAGGGGGGACCACAACTTAATGTCCTGTAACCGGCTCACGTTCTCCTGCACAAGTGCGGTCTTACCCTCGTCCGGGCGCCCGGCGCTTCCCACTCTCAATACACCGATACCCTGCTGAAGTGTCCAAGAGGTCTCGGCCGCAATGCGTCACAGCGCTGCTGCTCTGGGTGTGGAGCGCGTTGCTCTCCCTCCTGCATTCTCCCTGACGGCGGGAAACTGTCTGCACCTTCGCGCGCTTTCTGCTCAGTATTCTGTCTAGACATGCCCCCTCTTCCTGGGTCATGGGGCCTGTCCAGTCCCATATTCCTTCCCCCGGGCAACATGGGACGCAGCCTCAACAGTTCTGGACCCGGCTCAATACAGGTACCGGCAGCTCGGTCTTCCTCCTTACACATCCATAAAGTTCCCATGTCTCGAGTTCGAGCTGAAGGCCATTTAAGGTTAATAGACAGTGGAGGTCTTGTTATCTTGCCCTCAGAAAAGCTTTACATTTTGGAAACACAATCTGTCGGCACTTCTTTTAGAAGTCACAAATGAAAACACTTGATTCCTTTACATTGGAAACAATCAGCACCCTCTACTCACTCAAAAAATGAATATCTAAAACACATTCGATATACTGACTTGAGGAGCTTTTTAGTTGGGAGTACCATACACATCCACGCATCCACAAAATTTGATCACCGTAAACTAAGAAAACTATCAAAAAGCATGCACTCCACATTACACCCATCCTATGATATACCCCACCCTGCTTCCTCGCCTCCCATCAGATGGTCTTATATTGTTCTTTTCATTGTCCCTCTTTTTATCTGCTTCTCTCACAACCCTTTCTCACTTTGGTCACCTACATTGGAATGGACATGACTGGTATTACATTTATCTTTCATTTGTTATTATAGTTTGATATTGTTATTTTTTGGGGGGGGGTTTACCCTGTTTGAAACTCCTCCTAGTGTTATTCTTACATTTATTCTTATTATGTATGTAATTTACCATTTAATATATAATTCATAAATAAAGGGGACTCATTCGAAACCATTAGATACGTTACAAATGCCCAGACTAAAGAACCATGTAGTCTATTTCCTTTGTCACTAAAATACCAATCGCACCTTTTATTTAGTCATTTTCTTAAATGACCCTTTGAATTTTACAAAAACATATAAGCAAAATCAAAACCAAAAGTGAAAGATGAAATAAAACCACACCAAAGCTCGTTATGTGGGAATATTTTTAGCTTTCATTTATATTGCCAATCCTACCTAATAATAGGTTAGTATAGGTGTAAAGTGTACTATCCCATATAAAAAAAAAATCCCTTTTCTACAGTCACCTCACCTTCCTCCTCCCCGTCTGGAGAATATATAAACAGGTATATAAAGTGATAAGGAACATTATTACGGAAGGTGCATCAGAGAAAAGAATGGACCAGAAGAGTGTTGGTGCTGGTAAGAAAGAAATAGTATACCATAATTAAGATGGATCTGGTGAGACTGTAAGAATACAAGAAACTAAATTCTATGATGTGTTCTATGATTTGTTCCACAGGACATCTGGAAAAGGACAATGGAGTAATTATTGATGATGTATTTCGGACAATTGAAGAAAACACTATAAGGGGCAAATGTAAAGTATAATTCTATCTATTTCAATCATCATCACCATATACAGATCATGTAATATTTTTCATAGACTCAGTTTGTATACTAGGTGTGCTTAGTTATTTCAGGTATGTCTCACAATAATCTGTATACACGTGATACCAGCTTTATTTGAAGACATATTTCTATATCTATATAATTTGCCTATGCTCAGTTGTACAGTTAATATTCTGTACAGTATCCAGTATCCCATGGTCATAGTATAGACTCTGGCAGGTACAATGGTGGATAGTTGCACAATCAATGGCCATATCTCTGTTGGACCAAAAGCCTAGTAATTATGGTTGTCTAGGTGAATGATGATCCAGGAGAGTCAGATTGAGGTCTTATGATTTATTATAGGCAGGGGATTCCTCGGGGGAAAATTGTAAGCCTCGTTAGTTTAGTGAGGATTCTTGTAACCCGTGCCGGACTCATCACTGCCTCTATATATGAGCTATGGGAGAAGGTTACCGGGAGTAAATAATGCAGTAGTTTTGATGAATATTATTAATGACACAAGCATATTTATTCTGTTGTAGTTGAATCCTGTTTTGGGAGGAAGACGTCTTTAGTATTCAGAATTGCTCTTCTTGCCTTAATCTTTGTGATCTGTATACTCCTGATAATCATTGTATGCGCATTCAGTAAGTATATAAGAAGTGTCGGGAAGAGAACAATACTATAGAAAGATAAGAAAAGGATTTTTGTCTAAAGGTTATCCAAACAATAACCAGATGATCAAGGTGGACATCAACTTGTTTATTAAAGGAATTGTCCAAGAATTAGAAAACCATAGCTGCTTTCTTCTGAAAACCTCACTGCATATGTCCACAGGTTGAATGTGTTACCATTCGGTCTCAAAGAGTCTCACAGTTTTTCATCTCATACAGGTCGTTATACATATAATATTTGTCACTCAAGCAACTTATCCATAAGGTTCCAGAGTTCCAATCTACTGGTTCCAACCACATAGTTGTACAATATATATTAACAATAAATGGATAGATGATAAGTGCAAGATCACTGGAAGTCTCACCATCAATTATGAGAATTGAGTTCCAGTGGGCCCCGTTTAAATAGAGTGAAGGTTACGGAAACTTGCTGCCTCTCCACTGAAAGTCAATAGGGCTCACTTTGAAAGCCAAGTATTGTACAGTAATATGTTATCTTGGTAAGTCCCAAAGACCCAACTGGTAGGCTCCATTCAAACAAGGAATATGGGAAATCTCTACTGTTGATGGGGGTGGCAAAATATTAGGGTTCGATTACATGGACCGACTGGTGGCATAATAGGACTGTCAATCGATAAACCTTTACTCATCAGAAGTGGCTTACTAGACCACAGTAAACCATGTACACTAAGCAATCTGTAATAGATCGCTCAGAGCACACAGGCTGCCGAGATTCTTGGCAGTACAAATCTTGACTACACAGGACGATCATCGAGAATGATAATCTTTTGTCTTGCGCATCAGATCATTGCACCTGATGAACGAGCGCTCAGCAGCCTGTTTACACTACAATATAATCGTGAAATTAGCATTTTTAAGAATGTTCATTCATGATTATCTTTCAGCATAAATGCAGCTTTAGCACTTCCAGGATAGATTTAGGGTCAGACAAGATCATGTATATCAGTGATAAATCTATGCTTGTGTGAGTGAGATCAGGGGAGCTGGAGCTCTGTAACTGAAATATTGTGTCCCATCCTCCTTAAAGATACAATAAATTACTAACACATAATTTCAGAACTAAAAACGTAATGAAATTTGAAGTTATGCTTTGACAAAGTCAAAATGTACAATGGAAAAAAAAAAAAAATTCACGACATCAAGCATTAAATGGTTGCCAGTTCAAATTGCATGTAGAAGGGGTAGGCAGCTGCCAGAAACTTCTAGTACTGGGTTTACATCTAGGATTAAACAATAAGTTTTGAAACACAACTTGTATAATCGCTGTTTAGTCCGGTTGGAAGCACTAGTAGACAGTGAGAAGGTCCCTGAAGACTTGGGATGGAAGCCATTTATGTCTAGGACCATCTTAATCAACAACTGTGTTTTATCCGGTTGTGTCCAATGACCTTGATCAAAAAATGTTTTCTGTTTCTGCAGATTCATCTATCAATAAACAACTGAAGATAATAAATCAGCAAGGTATCTCCCAGAATAGGGGAGGGAAACCTAGATACAGCTCTACTCTATCTTCTACCCTAATGCTTTCTAGAATAATTGTATGTGACAATTACAGAATTCACTCTATTTGCATAAGTATCGATATAGAATGAAGTAAAATGTGGCATTGAATTTTTCTATTTGACATCAATCCCTACAGTTTCCGAATCCCAGGAACATGATGTAGAAGAGATGGACAACGTGAAGACAAAAGTCACAGATCTCAATGATTCTATGGGTAAGTGGTTCTATTGATGGTTCTTCTCTTGGAAGCCAATAAGTGTCTTTGCCTTGACCAGAGCATTTAGATAGTAGACTAAGTGGGTTAGGAAGTTGAAATGTTTTTCCCGAATAAAGGAAAGCCTATCTACTAGTTTATTACTCTTCATAACATATGGAGCATAGGTATTGGGGTCCATGATCTGGGTGTAGGCAGACTCCAAACCCTCCCCTAGCCAGTATGACATTTTCACCATAGGTCAGTGCCCCTTTTAGCCATGCACCCTATATCAGTGTCTCTATGGTAGGTCCAGCACTGTTCACCTCTAGTGATCACAATCTGAATGCTGCTTCTACTTCCGTATCATTTATTTTCTCATTTCTATAGGTAAAATGTGCACAATGTGCCCCATTGGCTGGCGTACCATCGGCTCTTCATGTTATTATCTCTCTGCGGAAATGAGAACCTGGGATGAAGCCCAAGGTGAATGCTACAAAGCTAACTCTTTTCTAGCCATGATAAAAGACAGGAATGAGTCGGTGAGTAATGAATATAAGAAGAAGCAGACATGTTACCTTATATTTCAAGACTGTGTTTAGCAATAGGACATTTCAGGGAATGATCGGCATATAAAGGGGTCATATTAGAAAATCAGTCTTCCTTTCTTCAAGAAACAACATCAATCTTACCAACACACTTTGTGGGGCAATTCAGTACAGACCCAACAATCAATGAAACAAAATGGTTCTGTCATGATCTGTTCCAGGGTTTAATCCTGTCTGCCCTTTTTCTGGGTGGAATCTGTCAAGGGTTAACTTTGCAATGCCTGATTCTGTGTTCAGGTTTGCTATGTAGCTCCCATGCATCCTGCTGGCGGTGTCAGCTATAGTTCTGCCTTCGGTGTGTGTACCTGACTCTGGTAACCCTTGATTTGTCCTGCTGTGATCCCTGACTTGCCCCATGTCTGTTGACTCCCTCTGTCTGCCCTTTCCCAGCGTTTCCCAGTTTGTCTGTTTGATTCTCTGGTTCCTGACTTGGCTCGTATTCGGACTCGCTTCTGCCTTCTGACTTTGTCTTATCCACTTCTGACCGTTGCTGAACCTCCTGGCTTATTTCTGACGACGTGTACTGCTTATCCCTTTTGATACTTCTGTCTTTTGACTCGGCTTGTCTGACCACTCTCTCGCCACTTGGTGGTGCCTGTGCTGCTGCTCTGTGGTGCTTCTCTGTGTACGCAGTCTCACTTCTCTCTCAAGCTCCCTCTGGTGGAGGCTGCATTATACTGCACTGCAGCAGCATGACAGGTTCATTTTCAATGGTGTACCGTGAGGGGAAAGAGGGGGTTATAGCCCCCGATGCCAAATTCTTTGGGTATCCCGCTCCCTTGTGCACTGTAAAATGAAACAATACTCCCCTGCATTGAGCCACTTCTTGGACCAGGCCAGTCAGTGCCTTTTCATAGGCTGGCAAGATTACATATCTTTCAATACAATAAAGTGAACTTTGTCATCTTGGTTGTTGCTTATGCAGAGTGCAGTAGTCAACAAGAAACTCATTCACATGCTGTGTTCTTCAGGCTGCCATCACACTAGCAGTATTTGGTCAGTATTTTACATCAGTATTTGTAAGCCAAAACCAGGAGTGGAACAATTAGAGGAAAAGTATAATAGAAACATATGCACAACTTCTGCATTTATCACCCACTCTTGGTTTTGGCTTACAAATACTGATGTAAAATACTGACCAAATACTGCTAGTATAGGCAGTGACAGTATCTTATCATGTGCTTTGCTCTCCCACATCTCTCTGCCACTACTCTCATGTGTATTTTTGTGACAGTAGTGACAGGGAGTTGCTGGTAGAGCGCTTCCAAATGTAATAAACTGTCCCCAATAAAAAAAAACATACAAAATTGCATTTTTACATCTTTTCTCTAACCCTATGTAGACTTAGGACTAGAACAATAAAATAATTACATTAACCCCCAAAATCGATGGTGAGGTAAGCCCACCGTCATCAGGGGCTTATCTACAGCATTCTGTAATGCTGTAGATAAGCCCCTGATGTTACCTGAAAGAGGAGATAAAAAGGTTATAATATACTCACCCAGGGGCGGTCCCGCTGCGGTCCGGTCCGATGGGCATCTCAGGTCCGGTCCGGGGCCTCCCATCTTCATTCCATGATGTCCTCTTCTGGTCTTCACACCGCAGCTCCAGCGCAGGCGTACTTTGTCTGCCCTGTTAAGGGCAGAGCAGAATACTGTAGTGCGCAGGCGCTGGGCCTCTCTGATCTTTTCGGCGCCTGCGCACTGCAGTACTTTGCTCTGCCCTCAACAGGGCAGACAAAGTACACCTGCGCCGGAGCAGCGGCGTGAAGACCAGAAGAGGACGTCATGGAATGAAGATGGGAGGCGCCGGAGCGGCCCTGAGACACCCATCGAAGCGGGACCGCCCCTGGGTCAGTATAATCTAATGTCTTTTTCTCCTCTTTCAGGTAACATTGGCGGCTTATCTACAGCATTACAGAATGCTGTAGATAAGCCCCTGATGGTGGTGAGTTTACCTCACCATCGATTTTGGGGGTGACAGGTTCCCTTTAAAAATGTCATAAAAATTAAAAAGATAAAAGACACATAAACCGTACCTTATTTTTTGAAATTTTATATTAGAGTTTAGCAAAAAGCAGGAAAAACCTGGAGGGTCAAATTATAAAATTATAATTACCGGTACATCAGTATTTTCCTAATAAACCTACAGCTTGGGGAATAAGGGGTTCAATATTGGAATAATTGAAGGATCTCAGGGAGTGCTGATGGCCCATGGATTAGGGGATTCAAAATAATTGCGTAGCCCAGATACTGGGAGCCCCTACCAGGTTAGTGCTCTCCTTCATTTGCTTTCCCATTATATACTTTTATAGTTCCACCTCATTCAACACCTGCTCCTGGCTCAAGACAAAATTTTTTTCCACTGAAAGGGCCCATTGTTTTACCTACAGAAATGCCCTTCACCTTTCCTCCCAGACCTATTTCTACTGTTGTGCAGGAGATTACCATTCATTTATCAAAATGAATAGAAGCTGATCTGCAGTACCCTAGAATGGCAACTAGACAGTACACAGTGTTGTGATCTTTCAGCTCCATACACGCTTTATTTCAAGCTCTTGCTGTAGTTGTTTTTAGCTGAGCAGTAGAGGTGCAGAGTGTCAGACCGCCACCGATTTTATGGTAACAAATCTTTTTAAACCCTCCATTCATATGGGCGTAATGGTATGTTCTGAGCTATGGTCTGCAAGTGTGACAGGAGCCCAAGAGCTCGTTCCACACATGGCAGATGCCAGCTGTGCTACATATCTGGCATCTGTCTCTAACAGCAGAAGCTGGAGCTGAAGTCTCTCCACACATGGCAGATGCCAGCTGTGTTACATGTCCGGTATCTGTCTCTAACAGCAGAAGCTGGAGCTGAACTCTCTCTACACATGGCAGATGCCAGTTGTGTTACATGTCTGGCATCTGTCTAACAGCAGAAGCTGGAGCTGAACTCCCACCACACATGAGAGATGCTGGCTGTGTTACATATCCGGCATCTGTCTCTAACAGCAGAAGCTGGAGCTGAACTCTCTCTACACATGGCAGATGCCAGTTGTGTTACATGTCTGGCATCTGTCTAACAGCAGAAGCTGGAGCTGAACTCCCTCCACACATGAGAGATGCTGGCTGTGTTACATATCCGGCATCTGTCTCTAACAGCAGAAGCTGGAGCTGAAGTCTCTCCACACATGGCAGATGCCAGTGTGTTACATATCCGGCATCTGTCTCTAACAGCAGAAGCTGGAGCTGAACTCCTTCCACACATGGCAGATGCCAGCTGTGTTACCTATCCAGCATCTGTCTCTAACAGCAGAAGCTGGAGCTGAAGTCTCTTCACACATGGCAGATGCCAGTGTGTTACATATCCGGCATCTGTCTCTAACAGCAGAAGCTGGAGCTGAACTCCTTCCACACATGGCAGATGCCAGCTGTGTTACATATCCGGCATCTGTCTCTAACAGCAGAAGCTGGAGCTGAACTCCTTCCACACATGGCAGATGCCAGCTGTGTTACATATCCTGCATCTGTCTCTCACAGCGGAAGCTGGAGCTGAACTTTGTCCACACATGCCAGATGCCAGCTGTGTTACGTAGCCAGCATATGTCTCTAGCAGCAGTAGATGGAGCTGAACTCGCTCCACACATGACAGATACAGATTGTTACATAGCCAGCATATGTCTCTAAGAGCAGATGCTGGAGCTGAACTCCACTCACTGCTGTTAACCATTTACATGCCATTGTCAACTTCTTACAACAACATTTAAATAATGTCAGCAGGCTACCATCTTGGTGATCCTGTGAAGCTCAACCTCAGGTACTTTACATGAAATATTGACATGTTCAAGTTCCCAAAGGTGATTAAAACATAAAGTTAAAAAAAAATTAAATATATACAGTACAGAGCAAAAGTTTGGACACAACTTCTCATTTAAAGATTTTTCTGTATTTTCATGACTATGAAAATTGTACATTCACACTGAAGGCATCAAAACTATGAATTAACACATGTGGAATTATATACTTAACAAAAAAGTGTGAAACAACTGAAAATATGTCTAATATCCTAGGTTCTTCAAAGTAGCCACCTTTTGCTTTGATGACTGCTTTGCACTTTCTTGGTATTCTCTTGATGAGCTTCAAGAGGTAGTCACCGGGAATGGTTTTCACTTCACAGATGTCCCCTGTCAGGTTTAATAAGTGGGATTTCTTGCCTTCTAAATGGGGTTGGGACCATCAGTTGTGTTGAGCAGAAGTCTGGCTGGTGGATACACAGCTGATAGTCCTACTGAATAGACTGTTAGAATTTGTATTATGGCAAGAAAAAAGCAACTAAGTAAAGAAAAACGAGTGGCCATCATTACTTTAAGAAATGAAGGTCAGTCAGTCCGAAAAATTGGGAAAACTTTGAAAGTGTCCCCAAGTGCAGTTGCAAAAACCATCAAGCTCTACAAAGAAACTGGCTCACATGACGACCGCCCCAGGAAAGGAAGACCAAGAGTCACCTCTGCTTCTGAGGATAAGTTTATCCGAGTCACCAGCCTCAGAAATCGCAGGTTAACAGCAGCTCAGATTAGAGACCAGGTCAATGCCACACATAGTTCTAGCAGCAGACACATCTCTACAACAACTGTTAAGAGGAGACTGTGCAGCAGGCGTTCATGGTAAAATAGCTGCTAGGAAACCACTGCTAAGGACAGGCAACAAGCAGAAGAGACTTGTTTGGGCTAAAGAACATAAGGAATGGACATTAGACCAGTGGAAATCTGTGCTTTGGTCTGATGAGTCAAAATTTGAGATCTTTGGTTCCAACCACCGTGTCTTTGTGCGATGCAGAAAAGGTGAACGGATGGACTCTACATGCCTGGTTTCCACCGTGAAGCATGGAGGAGGAGTTGTGATGGTGTGGGGGTCGTTTGCTGGTGACACTGTTGGGGATTTATTCAAAATTGAAGGCATACTGAACCAGCATGGCTACCACAGAATCTTGCAGTGGCATGCTATTCCATCCGGTTTGCGTTTAGTTGGACCATCATTTATTTATAAACAGGACAATGACCCCAAACACACCTCCAGGCTGTGTAAGGGCTATTTGACCAAGAAGGAGAGTGATGGGGTGCTACGCCAGATGACCTGCCTCCACAGTCACCAGACCTGAACCCAATCGAGATGGTTTGGGGTGAGCTGGACCGCAAAGTGAAGGCAAAAGGGCCAACAAGTGCTAAGCATCTTTGGGAACTCCTTCAAGATTGTTGGAAGACCATTTTCAATGACTACCTCTTGAAGCTCATCAAGAGAATGCCAAGAATGTGCAAAGCAGTCATCAAAGCAAAAGGTGGCTACTTTGAAGAATCTAGAATATAAGACATATTTTCAGTTGTCTCACACTTTTTTGTTAAGTATATAATTCCACATGTGTTAATTCATAGTTTTGATGCCTTCAGTGTGAATGTACAATTTTCATAGTCATGAAAATTACAGAAATATTTTTAAATGAGAAGGTGTGTCCAAACCTTTGCTCTGTACTGTATATATATGTAAAAGACAGGTCTATTAAAATATCAAATTAACCCATATGGTAAACACTGTACAGAGGAAAAAAAATGCAACACCAGAATTGCATTTGTTCAGTCACAGTAAAAACTATACAGTAAAAAGAGAATATCAGTGAAAACATCAGCTTCCCATGCAAAAAACAAACCCTCACACAACTCCATTTATGGAGAAATAAAAACATCACAGTTTTCTGAAAATGGCAACACAAATCAAACAATATATATAATATTTTTTTTTTTGCAAACTACTGAATTTTATTTTTACACCACTTAAATAAAAGAAATCTATGAACATTTTGTATCACTGCACTCGTATTGACCTAAAGAAACATGTCTCCAGGTAAATTTTTACTACACAATGAATATCATATAAACAACTGCCAAACCTTCCTGCAAAAAAATCATTATTGTGATTACTATTTCTCAGCATTTCATCCCATTTGGAATTTTTTGCCCTCACTTTCCAGTACATTTTAGGATAAAAATGGTGTCACTAAAAACTCCAACTCATTCCACACAAAAAAACTAAAATCAAGCTCTAATTTGGCTATGTCAACATAAAAGTAAAAAATACAACTTTTGGAAGAAAAGAAGGAAAGAAACAAAAGCACAAAAATGAAAAATTGAATGGACCTAAAAAGGTTAATAATCAGTTAACTTGGAAAAATAGGAACTTAAAGATTGACATAGAAACTAAAACCAAATTCTGCTTCACACGTTTAATGATGTTTGGTTGTAGGATTCTTTGAATACATTTTTTGGAAGTTCCAGTAGTTACTGGATAGGACTGAGACGAGACCCAAGGGACGCTCACATCTGGAAATGGATAGATGGATCAGAAGTGACATTTACGTAAGTACGGCTACTTCATCTACCCCTGATATCTGTCCATCATCTCATAACTAGATCTATTTTACATACATTTCATATTTATCTATCATATATCTGATTTGATATCTATCTTTATATATATTTCTATCTATCCATATATTTTATATCCATCTATATCTCTAAAATAATCTATTTCTATCTGTCTTGTAATTCTTTCATATCTGTTCCAATATTTTGTTGTATTTCATATCTTTCTTTACAGCTATATACAGTATCTGTTTTATATCCATCTATTTTTCGATCTATTTGTCTAACCAGCAAGATTAAAGGGAATCTGTCACCAGGTTTTACCAATATAAAGTACGGCTACCACCTTTAAGCCCTCTTTTACAGCGTTTTAGCAAGTTGTATGTAAGTTCCTAATGGCCTCTGTATAGAACAAAAAAATACCTTTGATTATAGTGACATACAGTGCAGTCCGGTCCGACAGGCGTCTCTAGTCTTGATCCGGTGCCTCCTCTCTTCCCACAAGCGCCGTCCTCTTTCCCTGTTTCATGTGAATGACGCTTCCTACGTTATCCACAGTGCTTCTCATCGTGCTCCTGCCCAGGCGCATTTCTCTCTGCTCTGGAGAGAACAGAGCAAAATACTGTAATGTTCATGCATCGAGAAAGGGCAAAGAACGCAGATGACCCAGAAGTAGTACCGGCGCATGCAAACTACAGTACTTTGCTCTGCCCCCACCAGAGCTGAGAGAAGTGCGCCTACGTAGGACTATGATTGGGAGACCCTGTGGATGACATAGGACATGTCATCGATATGAAGCAGGGATGTAGGACAGTGATTGTAGGAAAAGAGGAGGCACCAGATCAAGACCAGAGACGCCCATCGGACTGGACTGCACTGTATGGGGGTATGATAAAAGGTCTTTTTTGTGCTGGGTAGAAGGAATTGGAGACTTAGGCCGGAGTCACACTACTGTAGAATACGGCCAGGTGCTTTGCGAGAAAACATCATATAGCATGCGACAAATACGCACACATTTTCCTGAAGGCAGGAAATTGCATCAGGCAAAAAACAGGAAGCTTGGCATGCAGATTGTCCTGGCAACCAATAAAAAAGCCAGGAACACGCCTCCTCGGATCCACAATCACTGGGTAAGGCTCCCCAAAACGTTGAGACGAGACCTAATGTAGAAGAACCCAGTCAGTTTTATTTAAGGTTAGACTCTCACACGTTTGTCACAAACCAGCAAAAACAAGACACCAGCAGGGACTCGATTTGAAAGATTGGAGGACAGAACTTCTTGTGCAGCCAATATATGGGCTCCTTAATTACCATAGGTTTTGATTCATTTCCGACCATTGAGCCATTTAATTTAATGGGGAAAATCAGTGAGGAATGTAAAGTCATACGCATGTGATACGGATACATGGCTGAGAGGAAATCGCATCATCGCATTGCAAACGCATTACACACGGATGACCATACGGAGACCACTTGTGCAACTCTCGACAGGGAGACTCGGACCGATTTTTCATATGTTTAGTGTCTCTCCGGCCTTACCGGCCTTATATACAGCATTCCAGAATGCTGTAAAAGAGGCCTTACAGGTGGTGGCTGTACTTTACACTAGGAAAACCTTGTGACAGGTTCCCTTCAGGCTACTTTCACACTAGCGTCGTGCACTGCACATCACTATGCTTCGTTTTGTAGAAAAAACGCATCCTGCAAAATTGCTTGCAGGATGCGTTTTTTCTCCATAGACTTGCATTAGCGACGCAGTGCGACGCATTGACACACGTCGCAACCGTCGTGCGACGGTTGCGTCGTGTTGCGTTGGACCGTCGCCACCAAAAAACGTTGCATGTAACATTTTTTGGTGCGTCGTGTCTGCCATTTCCGACCGCGCATGTGCGGCCGGAACTCCGCCCCCTCCTCCCCGCACCTCACAATGGGGCAGCGGATGCGTTGAAAAACAGCATCCGCTGCCCCCGTTGTGCAGCGCTTTCACTGCTTGCGTCGGTACGTCGCAACGACGCAATTCATCGTGCGTCGTACGACGCTAGTGTGAAAGTAACCTTAAGTACCACACATCACTGTGAACTGAGTCTAAACATGTCTTTTAGGCTCTGTTTACACGTCTTCTATTTTACGTTTCACTTTTTCACTTAGAACATACCTTCGGGACAGGTAATTGGAATCAGCATCATGTGCATTCCAGTTTAAAACGGATGCAGAGGGGCCCCTTTGGCTCTTATGAGGTCCACCTGTTTTTTAGTTTGTTGTATATTTCTAGAATGCAGGGGGGAAAAAGTCCCGCATGTAGAACTTTTTACTCCATTGTAAAAATGGAAAAAAAAAAAAAAAAGAAACAGAAACCAACCAGACCACATAAAGATGAATGGGGTCTCTCTGCATCCATAAGGCTACGTTCACATTTGCGGTCAGCGCCGCAGCGTCGGGCGCCGCAGCGTCGCCGCATGCGTCATGCGCCCCTATATTTAACATGGGGGCGCATGGACATGCGTTGTGCTGCGTTTTGCGCCGCATGGCCGCAAGCGTTGGACGCAAGAAACGCTTCAAGTTGCATTTTTTTTGCGTCCAACTTTCGGCCAAAAAGGACGCATGCGGCGCAAAACGCAGCGTTTTAGCATGCGTTTTGCCGCGTTTTTGTTTGCGTTGTGCGCTGCGGCGCCGACGCTGCGGCGCACAACGCAAATGTGAAAGTAGCCTAACAGGAATGCTGAATCCGAACGGAATGCAACGTGTGAACAGAAGCTTGAAGATTGAAAGTGTTGATTTGTTTCTTTCATTTATTTGTAGAAATTGGGGAGTGAATGAGCCCAATCATTTAGGTTGGAGTGAGCACTGCGGAGAAGTCACATCAAGAGCCTGGAATGATGTAACCTGTAATTACCCCCAGCGTTATCTCTGTGAAAAAACTAATTTCTGCTGAGATGCCCAAATACATCTCTAATCGCTGTACGATCATTATGCTCATATGCATGTGGGGCTTTCTAGTAGAAGTCAGGCCCCTTCAGGGGACATCAGACACTTCTGAGTGCTTTTGCGAATAGATAATTTTTATAAAAATCACCAATCTTGGGTTGCCCACACCTATTAAATAAAAACGGCAGCACCCAGACCGGTGTTTACATTTCTTGAAAGGAGTGTACCACCTATTCTTTTTTTGAATAATTAATAAAATAGTAAAAAAATATTATTTTTTTAATTTATTTCTATTTTCTGATTGTACATTTTTTTATGATTGATTATGGTACTGTTCCTTTTGCATGAATTTCTCTTAAGAGCATTTAAAGATGTTCTTTACAGCAGCTACCTGAACTTAGAAAATAAAGGACAGGATATGCTCACTGACTCAATAGGAGATTGTTGTGGGCATGCACTGTGATCTGTGTAGAGGTCATTGTGCAGAGAGGTGGGGAGCTGTGGTATCACCTATTATAAATAGTGGATTATGTGTTATGTACTGAGAATGAGCCAGATTTCCTGAAATTCTCCGTAACTCGGCAAATTCGAACAATTTGCAATTCAATTACAACCTAATACCATTTCACACACTGCTGAAGTCTGCAGCGGCTCATGACATTAGGTGTCTCTGCATAGGTTTCCCTATAATGCCTTGCAGCTATAACATCGGATGGTCTAGCGCCACCAATTAGAGACTTTAAAAGAAAAGATGAGGGCATTGCAAGCAGCAGCAATTTTAGGATTTTAGGAGGTCAGGGTACCAATTTTTTTTTTATAAAAATAAACATGGTTTCAAGACACCTAGCAATTCGAAAATGAGTAAGGCATGTGGTAAGGGACGTGGGAGTGCTGATGATGGTGCACGCAGATGCCGAAGACATGGGGCAGGTGCAAATATGCCTGTTGCTGGAGCACAAGAAACATGCCCATCCACGACACATAGGTTCCTGTTCCACTTTGCAGGTAAGCACGGTACACCACTTCTGAAGCCGAATCAGTGTGAACAGGTGGTTGGTTGGATAGCAGATAATGCTTCCAGTTTTCCTGGCAGTACCACAGAGTCTTTCACACAGTCTAGTCTCACCAGCGAAGAGTCTGGATCACTTAATCCTTACCCTGATCCTCTTTCCTCCCACCATGTTGAGCCCCAGGAGACTAGTGATCCCACACTAGAATACTCCGAGGAGCTCTTTACAACACAATTTCTTGATTGTGGCCTCTCACTCTGCATGGCCCAAGAGGGACAGGAGGAGATTCTGTTTAGTGATACACAAAACTTAGAGCAGCCACGGCCACAAGAAGATGACAATGGGGAACGGCAAATTTTGTCTAAGGAAGAAAATGATGATGAGACACAGTTGCCGATTAGTCAGGCTGTTGTTAAGTCACCAAGTCAAGAGGACCAGAGTGCAGCAGTGGAAGATGAGGTGGTGGATGACACAGTCACTGACCCAACCTGGGAAGCTGGCTTTCATAGCAAGGCCAGCAGCACTGATGAGGAGGGACTTGCAGCAGAGAAATAGGCAGGAAGAGCCAGTGGGGTAACCAAAGGGAGAAGATGGACAACTGTTCCACAGAGCGCACACATTCATGAATTTCTCCGTCAAAGACTTAGGTGTTCCCCAGTCTGTGAGTTTTTTAATGAGAGTTCTAAGATAAAAAATAAAATGGTCATTTACAACCTGTGCCATGCGAGGATAAGCAGGGGCGTGACAACTAAGACTAACCACCATCAGCTTTAGCAGGCACATGTCATCTAAGCGCCCGACTAGGTGGGCCGAACACCTGAGTCCACGATTGGTGCCATTAGGTGACACCACTGCCTCTTCCCCTGTGCTAGGTGCTTCCCAATCCCCTGTTCATGACACTTGTGCAGATGTCTCCGGCCCTGCACCTGTCCTTGCATATTCTGACCATCATCAGGCACTTCCATTTGGTTATCCAAACAAAGCATACAGATGTCCCTACCCCAGGCCTTGCAACGAAAGAGAAAGCTTCCAGCCACCCAGTCACAGGTCCAAATGCTAAACGGGCACATTTTCATGCTGCTTGTCATGATTCATTTCCGTCGACTCATGGTGGCAGCCATCCCTTGGTACACGGTCCCCAGACGCCACTTTTTCTTGTGGTGTGGCATCGTTCCAGCACATCTCCAGGATCATCACCTGTGCCCTTACCAACGCAGTTACTGGGATTGCCCAATTAATGACCGACAAGTGCTTGTGGCCAGGGATGATACAAGTTCCACCATGGCATGGCACATGTGCTCCTGACACAGAGGATTGCTGGTCTTACTTCTATAAGGGTTTCCTCCACCTCTTATATCAGTTCGTGCACCCCCTCCTCCTCATTCTCCATTTCTGATGTATTATCTCACAGCAAGTTGTCCACATCAGCACCAAACTGGAAGATCGGCAGCACTTCCTTAGCGAAGCGGCAACAGGCTCTGCTGAAGCTAATTTGTCAAGGAGACAAACCGCATACTGCGGCAGAGTTACTTAAGGAATAACTGACCAAACAGATCTGTGGCTTTTGCTGCTGAACCTCCAACCAGGTTGTGTGATAATAATGCTAGATCCACGCTACAAGGAGAACTTGCATCTCTCCTTCCTGAGGCAGAGAGGTCTTCTAAAATGGTGCTATACCAGAAGGTCATTGTGGAAAATATGTTTAAAAAATTACAGACAATGCTAGTGGCAAGGGGCAAGCTTCCTGGTCCAAAAACGTGAGGCAAGGGATAACCACAGCAGAGGCAGGGTTACACTGTCAAAGGCCTGGACCAATTTTATGACACCATCCCAGCATCGAGGGCCCAATGATCAGGGTATTTTTGACAAGGACCAAAAAGTTTTTAAAGATGGTCAAGCAAAACCGGGGCCGACCAAACAAGCGTACTCCCTAATTCCTCTGTGACCTTCAACTATTGGGTCTCAAAGCTGGACACCTGGCATAAGCTGTCCTTCTATGCCTTGTAGATGTTATGCTGCCCTGCCACTAGCATCTTGTTGGAGATGGATTTTAGTGCCGTTGGTGGGAGTCATAACAGACAAACTCTTTTGCAGGTCAACAGAGAATGCTGACAGGCTACCTATGATAAAAAGGAACAAAGCCTGGATTAACCTCCACTTTTCGACACCACCAAATGACAGCAGCACATAAAGTGTTTTTAATGCTCAATATTTGAATGACGCCCTCCAATTGATGCCTTTAAGGGTGTATGGATGACCCTCCTTATAATTTTTTCCTGGCTTTGCACTTTGTGCAAAGCCTTTATGAATGTAGGAGTACATTAACTACAATTTTTTTATGAGGCACTAGATGTGGTGCCTTTAAGAGTTTTTGGATGACCCGTTTTATAATTTTTTTTCTAGCTTTGTGCTGCATACAGAGCCTTTATGAGTGTATGAGTGCCACAACTACACTTTGTTTGTTCACAATATTTGAATGAGGCACTAGAGTTGGTGCCTTGAAGGGTGTATGGATGACCCTGCTTGTAAATTTTGGCAGGTTTGCACTTAGTGAATAGCCTTTATGAATCTAGGAGTACCACTATATGACATTTGAAATCTGAGACTCTCTTCCATCCATTTTTTGCTTTCTTCATAAATTACACTGAAATTTCCAATTTTTTTTATAAAATATTAAAAAAAACTAATAAAAAAATCAATTTTAGCTTACTTAAATATTTTTTTTTAATCCTTTTTAAATTTTACCTTTTATACAAGTCATTATATATGAAAGAATGTTTCTTAAAGGGAACCTGTCAGCAGATTTTGCCGCCATAAGATGCGGCCACTGCCTTTCAGGGCTTACCTACAGCATTCTAGAATGCTGTAGAAAAGCCCCTGGTCTGACCTGCAAGTTAAGAAAAATAAGTTATATTATACTCACCCGGGGGGAGTCTTGTGCGGTCCTGTGCGGCCTCTCTGACCTTTCCCAGCGCCTGCGCACTGCAGTACTTTACTTTGCCCTCAACAGGGCAGATAAGTGCCTGCACAGGAGCACGATATCAGGGAGCAATGAAGAAGCAGGAGGGCAGCGTCACAAGAAGATGGGAGGCTCTGGACCCGGACCTGCGACACCTATTGAACCGGACCGCACAGGACCGCCCCCAGGGTGAGTATAATATAACTTATTTTTCTTCACTTGCAGGTCGGACCAAGGGCTTATCTATAGCATTATATAATGCTGTAGATAAGCCCTGAAAGGCAGTGGCTGCATCTTATAGCGGCAAAATCTGCTGACAGGTTGCCTTTAACATTTTTTTTCCTGTAAACTCCAATTTCTTTTTGATTTTGAATGTTTTAGGGTAAGTTCACACAGGGCATTTTTGCTGCATATTTTTGCTGCATATTTTTGCTGCATATTTTTGCTGCGTTTTGTATGCTAATTTTCAGCTGCTTTTTACAGTACCAGCAAAGTCTATGAGATTTCAGAAATCTCATGCACACACATTGGTTTTTTGTTTGATCAGTATTTTGTGCTTTGCTGCGTTTTTTGGACAGAGAGCATGTCACTTCTTTCAGCGTTTTTGCTGCGTTTTTTCACCCATTGACTTGAATGGGTGTTGAAAAAAACGCAGCAAAAACGCAGGTATCATTATTTGCTGCGTTTTTGCTGCTGAAAATCCAAGGACATTAGCATGAAAAAAAACACAACAAAAATACGCAACAAAAAACGCACCTAAACATGCGCTTTTGACGCAGCTTCTTTCCTGCCACAAAGATCAGGTTTTGCTGCAGAAAAAAAAAGCAGCAAAAACGCCCCTGTGTGAACTTACCCTTATTGTCACTCCTTAAAATGGAGTAAAAGTGTGAAGCATTGTTCTGAGCGGTGATCAGGGAGTCAGAAATGCTTCCAGGAGTCTTCCCCATGCTGCTCTCCTTCCATTCATCACTTTTTTCATCTATTTCAACATTTTCACTGCCTCCCCTCCCCCCAGACCTCCACAACAATTAAAAAAAAAAAAACATGTGCCAAGAGACCAGCTCTCAATATATTGGGACACAGAGCTCCATTAATGGTCTGAGTTATCTAGCTTTTCATAGTTACTACTCATTGAGAAAACCTGCTCCCTCCTCACCCCCCAGTACTAGTGATGAGCGAGTATGCGCGTTACTCGGGTTTCTCTGAGCATGTGTAGCGCCCCCACTGCCGCAGGGCCGAGGGGTACCCGGTACCGGGCCTGTGAGTCTCTGCTCTGGGGTTGTCACGGTGGCTAGCCCCGGTCCGTGACCCTGCTGAGGGGCGTACAGTAATAGATGTGGATGGTGGTGGTGGTGCGGTGCAGTAAATAACGAGGACACCAGGTTGCAGTCTCTTTACCTCTTTACTGAAGGCTTCAGGGTCCTCAGTCCGGAACACGGTCAACCAGGCTGCGCAAGTCCGGCCAGTCCGATGGCACCTCCAGAGTTCCCTTTGCAGGCGGAAATCTGTGCCTTCCTGCTAGCGCTATGTGTTGTGGTCCTCCCCTGCTGTGCTTACGGGATAGTCCCCACAACTGTTGTGTCTGTTTCTGATGTTCCCTCACAACTCGATTAGATGATGTTCTGCTAATCCGTCCCTCCCTGATGTTACGGTTGGGACGCACCCGTATGACGGGTAGGCTCGGAGCTCTTCCGGGACCCTAGAGTCGCCCCTCTCCACAGGTTGCCCCCTATGTCTTCTTAGGTGATTTAGGTGAGACAGCCCGCCTATGACTGACTGTCCTGCCGTTGGTTTGAAGTATTGCCTGAAGCTGTATATATAGAAATACTTCCTCGGCGTTCCGGCCGCCGGTTGTGCGCCTCAGTAGGATGTTGCCTCGGTCTTACAGCACGACTCCTACTGGTATTCTCCTTCTTGCTTTGATCTCGTTTCTCACTCAGCACAATATATCTCGCTTCTGATCCTTTCTTAGGGCACCGCCGCTATGCTGAGCAGGCACAGTCCCGTGACGTTCTTTCTCGTTGCCAGGCCTCTGTCAGGGTCCCAAACCTGACAGGGACCCTACCGAATCTTCCCCCACAACACCCTCTGCCACAAGGTGTTGCCTGGTTCCAACCCAGTCAGCTTTCTGTCCTAACTTCCTGCCTGACCCCCAGTTTTACCAGTATGTGAGGAGTGGCCTAATGAATAGTACCCTTAGCTCCCCCTGGAGGCCCGACTGTGAAATGTATTGGTGTCTGTGATACCTGGTCAGATGAACTCCTTCAGTGCCATCAGACGTACCATAGCCCCCCTTAGTGGCGGGGCCACAGTACTGCAACGACCAGGACTCTGGGGCGCTGCACATGCTCGGGTGGTCTCCGAGTATTTCGGCATGCATGTGGAGGTTGCTTAACAAACAGGCAATCCCCACATATATTCAAGCTGTCTAGCAGCCGCAAATCATGCAGCTACGTCGACATAAACTAAATCTCTGAGCACGCCGAAATACTCAGAAACCACCCAAGCATGCTCGGAGAAACTCGAGTAACGAGCATACTAGCTCATCACTAACTGAAAAGTCAAATGGTAACAAACAAGGTAAGTATTGGAAAATTACAATAACAGGTATCATCACAAAATATGCATGAGAAAATGTGCAGACAGGACAAACCCGGTACTAGTGTAACTCCAGTGCCCTTACTAGACAAACCACAAGGTAATTCTCTAATAGTGGGCATGATTATGTTGGAAGAATTGTGGAGATATAGGGCACTAATGATGATTAGAGTATGCAGGGTAGCACACATACATCATATTAAATGCCTGTACATACATTCACTGTAAGGTCCAGTGAAGTGGGTGTGGTGTCCACCCCGATGCGCGTTTTGGTGTAGACCTTTGTCAGTGGGATTGTATATACTCTTATGATGTGTGCACACCTGTGTTCAGCAGTGCAACCATTATACTAACCATACATTCAGTAAAGGTGGTTTATCTTGATTACAATGGTGTAAGTGATGACCAAACAATGTTTTCTTTCGTTTTGGTATTTAATATTTTTCAGTTTCTTTTGCTCCATAGAGTCTGTCAGGAAAATGTGTTAGGTATTACAACTTTTTACATTAACTTTAACACATATACTACATGCCTCACCCAAATTGTTTGGCTTAGGCTTCTTTCACACTTGCGTCGGTACGGGTCCGTCGCTAAGCGTCTGCGCGACGTACTGACGCACGTTGTGAAAATGTGGCACAACGTGGGTAGCGGATGCAGTTTTTCAACCCATCCGCTGCCATTGTAAAGTCCCGGGGAGGAGGGGGCGGAGTTCCGGCCGCACATGCGCGGTAGGAGATGGTGGACCTGACGTACGAAAAAACATTTCCTTGAACGCTTTTTCGTGCCCACGCTCCGCCAAAACACGACGCATCCAGTGAACGACGGGCACGACGTGTGGCCATTTGTCGCGATCCGTCGGCAATACAAGTCTATGGGCATAAAACGCATCCTGCGGGCACATTTGCAGGATCCGTTTTTTCCCCAAAACGACGCATTGCGACAGACGTCACACGACGCAAGTGTGAAAGAGGCCTTAACGTACATATAGGTGTTATCTGTCTTTGCTATCACGTCTGTAATGAAAATAAGACTGCTGAAAAGTCTTCTTTACCTAACAGGAAGAATCACTCTAATATTATACTTTGGTTCCTGTGTGAAAATGTAAACTGTAATGTAAAAATGAAAAAACATATATAAAACATAACATAAAAACTTGACAACAGGTAATATTCTGATGATCTTTCCTCTTTCTTCACACTTTACTAACACTGCTGCCTCACCTTTTATATGTCCTTTGAATTTCACAATTAAATACAGGCAAAACTAAAGCCAAAAGCAGCGCACGAATTAGGATCAAAATAATTCCACTGTTTATTTGCATACATAATCATATTTAATAATAGATTACTGTGGGTCTGACTCCTACAATCCCATCATTAAATGTCCTCATGTTACACTTTACATAGTTCTGGTGTAAAGGAACATAGTAATTAATATGCCTCTATTGAAACAGCAGAAACTACCTAAATTCCTTCCATTAATTCTGGCTTTCTTCTACAGGATGCTTGGAAAAAAGAGACAATGTTTTCAGGAGCCTTCTGTACATTTCATGAGAGCTGGTACAAGTTTTAAAAGGTTATTCACATCTTTATAAGTTATCACTAAAGATAACCGAATCTGTTCATTTGTAGTGATGAGCGAACGTACTACTCGTTACTCGCCCAGGTATCACTATGCTCGGTGTACTCGTGAGCAGCGAGCATTTCCGGGATTATTCGTGGATAAACTGGTGTCTCCACCCAGGATTTTTGGCAGACTTTAGAGACCCAATCACGGTGCAAGGATTGTCTGCCAGGCCATTAAACGCAACAGCCATCTTTGTTGTGGTCGTGCAGTGATTGGCTTGGCCGCACAGCATCATCCTGAGTATAAGAGACCTGGCGCCGCCCTGCTCGCCGCATTCTGTTCCGGATTCAGCGAGAGTAGGGAGAGCTAGTGCCGAGATAGGGTCAGAATCGTGGTTATAGGCCGGCGTCACACTTAGCGTAGGGAAATACGGTCCGTTTTTTACGGCCGTAATACGCAGAAAAGCTCCTGAACATTGATCCGTATACAGTAAACCATTTCATATCCCTTTTTTGTTACATATTCCTCACTACTAATGTTAGAAGTATCTGTGTGTAAAATTTAGTGGCTCTAGCTGTTAAAATAAAGGGTTATATCACAGAAAACATTGGCGTGGGCTCCCACGCAATTTTCTCCGCCAGAGTGGGAAAGCCAGTGACTGAGGGCAGATATTAATAGCCTAGAGAGGGACCATGTATTTTGCCCTCCCTGGCTAAAAACATCTGCCCCCAGCCACCCCAGAAAAGGCACATCTGTAAGATGCGCCTATTCTGGCACTTAGCCTCTCTCTTCCCACTCCCCTGTAGCGGTGGGATATGGGGTAATAAAGGGTTAATGTCACCTTACTATTGTAAGGTGACATTAAGCCTGGTTAATAATGTAGAGATGTCAATAAGACACCTATCCATTATTAATCCAATATTAATAAAGGGTTAAAAAAACACACACATTTGGAAAAAAGTATTTTAATGAAATAAATACACATGGTGTTGTAATATCTTTATTATACGCTCAGTCCAATTGAAGACCCTTGTCACCTGAAACAAGTTAAAATAAAAAAACAACAATATCCCATACCTTTCCGGCGTTACAGTCAAGTCTCACGATTTAAAGGGAAGGTACTGCGTTTGTAGATCATTAATAAATCACTAATGTAGCATAACATGCTGCTATAAATAAGTTTTAAATGCATGTGAAACAGATTTTGTGTGTTATATGAGTTTAAAGAAGGCACTGGGGGCTGACATCTTGGTTTCACAGCAGTTCATGACACTAACAGTGTCACTTTATGGCACCCCATGGACATAGGAGATAATAGACCGCCGCGGACCCTATCTATAACATTGCAGCAGCATTAGCAGTGAGCTGGGCCCGCCTCTGTGGGCTGCACAATTCACTGCTGTAGGTGTGACTGGCCGCCATTTTATTATAGCCCAGTGCTATCTGCCGAGCTCCATTTACTCTCTATCGCAGGAGAGAAGCACTCACTGGAACCGGAGGTTGGGGAGTGCGGGTGATTTACCTCCATGCTCCTCTGTACTCCAGGCATTGCACATCCTGGACAGACATCCTCTGCTCTCACACGCTGCCCTGTGTGCTTCTCCTGCTCTGTCTCCACCTCCTCACACACAGTCCCTGTGATCTCAGGTAAGCTGCACTCACAGCCTGCAGAGAGGGAGCTGTCTCTCCCATCAGTCTTTCTCAGCCATACCAATGTATCTCTCCCCTCCCTCCACACTGCCTGGCCATTCACTGCAGACCTGGAGCTCCTTCTTATCTTACTGAGGGATGAGTCACAGACAGCTCTGCTCAGATAATGCTGCTCCATACATAAACACCACATGTCGTCACTTTTCCTCCAGTCCACCATGCTGCTGAGCCCACTGTGTTCTGCTCTTTTGTAAATTCTGTAGCTGTGTTTCTGATGCAGTAACTGCTGGTGATAGCAGATCACAGGGCAGTCACACACAAAATGGCTCTGCCCTGTGATGCTGCTCTTCATTCTGCCCTAAGGATATTAGACCACCCAAAAGGGGAGGGAAATGGTGATGTCAGCAGTTACTGCCCCAATTTTCCAGCTAACAGTAAAGCTGGTAAGTCTTACTATAGCTGCTTGAGGTCTAAAACGGAAAATGTTCCCCCTAGTGGTCAATATATATATTTGTAAGAAAATATATAATATTTTTCATATAGAAATGTTTGCAAACAGTGCAAACATTGCATTAATACATTTTATTTACTAAAAGATAATAGAAACCACTGCGCTTCCCAAAAAAGCAACAGAACAAAACTTGACTTACTTGATAAGAGATTAGTTATTGGATATGGGAGCCGAGGTTCCCTTAGGAGCGGAGTAGAACCTAATTATGAAATATAGCTGAAAAAAATGTAGCACAGTCAGTGGGGTATTAATAGATTAGTGCAAAATATAATAGTAGAGGGTATTATATGCACATTTACTTACTTATAAGAGGCTTTTGTATGCTGTACTGAAAAAAGTGTTCCTTATGTAGGGACCGCTGATTCTCCTTCCTTAAAGAATGTTTCAAAGGAGAAATACTGTGTAACGTATTAAGAAGTATAAACGTACACTTTTAACCAATTATTGATATTGACTCACTGCTTATATGGGGGCCTGGTGGCTGCACCGGTGGTGCTAGCTAGCCGCAGTGTAGTTAAGTCAGTACTAGTATAAAGAAGGATAGAATGATATTAGAAGCAATCCATCATAACATGCATAAGCTGTCCTGGAACCTGTGACACTAGCGGTAGGCAAAGGGATAAAGTTTTCCTTTCACTCACCCGATGCTGCTAGGGTCAATGCTTCTGAGTGTGATCGCGCTGGTTAGGTCTGGCAATAGGTGATGCAGGGGGATACCAGGGTTTGTTTGCAGATGCGCGTTCTAGCGCGAGCGCAGGAGCGCGGGAGATCACCAGCGCCTCGCGTGCCCCGGCCGGAAGCAACGCTGAGGACGCGGCGGTGACTAGGGGGCGGAGCTGTAGTGACGTCACACAGAATAAGGACGGGAGCGTGGTGGAGACAAGCTGCCTACGCGTTTCGAGGGTGAACTTCCCTCTTCGTCAGGGCTATGTCTCCACTGTAGGTATCCGTCCTTAAATAGTTGCCTGAATGCTGAATGAGCTCCCCTGGGGCCCCTTTGATTGGTAAAAGGCACCTTAATACAAGTTAATTGGCTGCATTGAGTGATCCCTGATTGTCAATTAGCCCTGGAGTTTGAACTGAAATGCCGGATAGTACATTAAAAAATGCCGTTTATTGATCACCATGCGATAGAGTAGTAAGAAGGGGACACTAAGCTCTATACAGTCATACACATTAAATACTCCTACAAATACCATTGGGTATTTACATAGATGAATGGGAACCTTAATTGGTTTATACTTGGAAGATTTATTATGCTTGGAGGGAGATAGTACAAACGTTAAAAATATATTCTTTTTATTATTATTATTAAAAAAGAACAAACAAATGGTCTATAAAAGTGTATATAAATATAAATTTAAAATAATATATGGTAGACATTAAAAAATATATACGATAGAAAAAGATAAAAGAAAATGAAATAAAAGAGAAACCAAACTTCACATCTAGCCATCCCCAATATTTATTAGAGCCTAAGGGTATTAGCAAGGCTAGATGGGGTTAAAAATTATTATTTGGTAGTCCCAGCATTAATCATATAGGTAACTAGTACAAACGCTGTGAAAAATATTCTAAAATATATATACTATGATATATAGCTGGGAATAATAACAAACTCCAATCACACAATTCCCCTGTATGACTCCGTTACTCTGCGTGATGGGGTTATAAGGGGGGGGGGGGGGGGAAGGGGGAAGTGAATGATGGGGGGCGGGGCAGAAAAAGGGGGGGGGGTTAATTTTAAAAAGCATATAGTTCGATTTCTTGGTTTAAGCCAGTCGGAGCCAGACTATCTAAGGTAAATATCCACCTGGACTCAACCCGAGACATGGCTTTAATATAATCCCCCCCTCTGGAATTGCGTGGGACCACTTGGATGCCCCAAAAAGATGTACCATCGAGTGAGTGATTGTGTTGTTCCGAATAATGTCGGGATAATGGGTGGCCTATAAACCCCTTACTGATATTATTAAAGTGTTCACTAATCCTGTCCAATAGCCTTCTTTTTGTACGACCTACATAGATCTTACCACACGGACATTTTAATATGTATATGACCCCTGTGGTCTGGCAGGTAATATAGTCATGAATAGCATATTCACTCAATTCATTGGCGTCCTTAAAACTGGTGCGAACCACTTTTTTACTGGAGATTCGTCTACAGCATGTACATTTGCCACATGGTATAAAACCTTTGGGTTTTGCTTTGAGGTCAGTTAGATATGTCTGTTTTTTAGGGTTTTGTATGGGAAGTATGGATTTCGTGGTTGGTGCAAGTAAGAGTCCCAAGTTTTGTGCCTTTGTATACACAAACTTTGGTTGTGTGGGTAGCAGATCGCCAATGCATTTGTCACCTTTCAAGATAGGCCAGTGCTTATTGATAATATTTTTGAAATGCCTATAACCTGAATGGAATTGTGTTATTATTGGGACTTGTCCTATTTGTTCTTGAATAGTAGGGGGATTGCAAGTGGCTTTGGTTCTATGAATTAGGGAGTCCCTCTGCATGGTTTCTATTTCCATTCTTGTTCTATTAAGAGTGGGTACATCATAACCCTTTTCCTCAAACTGTGCTAATAAATAGTCACTCTCCCTTCGATAGTCCTCGACTTCTGTACAGTTCCTTCTAATTCTTAAAAACTGGCTTTTTGGGAAGTAGAAACCATGCAGAGGGACTCCCTAATTCATAGAACCAAAGCCACTTGCAATCCCCCTACTATTCAAGAACAAATAGGACAAGTCCCAATAATAACACAATTCCATTCCAAAAATATTATCAATAAGCACTGGCCTATCTTGAAAGGTGACAAATGCATTGGCGATCTGCTACCCACACAACCAAAGTTTGTGTATACAAAGGCACAAAACTTGGGACTCTTACTTGCACCAACCACGAAATCCATACTTCCCATACAAAACCCTAAAAAACAGACATATCTAACTGACCTCAAAGCAAAACCCAAAGGTTTTATACCATGTGGCAAATGTACATGCTGTAGACGAATCTCCAGTAAAAAAGTGGTTCGCACCAGTTTTAAGGACGCCAATGAATTGAGTGAATATGCTATTCATGACTATATTACCTGCCAGACCACAGGGGTCATATACATATTAAAATGTCCGTGTGGTAAGATCTATGTAGGTCGTACAAAAAGAAGGCTATTGGACAGGATTAGTGAACACTTTAATAATATCAGTAAGGGGTTTATAGGCCACCCATTATCCCGACATTATTTGGAACAACACAATCACTCACTCGATGGTACATCTTTTTGGGGCATCCAAGTGGTCCCACGCAATTCCAGAGGGGGGGATTATATTAAAGCCATGTCTCGGGTTGAGTCCAGGTGGATATTTACCTTAGATAGTCTGGCTCCGACTGGCTTAAACCAAGAAATCGAACTATATGCTTTTTAAAATTAACCCCCCCCCCTTTTTCTGCCCCGCCCCCCATCATTCACTTCCCCCTTCCCCCCCCCCCCCCCCCTTATAACCCCATCACGCAGAGTAACGGAGTCATACAGGGGAATTGTGTGATTGGAGTTTGTTATTATTCCCAGCTATATATCATAGTATATATATTTTAGAATATTTTTCACAGCGTTTGTACTAGTTACCTATATGATTAATGCTGGGACTACCAAATAATAATTTTTAACCCCATCTAGCCTTGCTAATACCCTTAGGCTCTAATAAATATTGGGGATGGCTAGATGTGAAGTTTGGTTTCTCTTTTATTTCATTTTCTTTTATCTTTTTCTATCGTATATATTTTTTAATGTCTACCATATATTATTTTAAATTTATATTTATATACACTTTTATAGACCATTTGTTTGTTCTTCTTTTTTAATAATAATAATAAAAAGAATATATTTTTAACGTTTGTACTATCTCCCTCCAAGCATAATAAATCTTCCAAGTATAAACCAATTAAGGTTCCCATTCATCTATGTAAATACCCAATGGTATTTGTAGGAGTATTTAATGTGTATGACTGTATAGAGCTTAGGGTCCCCTTCTTACTACTCTATCGCATGGTGATCAATAAACGGCATTTTTTAATGTACTATCCGGCATTTCAGTTCAAACTCCAGGGCTAATTGACAATCAGGGATCACTCAATGCAGCCAATTAACTTGTATTAAGGTGCCTTTTACCAATCAAAGGGGCCCCAGGGGAGCTCATTCAGCATTCAGGCAACTATTTAAGGACGGATACCTACAGTGGAGACATAGCCCTGACGAAGAGGGAAGTTCACCCTCGAAACGCGTAGGCAGCTTGTCTCCACCACGCTCCCGTCCTTATTCTGTGTGACGTCACTACAGCTCCGCCCCCTAGTCACCGCCGCGTCCTCAGCGTTGCTTCCGGCCGGGGCACGCGAGGCGCTGGTGATCTCCCGCGCTCCTGCGCTCGCGCTAGAACGCGCATCTGCAAACAAACCCTGGTATCCCCCTGCATCACCTATTGCCAGACCTAACCAGCGCGATCACACTCAGAAGCATTGACCCTAGCAGCATCGGGTGAGTGAAAGGAAAACTTTATCCCTTTGCCTACCGCTAGTGTCACAGGTTCCAGGACAGCTTATGCATGTTATGATGGATTGCTTCTAATATCATTCTATCCTTCTTTATACTAGTACTGACTTAACTACACTGCGGCTAGCTAGCACCACCGGTGCAGCCACCAGGCCCCCATATAAGCAGTGAGTCAATATCAATAATTGGTTAAAAGTGTACGTTTATACTTCTTAATACGTTACACAGTATTTCTCCTTTGAAACATTCTTTAAGGAAGGAGAATCAGCGGTCCCTACATAAGGAACACTTTTTTCAGTACAGCATACAAAAGCCTCTTATAAGTAAGTAAATGTGCATATAATACCCTCTACTATTATATTTTGCACTAATCTATTAATACCCCACTGACTGTGCTACATTTTTTTCAGCTATATTTCATAATTAGGTTCTACTCCGCTCCTAAGGGAACCTCGGCTCCCATATCCAATAACTAATCTCTTATCAAGTAAGTCAAGTTTTGTTCTGTTGCTTTTTTGGGAAGCGCAGTGGTTTCTATTATCTTTTACTACTTGGTTGTTTTTCTTAACAGGATTGGCGCAGAGCCTGTTGCAACCACTCGCAGCTCCCGCAGCATCCTATTCTACCCTTTCAGGTGATTAGGCGCCAGTATACATATTTTACATTTTATTTACTATTTTAAGCTTAATTTCACAAATAAACAAACTACAAAAAAACTGGTGGCACCTTCCCTTTAAATCCATATGAAGGGGTTAAATAATTTTACAAGCAGGAGCCTGCTAATGCAGCTGTTGCCCCTGCCTGTAAAAACTGGTGAATGAATGGAATTCAGGGGCTACCTAGACTTGCGGTGAGGCGCCCCTGCTGGCATAACCTCATATGAACTCTAGCTTGAGAAAATATTCCGAAAAATTCCCACGCTAGAGTTCATATGAGGTTATGCCAGCAGGGGGCGCAGCACCGCAAGTCTACGATGCTATGTTCCCCTGCATTCCATTCATGGAAGCGCACGTTCGCAGTAAAGAAAGACAGTTCATGCTCCGTGTTCAGCTTTGCAAAACAATAATTAAAGGGCACAGAGGAATGACAGAGGATGTTGGTACGGTCAGCAAGGTTCTCCCTCAGCTTTTTTCCAAGCAAAACACTCCTTGTGAGAGTCCCCCATGCCTCAGGGCCAGGGCGATAGGATGGTCTGAGAAAACTCTCCCCGAACTTTGTCAGTGTTGCACTGCCTCTGCTGGATTGGAGTTGTGTCTCTCTCACCTCTACTCCTTGCTTGGCCAACGAACTGTGACCTCTTCTGCCAGCATTTTCAGAATTTTTTTAATAATTCATCAAGAAGGGCCCTGTGGTCCTCCAACATTGTAGGACACCTGTCTGCCTCTGGAATAAAAGAAATATATTTCCCTTGTAGCGTGGGTCTAGAAGTGTCACCAATCAGTATTCCCTGTCTGTCACCAAAAAGTTTGAGAGCGCGAGGTGATGGAAAAGGCAGTGGAACATAAACTCACCCATGCGTGCAAGACTGCTAACAGTCGATACTTCCATGTCATCACCAAGAGGACAACTGACCATGCTCTCCTCCTCCTCCTTGTCCTCAGGCCTCCACAACTTTCGACAGACCTCAGTAATATAATTGTAAATACTTAATTGTAAATACATTCCCCTGTAGTTTTTATCTCCCCACCTCATTGTAGATTGTTTTATCTCCCCACCTCATTGTAGATTGTAAGTTGTCATGAGCAGGATGGGTTTATTTGGGTTTAATTATTGTTGTCGTTGTTACTTGGTGTAGATTGTAAGTTGTGATGAGCAGGGTTGTTTTATTTCTGCTTAATAGGAATGGCACATGTGTGAGCTCACCTCGACACAGCAGCCACCAGGTTCCAGCCATTGTCACACACGACCATGCCTAGCTGTAAGTTCAGTGGTGTCAGCCACACATCTGCCTGCTCTTTCAGAGCTGTCCACAACTCTTCATCATTGTGCGGTTTGTCACCTAAGCATATTAGCTTCAGCACAGCCTGTTGCCGCTTGCCTGATGCATTGCTGCAGTTCTTCCAGCATGTGACTGATGTGTTACTTTCGGAGATGGAGGCCGAAGATGATGCGAAGGAGGAGGAGGTGCAGGAGCTGTAGACTGTGGTGGCAACCCAGATTGACGTAGGGCCCGCAATACTCGGGGTTGGGAGGACGTGCACCATCCCAAGGTCGGACTCAGTCCCAGCTTCCACTATATTAACCCAGTGTGCTGTGAGATGTACCGTCCCTGACCACAAGCACTTGTCCATGTGTCTGTGGTTAGGTGGACTTTACCAATAACAGCATTGTGGAGGGCATGGGTAATGTTGTTGGACATGTGCCTGTGTAATGCCGAAACGGCACACCGGTACAAATAGTCCCACATGTTCGGGGCCTCGGGGTGATCCTCGGCTCTGCCCTCTCTTTCAAGATACATATCCAAGCCCTTGCCTCCACCTGTCCACAGCAACTCAAAAACATTTCCAGGATCCGTATATTCCAAGAAACTGGAAAAATGTTAGCGCACGCCCTCATGATCTCCCGCCTCTACTATTGCAACCTTGTACTCTCTGGGCTTCCCTCTAGCACTCTTGCACCACTCCAATCTATCCAAAAGTCTGATGCCCGAGTAATCCAACTGTCCCTCTGTTATTCCCCAGCCTCTCCTCTCTGTCAGGCTCTTCAGTGCCTTCCAATTGCACAGAGGCTACAGTTCAAAACCCTAACTATGGCAGACAAAGCCTTCACCAACATGTCTCCATACATCGGCAACAAGGTCTCCCAATGTCCGACTGGGTCATGGCTTCCTCTACGCTAACCCAGTGTGCCGTCAGATGTACCATCCCTGCCTACATGCACTTGTCCAAGTGTCCGTGTTTAGGTTCACTTTCCCTGTAACAGCATTGTAGAGGGCCCTGGTAATGTTGTGGGACACGTGCTTGCTTGTGTACTGTCGTAATGCCAGACAGGGAAAAATTGTTGCACTGGGTAACGAGTACCTTGTGATAGTCACCGGCATCAGGTTGCGGAAAGCTTACGTCTCCCACAGGCCTAAAATGCAACATTTTGAGCGCAAGCAGATGAGAAATGGGTTAATTTAGTACTGTGGCATTGGCTGCTTATTTCCGCTTGCGTTCCAAAGACTGGGGTATGGACAACTGAACGCTGCTCTGGGACAAGGACATGGACGTGCTTGTTGATGGTGCTTGTTGAGTTTGTGTGCAACTGCAGATGCAGGGCATGAGGCATCTTTGCATGCACCGTGGACAGGGGATTGGCTTGCACGCACAACATCGGAAGAAGCAGTGGTATCACCCGCAGACACTGTTCATGGAGTCTTGTGTTCAACCAACAAAGTCGGATGCTTTGCTGCCATGTGCCTGATCACGCTTGTGGGGGTTAGGATGGGAGTTTTGCTACCCCTGCTGATGCGGGCATGGCCGTTGGTGCAAATGGCCTTTTGGGGGTTATCGGCAGAGTCTGTAAAAACACAACCAGGGTTTTACGGGGACATTCAGTGACTCCCTCTCCCACACCACCTCCTCACCTCAACCACGGTCTTTCAGTGTTCCCCAAGGCTCCGTTCTAGGACCCCTACTCTTCTCCATCTACACCTTCGGCCTGGGACAGCTGATGTAATGGCACGGATTGCAATAACATCAGTACGCCGATGACATGCAGATCTACCTATCTGTACCTGACATTACCTCTTTACTGACCAAAATCACACGTCTTGCCACTATTTTATCCTTCTTTTATGCTCGCTTTCATAAAGTGGACATGGACAAAACAGAATACATCATCTTTCAACCACCTCACGCGAAATAGACATGAGAGATGTGTATGCATCATTCGGTACCACTTTAGTAAGAAGGAAAGTTTGACCAAGAAAAAATGATTTTCCAGACATTCACGGCCTTTTTTGCACATTTTTATGCAGCTGTGATCTTCATCTTCTTGGTGTTGATGTGGTAAATTTCAAAGTCACCATCAATACCATCATCGTTCATATCTTGTAATGAGGAAATCTGGTGTTTCCCAGGGTCGTGGTTATCTATGTTTAGTGGCATTCCTTTAACAGTGTTTGTTACACTAGAACAAATAATTTTCGACTGTGACATTTGGATAGTATTGGTAATATGTATGGGTGAAGATTAAGAAGCTTGTGCCACGGGTGTGTTTATACTTACGGACAGTGCACTCCTCTTGAACTTAGTTTTTCACAAGCATCCATCACTTTGTTTGGTTTTCCTCCAACACTGATCTGCTTTCTATAATTCAGCATCTCACGAACATGTTGCCCTTTAGACAGACACGTGCATCTTTGGTTTGGCAACATATTTTTAACAGGCATTTTTTAGGCCGAGTCAAACACGCGCATCTGTTACACCAATCTTCTGACGGGCATGAAACACATTCTGGTAATTGGTGGTGGCTAAACGACTAATCATTGTAGGCTGTATTCTGGGATCTCATACCTCCCATAACCACCGCTGTTATTAATCATGTACAGTACAGACCAGAAGTTTGGACACACCTTCTCATTCAAAGATTTTTCTGTATTTTCAAGACTATGAAAATTGTACATTCACACTGAAGGCATCAAAACTATGAATTAACACATGTGGAATTATATACTTAACAAAAAAGTGTGAAACAACTGAAAATATGTCTTATATTCTAGGTTCTTCAAAGTAGCCACCTTTTGCTTTGATGACTGCTTTGCACACTCTTCGCATTATCTTGATGAGCTTCAAGAGGTTATCACTGGGAATGGTTTTCACTTCACAGGTGTGCCCGGTCATCATTACTTTAAGAAATGAAGGTCAGTCAGTCCGAAAAATTGGGAAAACTTTGAAACTGTCACCAAGTGCAGTGGCAAAAACCATCAAGCGCTACAAAGAAACTGGCTGACATGAGGACCGCCCCAGGAAAGGAAGACCAAGAGTCACCTCTACTTCTGAGGATAAGTTTATACGAGTCACCAGCCTCAGAAATCGCAGGTTAACAGCAGCTCAGCTTAGAGACCAGGTCACTGCCACACAGAGTTCTAGCAGCAGATACATCTCTACAACAACTGTTAAGAGGAGACTTTGTGCAGCAGGCCTTCATGGTAAAATAGCTGCTAGGAAACCACTGCTAAGGACAGGCAACAAGCAAAAGAGACTTGTTTGGGCTAAAGAACACAAGGAATGGACATTAAACCAGTGGAAATCTGTGTTTTGGTCTGATGAGTCAAAATTTGAGATCTTTGGTTCCAACCACCGTGTCTTTGTGCGATGCAGAAAAGGTGAACAGATGGACTCTACATGCCTGGTTTCCACCGTGAAGCATGGAGGAGAAGGTGTGATGGTGCGGGGGTGCTTTGCTGGTGATACTGTTGGGGATTTATTCAAAATTAAAGGCATACTGAACCAGCATGGCTACCACAGCATCTGGCAGCGGCATGCTATTCCATCCAGTTTGCGTTTAGTTGGACCATCATTTATTTTTCAACAGGACAATGACCCCAAACACACCTCCAGACTGTGTAAGGGCTATTTGACCAAGAAGGAGAGTGATGGGGTGCTATGCCAGATGACCTGGCCTCCACAGTCACCAGGCCTGAACCCAATCGAGATGGTTTGGGGTGAGCTGGACCGCAGAGTGAAGGTAAAAGGGCCAACAAGTGCTAAGCATCTCTGGGAACTCCTTCAAGAGTGTTGGAAGACCATTCCCAGTGACTAGCTCTTGAAGCTCATCAAGAGAATGCCAAGAGTGTGCAAAGCAGTCATCAAAGCAAAAGGTGGCTACTTTGAAAAACCTAGAATATAAGACATATTTTCAGTTGTTTCACACTTTTTTGTTAAGTATATAATTCCACATGTGTTAATTCATAGTTTTGATGCTGTCACGGGGAGACAAGGAGGGCGAGAGCTAATAACCCGGGCCCCTGCAATTTCCCTCAGACTAGGGAAACCCTGTCTGACCCTCTACCTGAAGTTTACACTGAAGGTGTGCATGTTCAGGCCTCCACCCTCACCCTGACTCCTGATTCAGCCCTAGACTGAACACCACCGCCCACCACCCAGTGAATGCAATAGACCAATACCCACAGTAATAACAAACAAGGATAAAGGAAAATATACACCACGCCGCAGTCAATCAGGAATACACTATAAATGTGCAGGGCAAAATAAATACAAATATAGGAAGGAGTAAATAAGACAAAGGAAAATACACCACCAGCAACGATTCTCCAACAACCAGCTCTCCACTCCGGACCGAGATAACTACGGAAAAGACAGAAGCTATAATCGGCGACGCCCAAATATCAGGAGAACCATTTAAAGGAAATGGGCAAGGCCCAGCTTCCAATCCGAGGATCAGATAAATTAACCCCGGAGCAGCCAAACGAAAACTAGCCGACGCCAATGAGCAAACAGTGGTCAAACGCGGAATTACCGCTGTCTGTCAGACGACCTGGTCTGAACAGTGTCCGACATGACAGTACCCCGCCTTCTACGAGGGACCCCAGGGCCCTCACTTCTTATAGGACCCGGCTTGTCCTTGGTGACGATGAAAACACCTGACAAGCCGATCCGCATGAATGTCCGAGGCTGGTACCCAGGACCTCTCCTCAGGCCAATAACCACGCCAGTGTACCAAATATTGTAAAGTGCGGCGCACCACACGAGAGTCAACCACCCTCGAGACTTCAAATTCTAGGTTACCATCCACCAAGACTGGAGGTGGCATAGGCGCCGCATCCACAGAACCCACCACCTTCTTAAGAAGAGACCTGTGGAACACGTTGTGTATTTTATACACTGTAGGGAGCTCCAGACGGTACGCTACTGGGTTAATGACGGCGGTGACCCTAAATGGACCAATAAACCGTGGACCCAATTTAAGGGATGGTATCTTGAGTCTTATGTTTTTTGTGGATAACCACACCCAGTCATCCACACTCAGGTCCGGACCTGGCACACGCCTACTGTCAGCCACACGTTTGTACCTAGCACCCACACTCAACAGGCGCTGTTTCACTCTCCTCCAGACTGATGACAATTGTGTTCCTAACTGGTCTTCCTCCGGAACGCCGGAAGAGCCTCTCTGACTCAACGTACAAAACTGAGGATGTAGCCCGTAAACACAAAAAAACGGAGACTCCCCAGATGACTCCTGGCGGTGATTATTGATGGCAAACTCAGCCAAAGGAAGAAAGGTAGACCACTCCTCCTGGTTATCAGAGACAAAGCAGCGCAAGTACTGCTCCAAATTTTGGTTCATACGCTCGGTCTGACCATTTGACTGGGGATGAAACGCAGATGAATGAGACAACTTGATCCCCAGCCGTGAGCAAAATGCTTTCCAAAATTTTGCTACAAACTGAGTACCCCTATCTGACACGATGTCAGACGGAACTCCATGAAGCCTGACCACCTCTTGCACAAACACCTGAGCAAGAGTCTTAGCGTTAGGTAAAGAAGGCAAAGACACAAAGTGCGACATTTTTGAAAACAGATCCACAATCACCAAAATGACCGTGTTCCCAGCTGAGGGAGGCAAGTCAGTGATGAAATCCATGGAGACTTCCGTCCATGGCTTACTAGGTACCTCCAGAGGAAGTAGTGTGCCAACAGGACGGGAGCGGGGCGTCTTTGCCGTAGCGCACGTGGTGCAAGCTGACACATATGAGACCACGTCCTGTCGGATTTTGGGCCACCAAAACCGACGTGACACCAGCTCCAAAGTACCTCTAACCCCTGGGTGGCCAGCCAGGACAGTATCATGATGCTCCGCCAACACCTTTAGGCGGAGATGAAGCGGTACAAAAGATTTGTTGATGGGAAGCTCAGATGGTACCTCCTCCTGAGCCTCGGCAATCTCAGCCTCAACCTCGGTAGTGAGGGCTGAAACCACAACACCCTTTTGGAGAATGGGTACTGGGTCTTCCCGAGGTTCTCCCCCCGGAAAACACCTGGACAGAGCATCCGCCTTAGTGTTTTTAGACCCTGGTCTGTAAGTGACAACAAAGTTGAACCGCGTGAAAAACAATGCCCAGCAAGCCTGCCTGGGAGACAGACGCTTGGCAGACTCCAAATACAGTAGATTCTTATGGTCGGTAATAACAGTGACCTGATGTACCGACCCCTCCAAGAAGTGTCGCCATTCCTCAAAGGCCAACTTAATAGCCAACAACTCCCTGTTGCCGATATCATAGTTACGTTCAGCGGACGACAGTTTTTTTGAGAAATAGGCGCACGGACGCAAACCACTCAAGGATGAGCCTTGAGATAGTACCGCCCCCACACCAACCTCAGACGCATCGACTTCCACGACAAAGGGTTTAGATACGTCTGGCTGCACAAGAATGGGGGTTGAAACAAAACTGTTCTTGAGAAATTCAAATGCGCGAACAGCAGCCTCAGGCCAAACGGAGAAATTGGTACCCTTTTTAGTCATGTCAGTTAGCGGTTTAGCAATGATAGAAAAATCCTTGATAAATTTCCTATAGTAGTTAGAAAACCCAAGGAACCGCTGAAGTGCTTTCAGGTTATCAGGACGTTCCCAATGCAGCACCGCTTGCACCTTAGCGGCGTCCATTTTAAAACCAGAAGCAGACACAATATAACCCAAGAACGGCAACTCTTGAGCAAAAAATACACATTTCTCAAGTTTAGCATACAGCTTATTCTCTCTGAGAAGCTGTAACACCTGCCTGACAACATCTAAATGAGCATCACGGTCGCAAGAATATATGAGGATGTCATCTAGGTACACGATAACGAATTTCCCCAAAACATGCGAGAACACATCATTGATGAAATGTTGGAACACTTCAGATGCGTTAGTTAACCCAAAAAGCATCACCAAATTTTCAAAATGACCCTCAGGGGTATTAAAAGCCGTCTTCCACTCATCACCTTGACGGACTCTTATGAGGTTGTACGCCCCCCTGAGGTCAAGCTTGGTAAACCACTTAGCACCTGCCACCTGGTTGAACAAGTCAGGTATCAGTGGCATAGGGTATGGATCACGAACCGTTATCTGGTTCAACTCCCTGAAATCCAAACATGGGCGTAATCCGCCATCTTTCTTCTTCACGAAGAACCCTGCTGCCACCGGCGAGGATGACGGCCTGATGTGCCCTTTGCTCAAACTTTCAGAAATGTAATCCTTGAGCGCTTGTCTCTCCGGACCAGAGATGTTGAACATCCTTGCTTTAGGCAACTTGGCCCCTGGTTTAAACCTGATAGAACAGTCATAGGAGCGGTCTGGCGGCAACTCTAAACAACCCTTCTCAGAGAACACATCCGCATAATCCTGAAGTGACTCAGGAACGTTTGAAGTCACAGCGGACACACATGTGGCCAGGCAATTCTCCTGACAGAAATCACTCCACTGGATTATGTCCTGAGTTTTCCAATCAATCACCGGGTTGTGTGTAGACAACCATGGAAAACCCAGAACCAATTGTGCCGGAAGACTTTTGAGCACCTTACATGTGACCTGCTCAAAATGAAGAACCCCAATGTGGAGTTTAATCTCAGCCACAAACTCAGTAATCTCCCCCTGTGGAAGAGGAGCAGAATTGATGGTGACCACACGGATAGGATGAGGTAGTTTTTCAACCTTAAAACCAGTAGTGCACGCAAACTCCTCATCAATGAGATTTGTGGCGGAACCACTATCCACAAAAATAGTGATTGGTATCTCTCTGCCAGCGACAACAACTTTGGCAGGGAGCATGCACTGAGAAATCATCATGGAGGATATACATAAGCTCAGATTGGACTCCTCCACACCCTCTGAGCTCAGAAGTTTTCCGCCGTTGCGTTTTTCTTTAACAGCAGAGGACAGATATTAATAAAATGACCAGTTTTACCGCAGAAAAAACAGGCTCCCTGCTTCCTGAGTACAGAGGTATGATTCTTAACATGTGACACCCCTGCAATTTGCATAGATTCCGTGGGCTCACCTGCAGCAACCTCACGTGAACCTAAACCTTCACCCACAGGCGGCGTCTCATGATTCCCCTGACGCAAACGGCGATCAATGCGGACAACAAGACTCATAGCGGAATCTAGTGAAGCAGGAGTCTCGTACATCAGGAGGGCTTTTTTAACCCTATTAGAAACTCCATGAATAAAGTGACTCCGCAATGCTAGCTCATTCCACTGAGTGTCAACCGCCCAGCGGCGAAATTCAGAGCAGTAATCCTCTGCAACACGCTCCCCCTGGCAAATAGTGCGTAACTTAGATTCTGCTAGAGCCACTCTGTCTGGATCGTCGTAAATGTGTCCTAGAGCAGAAAAGAGACTCTCCACCGAGTTAAATGCAGCAGAATCAGACGGCAACGAAAATGCCCATGCTTGGGGATCCCCGCTTAATAATGACAACACCAGGCCCACACGTTGAGCCTCATTACCAGAGGAGATCGGGCGCATACGGAAATACAGTTTGCAAGCTTCACGAAAAGAAACAAATTTACTGCGTTCCCCAGCAAATTTTTCAGGCAAAGGAAACTTGGGCTCATTAGCTCCTCCTGTCGCTCCAGCTTGTATATTAGATACTGCCAGTCCCTGTTGCTGCACTGCTCCCCTCAACTCAGTGACCTGTAGGGACAGCGCCTCCAACTGGCGGGTTATGGAAGTCATGGGATCCATGACAAAACACAGAGAAGAGAAAAAAAAAAGGAAATGGGCATGGCCCAGCTTCCAATCCGAGGATCAGATAAATTAACCCCGGAGCAGCCAGACGAAAACTAGCCGACGCCAATGAGCAAACAGTGGTCAAACGCGGAATTACCGCTGTCTGTCAGACGACCTGGTCTGAACAGTGTCCGACATGACAGATGCCTTCAGTGTGAATGTACAATTTTCATAGTCATGAAAATACAGAAAAATCCTTAAATGAGAAGGTGTTTCCAAACTTTTGGTCTGTACTGTACATTCCCATTCCTGTAATCACCATGGCCCTTTTCCTGATCACTTTATCCAACGATTCGTCGGCCATATTTGTAGTAAAAACCTGCACCTTCCCAGCAGCAACTGTGTAGGAAACCACTTTACAGTTTTGCAAGGTGTTTATGATGCTCGTAAACAATGTTTTTAAAAAAATTGACCCCCCCCCCCCCATGGGGAACCCTTTGTCAGCCCATGCACTTAGTGTATGTGCATTACAAGTCTAGGAGACCCGCTCCTTTACATTGTGCCTACTTTTTAATGAGGCCTTCATCCACCTCTCATCGTTTTCCACCACTAGATCACCAGGGTTCACTTGTTCATGGTGCTACAGACAGTCAATTTTTGGGAAAGGGTGTCTAGGATCAACATGAAATATTTTTTTAAAAATTAACCACCATTGAGCAAATGCTTGTCAGGCCAGGCACTCCATTACAAGTCTAAGAGACCCACACCCCTACATTGGGCCTACTTCTTAAGTCTGTCTCCTGCAATGTGTCCTTTACCTGCCAAGGGTGAATGTGCTCTGTATGGTGCATTTTGGGCAAGGGGGCTGTGATGACATTATTTTAATTTGTAAGAAAAGGACCCCACATTGGCGAATTGGGCAATACATTACATTGGGCCTACTTCTTAACTCTGTCTCCTGCATTGTGTCCTTTACCTGCCACTAGATCACCAGGGTGAACGTGCTCTGTACGGTGCATTTTGGGCAAGGGGGCTGTGATGGCACTATTATATTTAGTAAAGAAAGGACCCCACATTGGGGAATTGGGCATTACATTACATTGGGCCTACTTCTTAACTCTGTCTCCTGCATTGTCTCTGGTTAACTGCCACTAGATGACCAGGGTGAACGTGCTCAGTACTGTTATAGGCCGATGAATTTTGGGCAAGGGGCCTGCAATGGCACTAGTATATTTTTAAAACAGGTACCCCCTTTGGGGAATTGTTTTGCAGCTCATGCACTCCATTTTAAGTCTCAGTGACCCACACCACTACATTGGACTTACTTTTTAACTCTGTCTCTTCTTTAACTGCCACTAGATCTTCGGGGTGAACGTGCTTTGTGCTGTTATAGGCCGGTGAAGTTTGAGCAAGGGGGGCTGTGATGGCAATAGTATATTTTTAAAAAAGGTACCCCACATTGGTGAAACCACATCCTTGTTGGCAAAGACTTCATAACATTTGTGTACCTTAAAGAGCTCCCTTAGAGAGCTCCTTTTTGTGTTGCCTGGTTGCTCACATTGAACACAATACACTTCATATAAATTTGATAAAGCAATGCTGTTAGTTTGGCTCAGTAGTTCATTAAAAATATAGCTTTGTCCACTATATTAGTTTCTCTTCTTGAGAGACATAACTTTGGCTGCCTCAAATGTACAAATGGCGAATATACAAATAGCGATTTGTAAACAAGATTAAAATACTGTATACTGAATGCATTCAGACAATCACATAGCTGCATTTCTTGTAAAACATTTACAGATGTGACAGACAATGCTCATAGTGACACAATCTAGATAAATGTTTGTTTATTCACTTCACAAACAGTTCTAAGCCTCTATATGTTTGCTGTTTGTCATTGTAAAACATTAAGGGTACTGTTACACAGTGGCACTTTGGTCGCTACGACGGCACGATCTGTGACGTTGCAGCGTCGCTTGATTTTCGCTCCAGCGTCGTAAACTGCGGTCACACGTTGCAATACACGGCGGTGGAGCGATGATTTCATGACGTATTTGCGATGTAGAAGCCATTGGTTACTGTGCGCACATCGTATACAACCTTTGTCACACGATGCAATCATGCCGCCACAGCGGGACACTTGACGACGAAAGAAAGTTTCAAACGATCTGCTACGACGTACGATTCTCAGCGGGGTCCCTGATCGCAGTAGCGTGTCAGACACTGCGATATCGTATGGATATCGCTGGAACGTCACGGATCGTGCCGTCGTAGCGACCAAAGTGCCACTGTGTGACAGTACCCTAAGGTTTACTGAAACTATGCCTGTGGTGGTTTGATCTAAATCCTCATGGCTTTTATTTTCTAGGGGTTTATGGCCCCTCGTCTGATGACTCCATGATATCTCAGTTTCATCCAACCTTGAAAAGTGGCCCCTTGAAGGTCTGGGTGACACTAGAATTACTACATAGTGTAAATCACTATATAAGACCAGAGAAACATGACTAAGACAGATGCCAAAACTGGGGTACCTGTACATGTACACTGATACCTGCATAAATGGGGATGCCCATGCAGTGTAGGTAATCTCCCAGGGGTTCTCTGTCTTGGTGTTGCTTCTCTGATATTCCAGACTTATGATGTTTAAAAGCCTCTTGGTGATGATCTAAGTATACCGTATGTAGTTAATCTTCATATATACATAATCACTACATTTATTTAATCCTTATATATACTTATTAACCTTTGTATGTTAACATATACAGAAGTGTACGCACTCACACTATTCAATCATACTATTCCTTGAATTTTGTAGTTTGCAATAAATTTGCGTTGTATTGCAAGTATTAGCCTTTTTTAAAACCGTATCTGAACCTTAGTGTTAAAAACATGGCAAATAAAATTGCCAAATTCTCCTTTAAACAATTGTGCAAAGAGGGAACCATCATACCATTAAAAAATATGAGTGGATTTTCCTGGGCACATCCAGTATGTGGGTTCCAAGGCCTACTGGGGTGCATATGACTATGCAGCAGGGCTGGCTTTGCTGCCAATGTGTAAAACAAAGGAGTACGGGAGTACAAAATGCATATTGTGAAGTGGATTTTCATGGGCTCTCCCAGTATGTGGATTCTAAGGCTTATTGGGGTGCATATGAATTGCTAGCCTTCAATTCAATGCAACACTTTTTCAGGAGTCCCCCCTGGTCATCTTATGACAGGGGTATTGTGGTGTGTCATAATTCTTGGCGGCCCATCCACTCACAGCATAGGCTACAACAGCTTAGGAGACCCACTGTTTAATAATGGCCCTTTAAGAAGATTAATGCCACATGATGCACCAGTAAAAATAGGCTCTGTGACTTTAAGAGTCCCTCCTTCATAAATGAAACAAGTTGGGTCTCCTTATGTGTCACACACCACATGGCCAGCTAGGGGTGTTAAATGTTACAATGACATTTCCCAGTGAATGCATTTGTAGTGGTTGAAAGCAATGTTAAAGTTGAAAAACGCTTCAAAAACGCTGCATCTGAACTATGCCTAAGTGGGGGAGGAAATTTTCGGTCTGGGGTTAAATATTTGGCTCTACAGGCAAGCTATTAACCTGCAAAGGATGTACCTTGACATATTTCCCAGCAAAACCCATTTTGGTTTCGTTTTAATGTGTTTTTTGTGGCACCGGGAAAAATGGCATGAATCTCGGAAAAAACTGATTAAAGCTGTGAACTAGGAGTCAGGAATGCTTCCAGGGGCAATCCCCATAATGTTCCTGTTAGGGTTCTGTGTCTCCCCCCAAAAAATGGAGATTCAAATTCTCACACAGTGTATATTCAGCTGTACTGCTAGTGCGTCGTATATCAGGCAGACACTTTCTGCCACGTTCATAGTGTTGTGTTATACCACAGGGCCAGAGTTGGGGTTCAGTATCTCCCCCCAAAAGCAAGTCATCTTTCAGGCAAGCTATGTGTCAGCAGGGGAAGGTGGGGCAAAAAAATGTGAAATCCATGATTGGTTAATTTAAATGAAGGTTAGCTAATCAACAGTTTTGGTAGCCAGACGTGTCCTTTTTTCGATCAGTATTGAACCAGCAGCACTGAACACTCTTTCTGAAAGCACACTGACAGCAGGGCAATCGAGGTCCTGTAATCCATATTCTGGCAATTCAGGCCAGGTGTCTAGTTTAGATGCCCAGTAATCAAAGGGGAATGACCTGTCAGGGAGAACATCGATAAGGGCGGAAAAGTAGTTTGTAACCATACTGGACAAATGCTGTCTCCTGTCACTTTGAATCGATGCAGCTGTCCCTGTCGTGTCTGCGGTCATTGCGAAACCTTGTCATAAAACCCCTCTGTCCAACGCCACTTCGGATTTCTGCACCTCTAGCACCTCTGCCATGTTGCCCCCTGCAGCTCGTGTGAGAACCATCACCACCGCTGTGTGCTGGGAATGCCTGAACCAAACGGTCTACAAGAGTTGCTTGTTTGGTAGCCAATATTTGACCTAAATTCCTAGAATGAGGAGTTTAGGGCCTGAGAATGACGTCACGGCTTGTGATTGGTCGCGTGGCGGTCACATGAGTGGCACGTGACCAATCAGAAGCCGTGACATCATGGAAGGCCCTAAACGCGCTCATTTTAAGCAAAGAAGGCTGCCGGTTACCAGCGGTGATGTCCAGGGGCCTCCGGAGAGGTGAGTATATCAATATTTTTTATTTTAATTCTTTATTTTACACAGTAATATGGATCCGATACCGATTCCCGATACCACAAAAGTATCGGATCTCGGTATCGGAATTCCGATACCGCAAGTATCGGCCGATACCCGATACTTGCGGTATCGGAATGCTCAACACTACTCATCAGGGTCACATTCTGGCTCAGTAAACTGCGAGGGCAATGTAGTGATCAGAGTCAATGGAACAGCATCACAATCTAGCTGTGGCTGTGCATCAGTGCACTCCATCTCCGATTCTTGTAATTGGCAGTGTACAATTTCCCTTTCTAACCCAGGCACGGTATGTGTAAAGAGCTCCATGGAGTAACCTGTAGTGTCGCCTGATGCATCCTTCACTTTTGGTTTGGGAGAAGGACACAAGGAAACGTCTTTTTCCTGACCGGGAGCATCCACTGACGACTGGCTGCTCTTACATTTAGAACTTTGGGAAGAGGAGGCGAAAGAGCTAGAGGATGAGTCAGCAAGGAAAGACAACACTTTTTCCTGCTTCTCCAGCTTTAAAAGCTGTTTTCCTACTCCCAGGTAAGGGAGCCTTCGAGGCCTTGTGTAGCCAGACGATGACGCAGGCTGAACACCTCTAGCCTTAGGTGCTACTGTGCTTTTGCCACTACCACGAGATGCAGCACCACCAGCACCATCAGTACCAGCTGGCAACCCCCACCCACGGCCTCTTCCACCAGACTTCCTCATTTTTTGGGGGGAGACACTGAACCACAACTCATATTACACCATCAAAATATGAGGGGCCTGGTGCCAGTACCGCTGCCCACGAAAGAGTGTTCCCCCCCAGCTTGAACAGTGCTCTACCACTTGCAATACTACCTCTCCCAGCTCCACCACTGTGTAGTCTGTGCGGTTAAAACCTTAAATGGCACTGCCAATACGAATTATTTGAAATGATAGATGATAGTTAAAATATACATGGGCCCTGGCCTCCATTTAATACTTTGCGCCTACTACCACTGTCTTTATTATTTGGGCGTAATAACGGTGTCTGCCGCTGCTTCTTTTTTTTCCTTCACTGAACAAAGCTGAACTTCAACTGTTGTCCCATTTCAAATATTAAACTGCATTTGGCCTACTTGTTGGGTTGGGGCCTACTAACGGTGTCTGCCGCTCTTTGGTGTTCTCCTGGTTTATTTTTCTTGCGCTTCAATCTTCAGGCTTTCGTTTAAATATTTTTTATATTAAACTGCATTTGGCCTACTTGTTGGGTTGGGCCTACTAACATTGTCTGCTGCCGCCTCTTGTTTTCCTCTACTAAACAAAGCTGAGCTTGAAGCTTCAGGCTTTCTGCCTGTAACAACAATATGAAACTACATTTGGCCTAGTTCTTGGTTTGGGCCTAGTAACGTTGTCTGCTGCTGCCTCTTGTTTTCCTCTACTACACAAAGCTGAGCTTCAATCTTCAGGCTTTCGGCCTATATTTAGAATATTAAACTGCATTTGGCCTACTTGTTTGGTTGGGCCTACTAACGGTGTCTGCCGCTGATTGTTGTTCTCCTCCACTGAACAAACCGATGCCGCCTGTTTACTCCTGTTACCAATTTTTAACAGCTTTTAGCCTACTTTTTTTATTTTGGGCCTATATCTGTGTTTCCTCCTCATTCCTGCCCATTGCCCAGCCACTGCTAGATGAGTCTACTGGTACATTGACACAGACCACTACATTCCCCTTGCACTCTACACAGCCTGAATCTGACCCTGCTGAAACTCAGGTTCCCCTTCCCGCATACTATACCACCTTACATGGGGACAAAGAGGAAGGTGCAGATGAAAGTGCAGGTTCCTTCAACAGGTGGGGGGGCATACTCATTGGCGACGTCACTGGCACAGGGCCCCTCATAGTACGCAAAAGTGTCTCTGCCGGTGGGAGGCACCCCCGCCGTCAATCACAACGCCGTACTTTGAGGGGCCCTGTGCCAGTGGCAATGCGAACGAGTGTGCCCCCCTGCTTGCTCATGATCACAGCACTTGCAAACTTGAAATACTTACCTCTCCCTGCTCCACCGCCGTGACGTAGTCCGCGTTTCCTGGGCCCACGAAAAACTTGAGCCAGCCCTAGTCCCCCCACAAATATGAGACACAAAAACCCCAATAGCATGGAATGCATATCACTAGGACAGCACAAAAACTTAATCCTGCTCAAAGATAAGAGCTTATGAAATAGGAGAAACCATGAGCAATCTGGTATATTTAAAAATAGAAAATTTATTAATACAAATAGTATGACAAACACAAGTTATAAAAAAGGTGCAGGAGAAAAACATCAGAGCGCCACAGTAACTCCATATCCAGTCATCGGTTGCTATATACAAATGGTGTGCCATAGAGGAAAAAGTGCAATGTGCTCCATCAGCATACATAAGCGGCAACACCCTCAGCCCCAGCTGTAATATCACTACAGAGATCAAGTTGCATATTCTAGGGGTGGAATGCTCACCAGAGACCGAAGTGCAGGAGTCCTGGACCGGGTTACTGTGGCGCTCTGATGTTTTTCTCCTGCACCTTTTTTATAACTTGTGTTTGTCATACTATTTGTATTAATAAATTTTCTATTTTTAAATATACCAGATTGCTCATGGTTTCTCCTATTTCATAACCCCCACAAATGTTGCCAAATGACCACCAAATTTTCAATGGCTAACTATTATTATAAGGTAAATTAATATTGACAAGCTTAAGTAACAAGAATTTATGTTTTTGGCATTAAAATGGGCTCTGTTGGTGTTTTCCTGTCCTCCACTCACTGCCGACTTTGATTCTCCATTGACTTGCATTGGGTTTCGTGTTTCGGTCGGATCCCCGACTTTTCGCAATAATTGGCCGATTTTACCCGACCCAACTTTTGACAAAGTCGGGTTTCGCGAAACCCGACTCGATCCTGAAAAAGTAAAAGTCTCTCAACCCTAGTGCAAACTTAATGCTTTAATTTAATGTTAAACAAACTCAGTCAGTCATGCCTTTTTTTACAATGACCACATAAAATATAAACACATTTAATATACGACATTCATTTTCTCCAGTTCCACTCTATAGAGACCCAATATACATACTTTTTGATAATTATATCTGTGTAATCTTTTTGTAGTGTGAATTGCTACAAACACGCACCCAAACCACTTAAACCATGTGGTATTCTAATAGCTTAATGTAACGGTACTGTGGGACAGTGTCACCTTCCCTATCCCTCACCCTAGGGGGGTACTCTACCTCTATACCTATCCCCAGGATTATCCCGGAAGGATATGCTCCTGACTTACCCTTATCTGACCTCTCCCCCACTGAAGGATGACGTGAGGATGAAGTGTATAGGATCATACTATCCCGACAGACAAGGGAAGACAAACAGGGATAAAGGAAACTCCAGTCATACAAAATACACTCACTAAATAGAGTGGAACACAGAGGAGCGTAAAGTAGATGAAATGAAATGGGAGAGGAGAGGATGAACACAAACACAAAAGGTGAAACAGACAAGGTCCTAAGAAAGGGGATCACCACAACAAGGAAATGGCGAAAAATTATATATACACAGCTTTATTGAAATATATATACAAACAAGGGTAACAAACACATGGACATATAAAATCACTTAAAAAGCATACAAATGCTATACACAACAGCCCCTAATACGTCCGTACCCCACATAGGACTCGAGTCATGTACATATGATGTAATTATCTAGAACCAAATTGCTCATAGAATGAAAGAAATAGGCCAAGCTACCTGGGCACTCCCCTGGGTACTGCAAATGGGAACAGACCACTAATAGTGTGAATGCAAAATAGCAAGAGTATAAAGCCCACATAGACATACAAATCCCTGCACTGCAAGTGCTAGATAAGGGACACACATGCACAAACCTGCCTAGCAAGTAGAGACGACAGGTGTGTACATAACGGTACATAAATGTCAAGCAGCAAAAAATATATCAGCATAATGCCTCAATAGCATGTGACTAACTATCTAACATGCCACTATACAGAAAAATAGCACCAAGATAGTGTGAGCTGTAGAGATAGCATATTACCCAGGGCACATAATGCCCAAGCCTATAGCGCCTGGAAAAAGAGTCCTAATGTGGGCTACAAGGAGACCCAACGCGTATCGCCACCACACCGGGCAGCTTCGTCAGGGGTAATTTAAAGACCAAGTACTTGCCCCTTATATAACAAATAAATAAATAGCATTACCATAATCAGCTGTGCTGCTGCTAGATCGGCCGCATGGAGTAGTATGAGTCACACCAACATGGAGAATCTCCCCCATCTGAGCATGCTCCGGCATCGAACGCTGATTGGTGTGAAAATACAGTTGCCGGGGAGACAAGAAAAGCTTCCAGAGTTTAACCCTTCGGTATGAGGGAGCCACTACATGCACCACGCTGCAATGTAATCCATAACTGCAGCAAATGCAAGTGCCGGCTGGCACATACCGATCAGATGTCAGTGTCACACATGTGCAGCCTGGAGCAATGCTGGGATCGCTCTACACAGGCTCCTGTCGCATATTAATGAATGCCCAAACCGAATAATCCAGGCAATCAAAGCACACAAAATCGTTTGAAAATAGAGGTGCCCACACAGTATAAAACATAATGTATCCACCATATTGGCTATGCAAAGGACCATAGGATACCAGTAGGATGAATGAGCACAAATTACGCTACATAAATCCAACCAGTTAACCACTACTAACCCATATGTTCAGAAACTGCGTAACGATCGCACAGCGCATGCTCCTGCGCCGCATAGTGATAGAAACCTGCAAAAAATATCAGAGCTGTCAAGACGCATTAAGATGAGCCAAATACACTGTATGAGCTGTCATACTGCCAATAAAGTATGTGAGCGCTAATGCCATGAGAGGGAACCGCTCCATGCACAACGCTACGATGCCAACCATAGCTGCAGCAAGTACAAGCGCCAGCTAGCACATACCGATCAGATGCTGTTGCCACATAAGTATAGCCTGGAGCAATACTGAGATCGCTCTACACAGGCTCCTGCGTCGTATAATAAGAAATACCCAAAATTACCCAGGCAATCAGGATGCCATTCAGTGAGCACTTCAAAGTAGAAGTGTCCACACAGTGTAAAACGCATCCACTGCAGTGACTGTGCAGGAATGCAATAAAACACCAAACGAATGAATGCATGCAGCCAACGCTACATAACTAACCAGTTAACCCCCTCATGTCCTGTGTGTTCAGGAGCAGCGTAACAATCACACTGCGCATACTCCTACGCTGCATAGCGTTAGGAGCCTGTATAGAATAACCAGGACTATCAAAATGCTTTAGATGGACCCTATTTACTGTAGGGTTACACCCTAACCCCATAGAATGAAAAATACATTAACGCACATGAACTTGCAACGATATTATAATGGAAGGTACACAGTGGACAAGAAACTCACAGACTATCAAAGATATAGTAGAGGTGCCAAATATTAAAGGGCATTTACAGCAAACCCCACGACTATACCCGAAAGGCCTTATTAAGTGTAGTGGCACAGGGGAGCCAATCTGAATACCCGAATATCCTGGCCCTAAGATGAAAAACAGTGGTACACCTAGGGATTAGAGAACACAAAGACCCCCTATAGATATACAGTACCTCATGAAGGAGTAATCTTTATTGCGCCCACCAACATATACTCATGAATACAGGGACAAAAAATCGTAGATACCATAGTAGAGACTCATATTGCCCCCTGCAACCACGGACACCATAGGTGGTACAGAAAGACATATAGGTCGCTATAGTAGATAACCCAGGGGAGGCCAATTCAATCAGGTTTGTTTGTAAAACCCTGTAAATAGAAGGTCCTCATTGAGACCAAAAGGAGTTAGACAATTAAGATCGAAAATCCATCTAGATTCACGCCTCAAAAGTTCCAGGGTGACATTGCCCCCTCTAATGTTCGTTTGAACGCCCTCCAATCCAAGTATCTTGGTATCCACCAGTTGGGAGTTATGTTCGTCCAGGTAGTGTGTAGCCACTGACGTTAAAGTCTTTCCTTTAGCCTTATCCGCTTTAGCCATGGAAATATTTGAGAAGTGTTGCTGTATGCGTTTCCTCAACTCCTGTGTAGTCTGTCCGACATACACCTTACGGCACGGGCATATCAAAGCGTACACCAGGTTCCGAGATTTGCAATTGAAGTAAGCCTTAGTGGAGATCTGTAAAGGCAAAGTGGGCAAGGTAATAACTCTATCACCAACCATATAGGGACAAACATTACAATTCCCACAAGGGAATGTACCCGTGAGTCTGACCCCCCTATTCAACCTCTTGGTTGGCCGCTGAAAATGGCTATGGCTCAAACAGTCCCTCAAATTTTTAGCCCTCCTAGCTATTAGACTCGGTTGAGTAGCAATGTGTGGTTGCAATCTGACCTCACTACGCAAAATACCCCAATATTTGGAGAGGATATTTCTTACATCCGTCCACTGGTTATTATAGGCCATAATAACCCCCAATGGTTTAACAGATGTCTTAGCACGAGGATGTAAGAGAACCGACCTGTCGCTATCTCTTGCTGCAACAAAAGCGCGAGAGATTACCTTGTGTGGGTATCCACGTTCACGAAAGCGTGTAGTGAGTTCCCGAGAGCATCTGTCGAAGTCATCTTGCTGGCTACAGTTCCTCTTGACTCTGAAAAACTGTCCTCTCGGAATGCCTGTCTTCAAATGTTGAGGATGGAAACTATTGAAGTGGAGGAGACTATTAGTAGCTGTAGGCTTCCGATACAAGGTGGTATTGATTTTTGTCTCCCTCACACTCAGTTTAAGGTCCAGGAATTCAATATCCACTTGGGAGTAATGAGATGTCAATCGGATGTTCCATGGATTTTCATTTAGTGTCTTGACAAATTCCTGACACTCATCCAGGGTGCCTGTCCAGAGGAATAGAACATCATCAATATATCGAAGCCACTTGATAACATATTTGGCATACCCCTCCAGACAGTACACCCTGGTAGCCTCCCACCACCCCAAAAAGAGGTTGGCATAAGCCGGGGCACAGCGAGCCCCCATAGCCGTGCCCCTCACTTGCCTATAGAAGACACGGTCCTATCCAGGATAAACAGCAGCAGATCCAACAGAAACGAATCGTGTCTCCTATCCCCCGATGAATTCAAGTCCAGAAAATACGCTACAGCTTGTGTCCCCAACTCATGGCTTATACACGTGTAAAGGGACTCCACATCCAGGGTCACCAGCCACGTGTTGGGAGGAACCTCGAAGTCCTGCAGCAATGAAATCAGAGATGTTGAGTCCTTGACATACGATTGTAAATCAAGGACCAGGGGCTGAAGAAAAAAGTCAATGTAGGTGCAGGGAGCGGTTCCCTCTCATGGCATTAGCGCTCACATACTTTATTGGCAGTATGACAGCTCATACAGTGTATTTGGCTCATCTTAATGCGTCTTGACAGCTCTGATATTTTTTGCAGGTTTCTATCACTATGCGGCGCAGGAGCATGCGCTGTGCGATCGTTACGCAGTTTCTGAACATATGGGTTAGTAGTGGTTAACTGGTTGGATTTATGTAGCGTAATTTGCGCTCATTCATCCTACTGGTATCCTATGGTCCTTTGCATAGCCAATATGGTGGATACATTATGTTTTATATTGTGTGGGCACCTCTATTTTCAAACGATTTTGTGTGCTTTGATTGCCTGGATTATTCGGTTTGGGCATTCATTAATATGCGACAGGAGCCTGTGTAGAGCGATCCCAGCATTGCTCCAGGCTGCACATGTGTGACACTGACATCTGATCGGTATGTGCCAGCCGGCACTTGCATTTGCTGCAGTTATGGATTACATTGCAGCGTGGTGCATGTAGTGGCTCCCTCATACCGAAGGGTTAAACTCTGGAAGCTTTTCTTGTCTCCCCGGCAACTGTATTTTCACACCAATCAGCGTTCGATGCCGGAGCATGCTCAGATGGGGGAGATTCTCCATGTTGGTGTGACTCATACTACTCCATGCGGCCGATCTAGCAGCAGCACAGCTGATTATGGTAATGCTATTTATTTATTTGTTATATAAGGGGCAAGTACTTGGTCTTTAAATTACCCCTGACGAAGCTGCCCGGTGTGGTGGCGATACGCGTTGGGTCTCCTTGTAGCCCACATTAGGACTCTTTTTCCAGGCGCTATAGGCTTGGGCATTATGTGCCCTGGGTAATATGCTATCTCTACAGCTCACACTATCTTGGTGCTATTTTTCTGTATAGTGGCATGTTAGATAGTTAGTCACATGCTATTGAGGCATTATGCTGATATATTTTTTGCTGCTTGACATTTATGTACCGTTATGTACACACCTGTCGTCTCTACTTGCTAGGCAGGTTTGTGCATGTGTGTCCCTTATCTAGCACTTGCAGTGCAGGGATTTGTATGTCTATGTGGGCTTTATACTCTTGCTATTTTGCATTCACACTATTAGTGGTCTGTTCCCATTTGCAGTACCCAGGGGAGTGCCCAGGTAGCTTGGCCTATTTCTTTCATTCTATGAGCAATTTGGTTCTAGGTAATTACATCATATGTACATGACTCGAGTCCTATGTGGGGTACGGCCGTATTAGGGGCTGTTGTGTATAGCATTTGTATGCTTTTTAAGTGTTTTTATATGTCCATGTGTTTGTTACCCTTGTTTGTATATATATTTCAATAAAGCTGTGTATATATAATTTTTCGCCATTTCCTTGTTGTGGTGATCCCCTTTCTTAGGACCTTGTCTGTTTCACCTTTTGTGTATGCTCATATGTCTCAGGTCCTGGTGGTATCCCATGATCCGTGGTGCCCCCTTTCCATTATATGTATACTGATTGTGTTTATGTGGTGTCTCCTTTGACCACATCTTCTGGGTGTTGGCACACGGTAGTCTGAGTAACCTTTTCATTATTATTATTACTATTTCCCATATCTTGTTTGATAGGATATTGTATTACTATGGATTTGGCAGCACGAGAGGCTGCATGGAGTAGTCAGGCCAGTGGTATTTTTAATGACGACTATGGGGATGACCCCGGTAGTAGGGGTGACAATGATGATTTTCAAATTGTTACTAGAGAACTCACCAGTTTGCATAAGGCACTCACTAAATCTTGGTGGAACGTTAAATCACTAGAAGGATACAAGAAAGCGGGACTGGTTCCCAGAGGCCTTAGGGTACAGATTTTCCCGGCATGGGAAGTGGAATCTGGGTTTCAAAATATTTGGGAGTCTGGATTGTTGAAATGCTCTCATATTCTAATTGACATGCTATTGGAGCATGATCAGGGTGTATTGAGAACATTGAGAGACAAAATCAAATCTTGTGAGGAGAAACTTCTCAAATTTGACAGAACCACACTGGTTGAACCCTTTCAAGCTCAACTTAAAAATACGATAGATAGCTTTGAAAAAGAGGTTATAGCCAAGAAAAAGCAGAAATATAGGAGAGACCAACTTGATTTTAAAAATGGTCGAGCTTACAGGTGGGTGCACAGAGGAAATAAAAGGTTTGGTGCACCAGAAGGCACGATAGCTGCCAGTACCATCACTACGCTTGATATACAATCTAGCGATGATTTTTTATCCTCGGGCCCGAGCGACGTCGAAAGCGCCACAGGAGGGGCCGCAGGAAGAGACACGGCACAGAGAAAACGAACCAAGAATTACAAGGCATGGTCGCCCAGGAACCAGCGAGAGACACGGCAATACAGGAAACGCCAATACTAGATATGGATTCACGGTGTCCACCAGCTGCTGGCAAGCTACAAATCATAAACTTGTCCACATATAATCTATCGGAGGCTGAGGTTACAGTATTGGAGAAGGGGCTATCTTTTTGCCCAACTAGTGGCCTGGACAAATTCACCTTTATTAAGGATGTTTACCTGTTTTGCAGACAGCTTACATTTAAGGTTCTGTTTCATCGCTCTGCAGCATTGGATGATCTCTCCACGTGTGATAGACAGATACTGCGGGATTTATTGGATCTGCTGGACGAAGGGGAGGAAGGTCATACTAGACGTAAGTTTACTGGACGATTACCATCTCAGGCCACCCCCTCGTTTGCATTATGCCCGGCTGTGCAATGTTTCTTTGATGCTGTATGTAGGGAGGTACATCAATTGAAACTAGACCCTACCAGGAGCAGGAATATCAGTAAAGACGAACAGGCCATCATAGCACGGCTGGGGTCCAATAGGGACTTCGTTATTCGGGAGGCGGACAAGGGGGGCAATTTGGTCATTTGGCCAGTTAACCTCTATGTCCAGGAAGCTATGCGTCAATTACGCAACACAGAGTGTTATCAAGTCCTTCCCTCTGACCCTACAGGTGCTTTTCAAGCTAAATTAAACCGGCTGTTAGATAATGCGTTTACATATAACATCATTAATAAACGTGAGAGAGAGTTTTTGACCACCCAACATCCTAGGACCCCGACCTTTTACATGCTCCCCAAGGTCCATAAGTCGTTGGAGGTTCCACCGGGCAGGCCTATAGTGTCGGGGATAGGGGGACTACTTGAGCGTCCCTGCACCTACATTGACTTTTTTCTTCAGCCCCTGGTCCTTGATTTACAATCGTATGTCAAGGACTCAACATCTCTGATTTCATTGCTGCAGGACTTCGAGGTTCCTCCCAACACGTGGCTGGTGACCCTGGATGTGGAGTCCCTTTACACGTGTATAAGCCATGAGTTGGGGACACAAGCTGTAGCGTATTTTCTGGACTTGAATTCATCGGGGGATAGGAGACACGATTCGTTTCTGTTGGATCTGCTGCTGTTTATCCTGGATAGGAACTTCTTCACCTTTGACCGTGTCTTCTATAGGCAAGTGAGGGGCACGGCTATGGGGGCTCGCTGTGCCCCGGCTTATGCCAACCTCTTTTTGGGGTGGTGGGAGGCTACCAGGGTGTACTGTCTGGAGGGGTATGCCAAATATGTTATCAAGTGGCTTCGATATATTGATGATGTTCTATTCCTCTGGACAGGCACCCTGGATGAGTGTCAGGAATTTGTCAAGACACTAAATGAAAATCCATGGAACATCCGATTGACATCTCATTACTCCCAAGTGGATATTGAATTCCTGGACCTTAAACTGAGTGTGAGGGAGACAAAAATCAATACCACCTTGTATCGGAAGCCTACAGCTACTAATAGTCTCCTCCACTTCAATAGTTTCCATCCTCAACATTTGAAGACAGGCATTCCGAGAGGACAGTTTTTCAGAGTCAAGAGGAACTGTAGCCAGCAAGATGACTTCGACAGATGCTCTCGGGAACTCACTACACGCTTTCGTGAACGTGGATACCCACACAAGGTAATCTCTCGCGCTTTTGTTGCAGCAAGAGATAGCGACAGGTCGGTTCTCTTACATCCTCGTGCTAAGACATCTGTTAAACCATTGGGGGTTATTACGGCCTATAATAACCAGTGGACGGATGTAAGAAATATCCTCTCCAAATATTGGGGTATTTTGCGTAGTGAGGTCAGATTGCAACCACACATTGCTACTCAACCGAGTCTAATAGCTAGGAGGGCTAAAAATTTGAGGGACTGTTTGAGCCATAGCCATTTTCAGCGGCCAACCAAGAGGTTGAATAGGGGGGTCAGACTCACGGGTACATTCCCTTGTGGGAATTGTAATGTTTGTCCCTATATGGTTGGTGATAGAGTTATTACCTTGCCCACTTTGCCTTTACAGATCTCCACTAAGGCTTACTTCAATTTCAAATCTCGGAACCTGGTGTACGCTTTGATATGCCCGTGCCGTAAGGTGTATGTCGGACAGACTACACAGGAGTTGAGGAAACGCATACAGCAACACTTCTCAAATATTTCCATGGCTAAAGCGGATAAGGCTAAAGGAAAGACTTTAACGTCAGTGGCTACACACTACCTGGACGAACATAACTCCCAACTGGTGGATACCAAGATACTTGGATTGGAGGGCGTTCAAACGAACATTAGAGGGGGCAATGTCACCCTGGAACTTTTGAGGCGTGAATCTAGATGGATTTTCGATCTTAATTGTCTAACTCCTTTTGGTCTCAATGAGGACCTTCTATTTACAGGGTTTTACAAACAAACCTGATTGAATTGGCCTCCCCTGGGTTATCTACTATAGCGACCTATATGTCTTTCTGTACCACCTATGGTGTCCGTGGTTGCAGGGGGCAATATGAGTCTCTTGTCATGATTCTCAATGGCGAGAGAACATAGCCCAGCATATATGAGAACTAGCTCTTGGAAGATGGAAACTATACTGACCATGAACTAAACCTGCCGCACAACTAGAAGTGGCCGGGTAGCATGCCTACGTTTTTTTATCCCTAGATGCCCAGCGCCAGCCGGAGAACTACCTAATCCTAGCAGAGGAAAAGACAGTCCTGGCTCACCTCTAGAGAAATTTTCCCAAAAGGCAGACAGAGGCCCCCACATATATTGGCGGTGATTTTAGATGAAATGACAAACGTAGTATGAAAATAGGTTTAGCAAAAATCGAGGTCCGCTTACTAGATAGAAAGAAGACAGAAAGGGCACTTTCATGGTCAGCAGAAAACCCTATCAAAACACCATCCAGAAATTACTTTAAGACTCTAGCATTAACTCATAACACCAGAGTGGCAATTTCCGCTCACAAGAGCTTTCCAGACACAGTAACGAAACAGCAGCTGTGAACAGGAACAAAATGCAAAAACACACAAGGACAAAAGTCCAACTTAGCTGGGAGTTGTCTAGTAGCAGGAACATGCACAGAAAGGCTTCTGATTACATTGTTGACCGGCATGAAACTGACAGAGGAGCAAGGTTATATAGCGACTCCCACATCCTGATAGGAGCAGGTGAACAGAGGGGATGATGCACACAAGTACAATTCCACAAGTGGCCACCGGGGGAGCCCAGAATCCAATTTCACAACAGTACCCCCCCCTCAAGGAGGGGGCACCGAACCCTCACCAGAACCACCAGGGCGATCAGGATGAGCCCTATGAAAGGCACGGACAAGATCGGAGGCATGAACATCAGAGGCAGTGACCCAAGAATTATCCTCCTGACCGTATCCCTTCCATTTGACCAGATACTGGAGTCTCCGTCTGGAAACACGAGAGTCCAAGATCTTTTCCACAACGTACTCCAACTCACCCTCAACCAACACCGGAGCAGGAGGCTCAACGGAAGGCACAGCCGGTACCTCATACCTGCGCAACAATGACCGATGAAAAACATTATGAATCGAAAAGGATGCAGGGAGGTCCAAACGGAAGGACACAGGGTTAAGAATCTCCAATATCTTGTACGGGCCGATGAACCGAGGCTTAAACTTAGGAGAAGAAACCCTCATAGGGACAAAACGAGAAGACAACCACACCAAGTCCCCAACACAAAGCCGAGGACCAACACGACGACGGCGGTTGGCAAAAAGCTGAGTCTTCTCCTGGGACAACTTCAAATTGTCCACCACCTGCCCCCAAATCTGATGCAACCTCTCCACCACAGCATCCACTCCAGGACAATCCGAAGATTCCACTTGACCGGAGGAAAATCGAGGATGAAACCCCGAATTACAGAAAAACGGGGACACCAAGGTGGCAGAGCTGGCCCGATTATTGAGGGCGAACTCCGCCAAAGGCAAAAAAGCAACCCAATCATCCTGATCCGCAGACACAAAACACCTCAAATATGTCTCCAAGGTCTGATTAGTCCGCTCGGTCTGGCCATTAGTCTGAGGATGGAAAGCAGACGAAAAAGACAAATCTATGCCCATCCTAGCACAGAATGCCCGCCAAAATCTAGACACGAATTGGGTCCCTCTGTCAGAAACGATATTCTCCGGAATACCATGCAAACGAACAACATTTTGAAAAAACAGAGGAACCAACTCGGAAGAAGAAGGCAACTTAGGCAAGGGAACCAGATGGACCATCTTAGAGAAACGGTCACACACCACCCAGATGACAGACATCTTATGAGAAACAGGCAGATCCGAAATAAAATCCATCGAGATGTGCGTCCAAGGCCTCTTCGGGATAGGCAAGGGTAACAACAATCCACTAGCCCGAGAACAACAAGGCTTGGCCCGAGCACAAACGTCACAAGACTGCACAAAGCCTCGCACATCTCGTGACAGGGAAGGCCACCAGAAGGACCTTGCCACCAAATCCCTGGTACCAAAGATTCCAGGATGACCTGCCAACGCAGAAGAATGAACCTCAGAGATGACTCTACTGGTCCAATCATCAGGAACAAACAGTCTACCAGGTGGGCAACGATCAGGTCTATCCGCCTGAAACTCCTGCAAGGCCCGCCGCAGGTCTGGAGAAACGGCAGACAATATCACTCCATCTTTAAGGATACCTGTGGGCTCAGAATTACCAGGGGAGTCAGGCTCAAAACTCCTAGAAAGGGCATCCGCCTTAACATTCTTAGAACCCGGTAGGTAAGACACCACAAAATTAAACCGAGAGAAAAACAACGACCAGCGCGCCTGTCTAGGATTCAGGCGCCTGGCAGACTCAAGGTAAATTAAATTTTTGTGGTCAGTCAATACCACCACCTGATGTCTGGCCCCCTCAAGCCAGTGACGCCACTCCTCAAAAGCCCACTTCATGGCCAAAAGCTCCCGATTCCCAATATCATAATTCCGCTCGGCGGGCGAAAATTTACGGGAAAAAAAAGCACAAGGTCTCATCACGGAGCAGTCGGAACTTCTCTGCGACAACGCCGCCCCAGCTCCGATTTCAGAAGCGTCGACCTCAACCTGAAAAGGAAGAGCAACATCAGGCTGACGCAACACTGGGGCGGAAGAAAAGCGGCGCTTGAGCTCCCGAAAGGCCTCCACAGCATCAGGGGACCAATCAGCAACATCAGCACCCTTCTTAGTCAAATCAGTCAATGGTTTTACAACATCAGAAAAACCAGCAATAAATCGACGATAAAAGTTAGCAAAGCCCAAAAATTTCTGAAGACTCTTAAGAGAAGAGGGTTGCGTCCAATCACCAATAGCCTGAACCTTGACAGGATCCATCTCGATGGAAGAGGGGGAAAAAATGTATCCCAAGAAGGAAATCTTTTGAACCCCAAAAACACACTTAGAACCCTTCACACACAAGGAATTAGACCGCAAAACCTGAAAAACCCTCCTGACCTGCTGGACATGAGAGTCCCAGTCATCCGAAAAAATCAGAATATCATCCAGATACACAATCATAAATTTGTCCAAATAATCGCGGAAAATGTCATGCATAAAGGACTGGAAGACTGAAGGGGCATTTGAAAGACCAAAAGGCATCACCAAATACTCAAAATGGCCCTCGGGCGTATTAAATGCGGTTTTCCACTCATCCCCCTGCTTGATTCGCACCAAATTATACGCCCCACGGAGATCAATCTTAGAGAACCACTTGGCCCCCTTTATACGAGCAAACAAATCAGTAAGCAGTGGTAACGGATATTGATATTTAACCGTGATTTTATTCAAAAGTCGATAATCAATACACGGCCTCAAAGAGCCGTCTTTCTTAGACACAAAGAAAAAACCGGCTCCTAAGGGAGATGACGAAGGACGAATATGTCCCTTTTCCAAGGACTCCTTTATATATTCTCGCATAGCCGCGTGTTCAGGCACAGACAGATTAAATAAACGACCCTTAGGGTATTTACTACCCGGGATCAAGTCTATGGCACAATCGCACTCCCGGTGCGGAGGTAGTGAACCAACCTTGGGTTCTTCAAAAACGTCACGAAAGTCAGACAAGAATTCAGGAATCTCAGAGGGAATAGATGATGAAATGGAAACCAAAGGTACGCCCCCATGAGTTCCTTTACATCCCCAGCTTAACACAGACATAGCTCTCCAGTCGAGGACTGGGTTATGAGATTGCAGCCATGGCAATCCCAGCACCAAAACATCATGTAGATTATACAGCACCAGAAAGCGAATAACCTCCTGGTGATCCGGATTAACACGCATAGTCACTTGTGTCCAGTATTGTGGTTTATTACTAGCCAATGGGGTGGAGTCAATCCCTTTCAGAGGTATCGGAGCCTCCAAATCATACCCACAGCGTTTGGCAAAGGACCAATCCATAAGACTCAAAGCAGCGCCAGAGTCGACATAGGCGTCCGCGGTAATAGATGACAAAGAACAAATCAGGGTCACAGATAGAATAAACTTAGACTGTAAAGTGCTAATTGAAACAGACTTGTCAGGCTTCTTAGTACGCTTAAAGCATGCTGATATAACATGAGTTGAATCACCACAATAGAAGCACAACCCATTTTTTCGTCTAAAATTCTGCCGCTCGCTTCTGGACAGAATTCTATCACATTGCATATTTTCTGGCGTTTTCTCAGTAGACACCGCCAAATGGTGCACAGGTTTGCGCTCCCGCAGACGCCTATCGATCTGAATAGCCATCGTCATGGACTCATTCAGACTCGCAGGCACAGGGAACCCCACCATAACATCCTTAATGGCATCAGAGAGACCTTCTCTGAAAATCGCCGCCAGGGCGCACTCATTCCACTGAGTAAGCACAGACCATTTGCGGAATTTTTGGCAGTATATTTCAGCTTCATCTTGCCCCTGAGACAAGGACATCAAGGCCTTTTCCGCCTGAAGCTCTAAATGAGGTTCCTCATAAAGCAACCCCAAGGCCAGAAAAAACGCATCCACATTGAGAAACGCAGGATCCCCTGGTGCCAATGCAAAAGCCCAGTCTTGAGGGTCGCCCCGGAGCAAGGAAATTACAATCCTGACCTGCTGTGCAGGGTCTCCGGCAGAGCGAGACTTCAGGGACAAAAACAATTTGCAATTATTTTTAAAATTTTGAAAGTGAGATCTATTCCCCGAGAAGAATTCAGGCAAAGGAATTCTAGGCTCAGACATAGGTGCATGAACAACGAAATCTTGCAAATTTTGTACGTTTGTGGCGAGATTATTCAAACCTGTAGCTACACTCTGAAGATCCATTTGAAACAGGTGAACACAGAGCCATTCAAGGATAAGAAGGAGAGAAAGAGAGGAAGGCTGCAGTATAGGCAGACTAGCAAGTGATTCAATTAAGAGCACACTCAGAACTAGAGGGAAAAAAAAAAAATTGTAGCAGACTTCTTTTTTCTCTCCTTTCTCAGCCAGTAATTTAACCCTTTTTTTTGGGCCGGTCAAACTGTCATGATTCTCAATGGCGAGAGAACATAGCCCAGCATATATGAGAACTAGCTCTTGGAAGATGGAAACTATACTGACCATGAACTAAACCTGCCGCACAACTAGAAGTGGCCGGGTAGCATGCCTACGTTTTTTTATCCCTAGATGCCCAGCGCCAGCCGGAGAACTACCTAATCCTAGCAGAGGAAAAGACAGTCCTGGCTCACCTCTAGAGAAATTTTCCCAAAAGGCAGACAGAGGCCCCCACATATATTGGCGGTGATTTTAGATGAAATGACAAACGTAGTATGAAAATAGGTTTAGCAAAAATCGAGGTCCGCTTACTAGATAGAAAGAAGACAGAAAGGGCACTTTCATGGTCAGCAGAAAACCCTATCAAAACACCATCCAGAAATTACTTTAAGACTCTAGCATTAACTCATAACACCAGAGTGGCAATTTCCGCTCACAAGAGCTTTCCAGACACAGTAACGAAACAGCAGCTGTGAACAGGAACAAAATGCAAAAACACACAAGGACAAAAGTCCAACTTAGCTGGGAGTTGTCTAGTAGCAGGAACATGCACAGAAAGGCTTCTGATTACATTGTTGACCGGCATGAAACTGACAGAGGAGCAAGGTTATATAGCGACTCCCACATCCTGATAGGAGCAGGTGAACAGAGGGGATGATGCACACAAGTACAATTCCACAAGTGGCCACCGGGGGAGCCCAGAATCCAATTTCACAACAGTCTCTACTATGGTATCTACGATTTTTTGTCCCTGTATTCATGAGTATATGTTGGTGGGCGCAATAAAGATTACTCCTTCATGAGGTACTGTATATCTATAGGGGGTCTTTGTGTTCTCTAATCCCTAGGTGTACCACTGTTTTTCATCTTAGGGCCAGGATATTCGGGTATTCAGATTGGCTCCCCTGTGCCACTACACTTAATAAGGCCTTTCGGGTATAGTCGTGGGGTTTGCTGTAAATGCCCTTTAATATTTGGCACCTCTACTATATCTTTGATAGTCTGTGAGTTTCTTGTCCACTGTGTACCTTCCATTATAATATCGTTGCAAGTTCATGTGCGTTAATGTATTTTTCATTCTATGGGGTTAGGGTGTAACCCTACAGTAAATAGGGTCCATCTAAAGCATTTTGATAGTCCTGGTTATTCTATACAGGCTCCTAACGCTATGCAGCGTAGGAGTATGCGCAGTGTGATTGTTACGCTGCTCCTGAACACACAGGACATGAGGGGGTTAACTGGTTAGTTATGTAGCGTTGGCTGCATGCATTCATTCGTTTGGTGTTTTATTGCATTCCTGCACAGTCACTGCAGTGGATGCGTTTTACACTGTGTGGACACTTCTACTTTGAAGTGCTCACTGAATGGCATCCTGATTGCCTGGGTAATTTTGGGTATTTCTTATTATACGACGCAGGAGCCTGTGTAGAGCGATCTCAGTATTGCTCCAGGCTATACTTATGTGGCAACAGCATCTGATCGGTATGTGCTAGCTGGCGCTTGTACTTGCTGCAGCTATGGTTGGCATCGTAGCGTTGTGCATGGAGCGGTTCCCTCTCATGGCATTAGCGCTCACATACTTTATTGGCAGTATGACAGCTCATACAGTGTATTTGGCTCATCTTAATGCGTCTTGACAGCTCTGATATTTTTTGCAGGTTTCTATCACTATGCGGCGCAGGAGCATGCGCTGTGCGATCGTTACGCAGTTTCTGAACATATGGGTTAGTAGTGGTTAACTGGTTGGATTTATGTAGCGTAATTTGTGCTCATTCATCCTACTGGTATCCTATGGTCCTTTGCATAGCCAATATGGTGGATACATTATGTTTTATACTGTGTGGGCACCTCTATTTTCAAACGATTTTGTGTGCTTTGATTGCCTGGATTACTCGGTTTGGGCATTCATTAATATGCGACAGGAGCCTGTGTAGAGCGATCCCAGCATTGCTCCAGGCTGCACATGTGTGACACTGACATCTGATCGGTATGTGCCAGCCGGCACTTGCATTTGCTGCAGTTATGGATTACATTGCAGCGTGGTGCATGTAGTGGCTCCCTCATACCGAAGGGTTAAACTCTGGAAGCTTTTCTTGTCTCCCCGGCAACTGTATTTTCACACCAATCAGCGTTCGATGCCGGAGCATGCTCAGATGGGGGAGATTCTCCATGTTGGTGTGACTCATACTACTCCATGCGGCCGATCTAGCAGCAGCACAGCTGATTATGGTAATGCTATTTATTTATTTGTTATATAAGGGGCAAGTACTTGGTCTTTAAATTACCCCTGACGAAGCTGCCCGGTGTGGTGGCGATACGCGTTGGGTCTCCTTGTAGCCCACATTAGGACTCTTTTTCCAGGCGCTATAGGCTTGGGCATTATGTGCCCTGGGTAATATGCTATCTCTACAGCTCACACTATCTTGGTGCTATTTTTCTGTATAGTGGCATGTTAGATAGTTAGTCACATGCTATTGAGGCATTATGCTGATATATTTTTTGCTGCTTGACATTTATGTACCGTTATGTACACACCTGTCGTCTCTACTTGCTAGGCAGGTTTGTGCATGTGTGTCCCTTATCTAGCACTTGCAGTGCAGGGATTTGTATGTCTATGTGGGCTTTATACTCTTGCTATTTTGCATTCACACTATTAGTGGTCTGTTCCCATTTGCAGTACCCAGGGGAGTGCCCAGGTAGCTTGGCCTATTTCTTTCATTCTATGAGCAATTTGGTTCTAGGTAATTACATCATATGTACATGACTCGAGTCCTATGTGGGGTACGGCCGTATTAGGGGCTGTTGTGTATAGCATTTGTATGCTTTTTAAGTGTTTTTATATGTCCATGTGTTTGTTACCCTTGTTTGTATATATATTTCAATAAAGCTGTGTATATATAATTTTTCGCCATTTCCTTGTTGTGGTGATCCCCTTTCTTAGGACCTTGTCTGTTTCACCTTTTGTGTATGCTCATATGTCTCAGGTCCTGGTGGTATCCCATGATCCGTGGTGCCCCCTTTCCATTATATGTATACAGGATGAACACAAACTCCATGCAGAAATCGCCAGAACAACTCTCCAAATGCCAATTCCAAACACAAAGCAACTCCTCCAACTCCAAACCAGGCAGAATGAACTATCACTGGAAATTCCCAAATGCCAGTGTCAAGCATATATAACAAAGGGGAGTGACCAACTCAGAACAGCTGAGACAATCCATGATGGAGAGCTTCAGGAGATCAACTGCACTGATTAACCCTATCAATGCCAAATCAAAGAAAACCTGCATGGTTTAGTATGATGGTGAAGCAGTTCTAACCAGTGCAGTAATTCAAGTAACCAGACTCCGTTATCTTCTGGCCCCTCTCTGTGGCGGTATTCCCATGACACTTAAATCCTAAATTACCCAGTGCTTTGATAGGTTAAAGAGTCTCAGGTGATACTTGTTTCATAACCATGCTGAAGGCTTTAACAGATTTGTCTGTCAGTTTTTTATAGTTATGATTAAGAGTCGGATCAACTCGAAGCACATCAGAAAAAGTCTTCTATTCCTTCTATATTTTACTGGATTTAAAAATAAACAACTATTGGCTTTTGAAACCACCGTGTGCTGAACTTCAAGCCATGATTGGACTTGATATTGAACTAGTCTGGAATTTGTGTAAATGCACCAGACTACACTGCCAAAAGAGATGATTAGGACATAGATTTTAGCCAGACCGTCACTGCTGGTTTGAGATGGTATAGTTGGAAGTGTAAGAAAAAGAGGAATACTGCAGACACCAAATACTAAAACTTGCCGCAGAAGAAAAGGAGCGTAGAGCTAAGTCGGAAGCTATGGAGGAAAGAAATATATTAGCTAAAGCCTGGTCCCGCAAAGTTAACCCTGCAAAAAGAGGACCCTTAAGAACAGGAACTGTGGTCACCTTTAACCTGGACAGAGGATGGGGTACATAAAGGAACATGGAGAAACTGAGGAACTGTTTGTTAATTGCAGAGATTTTGAGTCACACCTCTTAAAGGGACACCCTGACTGTGACCTTTACCCAGGAGATAAAGTAACCTTTACCCGGCACCATGGTGAAAGGGGATACTATGCCTTACAGGTAACCAGGTGCACAAAGAAACGTACTAATACCCATGTAGCCACTGAGAGTGCAGTACATAACCAGGCTACACAAACCCCTGTTGCTGGACTGTTTTCAGCTGAGTCACCAGTTGTGATGTGTACCAAAGAACATCCCCAGTCAGTGGACACCAGGATCTACCCTGGAAAAGAAAGTAAAGAGACATTTACCTGCTTTGAAAATGTTTTGATGTTTGTTGATGTTTCTTACAGTTTAAAGAGACAGTAGGGTAATGAACAGTGCTTACCTGAGAACTTTCCCTTGTAAATAGTTGGCACCTCTTAAGGTGCCCCTTATTGATTTTACCACGCGCCGGCAGCGCGTGCAGGACCCTGTTTACCCTGTTGTTTTACAGACCAAAGAAAAACCATCTGGGGTGGCTGAAGACCAGGTCTGGTTGTTATGCCTTGTAGCCCGCCCAAGCCAATGTTGAGGGTTTATGACGGATCCCCCACATCATTGTTGTTATTGGTGCACAAGGACACCCTCTGTTGAAATGCTTGCAAATTTCATGTTTGCACTTTTCAAATGTCTGCATTTTTGTAAATATGTTATGCAAAGTTTTAAGAACCGTACCTCCCATAAAGGGGAGCTTAAGTTGTTTAACCTGTTGACATGCATGTCTAAAAATATTTTGCATAATCTAACCTGTACTGTTGTTTCCTTTTCCCAGACCAGGAGTACTAGATTTAATGGGGGGGAGTGTAACAGTCCAGGTTCCTGGTTGTTACAGTGCCATTGCTTTCCTCATGGGGAAATTGATGTCACGCTTGGAAGCAAGAGATGATCTTCTCTATTAGGTACATACAAGCATACAACATGTTCACACTCCAAGCCAGAAGGGGGAGCTCTGATCCAGCTTGAGGGTGGCTCCCCTAGATATATATTCTGGTCTGGAGGGACAGTCAGTCTGTCAGAGAGACAGAGCACAGCCAGTCTGAGAGTGAGTTCCTGTCAGAGAGACAGAGGAGAAGGAAGCAGAGGGGCCATGCAGCCACGAGAAGTGCTGAAGCTCCTAGGGAAAGAGCAAGAGAAAGATGAACGGATTTGTAGAGAGCGTGTAGGAGAAGTGGAGAGCAGGAGAGTAAGAACTGGGAAGGACAGCTGTGACTGGGCTACCTCCCTACAGAGCGCAGACACTGTTAGCCGGAAGGCTCCTAACTCCACCTGGTAGAGGGGACTCTGAACTCGCACCCAGGGCCACAGACCGGGTCACCGCCACCGTGACATATCCCCTTTAAGTACCGGACCCAGTACCGAGTATCCCCTAGGCACTGGCGGGTGACTCACATGGTTAGTAGATCGCCCCCTCAGTCGTCTTTATTCTAGACTAAATAATACTAATTTTGCTAATCTCTCTGGGTATTGTAGTTCCCTCATCCCCTTTATTAATTTTGTTGCCCTCCTTTGTACTCACTCTAGTTCCATTGTATCCTTCCTGAGCACCGGTGCCCAAAACTGTACACAGTACTCCATGTGCGGTCTAACCAGGGATTTGTACAGAGGCAGTATAATGCACTCATCATGTGTATCCAGACCTCTTTTAATGCACCGCATGATCCTGTTTGCCTTGGCAGCTTGGTAAGTTTATCAGTAACTTGGATCCCCAAGTCCTTCTCCATGTCAGATTTACCCAGTGATTTCCCGTTCAGTGTGTAATGGTGATATTGATTCCTTCTTCCCATGTGTATAACCTTACATTTATCATTGTTAAACCGCATCTGCCACCTCTGGGCCCAAGTTTCCAACTTATCCAGATCCATCTGTAGCAGAATACTATCTTCTCTTATATTGACTGCTTTACATAGTTTTGTTTCGTCTGCAAATATCGATATTTTACTGTGTAAACCTTCTACCATAATGTTAATAAATATGTTGAAGAGAATAGGTCCCAACACCGACCCCTGCGGTACCCCACTGGTCACAGTGACCCAGTTAGAGAATATACCATTTATTACCACCCTCTGCTTTCTATCACTAAGCCAGTTACTTACCCATTTACACACATTTTCCCCCAGACCAAGCATTCTCATTTTGTGTACAAACCTCTTGTGTGTCACGAAACGCTTTGTAAAAATCAAGATATACCACGTCCAATGACTGACCTGGGTCCAGTCTATAGCTTACCTCTTCATAAAAACTGATTAGATTGGTTTGACAGGAGCGATTCCTTATAAACCCATGCTGATATGGAGTTAAACAGTTATTCTCATTGAGATAATCCAGAATAACATCCCTCAGAAACCCTTCAAATATTTTACCAACAATAGAGGTTAGACTTACTTTCCTATAATTTCCAGCTTCACTCCTAGAGCCCTTTTTGAATATTGGTACAACATTTGCTGTGCGCCAGTCCTGTGGAACAGGCCGCCACATCGCTATAGAGTCCTTAAATATAAGAAATAATGATTTGTCTATTACATTACTTAGTTCTCTTAGTACTAGTGGGTGTATGCCATCCGGACCCAGGGATTTATCTATTTTAATCTTATTTAGCCGGTTTTTCACCTCTTCTTGGGTTAGATTGGTGACCCTAAATATAGAGTTTTCTTTGTCTCTCGGCATTTCACCTAGCATTTCATATTCCACCGTGAATACCGTGGAGAAGAAGGTGTTTAATATATTAGCCTTTTCCTCGTCATCTACAACCATTCTTTCCTCACAATTTTTTAAGGGGCCTACACTTTCACTTATAATTCTTTAACTATTGATATAGTTGAAGAACAGTTTGGGATTATATTTACTCTCCTTAGCAATGTGCTTCTCTGTTTCCTTTTTGTTTCCTTTGCTGACCTGTGTAGGTATCTCAACACAGGTCAGCAAAACAGACTGTGTACTGAGGTACAACAAAAACATGGGGGGTTTGATCTCTCCGATCAACTCCTCCAACCGTACAGTGCTTTGAGAAAGGTCAGGGTGTGGTACAAAGCTGGCTGTGCACATCGTACAAATGGCAATGCTCAACGCTTTCCTGCTGTCACGATGTGCATGCCACACCGATACGTTGTACCTTCAGTTACAGGAGATAGTGGTTATGGCCCTGATATTTGACACTCAGGAAGGAGCGGGCCTCAGTACTTCCGGAACTGAAGGTGCTCGTATCGTACCAGGTCAGCATTTCCGGGAGAGGTCCCGCAAACTGGAAAAATAGGTAAGTTGCAAAAAAGGAGCCAAGTGTGTTACAAAAGGGGAATACGCAAGGACACCATTTATCAATGCGACACCTGCCACGAAAAACCGGGTCTGTGTATGAGAGATTGCTTCAAACTGTACCACACCTCCATACACTACTAATTTACTTAGATATATAGGAAACAGTAGATTAGTTCCAAAAAGGGGGCACATCTAGATAAGTTCCTTGGGGGTCTAGTTTCCAAAATGATGTCACTTGTGGGTTTTTTACTGTTTAGGCAAATCAGGGGCTCTGCAAATGGAACATGATGCCCGCAGACCATTCCATCAAAGTCTGCATTCCAAAACGTCACTACTTCCCTTCCGAGCCCCGATATGCGCCCAAACAGTATTTTTTCTCACATATGAGGTACCTGCATACTCAGGACAAATTGGACAACAACTTTTGGGGTCCAATTTCTCCTGTTACCCTTGGGAAAATTAAAAATTGGGGACTAAAAGTTCAGTTTTGTGGGGGAAAAAATAGGATTTCTTATTTCCATGCCTGGGCATTATAAACAATAGTGAAACACTTGGGGGTTCAAAGTTCTCACCACACATCTAGATATGTTCCTTATGGGGTCTAGTTTCCAAAATGGGGTCACTTGTGGGGGGTTTCTACTGTTTAGGTACATCAGGGGCTCTGCGAATGGAACATGATGCCTGCAGACCATTCCATCAAAGTCTGCATTTCAAAACATCACTACTTCCCTTCCAAGCCCCGACGTGTGCCCAAACAGTGGTTCCCTCCCACATATGGGGTATTAGCGTACTAAGGACAAATTGGAGAAAAACTTTTGGGGTCCAATTTGTCCTGTTTCCCTTCGAAAAATAAAAAATGGGGGAATAAATGATCATGTTTATGGAAAAAATATGATTTTTTATTTTCACGCCCGGGCGTTATAAACTTTAGTGAAACACTTGGGGGTTCAAAGTGCTCACCACACATCTAGATAAGTTCCTTAGGGGTCTAGTTTCCAAAATGGGGTCACTTGTGGGGGGTTTCCACTGTTTAGGCGCAACAGCGGCTCTCCAAATGTGACATGGCATCCAATCTCAATTCCAGCCAATTTTAGTTTGAAAAAGTCAAACGGCGCTCCTTCCCTTCCGAGCCCTGCCGTGCGCCCAAACAGTGGTTCCTCCCCACATGTGGGGTATTAGCGTATTCAGGACAAATTGGACAATAACTTCCAATTTCTCTTGTTAACCTTGGGAAAATAAAAAATTGGGGACTAAACGATCATGTTTGTGGAAAAAATATGATGTACAATAACAAATTGTATTGTGGTACCGTGTTAGCCAGAAAAATCGATGTGAATACTCTTCTGCCCAATGACGACAGAAGTATTCTAGGAGGAATACCTTTATTGGCTAACCAGAAAATAATATGGTTGCAAGCTTTCAGAGCACAGTGGCTCCTTCTTCAGGCAAGATTACAAAAAATCTTGCCTGAAGAAGGAGCCACTGTGCTCTGGAAGCTTGCAAACATATTATTTTCTGGTTAGCCAATAAAGGTATCACTCCTAGAATACTTCTGTCATCATTGGGCAGAAAAGTATTCACGTGGAAAAAAATATGATTTTTTATTTTCACGCCTGGGCATTATAAACTTTAGTGAAATACTTGGGGGTTCAAAGTGCTCGCCAAACATCTAGATAAGTTCCTTAGGGGGTCTAGTTTCCAAAAATGGTGTCACTTGTGGGGGTTTCCACTGTTTAGGCACATCAGGGGCTCTCCAAAAACGACATGGCGTCCCATCTCAATTCCAGTCAATTTTGGTTTGAAAAAATCCAAACAGTGTTTTTCCCCAACATATGGGGTATTGGCATACTCAGAAGAAATTGCAAAACAACTTTATCTGTTCATTTTCTCCTTTTACCCTTGTGAAAATAAAAAATTGTTGCTAAAAGATAATTTTTGTGACTAAAAAGTTAAATGTTCATTTTTTTCCTTCCACGTTGCTTCTGCTCCTGTGAAACACCTGAAGGGTCAATAAACTTCTTGAATGTGGTTTTGATCAGCTTGAGGAGTGCAAGTTTTAGAATGGTGTCACTTTTGGGCATTTTCTGCTATATAGACCTCTCAAAGTGACTTCAAATGTGAGGTGGTCCCTAAAAAAAATGGTTTGGAAATGTTGTTGTAAAAATGAGAAATCGCTGGTCAACTTTTAACCCTTATAACTTCCTAACAAAAAAAATTTTTGCTTCCAAAATTGTGCTGACAAGCAGATATGTGGGAAATGTTAATTATTTACTATTTTGTGTCATATTTCTCTGTTTTAAGGGCATAAAAAAAAGTTTGAAAATTGCAAAATGTTCCAAATTTTCTCCAAATTTCTATGTTTTGCACAAATAAACACAAATAATATCAAAGAAATTTTACAACTAATGTGAAGTACTATATGTCATGAAAAAACATTCTCAGAATCCCCAAGATCTGTTGATGCGTTCCAGAGTTATTACCTCACAAAGTGAGTGGTCAGAATTGTAAAAATTGGCCCGGTCATTAACGTGCCAATAATATTAATATTAGCAAATTCTAGACAGTAACAAAGTTATTAATAGAGACATGCCTCTGGTGGATAAAAGTACATTTAAAGATTAACCATGGACACTTTTGGAGCAAAAAGAGAAATGTCACAAATTTGGCACAATTTTAATTAGAAAAGTAAATGAGGAACAATAACTCACAAAATTACTCATAGACAGTGTTGGAAATTGTTTGTAACTAAAGAAAGAAAACATATTTGGTATAATTTATAAAAACAAAACCGAAAATCTGGTCTGGCGGCCCATAACAACCAATTAGAGCTTATCTTTCATATTTCAAACTATTCTAGAAAAATTAAAGCTGCAATGTGATTGGTTGCCCGCAATCTCATATTTGGAAAATGGGGGAGATTGCAACTTGGAAAAGTTAGGAAAACTACTAAACTGAGATGACATTACAACAAAAAATGTATCCATACTTGATAAAGTTAGAGTAAGGAAGGCATCAGGTCTGCCAAGCCTCACAGAAAGGCCTTTTGCAGATGTCCATGGATTTCGATCCGATCTTTGACCACAATGCACGGACTGGCCGTGGGTCTCCCAACCGGAGCACGACATCTTCATCTATTTCAATGAGGTTGTAACCCTCAGGGGTGGACACCCACGTCCAGTGCATACTCAGGCCGATTGGCAGGAACGTCTGAATAAGCCTTCAGGGTGTGGCACTTCTCATGAAAGAACTAGAACAAAAAACTGATGAGGGGTGCTACTACGCTGGGTGGTGTCTTTTTCTAATTATTATGCAGCTGTAAATTGTTGTCATTTGGTATTATGTAAGAAATGCCTAAATTTATGTACAGAACACCTACATTCATGAAGCCGATAAATAAAGAAACACTCCTAACAATTGTCAAAGACAATTAGAAATCATCCAGTAGGGCATTTCTTATTCTCCCCAGCAGTACTCTGAAACCCAAAAACTTCTAAATCAGAGTGAGGGCCACTCTAACAATGCGGAAGACCAGATCCAAAAACTTGTTTAATCTTTAATGACTTCTCTTCATCCTGATATGTAAAAAAAAAAAGAGTCAATCGGTGAAAATTTGGTAACAACGTGCCCCAAATTTGTAGATAAACATAAAAACACTTACTGTCTCACAGGCGTCACTTCTGTACTTGGTATCAGGTTGGTCTCCGCTTAGCAGACATTCCTCTAACAAAATAAAGATGCATTTTATGGAAAGTTCAACCAAAATAAGATTTCTTACATCATTACTTAAACTAAATATTTTAGGCTACGTTCCCACATTGAGTTTTTGGTGTGTTTTTTGCGCCAACATATTTTACCTAATAGGTTCATAAAATCTGCAACATCAAAAACCCACCATAAGCTCATTGTGGGAAAGTAGCCTAGTGAAAACATCTTTATAATGACCACCCCCTGAAGTGTGGGGAGGTCTTCTCAAAGAATAGATCCATTATAAGTCACCTAATCACTTTTGATCTAAGAGTTCAGTGGTCTCGGAAGTGTCACCCAAAGATGAGAATTTGGAAAAGTCTCCCACCTGCTATGTGCCATTTATAAGATCATGATATGAAGCAGAGGGGCCCTTAAGCTCCTTTATGCCACGTGTACACATTGAGTATTTGGTTAATTTTTTTGTACATCAGTATTTGTAAGCCAAAACCGTGGAACAATCAGAGGAAATGTATAATAGAAACACGTCACCACTTCTGTATTTATCACCCACTCCTGGTTTTGGCTTACAAATACTGACGTAAAAAACTCACCAAATACTCAATGTGTGCACATGGCCTCAGGTCACTGAAAAGATTGAAAAGACGCCGGAGAACGCGTTTCAGGAAAAAGACCGCCAGCGCTCTCCTGAAGAGTCATGCCTTAAAAATCTCGGCAAGTCCACCGGCATCTTAAAGATGTTGTATCCCTATATCCTTAATTTCCTACCCAAGGCGCTTCACTTCAAAGTTAACCGTTTACTACCCAAAATTCTGATTGAGCCTTAGACTAGGGTTTCCCTTACTCTTGGGGGTGCAGTATTCCTGGCTTTTACTTTGCATGAGCTATGGCTACCATAAAAAAAATATTGGGGAGCAGCACTCCTGGCCAACACTTTGCATGAACTACGGCCAGTATTTAAAAATTATCGGCATATAGCGTCAGAACAAGTCCATTTTGAATGCTTTATACTGCAAAGTCTATGTCAGTCATACAAGGCCAACTAAAGCAGTTCTTCAGTGCAAATCCTCTGCAAACAGCAGCATAAGGTCTCATTCAGATGTCCGACTTTTGCATACGAGTGCTAGCCATGATTTTCAGGGATAGCACTGTGATAGTCTATGGGGCCATTTACATGTCCGTGATCGAAAATTGTGGAGGCCTGTCCGATTTTGATCTGAAGGTCTGATGAAATTCGGGAATGCAAGTCAATGGGTCAGTGAAAAAAATCTGACTGCACTTGGATGACATAAGAGCACGGTTCGATTTTCATGGACTGTCATCATGGAGAACGTGGAGAATTTTTTTTTTTATTTCTCTACTTATGAGAAAATCTGATGACAATTGGACCACACTCTGATCAGAATAATCTTTCCATTTTTCTTGTACATGGAAAAATCGTACGTCTGTGTGAGGCCTAAATCTCAGTATCAAAAGTTGTATGACAAAGAATCGAGTCGGGAGAGACATACGAGAATACTGCATATTTCTCACATATCTTTATATATATATTTGCACGGGTACCTGCGTAATGTCTAACATAGTCTCGATCATCTGACATTTGCTGTTCTTGGTGAATGTATCGGCTGCTGGTAGGTTCAATGCGAGACACAATTTCAGCCAGATCGGTAAAACCTGGGACCGTGCCGACCTATACATGGGGAGAGAAACCATGTGAGGCATCACAAGGCTATACTGTAACACATAGTTAGAGGATATAGCTAATTAGCAGGTACTGTGCGATATTAATTAGTGATGTCCCACTTACACCACCCTCCTGACGGTCATCTAAGTCAGGGGCGCTGTGGTCTTGCAGCATCTTGACAATGACGTCTCCTCGATGCCACTCTGTAAATATAAGCTTCCCGTAGTCGTATCCAATATCCTGCATATTACATAATAGATGAGACATTAAGGACAGATGAAGATATAAGAAATGTGATATGAAGACAGTGTCGGAATGGCGTGCCAAGGACCCACCAGTAACATTAGCTCCAGGGCCCCACTTTTCAGCTACATGCAAATATGAATTTATCCTCATTCACAAATTTCTATAGCAATACTCATATAAGAGGGTGGTGGCCAGGAAACGACTGGGAGCGACATTTAGTCCTGGCATTTGAAAGCACATAGGCCCATGTTCCTCTCCCCTGATACTGTTAACAGCATAGCAGACAATGCGGCCACGACTGGAGCAGCCCATCTGGCATTTGCCAGAATTGCCAGATGGCCAGTCCGGCCCTGGCTGTGGCTCATTTCTGCACAAGGGCCCACCGGAGCATTCTCCTTTTCTTCTGTGGGCCAGTCTGACCCTGTATGAAGATAAGGGATGTGTCAGTATTCCGGGTTTTCTAAGTTACCTTGTGAATGTTTTTGCCCTTTGTTAAAATGGAGTTTGCTGTCTGCCCTACTTCCTGTTCATTTGTTTAAAACCCGGGTCAGGTGTCAGCCTCACTGCTGGAGTATTCTGCTTGGTTTCTCCATCAGCTCAGCTGCTTGTCTGCTGTACTTCTACCCGTGGCTCTGGACATTCTCTGCCTATGTAAGTTACGCTCTCAGTCTGTTGGCTTGGGAACTTAACCCTTGGTTCTCTCCTCCGGGTAAGAACTCTGTTTGGAACTGTGTTTGGGGCTTTTGCTGCTGGACTTAGACTGTGTTTGCTACTTAATCCTTATTTACTCCCCCCGGTGGGAGCTACTGGAAATTACACCAGTATAATTCTTTATGTGAACTTGTTTCTGGACTTACCCGTGTTTATGCCACAACTGAGATAAACTTATGAACTTGTTTCTGGACTTACCCGTGTTTATCCCACACCTGGGATTAACTTGTGAACTTGCTTCTGGACTTACCCGTGTTCGTCCCACACCTGGGATTAACCTGAGGACTTGTTTCTGGACTCCCTGTGTTTACTTCATACCCGGATTTGACTCTTTCTGCACCAGCTGTGTTTGGATCTGCACGTCACCCGTCTCACTCACCTTGCCAAGGACTTTGGCCTAAGAACTCTTCTGTTTCGCTGTATATGGCTAAGGGACTTGTGTCATTGCAAGTTATCTATATATTGTTTGTGTGTTTTTGCTGTGTTACAAATACACTATTTTACACTAAAGAAACCCGTCTCTGTCTGTTCATTGCCCCATGCTACCAGAATCTTAAGAGTTCCTACAATAGTATTACAGGATACTCCAGCCTAAAAAAAGATTCTGCTGGGGCAATGACAGAGACACGGGTAGACAAGATGTTTGCTATGATTAACTCCTTGCAGCAGGAGGTGGCGGCTGTACAAAGTAAAATTAGAGACATGGACTCCCGGGCTAACCACAATGCGCAGGTGTTTGGTCAGGCTCTCCAAGATTTACGTACCTTGATAGACGCCCAGGTTACACCACCTGCTCAGCATACACCACCTGTTCAGCATACACCACCTACCAGTATGCCTAAATTGCCTCCTTTTCGGTTTAATGGTGACCGAAGTCAATTCCGTGGGTTTGTAAATCAATGTATATTATTTTTTGATGTACATGCCTCCTACTATCAGTCTGATAGATCGAAAGTACTATGTATTATTATGTTGTTGACATCACGGGCACTGGCTTGGGCAAATCCTATGGTAGAAAGTCGCGATGTCCGTCTAAATAATTTGGATGATTTTCTGGCAGCTATGGCGCAAATGTTTGATGATCCCAACCGCCGTGCCTCCGCTGAAAAATCCTTGCTTTCCTTACGCCAGGGGAAACGTTCAGTCATAGAGTATATTACGGAATTTAAGAGGTTAGTAGTGGATACCAACTGGGATGAAAATGCTTTGTTACCAATTTTCAGGAAAGGGTTGTCCAGTACAATCAAGGATGAGCTAGCTCGCTCAGAATCTCCACAGGAGTATGAGTTATTCTTACAACACTGTGTGCGTATTGATATCCGCCTAACTGAACGCAGACAGGAGAAATGGGCAGCGGTAAATCGCATTACTAATTTTACTCTTCCGTCTAGGGAAACTACCAGTAAGAACCCGCGGGAAGCTGAGGAGGTGCCGATGCAAGTGGACTCACTACAGAAACGTGAAAGTAATGAACGCCGTGAATATCGCTTTCGAGAACGCTTATGTTTTTACTGTGGCCAATCAGATCATTTTCTTATTAATTGTCCTAAATGTCCCAGGCGACCTAACAAGGTATTGGCGGCAGTAGGGGATTATGACAATACGGACACTGAGTCAGAAGTTTCGGAGACCAGTTTACATCTAGATGCTGTGGTTCCCCTAACAGTGATGTCAACTTCCCCTAAGGATCAAGGGGAGAAATACTCACATTGTTCTCTTCCTATTCAGATTCTGTGGGAGGGACAGTGGATAACAAGTTCTGCTATGATAGATTCTGGAGCAGGTGGAAATTTCATGGATTCTTCTTTTGCCAGGGAACATGGTATTAAGACACAGCTAAGAGCCTCACCAGTCACCATGGAAACGGTGGATGGTTCTCCGTTAGTTTCTGGGCCAGTAGACCGGGAGACGGTGCTTCTGAAGTGTAAGATGGAACCAGACCATCTGGAAACCCTATCATTTATGCTAATATCTTCTCCTCATTTTCCTGTAATTCTAGGAATTCCCTGGTTACGGTCACAGAACCCAAATATCAATTGGGAAACTAAGGAGATATCCTTCCTTCCGAAGTGTAGCTCTACCATCAGTCCACAGGTAATGGCTCCAGTTACCCAGAATTTGGAGGAAACGAAACAGGTATCTACTCTCCCTCTGGTTTACCAGGAATTTTCAGACATTTGTGACAAGAGGAAGGCAGATCAACTCCCTCCACACAGACCATATGACTGCCCCATAGAGCTGCTTCCCGGGGCAGCGATTCCTTTCGGCCATGTTTACCCGTTGGCAGCTCCAGAATTAAAGACTTTACGGGAGTATATAGACGAGAATTTAGCCAAGGGGTTTATCCGACCATCTTCTTCACCAGCGGGCGCTCCCATATTCTTTGTAAAGAAAAAAGATGGCACTCTAAGACCGTGTATTGACTATCGGGAGCTAAACAAGGTAACCATCCGTAACAGGTACCCGTTGCCGTTAATTCCTGAATTGTTGGAGAGAGTTCGCCAAGCTAAAATATTCACCAAACTAGATCTTCGCGGAGCATATAATTTACTCCGTATACGTCCCGGAGATGAATGGAAAACAGCTTTCAGATGTCGGTATGGACATTTTGAATATCTAGTGATGCCATTCGGACTCTGTAATGCTCCTGCTGCTTTCCAACACTTGGCCAACGATATTTTCAGGGATTTACTGGATCATTATGTAGTCATTTACCTGGATGACATCTTGATTTTCTCTGATTCCCTACAGGAACACCAGGAACATGTCAAGACCGTGCTCAGACGTTTGAGAGACAACCATCTGTATATCAAACTTGAAAAGTGTGAATTTCATTGCTCCAAAATTCAATTTTTAGGCTATGTTATTTCTCCCCAGGGATTGAATATGGAGTCCAGCAAGATCCAGGCGATCATAGATTGGCCGGTACCAGGAAACGTCAAAGAGGTACAAAGATTCATTGGCTTTGCTAACTTTTATAGACGTTTCATCCGGAATTTTTCGGAAATTGTCCGTCCCATCACTCTCCTTACTAAGAAGGGGAGGAAGTTTGTATGGTCTTCGCAAGCCCAGGAAGCCTTTGATCGCTTAAAGGTTTGTTTTACCACGGCTCCGATATTGACACACCCGGACCCTGCACTGCCTTTTGTCGTGGAGGTGGACGCTTCTGACTGTGCACTGGGAGCAATCCTCTCACAACGAACCGGAGATAAAGGTTTGCTGCACCCGTGTGCCTTCTTTTCTCGCAGGTTATCATCTGCTGAACTGAACTATGATATTGCAGATAAAGAACTGTTGGCAATCATTTCCGCTTTTAAGGAATGGAGACACCATTTGCAGGGAGCAACTCAACAGGTAGTGGTGCTCACAGACCACCGTAATCTGGAATTCCTCAAGTCCGCCAGATGTCTCTCTCCTCGACAAGCTAGGTGGAGTTTGTTCCTAAACCAGTTTGATTTTGTCATCTCGTACCGCCCAGGTTCACGTAATGGGAAAGCCGATGCGCTATCCCGAATCCACACGATGGACTCCGTGCCTGGGACCCCGTCTAAGACCATCTTGTCGGATGCCAACTTCATAGGAGTGCTCCAGGACCGGGACCTGTGGGAGGAGATCAAGCTGGCCTATGATGGTGACGTATTTCTTGCTACCCCACCTGACAATGTGAATCTTGTCTTACAGAATGGTGTATGGCTTAGAGATCGCTGTATTTATGTCCCTGAGGCTGTGAGACTTCGAATTCTCAAATTGGTCCATGACTCCGTATTGGCTGGTCATCGGGGGGTACAGAAGACGCAGGAATTTTTAACCCGTTTTTTCTGGTGGCCTACCTGTTTGAAGGATGTGAATGACTATGTCCGCTCTTGTGAGGTTTGTGCCCGGTACAAAGTTCCTCGTGTTTCACCTACTGGCCTTCTTAAGCCACTACCCGTACCATCTCGTCCTTGGGGGTCTATTTCGATGGACTTTATTGTGGAGTTACCCACCTCCGGCGGTAAGAATACTATTCTGGTGGTAGTGGACCGTCTAACAAAGGCTGCTCATTTTATTCCTTGCAGTGGTCTTCCCTCAGCCACAGAGACAGTGGATCTGGTTATCCAGAATGTTTTCCGGCTGCATGGGGTACCAGATGAGATCATCTCTGACCGGGGAATACAATTTACCTCTAGGTTTTGGAAAGGATTTTGTTCTGCACTCCACATTAATGTTTGCTTGTCTTCTGCATACCATCCTCAGACCAATGGGCAAACCGAACGAACCAATCAAACCTTGGAGCAATATCTACGCTGTTACGTCAGTCATTTGCAGGATGATTGGCTGAAGCTTCTTCCGTTAGCGGAATTCTCGTATAACAACTCACAGAGCAGTTCCACGAAGGTAACGCCTTTTTTCGCCAATTTGGGATATCATCCAAATATTTTGCCTAGGTCTCCGGTTGCTACTTCGGTACCAGCAGTTCAAGACAGAGTGGCAGTGTTGCAACGTAATCTTGAAGTTTTGAAAGACTCCCTGATCGCAGCACAGGAGCGTTACAAGAAGTCGGCTGATAGATTCCGGAAACCGGCACCCATGTATAAGGTAGGAGACTCGGTTTGGTTGTCTACCAAGAATCTAAAATTGGGTGTTCCTTCGCAGAAGCTGGGGCAGAAGTTCATCGGTCCATTCAAGATCACTGGGATTGTGAGCTCTGTTGCTTGTCGGCTGAAGCTGCCACGAACTCTAAAGGTACACCCAGTATTCCATGTTTCTTTATTAAAACCAGTCTCTCTCAACACATTTCAGGGACGTATCGTACCTCCTCCTCCACCAGTGTTGGTTGATGGCGAAGAACAATTTGTTGTACAGGACATTATCGATTCAAGACTTCATAGGAATCGACTTCAGTATCTGGTTAGATGGCAGGGTTATTCTCCTGAAAACGATTCTTGGGAACCAGTAAGTAACATCAATGCTCCCCTGAAGGTTACTCAATTTCATCGTAGATACCCAGGCAAACCTGGTCCAGGATCGTCCTGAGGCCGTTTCTAGGGGGGGAGTAATGTCAGTATTCCGGGTTTTCTAAGTTACCTTGTGAATGTTTTTGCCCTTTGTTAAAATGGAGTTTGCTGTCTGCCCTACTTCCTGTTCATTTGTTTAAAACCCGGGTCAGGTGTCAGCCTCACTGCTGGAGTATTCTGCTTGGTTTCTCCATCAGCTCAGCTGCTTGTCTGCTGTACTTCTACCCGTGGCTCTGGACATTCTCTGCCTATGTAAGTTACGCTCTCAGTCTGTTGGCTTGGGAACTTAACCCTTGGTTCTCTCCTCCGGGTAAGAACTCTGTTTGGAACTGTGTTTGGGGCTTTTGCTGCTGGACTTAGACTGTGTTTGCTACTTAATCCTTATTTACTCCCCCCGGTGGGAGCTACTGGAAATTACACCAGTATAATTCTTTATGTGAACTTGTTTCTGGACTTACCCGTGTTTATGCCACAACTGAGATAAACTTATGAACTTGTTTCTGGACTTACCCGTGTTTATCCCACACCTGGGATTAACTTGTGAACTTGCTTCTGGACTTACCCGTGTTCGTCCCACACCTGGGATTAACCTGAGGACTTGTTTCTGGACTCCCTGTGTTTACTTCATACCCGGATTTGACTCTTTCTGCACCAGCTGTGTTTGGATCTGCACGTCACCCGTCTCACTCACCTTGCCAAGGACTTTGGCCTAAGAACTCTTCTGTTTCGCTGTATATGGCTAAGGGACTTGTGTCATTGCAAGTTATCTATATATTGTTTGTGTGTTTTTGCTGTGTTACAAATACACTATTTTACACTAAAGAAACCCGTCTCTGTCTGTTCATTGCCCCATGCTACCAGAATCTTAAGAGTTCCTACAATAGTATTACAGGATGACTTACAAATAATTATAGGATATAAATTCAGGAAATTCCCCATGATTAGTACTGACAGCAGGAGTTTATTTTAGAAGCTGCACTTTTATAAGGAACATGCTGTTATGCTGTAATGTCTATTGTCTGTACAAGTCCCCTCTATAATTTGTAAAGCGCTGCGGAATATGTTGGCGCTATATAAATAAAAATTATTATTATTATTATTATTATTTACCTTTATCACATAGGGAGTCCCAACAGTGGGAACCACAGTGCAATAGAACAAAGTGAACTTTCATATAAGAATCGATGTGTTGGCATATAGCTGTGTAATCTTGGGCCTGTATATACATGCTGGCATATAAGACTATTTATGGGAGAATGAAAGGCTGTGTCAGGAACTGGGTTTGTAAAGGTGTGACAGGAACTGTCATACGCCTCTCCCCCTAAAGACAACGTCTGAAAGAACTGTATTTGAATATGTGTCATGAAACGGTTTTATTAAATTGTATGAGTAATGTAATATGTGAATCTGCGTAGAATTCTACAGGCATTAAGTGATGCAGCTAATGTAATGCATTTTGATTAATGTATAATGTTATTCATGTATTGAGTGTAAGGAAAGTCTAGGATTAAGCTTAGAGTATAAGGTAAAGCATAGAACATATGGATTAAGTTAGAAAGGGGGAAATATTCCGTTATGGGCATATTAGTATAGGAAGTTCAGTGTATGTCAACGATATTTTGGATAAAATGTCTCTACATAACTCATACGACAAAAGCCACGCCATAGCTAACAACACAACATATCACAAGAGATGGAAACCAGGGCCTGACTGACTCCTAAGAGTGTTTCTAGCTTCTAATTTACTTTTAACTTGTCTCTGTTTCTTATTTTTCTGTTCTAACTTTTAAATTGAAAATACTATAAATGATTGCAATCCCTTACCGCATTACATTGTTGTAAATTTTTATATATTATTCCCCTTCTTTTTTCCCTCACCCTTTTTCTTATCTGTTTTGTCCCCCATTAAAGTGATATTTTCTCACTTTTCCTAATCCTCTCGCCCATACCCTTCCTCCCTCCCCTTTTTTTTACCTGTTTTATGTTTAAAATGTTAATAAAGTTTTTTGAAAAAAAGGAAGTTCAGTGTATAATGTTAGAAGATAGTGACTGAAGTTAAGTAGGTGAAACGTAAAGTTTCTCCAGCAACAAACTTCTGGGGCAGACAGGTTATAATACAGTTAAATGTTTGGGGCCAGCACAATGTGGGAGGGAGCAGGGTCAGTTAAGAAAGGGAGCACTTCCTGGTTAGTTCATTGAGTCTGGAGTGAGAGATTAGATTGCAAAATAAAGAAAGTGTTAGCAGCTATCAAGAGCAGAGGGCTGGAGGGCACGAGAAGTATGCACTATTCGGGCAGCATGAGTACGTCGGCTATAGTCTTCTGTGGACATCCCTGCAATGTTTGGAGCCTACGGCCAGAACTAGACACTAGAAAGTGTGCCTTATTCCTTTCCAACTAATGGAAGCCAGATGGGGAGACGGGACGAGTCTCATGAGAGCTGCGGAGCAGGATAGAGTATCCCAGGGGCCGAGGGAGCCATTAAGAGAAGGGATATGTCTGGCTGAACATGCAGAAAACACGGAAATGTACTGTGCTGTATCATCAATTGAACATGAACTGCTAAATAAAGTTGAACTGCTTGTTATGAAGCAAGTATTCCCTGATTTATATGCGGCTGTTCATGGATCCAGGATTGTGGCGGCAGCAGAGGTCTGCGGCCTGAATGTGAGTACACTGCATTGTATGCAGAGTGACACTAAGGGACTGGGACACCTGTTTATTTGTGGGGTGCCAGGGTGTGGGAACACAGCCCCTCTCCTATGATTACCGCTCTGCGCACCTTACAGGTTCATCACGGCATTGGCAGGTGGACAGACAGAAGAGGGCCCCTATGCAGCTCCTCATAATACACAATTCCACCTGGGTTGGAGGTGGAAATGGGGCCTCTTTACCTTTTGGGCCCCTGTGTGGCGCCCAGGTTGCACCAATGATATGTCCACCTCTGTGTCATGGGCCACAATGGCAAGGCCCAACCCAGGTAATCTAAGGTATATTGTTGCTTTAGCAATACATTGCCATCAGCATCCAGCTCTGGCGTGATGCCATCTGATATACCTATTGTAACAGATACTCACCGGTCAATTTTGTGATTTAGATCTTTTCTGGCTAGGCAGTAAAAACTGTTTGACCACTTATTGTGGACTTCCATGGTAACCTCAAGATAAATATCTGACCAATAAAGTCTGTATGTCATTCCTGGGGTTAAGGTTACGGTAGGTAACCCAAGTGTCAACCTAAGAATAGTCTCCTGAACTGTCCTGTTGTAATGCTGAATCCAACTTTTTCATGTCTGACTTAGGCTACGTTCACATTATATTCGGGCCACACATTTGTGGCTCCATCAGGCTTGCCATCTGAAATCTATTTATTAGATTTATTAATTTTGGATGCAACTCCCAAAAAAGCCCTTCACTATAATGAAGCAAATGTCACTTTGTGCTCCGTCTTGCCTTCCATTCTAGCAGTGTGCATCTTCTTAGGCGGTCCCGTTTTTCAGGGCTTCAACCAGAGGCACCAAAGGAGCCACAAACGCGTGGTCCAAAGATAATATGAACCTGGACCTTGTCTCACTTTTGACTTTTGCTATTTATTATACAGGAAACATACTAATACCTGTACTATGGTACTTTATAAAGTGGACATTTCGTCAAATTTCACAATATGATCTGAAAATAGATCTCTTAGACCAGATGTGATTGGTGTACTTACTTTGAAAATCCATGTCGACATGGCTGTATAGTCCTTTTGGGAACTTTCTCTGCCTAATTTCAAAGTGAACATTTTAGGAGTCCAGATCCGCCTTCAGCTGGTATCTTAATATGCTCACGTTAATATTAGGATTCTACAGCCATTCTGCAAAGGATTTCCAAGGTAAGTACACCAGACTCATCAGGTCTATTTAATAATTTATGAAGTTTACATTATTAAATTCACTTTAAGACTATATTGACTGGCATTTAAGGAGACATGAATGTTATGTACGTAGTTTAATGTATCCATTTTCACAACAAAGAAGATAATAGTGAATATAAAGATCCTTGATGTGGCCGACTTACATATACTTCCTGGAAGCGACGGAATTCTGAGGTGGAGAAGCGCTGCACCGGAGGAGACAGATACTCACAGTAGCCACTGAGCTTCACCATCTCGAGCTGCCGCACACAAGAGACATAGGACAAGCGGGACTGCAGCTCTGCCATGTCTGGGATCTAGTCATATAAGACATGGAAACATTACAATGTACAGCGAAGCCTTAGATTCTGTCCAGAAAATGTCATCAATGGCCAGTTATCGTCTACCGGACATGTTTTGGTCTTCAATAGAAGATAAAACATTATTTAATAATTGCTTGACGAACAAGCTTCACCAATACTGTTATTATTCATTTGTTTCCTAAGTATCATAAAATGGGCAGCACGGTGGCTCAGTGGTTAGCACTCTAGCCTTGCAGCGCTGGAGTCCTGGGTTCAAATATCACCAAGGACAACATCTGCAAGGAGTTTGTATGTTCTCCCATGGCTATTATTACATAATAGTTATAACCTTCTAAAGATGTCCCCTGGACTATAAAGAAAGTGTAGAGTAAAGTGCTGCAAGGCTCTAGTAGTGCATACTACCTGAAAATAGTCAGAGGGGCGGTCCTCATCCCAACCAGAGTCATGTAGTCCTGGCATTACAGAGCAGCTCTCCCAGCATCTGGGGCATGCGGAGTGAACTGAAGGGGACTGGTCTCAGTTTTATCTGTACTAGCACCTGTGTTGGATTCCACTGGAGCTGGATTGTAACATCAGGATGGCATGACTCAGGAGGAGTCTGGGACCACCCCCTTGACTTAGACTTTTACAGGTAGCCCAACTTTATTTTTTCTCTTTATGCTCCATGTCCCATTTCAGAGAGTTACATCAATACACCTCTATGACCATCCTGTATAACACAATATCTGCAGTTTAGGAATGTTATATTTAATGACAGGTACATTTTACAAAAACTCAAAACGCCCTAAAGGATCAAAATGGGCACAAGACATAGGTCTAAAAGCTGATAATTTTGTAATTTTTAAAGTAATTGATAAAGCACTAATAGCAAAAACTCTATGCCTAGACCTATTAGAAAAATCTAGTACAAAACTAAATATATTCCTTCACCACCAGGTACTAGATTATTCTAACCCTTATATTTTCTGGATTATTGAATGCTCTGTGTTCTGATGCAACGAGAATTATCATTAGGCTGGTCCTATGAATAGCCCATTCAAATAGACCTATTGTCAGGACTCGAACCCAGCAGCTCTTGTGCACCAGGCGGCATCTCTTCCCTATGAGCTTTTAAGTTCGCTGGACAGTTCCTTGCTGACCCAGATACTATTACCAGTGTTGTTTCTGATTGGTTCCACCCAGAGTTCCTGATCGGCTCCATCCTGAGTTCCTGATTAGCTCCACCCTTAGTTCCTGCTTGGCTCCACCCTGAGTTCCTGATTGGCTCCATCCTGAGTTCCTGATTGGATCCACCCTGTAATCTCCTGATTGAACACCCTACTTAAACTTGGCTTTACACTTCCTTCCATGCGAGATTATTGAGCTCCCAGCCTTTAGTCAAGCTCTCCTTTCATCTGCTGCTTCATCCAAGATTATACTGCAGGTACCATGTACCGACCTCTGGCAATTCCTGACCGCAACCCGCTGATCCTTTAACTATATAACTGCTACCGTGTACCGACCTCTGGCTATTCCTGACTACACTACCTGCTGGTGCTGCCCCTAGTGGTTGCAATACTACTACTCCAACCCAGGTCAGTCCATAACACCTATAGACTATCCGATCGGAATATTTCTGGTTTTAGATTTTATGATTATGTAGGATACTTTATTTTAAGTGGTACTTTTCTTGTTATCATAGTTTTGCAAAAGCCACCTCTTGAATGTTACCACTATTGGCTACCCAATAATAATTTACCTTCACTTTTGTTCCCCAAGGGTTGATACGATTCCAGAGAAGCCACCAGCCTGATAGACTGTCTCCATAATTGTATGTATTCCATTCCTCTTGCTGGCCAACATCCACTGCAAGAACTGTGCGTGCCCCCATAGAACGAGCCACATCGGCTAGGATCCGAAGAAATCAAAAACTTAAATTTAAAAACTGAAGGATAGCTGTTTAATATTTACCTCAAATTCGCTTCTTACCTGGAAGATTATTGACATAGCATCCATCCAATAAAAGGTGGTCATCTACTGGGTCGCACAGAGGAGGAAGATAAGGCATGTAGGAGGTGGTGGCTCGAATGTAGCGCCAAAGTATGCCTAGAGGGGGATTACAAAATCTATTTTTTTGCTATTTCTATCAAATATACAGCACAGCATGTGGTAGAACCAACTCAGACCTTCTCGGTGAACCCTCATTGAAGAAGAACTGATATCTGTTGTGATACAAAAATATGGCAACCACAGATCCTAATGTAAAAAAAAAGTTATGTTAGAAGAAGTATACAAAAAAGTCTATGAAATGAAATCCAAACAAAAAATATTTTACTTGGATTTGCCGCTGCCCAAAGAGGTGAATCAATGTTGTATTGAATCTAGATCCCGATAACAGGGAGGTGATTGGGTAGGTAAGATCCAGAGCTGTCCTTGGCAAAGAAGACATCATCTGGTGCATAAAAATATATAAAAGGATTAAGGAAGAGCTATAATTAGAACTATGACTAGAGCAAAAGCATAGGAAAAAATCATGAAAGATTTGGGTTTCTAGATCTCTGATGATCGTATGATGCTCATGCCAATTTATACAATTAGCAGGGTACTAGCCAATCTGAGGTTTTCATCCCCTTCATAAATACTCCTCTCTGAAAGTTAACCAATGGTTGATAGAAAGTGCTTACCTGTGCCCACATGCTGGTTCTATCTTTAGTTCTACTCCCATCAAGTTCTTCAGCATATACACCACCAACCAAGGCCCCCATGGAAGTTCCCCCCACCATGTCCACTGGAATGCCAGCCTCTTCCAAAGCCTTAATGATACCTACATGAGCAAACCCTCTGAAAACAAGAGGAACACAATGAATCTATGAAGCAACATCTTTCAATCACAGTTCTCAAAGAACCTCATCAGGTTTTGGTTTGGGAATTTTGTAAAGATCACAGAAGATAATAGAAAACTTATCACCAAAACATGATCAGTAGGGATTACTTAAGAACTGGCCTTCAGAAAGCCACACAAAGCAATAAAAAATACGGTAAACTGATTCACTAACCTGGCTCCACCACCACCTAATACTAAAGCAATGGCATTTCCTGTTAGAGTTCGAGCAAGTCTGGAGAAGTCACTATGACAGTCAACTTGGTTCTTCAGGATTTTGGAGTAGAATTCCAGCTGTAAGATAATTTGGCTAAACATGAAATTTACGATTTCTATATTTTTATACTTGTGATTCCAAACCTCATTGTTATAATCTAAAAGCACAAAATTATGCATATATATTCCCAATCTTTAAAATACACTGCTCAAAAAAATAAAGGGAACACTAAAATACCACATCCTAGATATCTCTGAATGAAATATTCCAGTTGCAAATTTTAATTCATTGCATAGTGGAATGTGTTCAGAACAATAAAACATAATTATCAATGTAAATCAAAATGAATATCCCATGAAGGTATGGATTGGAATGATACTCAAAATCAAAGTGGAAAATCAAGCTGATCCAACTTCAGTGGAAATGCCTCATGACAAGGAAAAGATGCTCAGTATTGTGTGTGACCTCCACATGCCTATATGACCTCCCTACTGTACAACGCCTAGGCATGCTCCTGATGAGACGGCAGATGGTCTCCTGAGGGATCTCCTTCCAGACCTGGACTAAAGCATCCGCCAACTCCTGGACATTCTGTGGTGCAATGTGACGTTGGTGGATGGAGCGAGACATGATGTCCCAGATGTGCTCAATCGGATTCAGGTCTGGGGAATGGGCGGGCCAGTCCATAGCTTCAATGCCTTCATCTTGCAGGAACTGCTGACACACTCCAGCCACAGGAGGTCTGGCATTGTCCTGCATTAGGAGGAAACCAGGGCCAACCAAACCAGCATATGGTCTCACAAGGGGTCTGAGGATCTCATCTCTGTACCTAATGGCAGTCAGGCTACCTCTGGCAAGCACATGGAGGGCTGTGTGGCCCTCCAAAGAAATGCCACCCCACACCATTATTGACCCATTTCCAAACCGGTCATGCTGAAGGATGTTGCAGGCAGATCACTCTCCAAGGCATCTCCAGACTCTGTCACGTCTGTCACATGTGCTCAGTGTGAACCTGCTTTCATCTGTGCAGAGCACAGGGCGCCAGTGACGAATTTGCCAATCCTGGTGTTCTGTGGCAAATGCCAAGCATCCTGCATGGTGTTGGGCTGTGAGCACAACCCCCATCTGTGGACGTCGGGCACTCGGACCAATCTCATGGAGTCGGTTTCTAACCATTTGTGCAGACACATGCACATTTGTGGCCTGCTGGAGGTCATTTTGCAGGGCTCTGGCAGTGCTCCTCCTCTTCCTTCTTGCACAAAGGCAGAGGTAGCAGTCCTGCTGCTGGGTTGTTGCCCTCATACGGTCCCTCCACATCTCCTGGTGTACTGGCCTGTCTCCTGGTAGCGCCTCCAGCCTCTGGACACTACACTGACAGACACAGCAAACCTTGCCACAGCTCTCATTGATGTGCCATCCTGGATGAGCTGCACTATCTGAGCCATTTGTGTGGGTTGTAGAGTCCGTCTCATGCTACCACGAGTGTGAAAGCACAACCAACATTCAAATGTGACCAAAACATCAGCCAGAAAGCATTGGTACTGAGATGTGGTCTGTGATCCCCACTTGCAGAACCACTCCTTTATTGAGGGTGTCTTGATAATTGCCAATAATTTCCATATGTTGTCTATTTCATTTGCACAACAGCATGTGAAATTGATTGTCAATCAGTGTTGCTTCCTAAGTGGACAGTTTGATTTCACAGAAGTTTGATTTACTTGGAGTTATATTCTGTTGTTTAAGTGTTCCCTTCATTTTTTTGAGCAGTGTGTAACAAATATAAAAACTCATTTTTGAAAGCGTCTACTAGAACCAACACTACTAAAGAACTCTACAAAGATTTGTCTCTAATATTTTAGTTATTTTAACTCATTTACTCTTACCATTCTATGTGGTGGTCTCTTTGTAAACAATCTCTTCGGGCCTCGAATATGAAAATGTCCTGAAACCCATGTCCTCAGTTTCAACCATTCTACTGTTCCTGAAGGAGGAGGACCATCCATCCGATGGAGGAGAACAAGCTGTTTGAGAGCTCTAACAGGAGAATTCTCAAGGAACTTTTCTAGCTAGAGATCAACAAGAACATTAGGACTAAGACAGCTATTAGCGATGGTGATTACAAAATGGAATATGGACAGCTAAATTCCAAGTCCAGCTAACTATATATAATAGAACTAGAATTAGGATCAAATGCAAAATGGTCAAAAAATGAACTCTAGAAATAATGGGGAAGTTCTACCAAAGAAATACATTCATATAGATCTGGTTTAAGAATTTTAGTCGAATAGCCCTTGTTATTCTCTCACCTCACCCAATGTTGGCTCTTCTTCCCCTAATCCCACTAGTAAAATACAGTCGGCTTGACGGATGCAGCGTATGGTCCATGGTGTGAGTGAAAACTCCGTTTGGTATAGAACAATACGGTGAAGGTCTTCTTGTTGAGCTAGCCAGGTAGACAACTGACACTCATGGGTGCTACAGAAAAGCGTAACTATATATAACTAAACGGTATCTTACTTTTGCCCCATCACCACACCACATCAAGCTTAACACCAACAAACACGTTCTTTGTACACTTGAAACTAAGCTGGGAAGGAACCTCACAAACCTTTCTAAGGCATAGGCTCCAAGCCGCGCCCTGATGATGTCACTTGTAAGAACCAGAGTTGGTCCTAAAAGAGACAGATCATTAATCTATTAACTCTGACCACTATCGGTTCTATAAACCACTCACCTGCTGAGAGTCTTACCAATGGTATTCATTGCATGTTTGAGCTCGAGGGTGAATGCAGTGAGAGGAACATTGCTGCTACAGGGTAAAACACATACAGTACCAAGATTGTTGGCAACATTACCAGGATCTAAAAAGGAGAAAGAAGGAGGACTTTGTCAGCTTCTTATGGGTCCTCAACCTTTTGTATCACCTCCTAAGAATCAAAGGTCTTTTATAGATGCTTTTTCTGTGTTCCCCGACTTTACAAAATATATATTCTGCCATTCCAGCAACTCAGACATAATATTAGGTAATGATTCCAATGGCCACCTTAAAAACCTTGAATGGTGAAGACCATCTTTGACTTGGCCGAGAGGAACACATTGATGTTCTAGTACACCAACATATGGAGAAAAAATGAGGCAAATTCATTAACCAAAATACCTGGAAAATTCTGGTGCAAATTGTGCTAAGAAATGACTTTTTACATGTTTTTTCACCTCACTACCTTGACAATTGTGATAATCACATACTATTGTTGTTGTTCTCCTCCTCCACACATTATGATTTGTATGGCCACAGTAAAGGAAATTTCAGGAATTAGATATGGTCACACTTTTAAGGAAATTTTGACCTTTTTAGACAACGATATTAATTTGATTGTTTAACTTTTAGTTAGGTTCTACATGTGTGAGTCCAGTTTATACACATATTTAGACAATCCACCAAAACTAGAAAAAATATTGCCAGATGATTGCAACGAGTTTGATAACTAGTACCTCTATGATAACAAGAAGGATGGTCCCAAAGTCCCCTGTGTGAGTGTAATAATAGTGACCACTGAATGAATAGAGCTCATTGTCGCTGAGAATGAAGGAGACGCATGTGCGCTACTTATCAATTCACACTGGGAGACCCAGAAGTTGGACTCTCAGTGCTCAGACCTCCATCTCCAGCATTCTTACATCCTTATCCTATACATAGGTGATAAATGATGTTTTCAGGAAAACCCCTTCAAGATGATCATAGGGTCTTCTTATGGGACCCCCAGCAATCAGTAACAACTGTATTAAGGGGATACACTAATTCTACTACATTCTCCAACCAGTCTACTTTACCAAAAAAATATCAATTGCTCACCTTGTGGTTGCTGTAGGTTTCCCAGGATTTTGTGGCTTAAAATATGAATTAGTCTGGTCACCACCTACAAAGTGAATACAGAATAGACATAAACAAAAATGTTAGGAGAAATTCGCCCAAAACTAAAAATAAAGAATTGAGCAGCACCCAGTACAAATTATCACAGCTCACAGGGTGTCATACAGACACTGTTCTTTCCACTGTATTTTTTGTCCAGAATATCTATAGCGTTTAACAGCTCAGGTAATGCTGTTGAGCTGTGCATTTTTCCCTGTAGTCCTCCATGGGAAGACTGAAAACATGTATGAAAAAACGTGTTTAAGTTCAGAATTTTAGCTCTAAAAATACACAAAACCTTCTGTGACAAATCTGCACCAAAAAAAGAGGCCATCAAGTCGGACCCGTAACTATTCCCAGACGAGGATGAAGTATGATAAATCACATTGCTCCATCCTTTTGTTCTTAGAGGAGATTGGATTTTGTCAGCGGTGCCTTTCAGTAACTTATCACTAGTTTCCTCCTATCCATTCTTTTTTCACCACCACCACGCTGGAAGGAAACTGATGTAACAGAGCTGATCTCACAGTTTGCTATGTGATCGTTCCCATAATGGATACGCATTCGTTGTTGTGCCGGACCATTCATGGAGCCACATCAAAAAATGTTGCCTTTTTTCTGATCTAGTTCTATATTTTTGCAATGGAAACTGGTAAAAAAAAAGCCCGGTTGCACCGGTTCTAACCTCAATTGATCCTGATGCTACTGATAAATAGAAACATTGCTTTTTGCATGTGAGAGTGAGGAGACTTATAGGCCATGCATCTTCATCTGGAAAATTAAGTATGCAAATTGTCTCTTCAGAGAGGAAAATGACTTGAACTCTAGTGCCACCTATTGGAAGTAGCGATCCTAAAAGTCAGTATCCACCCTTGCAATATGACTTAGACCAGGGTCACACTAGCATTGAAAACATCGCATAGCACTCGGACCATTGTTAATCTATGGGGCACCTCCCATCACAGTTTTTTTTTCTCGAGCGTATTCTACGTGTGAGAGAAATTGCAGCATGCTGTGATTGTATGCGTATATCTTGCCAATGCAAGTCTATGGGTGCGAGAAATAATGGGACACCACATGGACCATCAGTGTTACTTAGACAAATACGCACACATTTTCCTCATTTCAGCCCATTGAGACATTAAATTAAATGGGGAAAATCAGTGAGAAATTCAAAGCCATACGCATGTCATACAGATGCCATACGGATGCATAGGTGGGAGAAAATTGCATCATCGCTTTGCAAATGCATTACACGCAGATGACCATACAGAGAACACTTGTGCGACTCTCAGCAGGGAGACTTGGATCAATTTTCCATACGTTTAGTATGACCCCGGCCTTAGGGTCACTCTTCACGAGGAGAAATTTTACACCTTATATCCCAGTTCAGAGCCTCTCGCCTAGCCAAATCAGTTCTCATACTTTGCACTGATGAGAGGCAATCACCCCGAAACACTGTCTGATTTGGCTTTTATCCTAAGTAATATGGTAAGACTCACTGAAGGGTCGATATTGGCTTTTAGGATTGCTACTTCCAATAGGAGGTGCCAGAGTTCAAGTCCTCTTCCTCCCTGAAGAGGCAGTTTGCATATGTAAACGTGTCCATACAGACCACTGGGGGTCAGAACAAATAGCTGTCGGAAGAGCAATCGTTGGTACCGTCACACTGAGCAACGTCGCAGCGATATAGCCAGCGATCTGTGACGTTGCAGCGTCCTAGGTAGCGATATCGCTGTGTTTGACACGCAGCAGCGATCTGGATCCTGCTGTGAAATTGCTGGTCGCTGCTGGAAGGTCTGAACTTTATTTGGTCGCTAGGTCGCCGTGTATCGCCGTGTTTGACATAAAAGCAGCGACGCCAGCAGCGACAGCGACGAGGATAGAGAGGCGTGTTTTATTAAAAAAGGAGACGCCCTAATCCGCGACGACCTGAGAGGGAACCTACAGCAAAATCTATTGATGATGGCTCGGCGTTAACGCTCCCGGGAGAAGAGGATCGTAGGTGGAGGGGCGTTCTGAACAGGACGCTGGAAAGGCACAACGGGACGATAGTGCTTGCAAATATACAAGTTCTGCATCGCTGCAGAGTCGCGGTTTATATTACAGGACGCCGACGCGTCACATCCTGGGGGTCTCCCTATACTAAAACACGCCTATCTGGCTACACTACAACGCCCCTTTGGGTGTGTCAAGTCAATACACTCTGGCTGTTTGACATGGAGCGAGCAACCAGCGACAGCGATAAATTGGTTGCCGCTACGTCACTGGATCGCTCCTGCATCGCTCTGGCGTTGGTGTGTTTGACGTCTCTACAGCGACCTAAACAGCGACGCTCCAGCAATCTCGTTTCGGTCGCATCGCTGGCTATATCGCTGCGACGTTGCTCAGTGTGACGGTACCTTTACTGCTATTTTTGGTATATGGCCATCTTAAGAGCACTGAGGTGTCTTTTTGCCCCAGGGATCATATGGACGGTGTCCCTGTATAACATAATGCATACCTCCCAACCGTCCAGGATCCCGCGGGACTGTCCTGATTTTGACAGTCAGCCCCGGGATCCCGGATGGGACATTAGTTGCCCCGCATACTGTATACAGTATGGAGCATCATGTGCGGTCATCATACAGTATGGAGCATCATGTGTGGTCATTATACAGTATGGAGCATCATGTGCAGTCATTATACAGTATAGAGCATCATGTGCGGTCATTATACAGTATGCAGCATCATGTGCGGTCATTATACAGTATGGAGCATCATGTGCGGTCAATATACAGTATGGAGCATCATGTGTGGTCATTATACAGTATGGAGCATCATGTGTGGTCATTATACAGTAAGGAGCATCATGTGCGGCCATTATACAGTATGGAGCATCATGTGTGGCCATTATAGAGTACGGAGCATCATGTGCGGTCATTATACAGTATGGAGCATCATGTGCGGCCATTATACAGTATGGAGCATCATGTGCGGTCATTATACAGTATGGAGCATCATGTGCCATCATTATACAGTATGGAGCATCATGTGCGGTCATTATACAGTATGGAGCATCATGTGCGGCCATTATACAGTATGGAGCATCATGTGCGGTCATTATACAGTATGGAGCATCATGTGCGGTCACTATACAGTATGGAGCATCATGTGCGGTCATTATACAGTATGGAGCATCATGTGCCATCATTATACAGTATGGAGCATCATGTGCGGTCATTATACAGTATGGAGCATCATGTGCGGCCATTATACAGTATGGAGCATCATGTGCGGTCATTATACAGTATGGAGCATCATGTGCGGCCATTATACAGTATGGAGCATCATGTGCGGCCATTATACAGTATGGAGCATCATGTGCGGCCATTATACAGTATGGAGCGTCATGTGTGGTCATCGTACAGAATGGAGCATCATGTGTGGCCATTATACAGTATGGGGCACTGTGTGGCCATATTTTTTTGTTTATAATTATTGTATATGAAACAGTGTGATCGGCAGTGCTAAATGGGTGTGGTTGGGACGTGGATATGGGTGTGACTAATTATGAATGGGTGTGGTCAGAGGCGTGGCCTAAAATTTGCCTTAGGTTGTGAGCCTTGAGGAACAGATATAAAGAACAGTTTAGAATGTATTTAGGTTACAAAGGAAAGCTTCTGAAGTTAAAGAGGGTGTCTCAAGTTTGCTTTTTAGGAGACTATCGCTCCCTAGCCTCAGAGCCTCCTGCCCTCCAGGGGGCGGTGTGCTTCTGATTGATTGACAGCATAGACCAGCAGCATGGCAGTGCCACTAGCCCAAAAATTGCACTGTCTAATGCAGCAAACAGAGGCAGCATCAGAAGAAGCGAAGGGCTACTGAAGGAGAAAAGACCCTTATTGTTTATAAGATCTGTTGGAAACAGCTTGTAAGTGCTGCGCTTCTTGCCTAGGAGACCGGCCTCCGCTGATAAACTACAGGGGTGGCCCGTAATATAGCAGCACACAATAAAACTGAAAATCTTCTGCAATTTTACCCATATAAATACTTGAGAATAACCCATTTATTGAAGCCGAATGTCATCACCTGCGGGTATCTCCTTTTGATATAAGACAAAGCCCCATCTGGCAGTTTTGCCAGTTCAGAATCTCGTACTGCATGGACCGACGTTGCTCGGGGTCGATGGGTTAAAGCCTCAACCTGAAATTATAGTTACGAGACAAGTAAGAAGAGCAAAAAAAAAATTATTTTATAGTCAAAGGTGTCTTATAGCTGAAGTAAGAGGTTATTCAAACACATACGGTAAATCTACTTTGTTAGCGGCATTAATTACAGAGCCGCTACGTCTTACCATGCCAATCAGTTCCCCTCGTCCGTGCTCCCCCACCACATGTGTCTTCCCATCTGGGTCCGGGATCACCGACCGAAGGCGACCATTCAATGTAATGTATGTGCAGTCTGAAGGATCCCCCTTACTATAGAAGACACATTGGTTATTAGAATAAGAATGTAGTGAGAAACGAAGACAGCGGTCTACCTAACACAGAAGAAAGGAATGTTTTGACCCTTTCAATCATCAGAAAATTACCTATTTAAAACAGGTTTTTGTGTTAAATGTTTCCCACTATCACAATCTGTATTCAAAATAAAAATCTCGCAATTTTCAAGAAATGCACATGTACATTAGTCGCAATAAATAGAACCTGACCCCATTTATTTGCAACGAAGCATCTAATGAGCGTGTGCAAAGGTCATAGTACAAGGAAGGGGGAAGCAAGGTCAGCTGTGACATCACCTATAGTGAATGGCCGATCCTGTGTTATCAGCTGTGTATAGAGGTGTTATCTGTCATTGCAATCCTGCCTCTGCTGATAAAGAAACTGCTGTAAAGGTACCTTCACACGAAACGATATCGCTAGCGATCCGTGACGTTGCAGCGTCCTGGCTAGCGATATCGTTTCGTTTGACACGCAGCAGCGATCAGGATCCTGCTGTGATGTCGCTGGTCGCTGAATAAAGTCCAGAACTTTATTTGGTCGTCCGATCGCCGTGTATCGTTGCATTTGAAAGCAAAAGCAACGATACCAGCGATATTTTACACTGGTAACCAGGGTAAACATCGGGTTGCTAAGCGCAGGGCCGCGCTTAGTAACCCGATGTTTACCCTGGTTACCAGCGTAAAAGTAAAAAAAACAAACAGTACATACTCACCTGCGCGTCCCCCAGCGTCTGCTTCCTGCTCTGACTGAGCTCCGGCCCTAAACTGAAAGTTAAAGCACAGCGGTGACGTCACCGCTGTGCTGTTAGGGCCGGAGCTCAGTCAGTGTCAGGAAGCAGACGCTGGGGGACGCGCAGGTGAGTATGTACTGTTTGTTTTTTTTACTTTTACGCTGGTAACCAGGGTAAACATCGGGTTACTAAGCGCGGTCCTGCGCTTAGCAACCCGATGTTTACCCTGGTTACCCGGGGACATCGGCATCGTTGGTCGCTGGAGAGCGGTCTGTGTGACAGCTCCCCTGCGATCAAACAGCGACGCTGCAGCGATCGGCATCGTTGTCGCTATCGCTGCAGCGTCGCTTCGTGTGAAGGTACCTTAAACCCTTCCTGAAATGAGTCTAAAATAGCCCCAGAATTACAAGCTTAGTAACTGATATAATGATCGCGATATGAAAAAAAAAATTGCCAAAAAATGTATGTTCCATAAAAACCTGATTTAAACAGTTCATGTGTATAGCATGTCAGTAATATTGCTGTGTATGGTATATCCTTGTGTGTGGTATAGCAGCACTATGTAGCTGCACAGTATTGTATACTATTTATGTGCAAATAGGACCCCACTTTAGCACTTTAGTGACTCCTGAGCAAATGAAAGCTGAGCTATGCCTGTCATCTGACTTTACGCTCACCTGTAAAGTTCTTTGCCAGCCTCCACCCCTATCCAATCAATGGCAAAATCCACCTGCCTCACAAATGGAGAGACACGACGAGCAACAGAATGTGCCACAGAGAGAAGAACATGGGGATGAGAACGGAGAATCCTAAAACATAAAGCGGTGGAATTGATCATTGAGACCTCGGCTCGTAACAGGATTAAACTTGCAGAAATTTTGACTTTAATCATTCTAAAAAAATATTAAATGATGGAGACATAGAAATCAACAAACATCTGTGTGCCTTTGCCCATTCGGAAACTAGGAACATTTCCAAGTCAAATACAGTGCTCAGCGTAAATGAGTACACCTCAACAGATTTGTCAAAAAACCTTTACCTTCCTTTCAGAATCAACATTTTTGATGGGATAATAACTATAAAACAACATACTCCCACTAATGTGGTCCATTGATTGCAAAAAAGATTTGTTATTTTACACACCTAAAAAAGTAATTTTCCTAATAAATTTATTCAAGACAATAATGCAAAAATTAGAACACCCCAATGAAAGTCTTGGAGCAAAGATAAAGATAAGACTACAAAACTCTAATTAACAAGAATTTAACCATGGACAAGTCTAATGGTGTCCAGCAGAAAGTTGTTTATTAAAGTCTGTTATTTAATAAAGAAAACCTCTTCCCATTTCATGCTGTCAGCAATGGCACCACATGGAAGAGAAATGTCACAAGACCTGAGAAAGAAAATTAATTTCTTTACACTAGAAAGATGAGTGCTAAAAGAAGCTTTACTTATGAGTCAGAATACTGTAGGAAAAATATACAAAAATTTAACAACAAAAAAAGAAGCTGATGTGAAACGCGCGTTGCGGATTGTAATCTCCCAGCATCAGGTAAAAACTTTGAGTCCTGTTACTTCTTGGGACCTCTATATGCACTCAAAATGGATATCATGGCAGGGTGAATATATTGTGGATTCTGGGGCTTTTTGACCTTGCCACATTCAGGGAACTTTCCCGGTATGATTAAAAATTAAAATTATATATTCTTTTTACCTTTGTGACTACAGTATATTTGAGTCCCCTTTAGGTTTTATCCTTGTTACAATGCACATAGCACTTTATCTGTGAGTGCAGTTTACCAATAGTTGGACTTTTGATATCCCTGTTATTACTTATTTGTGTAGTTATATTACCATTTACCCTGGTGCTCTGTGCACTCCTGATACTTCTCCTTGCTTTTAGTGTTTGTTTTTTTATTGTGTATACTAGCTGAAGAGCCCGGCGTTGCCTGGGCATAGTAAATATCTGTGGTTAGTTATAGCACCTCACTTCTCTTATTTTCCCATCACGCCTCTCATTTTCCCCATCACATCTTTCATTTTCCCCCTCACATCTCTCATTTTCTCCCTCACACCTCTCATTTTCCCCCTCACTCCTCTTATTTTCCCCCTCACTCCTCTCATTCCCCCTAACACTTGTCATTTCGACCTCACATCTGTAATTTTCCGATCACTCCACTATTTTCCCTCACTTCTCTCATTTTGCACTCACACCTTTTCATTTTCACCTCACACCTCTCATTTTCACCTCAGTATATACATGTTTGTCATCTCCCTTATATATAGTATACACCTGTATGTCATCTCCTGTATATAGTATATACCTGTATGTCATCTCCCCTGTATATAGTATATACCTGCTGTGTGTCATGTCCCCTGTATATACCTGTATGTCATCTCCTCCTATATATAGTATATACCTGTATGTAATCTCCTCCTGTATATAGTATATACCTGTGTGTCATCTCACCTATATATAGTATATATCTGTGTGTCATCTCCTTCTGTATATAGTAAATACCCGTATGTTATCTCCTCCTATACATAGCATATACCTGTATGTCATCTCCTCCTGTATATACTATATACCTGTATGTCATTGCAGCGCCCCAGAGTCCTGGTCGTTGCAGTACTGTGGTCCCGCCGCTATGGGGAGAAATGGTACGTCTGATGGCACTGAAGGAGTTCATCTGACCAGGTATCACAGACACCAATACATTTCACAGCCGGGCCACCAGGGGGAGCTAAGGGTGCTATTCATTAGGCCACTCCTCACATACTGGTAAAACTGGGGGTCAGGCAGGAAGTTAGAAAGAAAGCTGACTGGATAAGAACCAGGCAACACCTTGTGGCAGAGGGTGTTGCGGGAGAGGATTCGGGAGGGCCTCTGTCAGGTTTGGGACCCTGATGGAGACCTGGCTACAGGAAAGAACGTAACGGGACAGTGCCTGCACAGAATAGCGGCGGTGCCCTAAGGAAGGAATAGAAGAGAGATATATTGTGCTGAGTGAGAAACGAGATCGAAGCAAAAAGGAGAATACCAGTAGGGGTCGTGCCGTGAGATCGAGGCAACATCCTACTGAGGCGTGTAGCCGGTGGCCGGAACGCCGAAGAAGTATATAGACATCTAGCTTCAAGCAATACTTGAAACCTACGGCAGGACAGTCAGTCTCAGGCGGGCTGTCTCACATAAAATCACCTATGCAGTCTTGGGGGGCAACTTGTGGAGAGGGGCGACTCTAGGGTCCCGGAAGAGCTCCGAGCCTACCCGTCATACGGGTGCCGTTCCAACCAGAACATCGGGAGGGACGGAGGATTAGCAGAACATCATCTAATCGAGTTGTGAGGGAACTTAAGAAACAGACACAACAGTTGTGGGGTACTTTCTGTAAGCACAGCAGGGAAGGACTACAACACATAGCGCTAGAAGGAAGGCACTGATTTCCACCTGCAAAGTGAACTCTGGAGGTGCCATTGGACCGGCCGGACTTGCGCAGCCTGGTGATCTGTATTCCGGACTGAGGACCCAGAGATCTACAGTAAAGAGGTAAAGAGACTGCAACCTGGTGTCCTCGTTATTTACCGCGACCTGCACCCCACAACTGCACCACTATCACCACTCATTGTACCGGACGTCCCCCACTGACCGGCAGGGCCACGGAGCCGGTGCCGGGTACCCCTCGGCCCAGCGACGGTGTGGGGGCGCTCCAACTTGGCGTCACGAACAGGATCTACTTAAGCCTGAAGAATCAGGTCATGTGTGCCTTGGAACTGTGATTTATCGTGCTTGGACTGTACTTTATTGAAAAGACTGTGCTGTGCCATAAACCTCCAAAACCGCCGCCATTGCAGCGCTGAGGAGAAGCGCAGGAGAAGAAGAGGGGCGTGGAGTGGGCGTAGACAAGCTGGAGAGCGCGAAGGACAATGGCCGCCCAGTCTAAGTATTTCTGTGTCCTGAGGACGTGTCCGTCAGCGGCCGAGGTCCGCCTCCTGATTCTGTTTGGAGGGTGGAGACCATGGAGACGGGGCCGCCCACGAAAGAGACCGCGGGAAGAAGACACTGGAGGAGGAGAAAAGATGGCGACATCGAGAACACCGCGTGGGACTGACCTGATCCAGCTCGAGGCTGCGCAACCTGACACAGCCCCAGATGCGCCAACGTTGAGGGGACTGACCCTCACGGAGCTACCGATGGGCCGACCCCCCTTGCCACCGTCTGAGGAGTGTGTAGCTGCAGCCGAGGCCCGCCTAACAGCACGCCGCTTGGAGGCTGATGCCCGCGTGCTTGCCCGGCTAGGTCGGCCCACAGAAGTCCACCTGTCTCCGGTGTCCCCTGTTCCTTCCCACCCGGCTGCGGCTGAAGATACGCTGCGGGCGCAGGGCATGAAGATCCTGCCGGAGGCTGAACACCTGCGGCGTCTGATGACAGCGTGGCGGAACCGGCCCCAGCCTCCAGCCCAGATTGATCTAGCCAGCGTAGAGGAAACCCCGACGTCCCACTGGGGTGTAGTGGTGTCCTTTAACCCCCGACATGGAAGAGGGGTTATACAAGAGATCGGGGAGCCGCTACAAGTCCGTGTAGACCGGGAGGCGGTGGAGCCCTGCGGAGGAAGGTTCGATCGCGACCTGGAACCCGGCGATGCAGTAACCTATACCCGGTGGAGGAGGGAAACGGGTGAAACTGGTTGGATAGCCCGGGGCGTCCAGCGGTGCGTCGCACTCCAGGCCGCAGCTGAGACATCAGAGGATGCGCCTCCTGCTGAAAAGGCAACGGACCCGGTCCCCGCGGAGCAGCGGGGAGCCCGGACCCACCATGTACCTTGGGGGCGTGCTGGCCCATCACGGAGAAGAGCATCACAGCGTGGGATCTTGTCATTGCTGGGGCAGGACGCGCCCCTTGGATCGGCAGCGCGACCCGTTGGTCTGGTGAGGCCCGGAAGGAAACCACCTTCTGCACCACAACAGTAAGGAAGAACACGGTGTTACTGTAAATAGTTCCTTCTTTAACTGTTTGTTTTCCTGTTGCTGCTAAACCCATCCAGGGTTAACCCTTCAACGGATCCCTTTGTTGACCCGGGATCCATATTGTTTTGTTTGTTTTTCTACTTTTTGTTTCCTGTTATCAAGAACTGCCGCAATCATGAACAATGCATGATACAAACTTCTTGTATATAGTTTACACCTTCTTAAGGGTGTTTCCTACTGGTTTTACTTGGAAAGAGACTCTTTGCGAAGATACCGCACCGGAGCCTTTGTTGAGTACAGACTGGTAGCTTGCAAGGATACGCTACCTCGTGAAGACTTGGTCCCCTTTTAAAGGGGATGTGTGTTGTCACATCTAAAGCAGTGACGTTGCTTTAAGACTACATAAAAAGAAGTCTAGCACTCAACTTCAGTAAACGTGAGTAACGTTTTATTTGTAGCACTCGAAACGTTTCAGTCCTATCTGGACTTTCATCAGTCACGTGCAAGTGTGGGCCCGTGGGGCCAGGCCAAGTTAAGGCGGGGAGATGGAGGCTCTAAGTCAAGATATAAATGAGGAACTCAAAAAGGCACTGAAGAGGTGAAAACTTTAATTGAGGTATGCTTGTGGTGGATATTAATCCGCCAAGTGGAATATAGCACCGGAGAACCGTGTAGTGCCAGTGAGGGTAAGAGGGAGCTCAATATGGAGCTCTATATGGCACCGATGGGGTAGACACTTAGGTTAGATATCTAGGTGGTGGAAACTAATCCGCCAGGAGGTATATTGTACCCATCTGACGCCGGTGAGGGAAAGAACGGTATAGCCTCCAGACACGGCATCCACCGCTTGTCTCTCTTGACAAGCGGTGGATGCCGTGTCTGGAGGCTATACCGTTCTTTCCCTCACCGGCGTCAGATGGGTACAATATACCTCCTGGCGGATTAGTTTCCACCACCTAGATATCTAACCTAAGTGTCTACCCCATCGGTGCCATATAGAGCTCCATATTGAGCTCCCTCTTACCCTCACTGGCACTACACGGTTCTCTGGTGCTATATTCCACTTGGCGGATTAATATCCACCACAAGCATACCTCAATTAAAGTTTTCACCTCTTCAGTGCCTTTTTGAGTTCCTCATTTATATCTTGACTTAGAGCCTCCATCTCCCCGCCTTAACTTGGCCTGGCCCCACACTTGCACGTGACTGATGAAAGTCCAGATAGGACTGAAACGTTTCGAGTGCTACAAATAAAACGTTACTCACGTTTACTGAAGTTGAGTGCTAGACTTCTTTTTATGTACTCTGACGGTTTGGGAACCTAGTCTATGCACCACAGTGTAGCTGTGCACACGGTGTTTTTCCTTACGTTGCTTTAAGACTGACAGAAAGCAATAATGTCATAAGAAAGTAATGATGATGATGGTGTTTACATGTAAAGTTATATGTATTTGACTAGTTGATTGTAAAAGAAATCCTGATAATGTTCGTTCAAAGAAAGTGTGAAAGCTAGAAGAAAGGTGCAGTAGGCCCGTGGGGGTAGACATAGTGTCCTGCATAGTTGGTAGTAAGAAAGTTAAGATGAAAGTTAATGCTCTAAAGGAAACAGTTGATAATGTTGATAGAAAGTGGGGATAGAAGGTAAACCCTGAGTCCTCCGTAGAAAGTTAGTTTATTGTAAAGAAAGAGTTAATAATGTGTTACAGAGGACAGAAAGTGAACCCGTAGGGGTTAGGTAGTGAGTCCTCCTAGGAGCCATACGAAGATGGCTCAGTGGTCCTAAACTGAAAGCATGTTATGTTCTATACTGTGTATAGTAGAGGAAAAGACAGAAGGCTCGGGCTGAAAGGAGCGGTCCTGTAAGAAAGGAGAGGCAGTAGGTCTGGCGCCGTTAGGACAGGCGGTCCTGCAGATTTAAAGAAGGAGAATGTGAAGTTAAAATTGCCTTATAATGTGATTATAAGAAGGCCTTTGGCGGATGCTGAGTGTACGTCCTTTAAAGGCAATGTTAAATTATTGTTCAAAGAATTGCACTAAGTAGAATACCCGGTTGGGTAACAGAAGTTATTTATAGCCTGTTGCTGTAATATTTAACCATGTTTTGTAACGTTTAAGTGTCCTCACCTCCCATAAAGGGAAGCCTGTTCAAGTATGCTTATGGTTATGTGCACTCAACAAAATTGTATGTCTTTTTGCTAACCTGTATTGTTGTTTCTTCCCAGTCCCGGAGTACTGGATTTAACCGGGGGGGGAGTGCAGCGCCCCAGAGTCCTGGTCGTTGCAGTACTGTGGTCCCGCCGCTATGGGGAGCCATGGTACGTCTGATGGCACTGAAGGAGTTCATCTGACCAGGTATCACAGACACCAATACATTTCACAGCCGGGCCACCAGGGGGAGCTAAGGGTGCTATTCATTAGGCCACTCCTCACATACTGGTAAAACTGGGGGTCAGGCAGGAAGTTAGAAAGAAAGCTGACTGGAAAAGAACCAGGCAACACCTTGTGGCAGAGGGTGTTGCGGGAGAGGATTCGGGAGGGCCTCTGTCAGGTTTGGGACCCTGATGGAGACCTGGCTACAGGAAAGAACGTAACGGTACCGTGCCTGCACAGAATAGCGGCGGTGCCCTAAGGAAGGAATAGAAGAGAGATATATTGTGCTGAGTGAGAAACGAGATCGAAGCAAAAAGGAGAATACCAGTAGGGGTCGTGCCGTGAGATCGAGGCAACATCCTACTGAGGCGTGTAGCCGGTGGCCGGAACGCCGAGGAAGTATATAGACATCTAGCTTCAAGCAATACTTGAAACCTACGGCAGGACAGTCAGTCTCAGGCGGGCTGTCTCACATAAAATCACCTATGCAGTCTTGGGGGGCAACTTGTGGAGAGGGGCGACTCTAGGGTCCCGGAAGAGCTCCGAGCCTACCCGTCATACGGGTGCCGTTCCAACCAGAACATCGGGAGGGACGGAGGATTAGCAGAACATCATCTAATCGAGTTGTGAGGGAACTTAAGAAACAGACACAACAGTTGTGGGGTACTTTCTGTAAGCATAACCAAATAACCTATAACTCTCAATTAGCTATATAAAACAATACTTTATTAGTTAAAACCATAAAACACAACCACAGACGTACCAACACTAACCTAGTGGGATCTACCAGCTGTAGCAGAGCTTTGATGGGAGCATTGATACATGTCGTGTGGGCATGCGCAATCATGGGCCTGGTTAGCGCTGACCACCTCTGGTCATGCGCTCTATGGAAGGCGCGGATATATGCGCTTGAGCTGGAAAGTATGCCTAGTTAATACATATTATCGGGCATGCGCAATCACGGCCCTGGGTAGCGCTGACCACTTCCGGTCATGCGCCCTATTGAAGGCGCGGCCATATGCGCTCCAGCTGAGACGCACGCCAAGCAAAGCGAGGCCCAACTGGCGTACAGGAGATAACAGGAGTCGGTATGGAATACAGTGAATGTATATACCAGAGTGGCCACAACAACATGGCGGTTAGTATATTCACAACATATACCTTCTAACAGACTCCTGTGATACAAAAGGTTCGATATAGCAGACATGTTAAAGATAGGGGGAGTCATGCCTCTAGTAGCTACTATTATCTACCAACTTCAGAATCTATATAAGTATGAGTGAGTTGGTTATTCCATGACACATCCATACATCAAAGCCTCCTGATGATCCGTAAGGTGAAACGCGTAGAGGCGCACCATGATATCTTCTGAACTACGATGAGTACCCTTTCTAGTCTACTGCTCCATTGCACTGTTATCCATATATATGTGCCAAAATAAGCTTTATCAGAACTATAAATGAGGCAGATAGTCCCATATTAGAGTGTTATATGATTGGTCTCTTGGGATAACAGCCTCTTTGAGAGAACAGCCTCTCTAAAATAATTCATATGGAATTATATATATGAGTGTTGTGATATCTTTGATCTGGTTATACACTCTATAGGTGCATGGTCAGCCTGTGACATGTGGTACTGATTATTTAATCAGTGTGTTCATCCATTTCTGCCTTTCCTAAATTTATCAAGTATACTTATATATGTTTGTGGTACTGTTTTGAGCTGTCCATAGGGAATCCAAGGGATAGCCGTCGCAGAGTGGGGGCGCCAATTCCGCTGTATAGTAGGGTGCCAACCTCCACAGTAAGGCAGGTACTGAGGCTAGGGAGCAGTTTAGCTAGGAATATTTGTTCACTTTTTCAGCACTTTATTCTGCACTGGTTTTGCACTTTGTATGTCTGTGTCTCTCACCCTATCAAAAAAACATATATATTTTTTGCCCTATCTACCAGTGGGTAATCCTGATTACTGATATCTATTTACCCTAATCTCATTTCTTGTTGGATATTTGGTTGCCCGGTTGTGACACATCTATATATAGGGCAGTAATAGGAGATTTAGGGCGAGTCGTCGTTGAGTGGGGGCGCCAATCTCGTTTATATGTAGGGTGCCAACCTCCACTGTCAGGTAGTAGGCATCCAGTGCCCCCAGGATAGGATATTAGCTAGAGAGCACGGTTGTTAGTGTTGGTACGTCTGTGGTTGTGTTTTATGGTTTTAACTAATAAAGTATTGTTTTATATAGCTAATTGAGAGTTATAGGTTATTTGGTTATACTTTGATTCTCTCTTGACCTATAGGCATTATAATTTTTGGTTTACAATGTACTTTCTGTAAGCACAGCAGGGAAGGACTACAACACATAGCGCTAGAAGGAAGGCACTGATTTCCACCTGCAAAGTGAACTCTGGAGGTGCCATTGGACCGGCCGGACTTGCGCAGCCTGGTGATCTGTATTCCGGACTGAGGACCCAGAGATCTACAGTAAAGAGGTAAAGAGACTGCAACCTGGTGTCCTCGTTATTTACCGCGACCTGCACCCCACAACTGCACCACTATCACCACTCATTGTACCGGACGTCCCCCACTGACCGGCAGGGCCACGGACCGGGTCTAGCCACCGTGACAACCCCAGAACAGAGACTCAGAGGCCCGGTGCCGGGTACCCCTCGGCCCAGCGGCGGTGTGGGGGCGCTCCATCATCTCCGTCTGTATGTAGTATGTACCTGTATGTCATCTCCTCCTCTATATAGTATATACCTGTGTGTCATCTCTCCTGTATATAGTATATATCTGTGTGTCATCTCCTCCTGTATATAGTATATACCTGTGTGTCATCTCCCCTGTAAATAGTATATACCTGTGTGTCATCTCCTCCTGTATATAGTATATATCTGTATGTCATCTCCTCCTGTATTAGACCTCGTTCACATGTTATTTGGTCAGTATTTTTACCTCAGAATTTGTAAGCTAAATTGGCAGCCTGATAAATCCCCAGTCAACAGTAAGCCCACCCCCTGGCAGTATATATTAGCTCACACATACACATAATAGACTGGTCATGTGACTGACAGCTGCCGGATTCCTATATGGTACATTTGTTGCTCTTGTAGTTTGTCTGCTTATTAATCAGATTTTTATTTTTGAAGGATAATACCAGACTTGTGTGTGTTTTAGGGCGAGTTTCATGTGTCAAGTTGTGTGTGTTGAGTTGCGTGTGGCGACATGCATGTAGCGACTTTTGTGAGATGAGTTTTGTGTGGCGACATGCGTGTAGCAACTTTTTGTGTGTCGAGTTGCATGTGACAGGTTAGTGTAGCAAGTTTTGCGCATGGCGAGTTTTGTGCGTGGCGAGTTTTATGTGTGGTGCCTTTTGAGTATGTGCAAGTTTTGTGTGAGGCAACTTTTGCATGTGTTGCAACTTTTGTGCATGTGGCAATTTTTCCGCGTGTGCAAGTTTTGCGTGTGGTGAGTTTTCCATGAGGTGAGTTTTGCACGTGTGGCGAGTTTTGCATGTGGAGAGTTTTTCGCGTGGCGAGTTTTGAGCGGCGACTTTTGTGTTTCGACTTTTATGTGGCGAGGTTGGTGTATGTGTGGTGAAATGTGCGCTGAGGGTGGTATATGTGTTCGAGCACGTGGTAGTGTGTGGCGCATTTTGTGTGTGTGTTCATATCCCCGTGGTGGTGTGGTGAGTATCCCATGTCGGGGCCCCACCTTAGCAACTGTACGGTATATACTCTTTAGCGCCATCGCTCTCATTCTTTAAGTCCCCCTTGTTCACATCTGGCAGCTGTTAATTTGCCTCCAACCCTTTTCCTTTCATTTTTTCCCCATTAAGTAGATAGGGGCAAAATTGTTTGGTGAATTGGAAAGCGCGGGGTTAAAATTTCACCTCACAACATAGCCTATGACGCTCTCGGGGTCCAGACGTGTGACTGTGCAAAATTTTGTGGCTGTAGCTGCGACGGTTCAGATGCCAATCCCGGACATACACACACATACACACATACACACATTCAGCTTTATATATTAGATTTTCTTGTTAATAAAGTATATTTTTTTTATTCTTCATACCTCCACGCCTCTGTTGCTTCCCTCTTATATAGGATTTTATATTATTGGAAGTGCATAATACAGTTGACCATTTTTTATGGGGTAACTTAAAAATGTAACAAAGATGGAACTGAAACTGTCTCACAGAGTTATCCAGGGAGACCACGAAAGTTAACACTAACCAGGAGCGTTGTCTGATGAAAAGAGTTGGAGGAAATCGATATGTACGTTCACTGCAGTTAGCTAAAGAAGTAAGAAGACAAGCTGAGTTGAGTTTTTCCCATGGCACAATGCAGAGGAATGTCATGCCTTGAAGCTGTCCACAAAGAAAGCCTCTCCTAAAGCCCATGGATAAAAACAGCTCATCTACCATTTACCGTAGTCCATGTTGAAAAATTATAAAGATTATTGGGACTTAGTGCTCTGGAGTGATGAGACCAAGATAAATGTTTTTGGAAATGATGGCTTAAAAACTGTATGGTGTCACAAAAGTGAGGAGCACTTCACGGTATCTACAATGATACCTGGTGGTGACACATGTTCTTATGGGTCGGGGAGCTACATTTCATTGATGGTATCATGAATTCACAGATGTACTGCTCTGTATTGAATGAGAAGATGCTGCCATCACTCCGTGCCCTTGGTAGACGTGTACTTTCCAACATCACAGTGATCCAACATACACACGTAAGGCAACTATTGCAATTTTGAAGAGGGTGAATGTCATTCACTGGCCAAGTGTCTCCTAATCTGAACCCAAACGAACATCTGTTCGGAACTCTGGAGAGACAAGTTGCTATCACTCTCCATCCAGCATCTAGGCTCTACTACAAGAGGTCGTTCTTGAAGAATGGAAAAATATAGTTGTTGGAATATGTAGCCAACTTGTTAATTTCATGCCTAGAAAACCTGGTCAATCATACCATGCTTATGTGTGGAAGTTAACGTTATGCTGAGCTCTGTAGTTTCTTCTAAATAAATGCCACAGGTAATCAACTGAGCAAACATAAATGTTTCAGGAAATTTTGTATGTAAAATATTAAAAGACAGGCTAACAACAAACAAGATTGTGATGAAACTGACTGGTAAAAGTGAGTGCGACTCAGGCAAAGGTAGGAGGTGTCTTCTACAGCTCTAACAGTGAAGATCAGAGGTTCTCCTGTAAGTACAGTCAGCTGTCCAATCATCTCACCAGGTGCTGTCACAAAGATACAAGAGTCCTCTCGGCCTGTGACTCCTTGATAAATATGGAGGCGGCCTGAGAGGACATAGTGGAGCCCAACATCCTAGAAAGAGGAAAGAAGAAGTCGTAAGGAAACCTGAGATGTCAAACATATGAGGGACCGTCAAATATAGACCAGATATTTGATACATGAATAGGAAGGAATACATGATAGTATGACAGAAAGAGATGGAGCTTTCTCCATAACCAACCTGTTCTCCTTTCCGTGCAATAAAGGTCTCGGCCTTTACATGATGAAGTGACACCTTATTCTCCAGTGATGAGGGATCCTGTAAAACAAGATATCAAGGGTTAATACTGAGCAAGACATAGACAGATTGGATAGCACTGCTATTAGATAATGTTATGTATGGAGCTGCTATTTGGCGCCTGTGTGGTGTCAGTATTTGAACACTTTATGGTGGTTTTATGTGGCACTACTATTTGTGCATTGTTAGAGTTATTTGGACAATACTTACAACTAATATTTAGGTTCTATACTTTATGGTATGCTTAGACATTGTTTAGTATGGTCGGCACTATAAGGAAGGAGTTAATGTCTTCAGGCCTATTACATTTCACAGATAGGGCTCATGCAGACATTCGTACTTTCGGTCTAAGTGCAATCCAACAAAACATTATTCTATGGGGCCGTGCACATGTTCAATTTTTTCCTCAAGCAGTATGCACAATTTGCATTCAATATTCAGATGACACAAAGCCATACATGTCAATGAGTCTGTGGAAACCATCAGCCCACACTTGGATAACATCAGGGTGCACTGCGATTTTCGCTGACTGACAGAATGGAGAAGATGGAGAAATTGTTTTTCCATCTTCCCCACATGTAAAGAAAATCAGATCATACGCCAATCAAACTCTGATCAAAATTTGATCAGAATGTGATTAGCATAATTGGCCCGATTCTCTCAGATGAGAGAAAATGCGGTGGTGTGACCCTAGCCTAAGGATATCGTAGTGTTCATGAAAATACTAGAACAAAGAACTGATGAGGCGTGTGCCTAAGCTGGGTGGACACAGGAAGTGTCTTTTACTTACCGTAATTTGCAAATATGAATTTTACTATTTGCCATCATGTCTGAACCTGGTAAACCTATGTGCAGCATGCCTATACTCATGAAGCCTATAAATATACAAACACACCAGGAACTCCCTGAAGATTAGAAAACAATTGCTTGTGTATTTCTTATATTCTCATTAGCCATAATATGAATCTCAGAGATTTCTAAATTCGAGTAACAGCCACTTTAACAGCACTGCATACATGGTATACTTGGACACTGTTTAGTATGGTTGGCTCACTATTTGAAACAAAATATATATGTCACCTCCAGGTCCATCAGTTTGGCCAGCTGTTTTATTCCATCCTCTAGTAGTCTTTTTATCTTCTCCTCAGTCTCCAATTCTGGGTCCTCCAAGAAAATCCAGAGAATGTAGTAAGCATAAAGTATTTACACATAGTTCACCAATATAGCCAACCCACTATAGCTTTCTACCAGTTTCTTTAATGGACAGAAGAACTTGTGGGCTCCTTAGCCAAAGAGTCACTACTAGCATCAACTTATGGGCTCCTGAGGCAAAGAGCCCTTACTAGTATCTGCAACCACTACTGCTGAGTCTCAGATCCCAAAAGCAAAAGGTTACCACATTAGGTGAAGATGTAGGTGTCTGTAGCCTATAGCTCTGTTCCAGCTCACAGTCCAGAGATCGCCAAAAGCCTATACAAGACATGATACCATCATTATAAAAAAAAGAAAGGTGAACCCTACAGAATTCTTTACCTACAAAATGTGAAAACACAGCAAAAACAAGTTCAGAAGGATGCAACCAGAATTAATACAAGAAATGAAATTCTGAATTATCTTCATGTTCCTAAAACAAAAAGTTGTAATAGGATCCTGCAGAAAACACAGGAATAATTCTCCTACTGGAGAATATCTGACAGGTAGACTTTATCTAAGACTTGTGGCTTTACAATTGTGTCCTACTTCTGACAGAGCAGAAAGGGGGAGGCTCCTGCTGCAGCCAGTAGTATTACAGCCAAATGTAGGACAGTGAGGCGATGTGACATGGGAAAAAAGCTGGTATACATCGAAAAGATTTTTTTATATATTGTTAGTTGCAGTATGAGACAAACTAGGAATAAAGGGAAATAGGAAATTAAAGCAGGAAGTGATGAGGCAATTTGTTTTTTTGTTAAATTTCTATGTTAAGTATACCTATAAAAACAAAATTACTGAAAAGATGAAGGAGAATCAAGAAGGTTGGGGTTGTGACTACCTGGCTACTTTTACTAATGAGAAAGCATATGATTGTATTGAAAACCCGTAATAGAAAAATCTTGTCTCGATTAGGAGTGCTCCTCTCAAAGAGGTGGTCTTTTGGAAAGGTTCCCCTGTTAAATTAATGTAATGTGACCAATGGTTACAAAAGAACTTTAGCTAATGTTCACACCTGGTCTTCCTGAAGAAGCAGATTTGCAACTTGCCAGCGGTGGAGGTCTTCGTACAGCTGTCGATGACATAGAGGTACTTTCCCGATCTTCTTGGTCATCTTATGAAAATATAAAAATGACAACATTCTATGGCTGGTCACACATTTCGTATATAGGTAATAGCAGGTACATGACTGAATATTTATCCATCTTGTTGAAAAGTAATTTCAAAAGATGGTATTTTGACCAGCGAAATTGACCAACAGTGAGTAGTCAACAGCTTGAAGATATCTTGATCAATCACAACATGAAACCTGTCATTATTGTTACAATGTGAGGATATCCTCCTCCGATCTTTCCCTCTCAGGTAATCATAACTTTACCTTCAACGTGCGTCATACTTCTAGTAAAACGAGGTCTTGCAGCTCGAGCAGTGCCTGGTTCAGCCTGGAGGTCCTGATCATAGAGAGACACCTCCCTAGTTACATTATGTAAGCACCAACCTTGTCAAACCCCATATAAACTAAGGATAATGGTTCTTACATGCTGGAATAACTCAATAGTAAGACCCAGATAATGATGGAGTGCTAGGAATGTGACTCTTTGTAGCCGAAGGGCAATGATCTGTAAAGACAGGAAGACACAATTGGGATAGTGAAGCATAGCCATTTTCGAATAAGAGCTATCAGCCAGTGTTGCACAATTTATGATGTCATTTTTTGTAACCTCTAACGCTAGGGTGAAAAAGACAAGCCTGTCAAAAGACCCAGGCAGAACTGTTACCTTGAATTGCCTAGTGTAGGTCTAAGGGGATTGCATATTAATGGTATTCTCACTTTGGTTCTTTTTGAATCTGTGGTTGGGGCTCCATTTCTTGGACCCTCAAGTATTGGGGGACATGGGGTCCTCTGTTCCCATGTTTGGCAGGCTGGGCGACAAAGTGAGGAGGTAGCCGTGAAAGCACGTAGCGTAGATTGTAGAAGGGGCAAAAGCTTCCCATAAACCCATGAAGAGAGATGAACACATTCCCTTTCGCTTTCTTTGCACACAGGGACACAGTGAAGTCTCAGAAGTGGAATCTCCAACTATCAAGCCAGATATCTCTTGAGCCAGAAAAGGAAGCAACTCTATATTGGTGGTTCTCTTGTTGGCAGACTCAGATTGTCCTTATATTACATAGACAGTCAACAGGCTGACACTGGCTTCAAAGGTTTTACAAAAAATAGGACCAGTCAACCTCACACCAATTGCAGGTTAATCTGCTTGCAACTAATATATGTAAGAATCTAAAGATCAATCAATGTGGTTGGACACATCTAACCAAGGGTCATTAATTGAAGAACCAGGCTTTGGAGCAGTAATCTCCAACCTTACAGTTTGGAGTTGCCAAGACCATTACAAAAAAAAGTCATGCCCAAGAGATTTATCACTCATATTAATGATATATATATTTAAGCCAATGAAAAATATGTAATATAGGGGAAGCATTTACCAACCTGAACAGTTCTGATCAGGCTTTGGGGATACGCCTTAAAGACAGCACAAAATGCCTCAACAGGAAGGCGCAGTACAGTGCTTTTCTCTATGGCCTTTGCCGTCACTGTGCGGTATGGCCTCTGGTGACCCTGCAAGAAGAGACAGGTTTTCTTTTTTAATTAAAATGCCCCAATTTGAAAGAAAATACAGAGATATGTCACCAATAGAACTGAGTATTCCTAAAGGAGATAGTAAGGGTGTATGATCAGCTTTTGTATTGTCAATTGTGCTATAAAGACCAGAAACAAATACCTTGTAGTCTAAAAAGAATGGACGTAGTGGTGGAAAATGTTGGGAAATACCCACTCAGTCAATCCCTCACCCCTCCAGTGATCAGAAATTCGTTGAGGGGCATTCCCGGCCACTTCCTGTGTATCAAGACTCAACCAGGAGGTAGAGACCACTGGAGTCAAGAAAAGCATCAGAACGGGCACCATGGAGTAAGGGTTAGTATAATTATATATCTAGCCAAATTAGTTCTCATGCTTCGCACTGACGAGGGCCAACAGCATGAAACACCGTGTCTGCGAATTGAGATACTGATTTGGCTTTTATCCTAAGTCATATTGCACGACTCGTTAAAGGGTTGATTGTAACTTGTAGGATCTCTACCTCCAACAGGTAGCGCTATAGCGTTTAAGTCCTCTTTTTCTCTGAAGGGGCAATTTGCATATTATAATTATATATACAGTTGTGCTCAAAAGTTTACATACCCCGGCAGAATTTTTGCTTTCTTGGCCTTTTTCCAGAGAATATGAATGTTAACACCAAAACTTTTTCTCCACTCATGGTTAGTGGTTGGGTGAAGCCATTTATTGTTAATCTACTGTGTTTTCTCTTTTTAAATCATAATGACAACCCAAAACACCCACATGACCCTGATCAAAAGTTCACATACCCTGGTGATTTGGCCCTGATAACATGCACAGAAGTTGTCACAAATGGGTTTGAATGGCTACTAAAGGTAACATCCTCACCTGTAACCTGTTTGCTTGTAATCAGTGTGTGGATAAAAGCTGAGTGAGTTTCTGGGATCCAGACAGACTCTTGCATCTTTCATCCAGCCACTGACGTTTCTGGATGGTGAGTCATGGGGAAAACAAAAGAATTTTCAATGGATCTATTGGAAAAGGTAGTTGAAATGTTTAAAACAGGAAAGGGCTACAAAAAGATATCCAAGGAATTGATAATGCCAGTCAGCAGTGTTCATACTGTGATTAACAAATGGAAAATCAGGGGCTCTGTAAAAACAAAACCACGGTCAGGTAGACCAACAAACATGTCATCCACAACTGCCAGGAAAATTGTTCGGGATGCAAAGAAAAACTCACAAATAACATCAGCTGAAATACTGGACTCCCTGAAAACTAGCGATGTGGCTGTTTCAAGATGCACAATAAGGAGGCACTTGAAGAAAATTGGGTTGCATGGTCGAGTCGCCAGAAGAAAGCCATAGTATCTTTCCTACAATACGCAAAACAGCACAGAGACAAGCCTCAAAACTTCTGGAACAAGGTGATTTGGAGTGAAGAGACCAAAATTTCACTTTTTGGCCACAAGGATAAATGTTACATTTGGAGAGAGGTCAACAAGGCCTATGATGAAAGGAACACCATTCCTACCGTAAACCACGGAGGTGGATCGCTGATGTTTTGGGGATGTGTGAGCTACTAAGGCATAGGAAACTTGGTCAAAGTTGAAGGAAAGATGAATGCAGCACGTTATCAGCAAATAGTGGAGGCAAATTTGCACTCATCAGCCTGGAAGTTGCGCATGGGACGTACTTGGACGTTCCAAATGACAACGATCCAAAACACAAGGCAAAGTCGATGTGTCATTGGCTACAGCAGAACAAAGTGAAGGTTTTGGAGTGGCCATCTCAGTCTCCTGACCTCAATATCATTGAGACACTCTGGGGAAATCTCAAGAGCGCAGTTCATGCTAGACAGCCCAGGAATGTACAGGAACTGGAGGCTTTTTGCCAAGAAGAGTGGGCAGCTTTACCATCTGAGAAAATAAAGAACCTCATCCACAACTACCACAAAAAGACTTCAAGCTGTCATTGATGCTACAGGGGGTAATACACGGTATTAAGAAATGGGGTATGTGAACTTATGATCAGGGTCATTTGGATGTTTTGGGTTGTCATTATGATTTAAAAAGAAAAAACACAGTAGTTTGACAATAAATGGCTTTACCCAACCACTAACCACGAGTGGAGAAAAAGTTTTGGTGTTATCATTCATATTCTCTGAAAAAAGGCCAAGAAAGCAAAAATTCTGCCGGGGTATGTAAACTTTTGAGCACAACTATATATATATATATATATATATATATATATATATATATATATATATATATATATATATATATATATATATATATATATATTGGACATGTCGCTAAAAGAAGTTGGTGATTCACAGTTAAGATATATGTGAATTTCATACATGTTTCACTCACTTTGTTCTTAAGTGTTCCTAATTCTTTCTTTCTTTCTACTCTTGCACTTATCTTTAGTAGTTGTGTACAAGACAATCCTGTGCTCACTTACATGGAATAATGGAGGCGTTAAGTGTTTAAAAAGGGGCGTACAAGTCTCTGAATACTAACAAGGACATCATTTTTACTTAAAAAAAACACACACACACAAAACAATACCGGTAGCACTACCATACCGTGAGGACATCCAGAATACTGAGCAGACTGTGCACAATGTCACCGGGAGCCACGGACTTCATGTAATGTCTGGTACCGTCCTTTGAGGAAAATAACATTTTCTGACATTATACCATGAAATGCACCCGATATTATAAGTTTATTGAGTAGATGAGACCTGTATAAAGCTACTTCTCAAGACCCCAGAAATGAGTAAAATTGTGGCTCTTTTGTCTGATACAAAGCTCCAAATAATGTGCTTCAGATCTCATGGCTTTAGAGCTGTTCCTGTGCTTTCAGGAAACTTAATTTAATTTGGTAGAAACTGATACAGAAGCAATCTGCAAATCACTTTCTTTGAAAAGTATGTTTCCCAGACCCTACAAATATCTCCAAATTGTAGAAGACTGAGTGTCTCCATTCTGTCTCATGTACTGTCCGGCCATTTTTAGCAGCAGAGACCCCTAAGTCAGATATAGGAAATGAGGGCAGGTCTTTGTCTCTCTGCTCCTGCTCTCCTGTCTGACAAACCAGAATAACAGATAGGTGGCCTTTCAGTTCAGGGCAGGCAAGCCAACGGGAATAGGCAGAAGCAATCCATGCAAGGAAATTAAAAAAAGCCCATATAGTTCTCACATATTGCTGGTAAAAAGGAACCGTTCGCTCAAAGAGAAAAACAGATATAATCAACAGGAAAAATTACCAAAAAAGTGTCAAAAGAATAAAATAAGGGCAAATTTTATTAAAAAATGTAACGCGTTTCCGCTGTATGCTGAAAGCTGGGTACAGCTGAAACGTGTTGCATTTTTACATAACAGTTTCCCTTATTTTATTTTGTCACTTTTTTTGGCATTTTTTCCTTTTGATTACATCTGCTTTCGTAGGAGCATCCATCACCTGGTATCGCCACCCTCATTACGCACTGCCAGACCTCCCTTGGAGGAGTTTCCATCAGCTCATCAGGTCAGCTGCACCTATTGGCTTTATTTCATACATGCTTAGGATTTGTGCCAAAATGTGCACAACTCCATCGGGTGAGCGAATTCCCTGTTTTTTATTTTTATTTCTCTTCTTTTTTTTTTTAAAGTTACTAAGCTTAGAAAGCGCCATCTTCTCTCCTTTGTTCCTTTTGGGAATTTCCTTACTGGTATATCAAAGACAGTGGATGGCAAGTTACAAAGCATACGAATCAGCATGGCATTTACTGTGTGCGCCAGGAGGAAGTTAGTGCAATCCTAAGCAGAAAGGCATTTAATTTCCTGTAATTATACAGAATAAAGTATAATTTGGATGAGCAACCACAGAACGGATGCCGATACGACGAGCAGAAGTGAAATCTTACTGGATCTGTGAGTGAAAGCTCCAATCTTCCTTCCAGGACTATGTAAATACTGGAGTCAGGCTGCCCAGGGCAGAAGACCAAATGTCCGGATTCATAATACTCAAACACCACATGTTGACACAAAGACAGGAAGAGCGGTCGCTCAAAGTGTCCCAGCACCCTAGACAAGACAAGGGAAGCAGGAGGGGAAGACGATATGACAGATGGTTACATAAGCAAAAGTATAATTAACCTTACATGGTTCCTGCGCTCAGAGATTAGGTCTACACAGGAACAAGTGGACCAGAAGACACATCAACCTTGGTCACGGACATCTCACCGAATACTTTTCAGCATGTAGAGCACTTCAGGGGGCAAAGCCGGAGTCTCCAATTCGGGAGGGCTACTGAGGAGTGGATTGGGTATAGACTCCTGGTGAGGTGGTGCCATGGAAGCCTGTTCCCATACTCCACGTCGTATCCTGCAATGAAGGACTCTATAGACCATTATTTTATTCTCATATGGTGACATTACAGAGCATTTCTCACTTTCTTCACCTTTGTTTTATGCTTAGCACTTTCTTCCTCTTTTTACTCTGCCAATAAAGAAGATAAATTATTATTATTGGCTCTGGCCTTCTGGAAATTCTTTGTGAAGGTCCATTTAGATATTATTATGATATGATGCAAGCACAATGGTCAATGTAAAAGCACTATTCAATCAAGAATTCGTAATAAAATGACATAGGCGTTGAGCGTAGATAAATGGGGCTCAGTGGTTAGCTTCAACGCCTTACAACATCGATGTCCCAATGTTTATAGGATTCATCCACATTCCGTAAAGAAAAATCCCAAAACCATCACTATCAGATTGGCGGAAGATCGACTCACAGGTGATCAGCTGAATGAAGGGGGGGTTGTGGAAGTTTAGTGAGTGTCACATACCTTTAATTGTTTACTAATTCACTAACACAGTGCCAAATATTTTGCAGTGGTAGTAGCGGTCAGGTTGCACACTATCAGTATCACACGGTTCTGTATCAACTAAACAGTCAACCGGTCCTACTTTTTGCTCCAATAAAACCCAGCCTATGGCCTGTGGTTTGTGGCATCCACCATAATTTTACCCACTCCAACCTAACCCCACTGTTCCAGGTTTCTACTCCTTTAAAGCACCACTCCAGAGTTTGGGGAGGACTTTCACCACTCGAGTGGTGCTTTAAACCCAAGTTCCCTGTGTTATCCTCACCCTCCAGCATCTTCCCCATTTTTCAGTGCCGCTTCAGTCCCGCAATGCCATCTTGTTACAGTAGCTTTGGACTGGCCCTAAGTCAGAAGCTACTGTATGTCACAAGCTCTCAATGCAAGTCTGTGAGAGCTAGAACGATGCTCCTAATTACTTGCATTGAAAAGTAACCTCCGGTTCCCTTCATGAAACACTGGAGCTACCGGCAGGTCAAACCACAGGAGACCGACCAGAGTAGCAGTGATAGAAGGAAAGATGTTGGAAGGTGAATATGAGGGAAGAGGCCTTAGATTTGAAGCACCACTACAGCGGTAAAATTTAAAAAATGCTGGATTGGCGCTTTAAGTGCCGATTCACCAAATCCATTCACAACTAAAAACAGTAACTGACTCACGTTATGGTTAAGGGAGTTGTCCACTGTCAACAATTTTTATTTCTTTACAAGATTCTTTAAAAAATAAGTTGATCACAGCGATCAGCAACGAAGAAAGAACCGGACAGCAAGTATTTAAATCTCCTGCAGCGCCACCACAGGGGAAATGAAGCATAACACATGTCCACGGACCTGTGTAATACACGAACAGGCAGATAATTCTCGGAGGTCCTGAATAAAGAACTGCCCTGTAATAACTCAGTAATAGTGTACTTGAAAACTATTTATTTGACTACGACCACTCCTTAAAGCTTAGATACTGCCCCAGTTACAGGATTCAGATGATCTACATAACACAAACCATTAGAATACACTTGGTTATGCAATATTTCAGAAAAAACCTGCATTTCAAGGAACAGTGCCATTCATGTCTGAAGGCTGTGTCTGGTATTGCAGCACAGCTCGGGAATAGGGCTGAGCTGCTGTACCACATAAGCTGGGAATGACCAGACACAGTTAAGATTACCTTGTGAGGACGCTTCTGTGCCGGCCGTCTCTGAGATTCAGGAATTTGAGGTTCTGTAAAAAAAAAAAGATCACATAACATATACACGCTGAATATTTTACGGACCAGAATTACTCATGCAATATAAAGGCAGCTTCAACACCAGTCTGCAATGTGGATGAGTACATGGAGCTGTACATGAAACCAGCCACATCCGCAATTTGTGGACACGAATGACCCGATTTCCAATATGGCCGTCTGGACTTGGCCTAAAACTGAAAAGCACTAATTTGTGATCAATTTAAAGAGTAACCATTGTTCAATTTATTTTTCGTAAGTCAATGCTATACATGAGAATAAGAAGCTTTGTAATATATTTTATTAGGAAAATCCAATTTTATCTCCCCTGGACTGATCTTTCATTCTCAAAATTCTCAATTCATTTTTAAAATGTGTCTTCAATTGGTACAAAGTTTCCCATTACTGAGATAGTGTTATGGATCTGCAACTCAGGACTAGGGTAGAAGGGGGAAAAGCTGACCCTAAACTATGACTAGGCTGAAACCCTACGATGGAGTGGGCGACCTATTCCTAGTGAATAGACCCACCGACGTTTCCTAGGCTAAACTCAAACGAAGACCTACAGGTAGGGGGAAGGAGGTCCCTGAACGATCTAGGGCAGTGATGGCGAACCTATGACACGCGTGTCAGTGCTGACACGTGTAGTCATTTTCAGTGACACGCGGCCGCCGGCCGCGGACCCATAGAAATTGCATCCTTAAATTGCATGGCAAGCCGTTCCGATTTTTTATCGGATCAGATGCCATGCAGGAGGCCTGTAGGCCGAAACAACAGAGCTGCGGTGCAGAGCGTCTAGGCCTGGGACTTCCGGTAGACCCGGCGCAGCTCCCGGAAGTCCCAGGCCTAGACGCTCTGCGCCGGAGCTCTGTTTGGGCGGCGTTGCGGAAGTCCCAGGCGCCAGTGAGCATGAGGTCGGTGGCGGTACAGGCAGGCTGGCTGCACAGCGGAGGGGGCGGCCTGCTGCAGAGCACGGCTGGCGGAGAGCACGGAGCGGAGCCGCGGAGAGGTGATCATCGCGCTTCACTCTCCGTCACCGCAGCCAGCAATGCATGGCCTCCCAGCGGCAGGAGGAAGCAGGCGGACTCAGGCCACGGCTCACGCTCCCAGCCCCCTCCCGGGGGGGGAAACACACGCACACACTTGAGCCATTACTGACGGAGCTACGTGTGCTCCGAGGAAGCGATCCCAGGCCAGTTCAGAGGAAAGGAAGTGAACAAAAATCCTCACATGCTATGTATGGAGGGCGCCTGCCATTGTTGCACACTGCCCCTGGTGCCGCCACTAGAATGACTGGGGGTATTGTAGAGTACACCAAGGGCCGGAGGGAGAAAAGCAAAGGACTTTCACTAATGTCCTGGACAGTCACAGGACACTTCTAATTATAAGCTAGTGATTAGCATCTGCCCTGCACCCCAGCATTAGTGTACAGGTGGGACCCATCATCTGCCCTGCCCTGCACCCCAGCATCAGTGTACAGGGGGGACCCATCATCTGCCCTGTACCCCAGCATCAGTGTACAGGGGGGACCCATCATCTGCCCTGTACCCCAGCATCAGTGTACAGGGGGGACCCATCATCTGCCCTGCACCCCAGCATTAGTGTACAGGGGGGACCCATCATCTGCCCTGCACCCCAGCATTAGTGTACAGGAGGGACCCATCATCTGCCCTGCACCCCAGCATCAGTGTACAGGGGGGACCCATCATCTGCCCTGCACCCCAGCATCAGTGTACAGGGGGGACCCATCATCTGCCCTGCACCCCAGCATCAGTGTACAGGGGGGACCCATCATCTGCCCTGCACCCCAGCATTAGTGTACAGGGGGGACCCATCATCTGCCCTGCACCCCAGCATCAGTGTACATCAGCATCAGTGTACAGGGGGGACCCATCATCTGCCCTGCACCCCAGCATTAGTGTACAGGGGAGACCCATCATCTGCCCTGCACCCAAGCATCAGTGTACATCAGCATCAGTGTACAGGGGGGACCCATCATCTGCCCTGCACCCCAGCATTAGTGTACAGGGGAGACCCATCATCTTAGTTCACGGCACCCCACACAAGTTAAATAATAGCAAGACCAACAAAAGAAACCAACTGACAGATGAACAAAGAAGTCACTAAGCAAGTAAGTTAATTATAATTATACATATTTGTTATTTAAACTATACATGTCGCAAAATTATGTTTTTTTTATCAAGGTGACACACCACCCAAGTTATGTTCGGTTTTTTGGCGAATTTTGACACACCAAGCTCAAAAGGTTGCCCATCACTGATCTAGGGACTGGGAAAAAAAAAACAGGTATCCTGCTAGTAGGAAAATAGAGGGAGCTGCAGAAATGAATGGAAAACCAAAAACTAAACTGGCAGAACTAGAGATCCCAGAACTGCACAATACAATACACAGAAAGCTAACAAGGCACCAAGCCAGAACACTAGCGGATTAACACTGTTGTCCAGCAAGGACTGGGAGGCAGATGCTGGGTAATAAAGGGTGATACAATCACCTGACCTAGAACAAACCCAGCACCAGGGGAAAAAGACCAGCAGCCTGAAAACCACAACAAGACGGCGGATGGTCAAAACGAAATAGATTCTAACAGATAGGAGATGACAGTTGGTGCTTATAAAGTTCCATGGAGAACTGACTGTCATTTCAGGAGAACTTGCAGCAGAATGTCTGTGTCTTCCATTAGCTCTTCCCTCCATAGAATTTCAAAAGCACCAACTGTCATCTCATTTCTTAGTAATTCTGGGAAGTCAGATTTTATAGGTATTACCCAATTGAGAATTGAGAGTGAAAGATCAGTCCAGTAGGAGAAAGGAGCAGATTTATCTGATAAGATATATTATAAAGATTCTTATTTTCATGTATACAGTGGCATATAAATGTTTGGGCACCTGATCAAAATTACCGTTATTGCAAACAGTTAAGCAAGTTGAAGATTAAATTATCTCTAAAAGGCCTAAATTAAAGATGACCCGTTTCATTTGTTTTTTTAGGCAAAATATATATATTTATATTTTCGTCTTTTACATTTTAAAAATTACAAAAAGGAAAATGGACCAATGCAAAAGTTTGGGCACCCTTGGAAATTTGTATGCTCAGATAACTTTGATCAAGGTTTTAAACCTTAATTAGCCTGTTAAGGTTATGATTTGTTCACTATCATCATTAGGAAAGGCCAGAGGATGCAAATTTCCCAGCTTTATAAAAATCCAGCCTCCTCAAACCTTGTGCCAAAAAACAGCAGGTTCTTCTAAGCAGCTGTGTAGCACTGAAAATGGTGGAGTCCCACAAAGCAGGAGAAGGCTATAAGAAAATCGCAAAGTGTTTTCAAGTTGCCCTTTCCTTAGTTTGAAACGTAATTAAGAAATGTCAGTTAACAGGAACAGTGGAGGTCAAGATAAAGTCTGGAACACCAAGCAAAATTTCAGTGAGAGCTGCTTATGAGATTGCTAGAGAGGCAAATCAGAACTTCCGCTTGGCTACAAAGGAACTTCAGAAAGATGTAGCAGACTCTGGATTTGTGGTACATTGTTATACTATTCAGTATTACTTGCACAAATATGGCCTTAATGGAAGAGTCGTCAAAAGAAAACCTCTCCTGCATCTTCACCATAAAATTCAGCATCAGACGTATACAAAAGAACATCTAAACAAGTCTGATGCATTTTGGAAACAAGTCCTGTGAACCAATGAGGTTAAAATAGAACTCTTTGGCCACAATGATCAAAGGTATGTGTGGAGAAAAAAAAGCACAGAATTTCAGGAAAAGATCATCTCGCCAACCATTAAGCATGGGGGTGGATCAATCATGCTTTGGGGTTGTGTTGCAGCTAATGGCATGCAGAACATTTCAAGGGTAGAGGGAAGAATGGACGCAATGAAATTTCAACAAATTCTTTATGCAAACATAACACAATCTGTAAAAAGCTGAAGTTGAAAAGAGGATGGCTTCTACAAATGGATAATGATTCTAAACACACATCAAAATCCACAATAGACGACCTTAAAAGGTGCAAGCTGAAGGTTTTACAGTGGCCCTCACAGTCCCCTGACCGGAACATCATTGAAAATCTGTGGCTAGACCTCAAAATAGCAGAGTATGCAAGACGACCCAGGAATCTCACAGAACTGGAAGAATTTTCCAGGGAAAAATGGATGAAAATCCCTTAAAAAGAATTGAAAGACTCTTGGCTGGATACAAAAAGCGTTTACAAGCTGTGAAACTTGCAAAAGGGGTGCTACTAGGTACTAACCATACAGGGTGCCCAAACTTTTGAATTGACCCATTTTCCTTTGTGTCATTTTTAAAATGTAAAAGATGAAACTATATTTTTTTTTGCCTAAAATACAAAGAAAATGTATCATCTTTAACCTTAGGCCTTTTAGATTTTAGAAATCATTTCATCTTCAACTTGCTTAACGGTTCACAATAACAGTAATTTTGACCAGGGGTGCCCAAACTTTTACATGCCTCTGTATTATAGATTTATTAAATGAAAAAAATAAAACAAAGATGACTCTTTATCTCTAATACTATATCTCCTTCTAGTGGCAAAACATATGAAGTGGAGTAAGATTAGTTTATGCATTGTGGTTAACTTTGTGGCTTTTATGAAACTTACTGAATAAACAGGGTTTTCCCACCATAAGAAATTATAGCATAATGCTAAGATATGTGATCACTCCCTGAGCTGAAAGGGACTGACCAGTGGTGATGGCAGTTACAGTGGGACTGCACAAGTAATAGGTAATAAATATTGACAGATAAAATATTCCTTTAATTACCTCAACAAAATAATACAAGTTTTAAAATTGGTTTTCCTCTACTTTAAAACATATTGCATATGGTCCCAGGGTGGAACACTAAAGATAAAGAACCTGTACTCACCTCCCGGACCGATGCCGCTCCTCCACACTTGTTTCTTTGCACCCCACTGGTCTCCAAATATAAATAATGTTATGTGACGGCTGCAGTCAATCAGTGTTTGTTGCTCAGGGAGGAGAACACAGGGTTTTTTTCTTATAAATCATTCCCCACCCTGGTCCCATACTCAATATGTTTTAAAGGTAGGGGGAAACCCCTAAAAGTAAATTTCTAGAGAATACAAGGCCTAAGTAGGCATTCTCTGTCCCATTGTGTGGTTTTAAGTTGATTTAGAACTATTTGTACTTGAATAATTGTAAGTAAAGTAAAAAAAGATTCATTTTAATACATGAATAAACTCACGTTCCTCAGGGGTGGGTACAAATGCATATCATGATATTTCTGTGCACTGTGATGCAGTGACCCCTGTTACAGCTAGGGGGCGCTGCATGTGCTCCTCAGGATATGCATGGAGGCATATCTGTAGTTGTAATGGTTGAACTAGCCACACACACCTCCCACCTATGGGAGTGGCTACAAGTATATAATGTGACCATGTGGGTCACATGGGAAAAAATGGATAGACCTGAGTGGTCTGTGTGCCAGGTCCTGGAGGGCTTCTGTGTTGGGAGGTCCTGGGAGTAGGACTAGATCCCTGAAGAGCACATGGGGGAGGCCTTGGACCTGGGGGCCTATGTGTTGGACGGTCCCAGATGGGGATGGACGTCCTGAATAGCGCACAGAGAGGTCGCATGTGCAGAGTCTGTGATGGCACTGCGTTTGGGGAAGATACAGCCCGTCTGAGGATCTGGACTGTCAGGTGGGCTGGTGAGCAAAGCATTGCCCCGGGATGGTGATCCCAGTTCGGCAGCTTCCCTGAGAGAGAGAGTACTGACAGGAGTCAACGTATGGAGCAGGAGCTCCGAGAAGGTAACCCAGCGTATGGGGTGCTGTGCGGTCACCCACGGCAACTGGTCAGATAAGGATCAGCGTGTTTAGAGACCGCGACCCAGTGTCATGTGCGTTACATGACTAGGGACATTGATGAACTGTTCAGCGTACAGACACCCATGGTAACTGGACGAAGTGAGAGGTCCAGCATGTTTAGTGTCCGTGAGATAAAGCCGAATATGAAGTGTCTAAAGATAAAGCTGCAACTTAATGTCACCGGTTGGTGCCTATTGTGTTCTATGAAGAGTATATGATGAACTCTGCATAATCAGGTTTATGATGCCGTAATAAACTGTGTGGACTGTTTAAGTAAAAAAAACGTGCCTAAGTGCATGAATCCCGTGCCAAGCGAGTGTCCCCCAATACACTCAGTAAGTGCAATCTGACAGCACCAATAGAAGATCTTTAACCAGACCGTGCGTGGACCATGCACTAATTTAACATTCTGGTGTCTTCTTCTGTGACAGTGAAGCCTTCTTGGCCCCCAAAGGGACTTGGGTCACAATTTGACTACTATCTCTGCACCCTCTGCAGAGAGGATGGACATAAAAATTATGATGACTTACCTGACTGATGTCCTTGTGATAACCATTGGATCAGCCACAGTAAGCAGACTCCACCCATGAGTAATCCTGCCCCCACGGTGTAATTTGTCACTGTATAATCCTTTTGGGAATAAATTCCTGATTAGGTATGGAAATGAAAGACTAAAAATTGTTCTGGTATAAAATAACATCATGCTCCATCTATTTTTGGAGTCTTTCTATATCCCAATATCTTTTTTCAGTGTCTATCGTTGGCGATTCAGTGAGTTTTATTGTGGTGACAGGCAAAAGCCTACATAGAACTCATGGGGCCCCATGGCAACAGTTCTAATTGAGTCCCCCCATCCCCAACAACAACAAAAAATAATATTCGGCATGGTCATAGAAGAGCATATCTCACATCATTGAAGCCTTGAAAAATTAATTTTCTTCCTACTGAAGCCCTAGATTCCCCTTTCATTGCCCCAATAAAGTATGATGACAACAAAAGTGCCACACAATAACTGTATGATACCCTCACAGTGATTTCATCCACAGTACCCTCCACACACACACAGTATGGTGACCCTACTGTACCCCTGCTTAACTGCCCCAGCAAAATATGGTGCCCCAAAATGGTATGATCCCCCCAACTTTGACCGCCATACAGCTCTCCACGCAGTATAATGGCCCCCACTATCCCTACAAACAGTATAATGGCCCCACACCTCACCACACTGTATAATGGCGCCTACTAGCCCTCCAAACTGTATAATTCCTACAACATAGCCCTCCACACAGTATGATAGACCCCACAAAAACCTTCACACTGTATAATTGCTTGCATACACTCTATCATTACTCCATTATTAATAAAACTCTCTTTCGAACCATCCTGCACAAATAACTACCACCCAGTCTCCAATCTCCCCTTCATCTCTAAACTCATGGAGCGCCTGGTCTACTCCCGCCATACACGTTACCTTTCCAGTCACTCTCTCCTAGATCCATCATAGTCCGGCTTCTGCCCCCAACATTCAACAGAAACTGCTCTCATCAAAGTGACTAACAACCTTCTGACAGCAAAATGTAACAGTGACCACTCTCTGCTCATTCTTCTCGATCTTTCTGCAGCTTTCGACACTGTTGACCACCATCTCTTACTCTCTATGCTCCAGTCAATAGGCATTGACTATCTTTCTGACCGCTCCTTCAGTGTATCGTTCGCTGGCTCAACTTCTTCTCCTCTTCCTTTCACTGTTGGGGTCCCTCAGGGCCTCTTCTCTTCCCTCTCTACACGACCCCAATTGGACAGACCATCAGCAGATTTGGCTTTCAGTACCATCTTTATGCCGATGGCACACAACTATACACATCATCCCCTGACCTTACCCCCGCTGTACTACAGAATACCAGTGACTATTTGTCCGCAGTCTCCAACATCATCCCCGCTCTCTATGTGAAACTCAACCTTTCCAAAACTGAACTTTTTCTGCTCCTGCCGTTTACTAAACTCCCTAAATCTGACATCTCCCTCTCTGTGGGTGGCATCATAATAACACCCCGGCAGCGGTTGCGCTGTCTGCTGTCTGGGTGTTATGTTTGACACCAATCTTTCCTTCACCTCCCATATACAATCTCTTGCCCGCTATGGCCGCTTACACCTAAAGAACATCCCTTTCTCACCATGGAAATAACAAAAACCCTCACTGTTGCCCTAATCCACTTCCGCCTGGACTACTGTAACGCTCTATTAATTGGCCTCCCCCTCACTTGACTTTCCCCTCTCCAGTCTATCCTTAATGCAGCAGCCAGGGTCGTCCATCTAGCTAATCGGTACTCGGGGGCGTTCGCTCTTCACCAGTCATTGCACTGGCTGCCCATTCATTATAGGATCCAATTCAAAGTACTTGTTCTCACCCACAAAGCTCTCCACACTGCGGCACCCCCTACATCTCCTCCCTCATTTCTGTTTATCGTCCTACTCGCTCATTATGCTCTGCGAGTGACTTTCAACTAACCTCTGCACTAATCCGTACCTCCCACTCCCGGCTACAAGTCTTGTCCCTTATTGCGCCAATCCTCTGGAATGCTCTACCCGAAAAAATTAGTACTATCCACAACTTACACAGTTTTAGGCGCTCCCTCAAAACACATCTGTTCAGAGCGGCCTACCACGTTCCCTAATCAATACCTATCTGAGAATAATCCTCCATTAAATTCCAACACACCCAACAGCACCACAAATGCTGGCTGGTGACTATCTCATGCAGCCTTTATTTATCCCCCACTCCCTCAAGATAGCTGGACCAACATTGTAAATACACACCTATACTTTGTGTCTCCCCCCACCTCATTATAGATTGTAAACTCTCAAGAGCAGGGTCATCTTATTTTGCTTCAATTACTGCATTATTTTAAACGTTGTTACTTATGACTTGTGTATGAACTCTTAAACCGTAAAGTGCTGCGGCATATGTTGGCACTATATAAATAAAGATTATTATTATTATTATTATTATTAATAATGCCCCCCACATAGCCCTCCATAAAGTATAAAGGCTCCCCCCACATAGCCCTCCAAATATTATATTCACCCCCACATAGACCTCCATATATTATAATAGCCCCCACATAGTCCCCATATAGTATAATGCTCTCCCTGTAGTCATCTATTCAGTATAATGTACTCCCCATAGTCCTCCATACAGTATAATGCAATCCTCATAATCCTCTATACAGCATAATGCACTCTCCTTAGTTCTCCATTCAATATACTGCACTCCCCATAGTCCTCCAAACAGTATAATGCAATCCTCATAATCCTCTATACAGCATAATGCACTCCCGAAAGTCCTAAATACAGTATAATATACTCCACATAGCCCTCCATACAGTACACTGAACTCCCCATAGTCCTCCATATAGTATACTGCTCTCCTCATAGTCCTCCATACAGTAAAATGCACTCCACATAGTCCTCCATACACCATAATGCACTCTCCTTAGTCCTCCATTCAATTTACTGCACTCCCCATAGTTCTCCATACAGTATAATGCACTCCTTATAGTCCTCCTTTTAGGGTACTGCACTCCCCATAGTCCTCCAAATAGTATAATGTGTTGTGAATTCTGCTCTTGGGTTCCCTCCGGTGGTTGTTGGTGGTAATGCAGTTGTCCCTGGCTTGCAATCCTGGGCAGGTGTCCCTGCTGATTGCAGTGCTGACTGGGGTATTTAAGGTTGCTGGATTCATTAGTCCTTGCCAGTTGTCCATTGTTCTTGGAAGTTTTGGATCTCAGTCTGGTTCCTCCTGCCCTGCTACTAAATCAGCAAAGATAAGTGTCTGTTTTTTTGTTTCTGCTGCACACATGCAGTGTGCTTTACAGATCAGTGCTATTCATTGTTTTTTCTTGTCCAGCTTAGACTGTGTCAGGATTTTTCCAGTCAAGTTGGATTCTCAGGAGATGCAGATATACGTTCCATGTCTTTAGTTAAATTGTGGAATTTTTGTATTATCTGCTGTGGATATTTTCAGAGTTTTAATACTGACCGCTTAGCATTCTGTACTATCCTTTCCTATTTAGCTAGAGTGGCCTCTTTTGCTAAACCCTGTTTTCTGCCTGCGTGTGTCTTTTCTCTAATACTCACAGTCAATATTTGTGGGGGGCTGCCTATCCTTTGGGGTTCTGCTCTGAGGCAAGATAGGATTCCCATTTCCATCTATAGGATATTTAGTCCTCCGGCTGTGTCGAGGTGTCAAGGATTGTTAGGTACACCCCACGGCTACTTCTAGTTGCGGTGTCAGTTTAGGGTTTGCGGTCAGTATAGGTTCCACCTTCTCCTGAGAAAGTCTCATGCGGCTCCAAGGTCACCGGATCATAACAGTACAACTGGCCAACAATGAGTTAAATGCATCTCAGAAGAAGGGAAGAAAGGTGTTGAGCCATTTTTTTTTCTGTAGCCTGCTTTGTCTTTTCTTCCCTCTTTTTCTCTGGGTGGCTGAGGAGTCTGGTGCTAGCATGGATATTCAGGGATTAGCTTCTCGTGTAGACCAGCTTGCTGCTAGGGTACAGGGTATTTCTGATTATATTGTTCAGACTCCGGTTTTGGAGCCTAAGATTCCTATTCCTGATTTGTTTTTTGGTGACAGGTCCAAATTTTTGAGTTTTAAGAACAACTGTAAACTGTTTTTTGCTCTGAGACCTCGATCCTCTGGTGATTCCATTCAGCAGGTTAAAATTGTCATCTCCCTGCTGCGTGGTGATCCTCAGGATTGGGCATTTTCCCTGGAATCTGGGAATCTGGCCTTGCTTAATGTAGACGCCTTTATTCAGGCTTTAGGATTATTATATGATGAACCAAACTCTGTGGATCAAGCAGAGAAGACCTTGTTGGCCCTGTCTCAGGGTCAAGAAGCGGCAGAATTGTATTGTCAGAAATTTAGAAAATGGTCTGTGTTGACTAAATGGAATGATGATGCTTTGGCGGCAATTTTCAGAAAGGGTCTTTCTGAATCCGTTAAAGATGTTATGGTGGGGTTTCCCACGCCTTCCGGTCTGAGTGATTCTATGTCTCTGGCCATTCAGATTGATCGGCGTTTGCGAGAGCGCAGAACTGTGTGCGCTGTGGCGTTGTCCTCAGAGCAGATGCCTGAGCCAATGCAATGTGATAGGATTCTGTCTAGAACGGAACAACAAGGATTCAGACGTCAGAATAGGTTGTGTTTTTATTGTGGCGATGCTTCTCATGTCATTTCAGTCTGCCCTAAGCGTACAAAGAGGATCGCTAGTTCATTTACCATCAGTACTGTACAACCTAAATTTCTGTTATCTGTGTCCTTGATCTGCTCATTGTCATCATTTTCTGTCATGGCATTTGTGGATTCAGACGCCGCCTTGAACTTAATGGACTTTGAGTTTGCCAGGCGTTGTGGTTTTCCCTTGCAGTCTTTGCAGAACCCTATTCCTTTAAGGGGCATTGATGCTACACCTTTGGCTAAAAATAAACCCCAGTTTTGGACACAGTTGACTATGTGCATGGCGCCAGCCCATCAGGAAGAGTGTCGATTTCTGGTGTTGCATAATTTGCATGATGCTATCGTGCTTGGTTTTCCGTGGTTCCAGGTACATAATCCTGTGTTGGATTGGAAGTCTATGTCTGTGACTAGTTGGGGTTGTCAGGGGGTTCACAATGACGTTCCTTTGATGTCAATCTCCTCTTCTTCCTCTTCTGAAATTCCAGAGTTTTTGTCTGATTTTCAGGATGTATTCGATGAGCCCAAGTCCAGTTCCCTTCCACCGCATAGGGACTGTGATTGTGCTATTGACTTGATTCCAGGCTGTAAGTTTCCTAAGGGCCGACTTTTCAACCTGTCTGTGCCTGAACATACCGCTATGCGGAGTTATGTTAAGGAGTCTTTGGAGAAAGGGCATATTCAGCCATCTTCTTCACCGTTGGGAGCGGGATTTTTTTTTGTTGCTAAGAAGGATGGCTCCTTGAAACCCTGTATTGATTATCGCCTCTTGAATAAGATCACGGTCAAGTTTCAATACCCTTTACCTCTGCTTTCCGATTTGTTTGCTAGGATTAAGGGGGCTAGTTGGTTTACTAAAATTGACCTTCGAGGGGCATATAATCTTGTTCGTATTAAGCAGGGTGATGAATGGAAAACTGCGTTTAATACGCCTGAAGGCCATTTTGAATACCTTGTGATGCCATTTGGGCTCTCTAATGCTCCATCTGTTTTTCAGTCCTTCATGCATGATATCTTCCGGACTTATCTTGATAAATTCTTGATTATATATTTGGATGACATTTTGATTTTTTCCGATGATTGGGAGTCTCATGTGAAGCAGGTCAGGATGATATTTCAGATCCTTCGTGATAATGCTTTGTTTGTGAAGGGGTCTAAGTGTCTCTTTGGAGTGCAGAAGGTTTCTTTTTTGGGCTTCATTTTATCTCCCTCATCTATTGAGATGGATCCGGTTAAGGTTCAGGCCATTCATGATTGGATTCAACCCACATCCGTGAAGAGCCTTCAGAAATTTTTGGGCTTTGCTAATTTTTATCGCCGTTTCATTGCTAACTTCTCCAGCGTGGTTAAACCCTTGACCGATTTGACGAAGAAAGGCGCTGATGTGGCGAATTGGTCCTCTGCGGCTGTCTCTGCCTTTCAGGAGCTTAAACGCCGATTTACTTCTGCCCCGGTGTTGCGTCAACCGGATGTTTCTCTTCCGTTTCAGGTTGAGGTTGACGCTTCTGAGATTGGCGCAGGGGCCGTTTTGTCCCAGAGGGATCCTGTTGGTTCCTTGATGAAACCGTGTGCCTTCTTTTCCCGTAAGTTTTCGCCTGCCGAACGCAATTATGATGTTGGCAATCGGGAATTGTTGGCTATGAAGTGGGCGTTTGAGGAGTGGCGACATTGGCTTGAAGGAGCTAAGCACCGTATTGTGGTCTTGACCGATCATAAGAATTTGATTTACCTCGAGTCTGCCAGACGGCTGAATCCTAGACAGGCTCGATGGTCCTTGTTTTTTTCCCGTTTTGATTTCGTGGTCTCGTATCTTCCGGGTTCTAAGAATATTAAGGCCGATGCCCTCTCTAGGAGTTTTTTGCCTGATTCTCGTGGGGTCCTTGAACCGGTCGGAATTCTGAAAGAAGGGGTGGTCCTCTCTGCCATTTCCCCTGATTTACGATGGGTTCTTCAGGAATTTCAGGCTGACAAACCTGACCGCTGTCCGGTGGGGAAACTGTTTGTTCCTGACAGATGGACTAGTAGAGTGATTTCTGAGGTCCATTGTTCTGTGTTGGCTGGACATCCTGGTATTTTTGGTACCAGAGATTTGGTTGGTAGGTCTTCTTGGTGGCCTTCTTTGTCACGTGATGTGCGTTCTTTTGTGCAGTCCTGTGGGACGTGTGCGCGGGCCAAGCCTTGCTGTTCCCGTGCCAGTGGGTTGCTTTTGCCATAGCCGGTCCCTGAGAGGCCCTGGACGCATATTTCTATGGATTTTATTTCGGATCTTCCGGTTTCCCAGAGGATGTCGGTTATCTGGGTGGTTTGTGACCGGTTCTCTAAGATGGCTCATTTGGTACCTTTGCCTAAATTGCCTTCCTCTTCAGATTTGGTTCCGTTGTTTTTTCAGCATGTGTTTCGTTTGCATGGTATTCCGGAGAATATTGTGTCCAACAGAGGTTCCCAGTTTGTTTCTAGGTTTTGGCGGGCCTTTTGTGCTAGGCTGGGCATTGATTTGTCTTTTTCTTCCGCATTTCATCCTCAGACAAATGGCCAAACCGAGCAAACTAATCAGACCTTGGAGACTTATTTGAGATGCTTTGTGTCTGCTGATCAGGATGAATTGGTGGCTTTCTTGCCATTGGCCGAGTTTGCCCTTAATAATCGGGCTAGTTCGGCTACTTTGGTTTCGCCCTTGTAATTTTGGTTTTCATCCTCGTTTTTCTTCGGGGCAGGTTGAGCCTTCTGACTGTCCTGGTGTGGATTCTGTGGTTGACAGGTTACAGCAGATTTGGGCTCATGTGGTGGACAATTTGGTGTTGTCTCAGGAGGAGGCTCAACGTTTTGCTAACCGTCGTCGGTGTGTTGGTTCCCGGCTTCGGGTTGGGGATCTGGTTTGGTTTTCTTCCCGTCATGTTCCTATGAAGGTTTCTTCCCCTAAGTTTAAGCCTCGGTTTATTGGTCCTTATAGGATTTCTGAGATTATTAATCCGGTGTCTTTTCGATTGGCGCTTCCGACCTCTTTTGCTATCCATAATGTCTTCCATAGATCTTTATTGCGGAAATATGTGGTGCCAGTTGTTCCCTCTGTTGATCCTCCGGCCCCTGTGTTGGTTGATGGGGAGTTGGAGTATGTGGTTGAGAAGATTTTGGATTCTCGCTTTTCGAGGCGGAAGCTTCAGTACCTTGTCAAATGGAAGGGTTATGGCCAGGAGGATAATTCTTGGATTTTTGCCTCTGATGTCCATGCTGCTGATTTGGTTCGTGCCTTTCATCTGGCTCGTCCTGATCGGCCTGGGGGCTCTGGTGTGGGTTTGGTGACCCCTCCTCAAGGGGGGGGGGTACTGTTGTGAATTCTGCTCTTGGGTTCCCTCCGGTGGTTGTTGGTGGTAATGCAGTCCTGGGCAGGTGTCCCTGCTGATTGCAGTGCTGACTGGGGTATTTAAGGTTGCTGGATTCATTAGTCCTTGCCAGTTGTCCATTGTTCTTGGAAGTTTTGGATCTCAGTCTGGTTCCTCCTGCCCTGCTACTAAATCAGCAAAGATAAGTGTCTGGTTTTTTGTTTCTGCTGCACACATGCAGTGTGCTTTACAGATCAGTGCTATTCATTGTTTTTTCTTGTCCAGCTTAGACTGTGTCAGGATTTTTCCAGTCAAGTTGGATTCTCAGGAGATGCAGATATACATTCCATGTCTTTAGTTAGATTGTGGAATTTTTGTATTATCTGCTGTGGATATTTTAAGAGTTTTAATACTGACCGCTTAGCATTCTATACTATCCTTTCCTATTTAGCTAGAGTGGCCTCTTTTTCTAAACCCTGTTTTCTGCCTGCGTGTGTCTTTCCTCTAATACTCACAGTCAATATTTGTGGGGGGCTGCCTATCCTTTGGGGTTCTGCTCTGAGGCAAGATAGGATTCCCATTTCCATCTATAGGGGTATTTAGTCCTCCAGCTGTGTTGAGGTGTCTAAGATTGTTAGGTAGACTGTTGTGAATTCCGTTCTCGGGCTCCCTCCTGTGGTCATGAGTGGTACTGTGTGAGTTTGTTCTTGGGCTCCCTCTTGTGGCCTTTAGCGATATTGCTGGGCTCAGCTGCTTCATTTCCTTCTATGCTGGGCCTATTTAACTCACCTGGACCTTCATTTGTTGCCTGCTGTCGATGTATTCAGTCCTGATTCTGAGCTCTCCTGAAGATTCCTTGTGACCAGTCTCCTGCTTGAGAAGCTAAGTTTGCTTGTTCATTTTGCTCATTATTTCCTTGAAAACGTTTCTCAGTATATGATGAGTTCAGTCCAGCTTGCTTTTATGTGATTTTTTGCTTGCTGGTTAGTTCTGGGGTGCCGAGTGCGCCCCTCACATCGTGAGTCGGTGTGGGGGTTCTTGTATTCTCTGCGTGGTTTATTTTTGATAGGAATCTGTGCGGTCAGTACAAAAACTATCTATTTTCTGTCTATCTAGTGTTAGCGGGCCTCATTTGCTAAACCTGTTTCATTTCTACATTTGTATTTTCCCCTTAACTCACCGTTATTATTTGTGGGGGGCTGTCTATAACTTTGGGGTTATTTCTCTGAGGCAAGTGAGGTCTTTGCTTTCTCTCTAGGGGCAGTCAGTTTCTCAGGCTGTGAAGAGGCGTCTAGGTTTTTAGGTAACGCTCCACGGCTGCCTTTAGTGTGTTGGATAGGATCAGGATTGCGGTCAGTATAGCTTCCACATCCCCAGAACTTGTCCTAACATTCTGGTTATATGTATCAGGTCAGTTTTGAGATCCTACCACCGGATCATAACAGTACAGCAGGCCACAAAGTGTTAATGCAGCAGAAGAGGGAGAAAAGAAATCCTGAAGTCATTTTTTTTTTCCCTCTGCACTGTGTTTTGCCTCTCTCCTCCCCTTAATCTCTGGGTGGTTCTGAACTCAGCTGCAGATATGGAAATTCAGAGTCTGTCTTCTAGTGTGGATCATCTCACTGCAAGGGTACAGGGCATTCAGGATTATGTAGTCCGCAGTCCTATGTCAGAGCCTAAAATACCAATTCCTGAGCTGTTCTCCGGAGATAGATCTAGGTTTTTGAACTTTAAGAATAATTGTAAGTTATTCCTTTCTCTGAGACCTCGCTCCTCTGGTGATTCTGTTCAGCAAGTTAAAATTGTTATTTCTTTGTTACGTGGTGACCCTCAAGATTGGGCATTTTCTCTGGCGCCAGGAGATCCTGCATTGCTAAATGTGGATGCGTTTTTTCTGGCGCTTGGAGTGCTTTATGAGGAACCTAATCTGGTAGACCAAGCAGAGAAGGTTTTGCTGGCTCTCTCTCAGGGTCAAGATGAAGCAGAGGTTTACTGTCAGAAGTTTAGGAAGTGGTCTGTGCTCACTCAATGGAATGAGTGTGCCCTGGTGGCGATTTTCAGAAAGGGTCTTTCTGAAGCCCTTAAAGATGTTATGGTGGGGTTCCCCACGCCTGCGGGTCTGAATGAGTCAATGTCTTTGGCCATTCAGATTGATCGGCGTTTGCGGGAGCGCAAACCTGTGCACCATCTGGCGGTATTTTCTGAGCAGAAACCTGAGCCTATGCAATGCGACAGGATTCTGACCAGAGTTGAACGGCAAAACCACAGACATCAGAATGGGTTGTGCTTTTACTGTGGTGATTCTACTCATGTTATTTCAGAGTGTTCTAAGCGCACAAAAAGGTTCGCCAAGTCTGTCACCATTGGTACTGTACAACCTAAATTCATTTTGTCTGTTACTTTGATTTGCTCTCTGTCATCCTACTCAGTTATGGCTTTTGTGGATTCAGGTGCTGCCCTGAATTTGATGGATTTGTCATTTGCCAGGCGCTGTGGTTTTATCTTGGAGCCTTTACAGTTCCCTATCCCACTAAAGGGAATTGATGCTACGCCATTGGCCAAGAATAAACCTCAGTACTGGACCCAAGTGACCATGTGCATGGCTCCTGCACATCAGGAGGTGATTCGCTTTCTTGTGCTACATAATTTGCATGATGTTGTCGTGTTGGGTCTGCCATGGCTGCAGGCTCATAATCCAGTCCTGGATTGGAAAGCAATGTCTGTGTCAAGTTGGGGTTGCCAGGGATTTCATGGCAATGCTCCTTTGGTGTCAATTGCGTCTTCTACTCCTTCTGAAGTCCCTGAATTTTTGTCGGACTACCAGGATGTATTTGATGAGCCCAAATCCAGTGCCCTACCTCCTCATAGGGATTGTGATTGTGCTATAAATCTGATTCCTGTTAGTAAGTTCCCTAAGGGACGACTTTTTAATTTGTCTGTGCCAGAACATGCTGCTATGCGGAGTTATATAAAGGAGTCCTTGGAGAAGGGGCATATTCGCCCGTCCTCGTCCCCTTTGGGTGCGGGGTTCTTTTTTGTGGCCAAGAAGGATGGTTCTCTGAGACCCTGTATAGATTATCGCCTTCTAAATAACATCACGGTCAAATTTCAGTACCCCTTGCCACTGTTGTCCGATCTGTTTGCCCGGATTAGGGGGGCCAGTTGGTTCACCAAGATAGATCTTCGAGGAGCGTATAATCTTGTGCGCATAAAGCAGGGCGATGAATGGAAAACAGCATTTAATACGCCCGAAGGCCATTTTGAGTACTTGGTGATGCCTTTTGGGCTTTCTAATGCCCCCTCTGTGTTTCAGTCTTTCATGCATGACATCTTCCGAGAGTATCTGGATAGATTTATGATTGTGTACCTGGATGATATTTTGGTCTTTTCTGATGATTGGGAGTCTCATGTGAAGCAGGTCAGGATGGTGTTTCAGGTCCTGCGTGCCAATGCCTTGTTTGTGAAACGCTCTAAATGTCTCTTCGGAGTCCAGAAGGTTTCCTTTTTGGGCTTTATATTTTCTCCTTCTACTATTGAGATGGATCCAGTCAAGGTCCAGGCTATTCATGACTGGACTCAACCTACATCAGTGAAGAGTCTTCAGAAGTTCTTGGGTTTTGCTAATTTTTACCGTCGCTTCATCACTAATTTTTCTAGTGTGGTTAAGCCTTTGACGGATTTGACCAAGAAGGGTTCTGATGTGACGAATTGGTCTCCTGCGGCCGTGGAGGCCTTTCAGGAGCTGAAACGTCGATTTTCTTCGGCTCCTGTCTTGCGCCAGCCCAATGTCTCTCTTCCCTTTCAGGTCGAGGTTGATGCTTCTGAGATTGGAGCAGGGGCTGTCTTGTCGCAGAGAAGCTCTGATGGCTCTGTGATGAGACCATGTGCTTTCTTTTCAAGAAAGTTTTCGCCTGCCGAGCGGAATTATGATGTTGGTAATCGTGAGTTGTTGGCAATGAAATGGGCATTTGAGGAGTGGCGACATTGGCTTGAGGGAGCCAAGCATCGTGTGGTGGTCTTGACGGATCACAAGAATTTGACTTATCTCGAGTCTGCCAAACGGTTGAATCCGAGACAGGCTCGATGGTCGCTGTTTTTCTCTCGTTTCAATTTCGTGGTTTCATATCTTCCGGGTTCGAAAAACATAAAGGCTGATGCCCTTTCTAGGAGTTTTGTACCTGACTCCCCGGAAGTTTCTGAACCGACTGGTGTCCTCAAAGAGGGGGTGATTTTGTCTGCCATCTCTCCTGATCTGCGACGGGTGTTGCAGGAGTTTCAGGCCAATAAACCTGACCGTTGTCCACCAGAGAGACTGTTTGTCCCGGACAGATGGACCAGTAGAGTTATTTCCGAGGTTCATTCTTCAGTGTTGGCGGGTCATCCTGGGATTTTTGCTACCAGGGATTTGGTGGCGAGGTCCTTTTGGTGGCCTTCCTTGTCGCGGGATGTGCGTTCCTTTGTGCAGTCTTGTGGGATTTGTGCTCGGGCCAAGCCTTGCTGTTCTCGTGCCAGTGGATTGCTTTTGCCTTTGCCTGTCCCGAAGAGGCCTTGGACGCATATTTCCATGGATTTTATTTCGGATCTTCCTGTCTCTCAGAGGATGTCTGTCATCTGGGTGGTTTGTGATCGTTTTTCTAAAATGGTCCATTTGGTACCTTTGCCTAAGCTGCCTTCCTCCTCCGATTTGGTGCCACTGTTTTTTCAGAATGTGGTTCGTTTACATGGTATTCCGGAGAACATTGTGTCTGACAGAGGATCCCAGTTTGTGTCCAGATTTTGGCGGTCCTTTTGTGCTAAGATGGGCATTGAATTGTCTTTTTCGTCGGCCTTCCATCCTCAGACGAATGGCCAAACTGAACGATCTAATCAGACCTTGGAAACTTATTTGAGATGTTTTGTTTCTGCTGATCAGGATGATTGGGTGACTTTTTTGCCATTGGCTGAGTTCGCCCTCAATAATCGGGCTAGTTCTGCTACTTTGGTTTCACCTTTCTTTTGCAATTCTGGTTTTCATCCTCGTTTTTCCTCGGGTCAGGTTGAGCCCTCTGACTGTCCTGGGGTGGATTCTGTGGTGGATAGGTTGCAGCAGATTTGGAACCATGTGGTGGACAATTTGACGTTGTCCCAAGAGAAGGCTCAGCGCTTTGCTAACCGCCGTCGCTGTGTGGGTCCCCGACTTCTTGTGGGGGATTTGGTGTGGTTGTCTTCTCGTTATGTCCCGATGAAGGTTTCCTCTCCTAAGTTCAAGCCTCGTTTCATCGGTCCTTATAAGATTTTGGAAATCCTCAATCCTGTGTCATTTCGTTTGGACCTCCCAACATCGTTTGCCATTCATAATGTGTTCCATAGGTCATTGTTGCAGAGATATGTGGTGCCTGTGGTCCCTTCTGTGGATCCTCCTGCTCCTGTCTTGGTCGAGGGGGAGTTGGAGTATGTGGTGGAGAAGATCTTGGATTCTCGTATTTCGAGACGGAAGCTTCAGTACTTAGTTAAATGGAAGGGCTATGGTCAGGAGGATAATTCCTGGGTTGTCGCCTCCGATGTCCATGCGGCCGATTTGGTTCGTGCCTTTCATTCGGCTCGTCCTGATCGGCCTGGGAGCTCTGGTGAGGGTTCGGTGACCCCTCCTCAAGGGGGGGTACTGTTGTGAATTCCGTTCTCGGGCTCCCTCCTGTGGTCATGAGTGGTACTGTGTGAGTTTGTTCTTGGGCTCCCTCTTGTGGCCTTTAGCGATATTGCTGGGCTCAGCTGCTTCATTTCCTTCTATGCTGGGCCTATTTAACTCACCTGGACTTTCATTTGTTGCCTGCTGTCGGTGTATTCAGTCCTGATTCTGAGCTCTCCTGAAGATTCCTTGTGACCAGTCTCTTGCTGGAGAAGCTAAGTTTGCTTGTTCATTTTGCTCATTATTTCCTTGAAAACGTTTCTCAGTATATGATGAGTTCAGTCCAGCTTGCTTTTATGTGATTTTTTGCTTGCTGGTTAGTTCTGGGGTGCAGAGTGCGCCCCTCACATCGTGAGTCGGTGTGGGGGTTCTTGTATTCTCTGCGTGGTTTATTTTTGATAGGAATCTGTGCGGTCAGTACAAAAACTATCTATTTTCTGTCTATCTAGTGTTAGCGGGCCTCATTTGCTAAACCTGTTTCATTTCTACGTTTGTATTTTCCCCTTAACTCACCGTTATTATTTGTGGGGGGCTGTCTATAACTTTGGGGTTATTTCTCTGAGGCAAGTGAGGTCTTTGCTTTCTCTCTAGGGGCAGTCAGTTTCTCAGGCTGTGAAGAGGCGTCTAGGTTTTTAGGTAACGCTCCACGGCTGCCTTTAGTGTGTTGGATAGGATCAGGATTGCGGTCAGTATAGCTTCCACATCCCCAGAACTTGTCCTAACATTCTGGTTATATGTATCAGGTCAGTTTTGAGATCCTACCACCGGATCATAACAGTAGACCCCACGGCTACTTCTAGTTGCGGTGTCAGTTTAGGGTTTGCGGTCAGTATAGGTTCCACCTTCTCCTGAGAAAGTCTCATGCGGCTCCAAGGTCACCGGATCATAACAATAATGCACCCATTAGGCCTCTATAAAGTATAATGCACTCCCTATAGTGCCCCATACAGTATTATGCCCCGAAATTTAAAAAATACTCACCTCTCCTCCTCCTTCCCCCTTTGTCTGCAGCAAGCACTCTGAAAGGCAGAACATCTAAGCACAATGCGCGCCATGTAGTGATGTCATGATGCCTGCTGCTCTGAGACATCAGACACGGAGAAAATGATGGAGGAGGAAGTATAAGCTGATTGTCATGGTTCCACCCCTCAATGTGTCTGGGATGCAGCTACTGACAGCTTGGCCATTCAATTTGGTTTAGGGGGTGTGCTGAAGCTGTCAGTCCTTTGATTAACAACTTGGCCATCCAATCTGCTACTGGGGCATGCTGAGCTCTCAGTGTGTTGCTTGACAGCTCAATTGTCCAATCTAAGACTCTGAGGAGTCGGCTGTCTCCATGGATTTCATTACAGATTTGCCTCGGTCTGATGGGAAGACTGCTATCTGGGTGGTAGTTGATCGATTCAACAAACAAGCTCATTTTGTTCCTTTGTCAGGATCCCTAATGCAGAGACACTCTCTAGATTGTTTATTTCTCATATTGTAAGGTTACATGGGATCCCTCTGAATATTGTGTCTGATAGGGGAGTACAATTTGTCTCCAAATTCTGGAGAGCTTTTTGCAGTAAACTAGGGATTGACTGTTGTGAATTTGGATTCTGGGCTCCCCCGGTGGCTACTGGTGGAATTGAACTGGTGTTGTCATCTTCTCTGTTCACCTGTTCCCATCAAGATGTGGGAGTCGCTATATAACCTTGCTGCTCTGTTAGTTGCTTGCCGGTCAACAATGTTATCAGAAGCCTCTCTGTGCTTGTTCCTGCTCCTAGACAACTACTAGATAAGTTGGACTCTTGTCCATGTTTGTTTTTGCATTTTTGTTCCAGTTCACAGCTGTAGTTTCGTTACTGTGTCTGGAAAGCTCTTGTGAACAGGAATTGCCACTCTGGTGTTATGAGTTAATGCCAGAGTTTTAAAGTAATTTCTGGATGGTGTTTTTGATAGGGTTTTCAGCTGACCATGAAAGTGTCCTTTCTGTCTTCTGCTATGTAGTAAGTGGACCTCAAATTTGCTAAACCTATTTTCATACTACGTTTGTTATTTCATCTCAACTCACCGCCAATACATGTGGGGGGCCTCTGTCTCCTTTCGGGGTATTTCTCTAGAGGTGAGCTAGGACTAATATTTTCCTCTGCTAGTTTTATTTAGTCCTCCGGCTGGTGCTGGGCATCTAGAATCAACGTAGGCATGCTACCCGGCCACTGCTAGTTGTGCGTTAGGTTTAGTTCATGGTCAGCTCAGTTTCCATCTTCCAAGAGCTAGTTCCTATATATATGCTGATGCTATGTTCTCTTGCCATTGAGATCATGACAGTTTGACCGGCCCACAAAGTGTTAATTGTTTGGGCTGAAGAAGGAGAAAAAGAAGTGTTGAAGGGAAATTTTTTTTTTTCTTTTTCCCCTCAGAGTTTTGCTGCCTAGCCCTTAATTGCTGTCTAGCTGCTTCTTACCTCCTCTTAACCCTTGAATGGCTCTGTGTCCACCTGTTTGTAATGGATCTTCAGAGTGTAACTGCAGGTTTGAATAATCTCGCCACGAAGGTACAAAATTTGCAAGATTTTGTTTGTCATGCACCTGTATCTGAGCCGAGAATTCCTTTGCCGGAACTTTTCTCGGGGAATAGATCCGGGTTTCAGAATTTTCGAAATAATTGCAAATTATTTTTGTCCCTGAAATCTCGCTCTGCCGGAGACCCTGCACAGCAGGTCAGGATTGTGATTTCCTTGCTCCGGGGCGACCCTCAAGACTGGGCTTTTTCATTGACACCAGGGGATCCTGCGTTGCTCAATGTGGATGCGTTTTTTCTGGCCTTGGGGTTGCTTTATGACGAACCTCATTTGGAGCTTCAGGCAGAAAAAACTTTGATGTCCCTATCTCAGGGGCAAGATGAAGCGGAAATTTACTGCCAAAGATTCCGTAAATGGTCTGTGCTTACTCAGTGGAATGAGTGCGCCCTGGCGGCGACTTTCAGAGAGGGTCTCTCTGATGCCATTAAGGATGTTATGGTGGGGTTCCCTGTGCCTGCGGGTCTGAATGAGTCCATGATAATGGCTATTCAGATCGATAGGCATTTGCGGGAGCGCAAACCAGTGCACCATCTGGCGGTGTCCACTGAGAAGTCGCCAGAGAATATGCAGTGTGATAGAATTCTGTCCCGAAGCGAGCGGCAGAATTTTAGACGGAAAAATGGGTTGTGTTTCTATTGTGGTGATTCTACTCATGTTATATCAGCATGCTCTAAGCGCACTAAAAAGCTTGGTAAATCTGTTTCCATTTGCACCTTACCGTCTAAATTTATTCTATCTGTGACCCTGATTTGCTCTTTGTCATCTATTACCACGGACGCCTATGTCGACTCTGGCGCCGCTTTGAGTCTTATGGATTGGTCCTTTGCCAAACGCTGTGGGTATGATTTAGAGCCTTTGGAGACTCCTATTCCTCTGAAGGGGATTGACTCCACCCCATTGGCTAATAATAAACCACAATACTGGACACAAGTAACTATGCGTATTAATCCGGATCACCAGGAGATTATTCGCTTTCTGGTGCTGTATAGTCTACATGATGATTTGGTGCTAGGATTGCCTTGGCTGCAATCTCACAACCCAGTCCTCGACTGGAGAGCTATGTCTGTGTTGAGCTGGGGATGTAAGGGGGCTCATGGGGATGTACCTGTGGTTTCCATTTCATCATCCATTCCCTCTGAAATTCCTGAGTTCCTGTCTGACTATCGTGACGTCTTTGAAGAATCCAAGCTTGGTTCGTTACCTCCGCACCGAGAGTGCGATTGTGCCATAGATTTAATCCCGGGTAGTAAATACCCAAAGGGTCGTTTATTTAATCTGTCTGTGCCTGAACATGCTGCTATGCGAGAATATATAAAGGAGTCCTTGGAAAAGGGACATATTCGTCCATCGTCATCTCCCTTAGGAGCCGGTTTTTTCTTTGTGTCAAAAAAAGACGGCTCTTTGAGACCATGTATTGATTATCGGCTTTTGAATAAAATCACTGTTAAATATCAATACCCATTGCCGTTGCTGACTGATTTGTTTGCTCGCATAAAGGGGGCCAAGTGGTTCTCTAAGATTGACCTTCGTGGGGCGTATAATTTGGTGCGAATCAGGCAGGGGGATGAGTGGAAAACCGCATTTAATACGCCCGAGGGCCACTTTGAGTATTTAGTGATGCCTTTTGGTCTTTCTAATGCTCCGTCAGTTTTCCAGTCCTTTATGCATGATATTTTTCGCGATTATTTGGATAAATTTATGATTGTGTATCTGGATGATATTCTGATTTTTTCGGATGACTGGGACTCTCATGTCCAGCAAGTCAGGAGGGTTTTTCAGGTTTTGCGTTCTAATTCTTTGTGTGTGAAGGGTTCTAAGTGTGTTTTTGGGGTACAGAGGATTTCCTTTTTGGGATATATTTTTTCCCCCTCTTCCATTGAAATGGATCCTGTCAAGGTTCAAGCTATTTGTGATTGGACGCAGCCCTCTTCTCTTAAGAGTCTTCAGAAATTTTTGGGCTTTGCTAACTTTTATCGTCGATTTATTGCTGGTTTTTCGGATATTGCTAAACCATTGACCGATTTGACTAAGAAGGGTGCTGATGTTGCTGATTGGTCCCCTGATGCTGTGGAGGCCTTTCGGGAGCTTAAGCGCCGTTTTTCCTCTGCCCCTGTGTTGCGTCAGCCTGATGTTGCTCTACCTTTTCAGGTTGAGGTCGACGCTTCTGAGATCGGAGCTGGGGCAGTGTTGTCGCAGAAAAGTTCTGACTGCTCCGTGATGAGGCCTTGTGCCTTCTTTTCCCGTAAATTTTCGCCCGCTGAGCGGAATTATGATGTTGGGAATCGGGAGCTTTTGGCCATGAAGTGGGCTTTTGAGGAGTGGCGCCATTGGCTTGAGGGGGCCAGACATCAGGTGGTGGTATTGACTGACCACAAAAATTTGATTTATCTTGAGACCGCCAGGCGCCTGAATCCTAGACAGGCGCGCTGGTCATTATTTTTCTCTCGGTTTAATTTTGTGGTGTCATACCTACCGGGTTCTAAGAATGTTAAGGCGGATGCCCTTTCTAGGAGTTTTGAGCCTGACTCGCCTGGTAACTCTGAGCCCACAGGTATCCTTAAGGATGGAGTGGTATTGTCAGCCGTTTCTCCAGACCTGCGGCGGGCCTTGCAGGAGTTTCAGGCGGATAGACCTGATCGTTGCCCACCTGATAAACTGTTTGTTCCTGATGATTGGACCAGTAGAGTCATCTCTGAGGTTCATTCTTCTGCGTTGGCAGATCATCCTGGCATTTTTGGTACCAGGGATTTGGTGGCAAGGTCCTTCTGGTGGCCTTCCCTGTCACGAGATGTGCGAGGCTTTGTGCAGTCTTGTGACGTTTGTGCTCGGGCCAAGCCTTGTTGTTCTCGGGCTAGTGGATTATTGTTGCCCTTGCCTATTCCTAAGAGGCCTTGGACGCACATCTCGATGGATTTTATTTCAGATCTGCCTGTTTCTCAGAAGATGTCTGTCATCTGGGTGGTGTGTGACCGTTTTTCTAAGATGGTCCATTTGGTTCCTCTGCCCAAGTTACCTTCTTCTTCCGAGTTGGTTCCTCTGTTTTTTCAAAATGTTGTTCGTTTGCATGGTATTCCTGAGAATATCGTTTCTGACAGAGGGACCCAATTCGTGTCTAGATTTTGGCGGGCATTCTGTGCTAGGATGGGCATAGATTTATCTTTCTCGTCCGCTTTCCATCCTCAGACGAATGGCCAGACCGAGCGGATTAATCAGACCCTGGAGACATATCTGAGGTGTTTTGTGTCTGCTGACCAGGATGATTGGGTTGCTTTTTTGCCATTGGCGGAGTTCGCTCTCAATAATCGGGCCAGCTCTGCCACTTTGGTGTCCCCGTTTTTCTGTAATTCGGGGTTTCATCCTCGATTTTCCTCTGGTCAGGTGGAATCTTCGGATTGTCCTGGAGTGGATGCTGTGGTGGAGAGATTGCATCAGATCTGGGGGCAGGTGGTGGACAATTTGAGGTTGTCCCAGGAGAAGACTCAGCTTTTTGCCAACCGCCACCGTCGTGTTGGTCCTCGGCTTTCTGTTGGGGATTTGGTGTGGTTGTCTTCTCGTTTTGTCCCTATGAGGGTCTCTTCTCCTAAGTTTAAGCCTCGGTTTATCGGCCCGTATAAGATATTGGAGATTCTTAATCCTGTTTCCTTCCGTTTGGACCTCCCTGCATCCTTTTCTATTCATAACGTTTTTCATCGGTCATTATTGCGCAGGTATGAGGTACCGGTTGTGCCTTCCGTTGAGCCTCCTGCTCCGGTGTTGGTTGAGGGTGAGTTGGAGTACGTTGTGGAGAAAATCTTAGACTCTCGTGTTTCCAGACGGAGACTCCAGTATCTGGTCAAGTGGAAGGGATACGGCCAGGAGGATAATTCTTGGGTGAATGCATCTGATGTTCATGCCTCCGATCTGGTTCGTGCCTTTCATAGGGCCCATCCTGATCGCCCTGGTGGTTCTGGTGAGGGTTCGGTGCCCCCTCCTTGAGGGGGGGGTACTGTTGTGAATTTGGATTCTGGGCTCCCCCGGTGGCTACTGGTGGAATTGAACTGGTGTTGTCATCTTCTCTGTTCACCTGTTCCCATCAAGATGTGGGAGTCGCTATATAACCTTGCTGCTCTGTTAGTTGCTTGCCGGTCAACAATGTTATCAGAAGCCTCTCTGTGCTTGTTCCTGCTCCTAGACAACTACTAGATAAGTTGGACTCTTGTCCATGTTTGTTTTTGCATTTTTGTTCCAGTTCACAGCTGTAGTTTCGTTACTGTGTCTGGAAAGCTCTTGTGAACAGGAATTGCCACTCTGGTGTTATGAGTTAATGCCAGAGTTTTAAAGTAATTTCTGGATGGTGTTTTTGATAGGGTTTTCAGCTGACCATGAAAGTGTCCTTTCTGTCTTCTGCTATGTAGTAAGTGGACCTCAAATTTGCTAAACCTATTTTCATACTACGTTTGTTATTTCATCTCAACTCACCGCCAATACATGTGGGGGGCCTCTGTCTCCTTTCGGGGTATTTCTCTAGAGGTGAGCTAGGACTAATATTTTCCTCTGCTAGTTTTATTTAGTCCTCCGGCTGGTGCTGGGCATCTAGAATCAACGTAGGCATGCTACCCGGCCACTGCTAGTTGTGCGTTAGGTTTAGTTCATGGTCAGCTCAGTTTCCATCTTCCAAGAGCTAGTTCCTATATATATGCTGATGCTATGTTCTCTTGCCATTGAGATCATGACAATTGACCCGTCATTTTTATCTGGTTATCACCCTGAAACGGTCAGACTGAGAGGACAAATCAATCATTGGAACAAACTTTAAGGTGCTTTGTGGCAGCTCGACAGGAGGACTGGTCTTTGTTTTTACCCCTTGCTGAGTTTGCTTTTAACAGTCGAGTAAATCAATCTACTGGAACCTTCCCTTCTGCAGTTATGGTTTTCATCCCTATTTTGGTGAATTTTCTAGAATTAGTTCTGAATGTCCTGGGGTGGAGGTCGCCGTGCAGAGACTTGGGGATGTCTGGAGGGAGGTTCAAAAGAATATTGGGACTGCCCAGATTCGTCAAAAACGAAAGGCCGATAGAAGACGTTTGGTGGGTCCTGCTTTTAAGATTGGGGCTAAGGTTTGGTTGTCTTCCAGGAACATTAAACTTAAAGTGCCGTTGGTGACGTTGGGCCCAAAGTTTATTGGTCCATATGAGATCCTAGCGGTGGTCAATCCTGTGGCATTTACATTAAAGCTTCCTCCATCCCTTCCATCCCTAATGTATTCCATAAATCCCTATTAAAGGAGTATGTCCCTTCTGCATTATCTCCCTCATCCCTGCCTTCTCCACTTTCAGTAGACGGTGGCCTGGAGTATGAGGTTCAAAGGGTTGTGGATTCTCAGAGGGTCCATATTTCCCTCCAGTACCTCATCCACTGGAGGGAATACGGACCAGAGGAGAGATCCTGGGTCCCTTCTTGAGATGTGAAGGCCGATCAATTAGTCAGGACCTTCCATATAAATTTTCCTGGGAAGCCTGGGGTCCGGTGGCCCCCCTAGAAGAAGGGGTACTGTCACGGTTCCACCCCTCAGTGTGTCTAGGATGCAGCTACTGACAGCTTGGCCGTTCAATCTGGTTTAGGGGTGTGCTGAAGCAGTCAGTACTTTGATTGACAGCTTGGCCATCGAATCTGGTACTGGGGCGTGCTGAGTTGTTGGTGTGTTGATTGACAGCTCATCTATCCAATCTGAGACTGTGAGGCATCGGCTGTCTCCATGTGTTCATTATTCCAGGTAATTGCCATGCTTCTTAACAGACCATACGAGTGCTGTCCAATTTTTACACACCGATGTCCTTTAAAAAGCTGTCAATTCATCTGCCGCGTACAGTAAAACCACAGCGGGACCCAACAGAATAGAATAGATAGAATACATACAGTATATGCACAGAATAGATAGATATAAAGATGTCAGTCACATATACAGTATAATTAGTACAGTGCGTGTGCAGCTTACTGTATATGGATTTAATTATTAAATGATTATTTTTCTGAAAATAATGACGTGGGCTCCCAAGTAATTTTCTTAACCAGCAGAGGGAAAGCGGACAGCTGGGGGCAGATGTTTATAGCCTGGGAAGGGGGTAATAATATCAGCTCACAGCTGTATGCTTAGCCTTTACTAGCTATTAAAATTGGGGACCCCCAAAAAAATGATGTAAAGTCCCCATATAATTAATGACCAGCAAAGGCTAGGCAGACAGCTGTGGGTTGATATTAATAGTCCAGGAAAGGGCCATAGATATTGCCCCCTCCAAGGCTAAAAACATAATCTCTAAGCCACTCCAGATAAGGCACATCTGTAAGATGTGCCAATTCTGGCACTTAGCCTCACTCTTCCCACTTGTCCTGATGCGGTAGCAAGTGGGGTGATAGTTGTGGGGTTTATGTCACCTTTGTATTGCCAGGTGACATCAAGCCCAGAGGTTAGAAATGGAGAGGCGTCAATAAGATGCCCCAATTACTAACCCCATAGTCATTCTGTATAAAAACACACATACCCAGAATAAAGTCCTTTAATTGAAAGAATGCCACAGACTCCTTTAATCAATCTTAAGTAAACCATACTTAATGCATCGCCCATTCCAGTGATGCCATTGTCTCCTTTAAGAGAATTAAAATAATAAACAACAATATTCCTCACCTGTCCGCTCAGAAGATAATCCATTTGTCCCACAACTGGTCTAGCTCTGCTACATCTAAATGGCAGGCTGCATTGTTGCATGATGCAACCATACAGCCTGTCCAGAGCCTCTCACCTAGCCAAATCAAATCTCATACTGTGCACTGATGAGGGGGTAACACCCTGAAACACAGTGTCTGCAAATTGAGATTCTGGTTTGCCTTTTATCCTAAGTCATATTGCAAAGCTCGTTAAAGAGTCAATATTGACTTTTAGAATCATTGCTTCCAATAGGTGGCACTAGAGTTCTAGTCATCTTCCTCTCTTAAGAGACAATTTTCATATCTAATAGGAAATATAAAGATAGGGATTCTAGGTGAGCTGATACAGAATGCCTTACAAATTACTTCTAAGATATCCTTATATTGCTCTTATAGATTTTCACTTCTCACTAATTTCCATGAAAAGGCATGATGTGTACAACCATTAAAAATATGGTCTAAACATCTCATTAAATACATTTCAGCAAATATAATAGAAAATAAAGCAACTTTACAAATACATTTGAAAATTCCAACACTTTGGCCCTGATTCACCTAAGTGTTTATGCCAGAATTCTCAGGTAAAACACCTTGACAAGTCGCTCAATTTTTGTACAACGCTAAGCTGTGGAGATGATGTGGCAGGATGGGGTATGGCATTGCCTGCCTGACAAATTCATCAAAAGTGGAGGCATACATTATATCTGAAATGTTACTCCAGTCCCTGGCTGAAGTAACGTTTCAGACGAGGCACACTCCACTGAACACATACATTGAATTTATAGAAGGGGTTATCCAAGGATTATTTTCACTATGGGGCTAAGTATTTATAGACAGGTAGTTGCGAACGACCTGCTTGTTCTGCCCTAAGACGATCTCTCCCGGAACAGAGCAGTCACTGACCACTCCTGCTGGCGATTGTCCTGCTTCCTGTGAGGTCACGTTGACAGAGCAGTTCCTTCTCTTCTGCTCTGCTCCGTCAAGGGAACGACACTGCTGACCTCATATTTATTGACAGCCCGCTCTCCACGGTGTTAACGTTGAACCAGCTGTCAAGCAATATAACATTGGCAGTGATGCACCATCGGCGGAGCAGAGCGAAAGAGAAGCAGCTGCTCTATTGATATGACATCACACGAAGCAGGAAAATCACCGACAAGAGCAGTCTATGACCGCTCCGAGCCAGGAGAGATCGTCGAAGGGCAGAACAGGCAGGTAGATAGCAATTACGTGTCAATAAGCTTAGCAACATAGGGGGGGAAAGTCTGGATATCTCCTTTAAGTGGCTTACACCTCTTAATGAATTTGGTGCATCTTATTCCTGCACGCCCATCATTAAACATGGGGTACGAAATGTCAATCGTAATGAATCGTGGCCTTTGTGCTTATTGCTCCTATACAGACCTATAGCGAAGATCTTTGGTTTCTGCTCTCAATCATCACAAAATTTAATATGATCATTTAAACTGTCCTAGGGACAATCAGGTTTAAAGGAAATCTACCTTTTACTTACCAAGTCAATTTCAAGTAAATTCAGGCCCTCTGGGCTCATGTGGCCGGACATCCTGCACAAAGAGGAGACACCAATATATTCCTGAAAATATATGTAAACCCCTAAATGTAAATGTTAAAGGGTTTTGTTTTCACAAAAAACATGCATAACCAAAATAAGGCCAAGACTGCAGAGGTCAGCAGAACACGGAGAAGCTCTGGGGAGTGAACTAGTGCTGGAAGGTTGGGAGTTAGATTGTGAGCCCTCGTGGGCAGGGGCCTCTCTCCTCCTGTACCAGTCGGTGATTACTATACTTTTGTTTTTATTATGTATACCCCTGGAATAAATGGCGCTATTATAATAAATGATAATAATTTTACTAACTCAATCCCCACTCATTTCTAGCTCAGATGCTGGAAAGCATCTGTACAACTTGGTGGACAACTGCCCGCTCATTAGACATGTATGATAATGGGTGGACATATCATTGGGGCAACCTGTGCAGTTGTACAAGGGCCCAAGAGGTAAGCGGGCCACCACCATCTCCAAATCACATCGAATTGTAAATTATGATGAGCTGCTAAACTGCAAAGGGCTCATAAACTGTTCGTGCACAGGGGTCTTTTTTGGCCTCTGTCCGCCAGCATGTATGATGTTACTGACTGAAGGGCGTATTGGCTTTCTGGGATTGCAATACCACGAAGAAAAAATGATGGAATTATGGAGATCACCGGATGGATAGACATGTTACTGATCTGCAAATGATGAAAAAAATGGCAACTAACAGGAGAATACAGCAGCACCCTGTAAGCGCCAAGATACATGCAAACATCAATTAAATGAGATTTAAAATGTATTGCTACAATATAGAATTTACTTACAAAAATTAAGGTTCTTAGTGCATAAATCAGCCAATTCATTTGTACCCATCAACCATGTCAAGGTAACCTTTCTTTGATGGGCATCTAAACCTAACATTTATTAAAAATTTAAACATGCAGTAATGCATTTTAAATCCAATTGATTCGATGTTTGCATGTATCTTAGCGCTCACAGAGTCTGCGGTATTTTCTAGTTTGTATATTATGCAGTCATGGCAGCTTGCACCTGTTCACACTAGCTTTAGTCTTTTTGGAGGTGCTGCTCAAGCAACATTTTCCAAATTGAGTAGGAGCGTCATGCTCAGAAATCCCTGCACTTACAGCCTTGGCTGCTATTAGTGAGATTATTAATGGTTATCTGAGGAATGTTCTGCTGAATGCACTTTGGCAAATCATCAAGATCCGCTGCTGGCACCTAATTTGTAATTGCAGACCAATGAAGTCCAAAATAAGTTTAATGAAAGACAAGTCCAAAGATGCTGCAGTCCATGGTAGCATGTTCAGGCCACACGGCACCTCACTGTAGCAGCCGCATTATGGGGCCTTGTGTTCTGTTGAAAAACGTCTTCTTGGACACTTTGGAGAAATGGCCTTACCACTGGTTTCAAAGCCAAATCAATGTAACACTGAGCTGTTAGTGTACCTAGAATGAAGATTGGAGGGGTCTGGCTACAATACATTATGTCACCCCACACCATGATCCTGAGAGTAAGAACAATGCGATGTTCCTTCATCAGGCTACTGCAAGCCCCTTAGACCATGCTGGTCTAAGAGGCTTGTGATAGTGCAGCACTGATGTTGTAAAGCATTACATTACTCGTGAATTGCAATGCTTTATAGCAGTGCTGAAAGTGAATGTCCCATAGAAGGATTAACTAAGATATAACAAAAAATAAAAATTGTAAAAATATTGTTAAAAAAACATAAAATAGAAATATATATATATTATACCAATATGTTTTTTATTTAAGTACAAATTTGGTATCAAATCCAATAGAAAGTAGATACTCCAGCTCCGATAAAATTGAGGTCTTTATTAATCCAAAATGGTTAAAACATAGTCCTTACAATGGTGGACAAAACAGGTGTATGTTAATTATGGCTACGCGTTTCGACCTAGATCGGTCTTACTCATGCCTATGTCACATCACAAATGAGATCTATATATGTGTAGTGTTTGCAAGAAAGGTTCCGCCTTGAAAATATCCCCATTATGTATAGTATAAAAATGTTTAGCAGCCATTGATACATTTCTATTCATAGTATTACACATATTGACATCTCCAAGGTGCTCCGTTATACGTGTTTGTAATTTACGCGACGTACAGCCTACATAGGAAATCTGACACGCAGTACAGTCTATTTTATAGACTACATTTTTTGTATGGCAGTTTATAAAGCTGTTGATATTATGTACTACACGCTGCGGTGCTGCATCTGTAAAAACCTTTACAGTTTAGCCAGGTGTTAGACTTGGATCTGATATTGGACTGAGGTGAGTTTGGGGCAATTATATCACCTATCGTTTGTGCCCTCCTTGCAACTATATTTATACCATCCTGTAATAGATGGAGCAATGTGTCATCTTCATAGAGGATAGGTAATCTTTTATTTATAATTTTTCTAATCAGATTAAATTGAGGGGAAAATTGTAAACATAGGTGTAAATTATTGGTATATTTTTTATTATTATTTTCATTTCTATTATTTACACAAGTAGTGATTTTACTTGGGACTAATAAGTCCTCTCTTTGTTTTTTCTCCACTATATTAATAGCCCTATTTATTGTCCAGTCGGGATAGTTTCTAGCTTTAAATTTCTTTTTCGTTTCATGGAATTCTTTCAATTTATCCTCTTCTTTACTACAGTTTCTTTTTAACCTAGTGAATTCTCCTACAGGTATAGATTTTATTGTATGGGCTGGATGACTACTCTCAGCGTGTAGAATTGTATTGCCACTAATTGGTTTTATGTGAGTTCGGCTAGTAATTTCTTCACCATCAATACCACTCAATTCTAGATCTAGAAAGGAAATGGCTTTTTCATCCTGATCATATGTAAATTTTATGCCAAAATTTTATGCAGAAAAAACTCAAGGACAACGCAGGTGACCTGCCAGTGACCTCAGGTGCAGATTTGGTCAGGATTTTACCTGCATAAAATCCTGACCAAATCCTGAAGCAATCCTGAACGTGGACACATACCCTAATACAGATACTGAGAATTACACCCAGTATACAGGACAGGAGGAGAGGTACAGTGCAGTGTATATATACAGGACAGGAGAAGAGGTACTGTGCATTGTATATATACAGGACAGGAGGAGAGGTACTATGCAGTGTATATATACAGGACAGGTGGAGTGGTACTGTGCAGTGTATATATACAGGACAGGAGGAGTGGTACTGTGCAGTGTATATATACAGGACAGGTGGAGTGTAACTGTGCAGTGTATATATACAGGACAGGTGGAGTGGTACTGTGCAGTGTATATATACAGGACAGGAGGAGTGGTACTGTGCAGTGTATATATACAGGACAGGAGGAGCGGTACTGTACAGTGTATATATACAGGACAGGAGGAGTGGTACTGTGCAGTGTATATATACAGGACAGGAGGAGTGGTACTGTGCAGTGTATATATACAGGACAGGAGGAGTGGTACTGTGCAGTGTATATATACAGGACAGGAGGAGTGGTACTGTGCAGTGTATATATACAGGACAGGAGGAGTGGTACTGTGCAGTGTATATATACAGGACAGGAGGAGTGGTACTGTGCAGTGTATATATACAGGACAGGAGGAGTGGTACTGTGCAGTGTATATATACAGGACAGGAGAAGAGGTACTGTGCAGTGTATATATACAGGACAGGAGGAGTGGTACTGTGCAGTGTATATATACAGGAGGAGTGGTACTGTGCAGTGTATATGTACAGGACAGGAGGTGTGGTACTGTGCGGTGTATATATACAGAACAGGAGGAGTGGTACTGTACAGTGTATATATACAGGTCAGGAGGAGTGGTACTGTGCAGTGTATATATACAGGAGGAGTGGTACTGTGCAGTGTATATATACAGGACAGGAGAAGAGGTACTGTGCAGTGTATATATACAGGACAGGAGGAGAGGTACTGTGCAGTGTATATATACAGGACAGGAGGAGTGGTACTGTGCGGTGTTTATATACAGAACAGGAGGAGTGGTATTGTGCAGTGTATATATACAGGACAGGAGGAGTGGTACTGTGCAGTGTATATATACAGGAGGAGTGGTACTGTGCAGTGTGTATATACAGGAGGAGTGGTACTGTGCAGTGTATATATACAGGACAGGAGGAGTGGTACAGTGCAGTGTATATATACAGGACAGGAGAAGAGGTACTGTGCAGTGTATATATACAGGACAGGAGGAGTGGTACTGTGCAGTGTACATATACAGGACAGGAGGAGTGGTACTGTGCAGTGTATATATACAGGACAGGAGGAGTGGTACTGTACAGTGTATATATACAGGACAGGAGGAGTGGTACTGTGCAGTGTATATATACAGGAGGAGTGGTACTGTGCAGTGTATATATACAGGACAGGAGGAGTGGTACTGTGCAGTGTATATATACAGGACAGGAGAAGAGGTACTGTGCAGTGTATATATACAGGACAGGAGGAGTGGTACTGTGCAGTGTATATATACAGGACAGGAGGAGTGGTACTGTGCAGTGTATATATACAGGACAGGAGGAGTGGTACTGTGCAGTGTATATATACAGGACACGAGGAGTGGTACTGTGCAGTGTATATACAGGAGGAGCGGTACTGTGCAGTGTATATATACAGGACAGGAGGAGTGGTACAGTGCAGTGTATATATACAGGACAGGAGAAGAGGTACTGTGCAGTGTATATATACAGGACAGGAGGAGTGGTACTGTGCAGTGTATATATACAGGACAGGAGGAGTGGTACTGTGCAGTGTATATATACAGGACAGGAGGAGTGGTACTGTGCAGTGTATATATACAGGAGGAGTGGTACTGTGCAGTGTATATATACAGGACAGGAGGAGTGGTACTGTGCAGTGTATATATACAGGACACGAGGAGTGGTACTGTGCAGTGTATATATACAGGACAGGAGGAGTGGTACTGTGCAGTGTATATACAGGAGGAGCGGTACTGTGCAGTGTATATATACAGGACAGGAGGAGTGGTACTGTGCAGTGTATATATACAGGACAGGAGAAGTGGTACTGTGCAGTGTATATATACAGGACAGGAGGAGTGGTACTGTGCAGTGTATATATACAGGACAGGAGGAGTGGTACTGTGCAGTGTATATATACAGGACAGGAGGAGTGGTACTGTGCAGTGTATATATACAGGACAGGAGGAGTGGTACTGTGCAGTGTATATATACAGGAGGAGTGGTACTGTGCAGTGTGTATATACAGGACAGGAGGAGTGGTACTATGCAGTGTATATATACAGGAGGAGTGGTACTGTGCAGTGTGTATATACAGGTCAGGAGGAGTGGTACTGTGCAGTGTATATATACAGGAGGAGTGGTACTGTGCAGTGTGTATATACAGGTCAGGAGGAGTGGTACTGTGCAGTGTATATACTGTATACAGGTCAGGAGGAGTTGTACTGTGCAGTGTGTATATACAGGACAGGAGGAGAGGTACTGTGCAGTGTGTATATACAGGACAGGAGGAGAGGTACTGTGCAGTGTGTATATACAGGACAGGAGGAGAGGTACTGTGCAGTGTATATATACAGGACAGGAGGAGTGGTACTGTGCAGTGTATATATACAGGACAGGAGGAGTAGTACTGTGCAGTGTATATATACAGGACAGGAGGTGTGGTACTATGCAGTGTATATATACAGGACAGGAAGTGTGGTACTGTGCAGTGTATATATACAGGACAGGAGGAGTGGTACTGTGCAGTGTATATATACAGGACAGGAGGAGTGGTACTGTGCAGTGTATATATACAGGACAGGAGGAGAGGTACTGTGCAGTGTATATATACAGGACAGGAGGAGAGGTACTGTGCAGTGTATATATACAGGACAGGAGGAGTGGTACTGTGCAGTGTATATATACAGGACAGGAGGAGTGGTACTGTGCAGTGTATATATACAGGACAGGAGGAGTGGTACTGTGCAGTGTATATATACAGGACAGGAGGAGTGGTACTGTGCAGTGTATATATACAGGACAGGAGGAGTGGTACTGTGCAGTGTATATATACAGGACAGGAAGTGTGGTACTGTGCAGTGTATATATACAGGACAGGAGGAGTGGTACTGTGCAGTGTATATATACAGGACAGGAGGAGTGGTACTGTGCAGTGTATATATACAGGACAGGAAGTGTGGTACTGTGCAGTGTATATATACAGGACAGGAGGAGTGGTACTGTGCAGTGTATATATACAGGACAGGAGGAGTGGTACTGTGCAGTGTATATATACAGGACAGGAAGTGTGGTACTGTGCAGTGTATATACACAGGACAGAAGGAGTGGTACTGTGCAGTGTATATATACAGGACAGGAGGAGAGGTACTGTGCAGTGTATATATACAGGACAGGAGGAGAGGTACTGTGCAGTGTATATATACAGGACAGGAGGAGTGGTACTGTGCAGTGTATATATACAGGACAGGAGGAGTGGTACTGTGCAGTGTATATATACAGGACAGGAGGAGAGGTACTGTGCAGTGTATATATACAGGACAGGAGGAGTGGTACTGTGCAGTGTATATATACAGGACAGGAGGAGTGGTACTGTGCAGTGTATATATACAGGACAGGAGGAGTGGTACTGTGCACTGTATATATACAGGACAGGAAGTGTGGTACTGTGCAGTGTATATATACAGGACAGGAGGAGTGGTACTGTGCAGTGTATATATACAGGACAGGAGGAGTGGTACTGTGCAGTGTATATACAGGAGGAGCGGTACTGTGCAGTGTATATATACAGGACAGGAGGAGTGGTACAGTGCAGTGGATATATACAGGACAGGAGAAGAGGTACTGTGCAGTGTATATATACAGGACAGGAGGAGTGGTACTGTGCAGTGTATATATACAGGACAGGAGGAGTGGTACTGTGCAGTGTATATATACAGGACAGGAGGAGTGGTACTGTGCAGTGTATATATACAGGAGGAGTGGTACTGTGCAGTGTATATATACAGGACAGGAGGAGTGGTACTGTGCAGTGTATATATACAGGACACGAGAAGTGGTACTGTGCAGTGTATATATACAGGACAGGAGGAGTGGTACTGTGCAGTGTATATACAGGAGGAGCGGTACTGTGCAGTGTATATATACAGGACAGGAGGAGTGGTACTGTGCAGTGTATATATACAGGACAGGAGAAGTGGTACTGTGCAGTGTATATATACAGGACAGGAGGAGTGGTACTGTGCAGTGTATATATACAGGACAGGTGGAGTGGTACTGTGCAGTGTATATATACAGGACAGGAGGAGTGGTACTGTGCAGTGTATATATACAGGACAGGAGGAGTGGTACTGTGCAGTGTATATATACAGGAGGAGTGGTACTGTGCAGTGTGTATATACAGGTCAGGAGGAGTGGTACTGTGCAGTGTGTATATACAGGACAGGAGGAGTGGTACTATGCAGTGTATATATACAGGAGGAGTGGTACTGTGCAGTGTGTATATACAGGTCAGGAGGAGTGGTACTGTGCAGTGTATATATACAGGAGGAGTGGTACTGTGCAGTGTGTATATACAGGTCAGGAGGAGTGGTACTGTGCAGTGTATATACTGTATACAGGTCAGGAGGAGTTGTACTGTGCAGTGTGTATATACAGGACAGGAGGAGAGGTACTGTGCAGTGTGTATATACAGGACAGGAGGAGAGGTACTGTGCAGTGTATATATACAGGTCAGGAGGAGTGGCACTGTGCAGTGTGTATATACAGGACAGGAGGAGTGGTACTGTGCAGTGTATATATACAGGACAGGAGGAGTGGTACTGTGCAGTGTATATATACAGGACAGAAGGAGTGGTACTGTGCAGTGTATATATACAGGACAGGAGGAGTGGTACTGTGCAGTGTATATATACAGGACAGGAAGTGTGGTACTGTGCAGTGTATATATACAGGACAGGAGGAGAGGTACTGTGCAGTGTATATATACAGGACAGGAGGAGTGGTACTGTGCAGTGTATATATACAGGACAGGAGGAGTAGTACTGTGCAGTGTATATATACAGGACAGGAGGTGTGGTACTATGCAGTGTATATATACAGGACAGGAAGTGTGGTACTGTGCAGTGTATATATACAGGACAGGAGGAGTGGTACTGTGCAGTGTATATATACAGGACAGGAGGAGTGGTACTGTGCAGTGTATATATACAGGACAGGAGGAGTGGTACTGTGCAGTGTATATATACAGGACAGGAGGAGTGGTACTGTGCAGTGTATATATACAGGACAGGAAGTGTGGTACTGTGCAGTGTATATATACAGGACAGGAGGAGTGGTACTGTGCAGTGTATATATACAGGACAGGAGGAGTGGTACTGTGCAGTGTATATATACAGGACAGGAAGTGTGGTACTGTGCAGTGTATATATACAGGACAGGAGGAGTGGTACTGTGCAGTGTATATATACAGGACAGGAGGAGTGGTACTGTGCAGTGTATATATACAGGACAGGAAGTGTGGTACTGTGCAGTGTATATACACAGGACAGAAGGAGTGGTACTGTGCAGTGTATATACACAGGACAGGAGGAGAGGTACTGTGCAGTGTATATATACAGGACAGGAGGAGAGGTACTGTGCAGTGTATATATACAGGACAGGAGGAGTGGTACTGTGCAGTGTATATATACAGGACAGGAGGAGTGGTACTGTGCAGTGTATATATACAGGACAGGAGGAGAGGTACTGTGCAGTGTATATATACAGGACAGGAGGAGTGGTACTGTGCAGTGTATATATACAGGAAAGGAGGAGTGGTACTGTGCAGTGTATATATACAGGACAGGAGGAGTGGTACTGTGCAGTGTATATATACAGGACAGGAGGAGAGGTACTGTGCAGTGTATATATACAGGACAGGAGGAGAGGTACTGTGCAGTGTATATACACAGGACAGGAAGTGTGGTACTGTGCAGTGTATATACACAGGACAGAAGGAGTGGTACTGTGCAGTGTATATATACAGGACAGGAGGAGAGGTACTGTGCAGTGTATATACACAGGACAGAAGGAGTGGTACTGTGCAGTGTATATATACAGGACAGGAGGAGAGGTACTGTGCAGTGTATATATACAGGGCAGGAGGAGTGGTACTGTGCAGTGTATATATACAGGGCAGGAGGAGTGGTACTGTGCAGTGTATATATACAGGACAGGAGGAGTGGTACTGTGCAGTGTATATATACAGGACAGGAGGAGTGGTACTGTGCAGTGTATATATACAGGACAGGAAGTGTGGTACTGTGCAGTGTATATATACAGGACAGGAGGAGTGGTACTGTGCAGTGTATATATACAGGACAGGAGGAGTGGTACTGTGCAGTGTATATATACAGGACAGGAAGTGTGGTACTGTGCAGTGTATATACACAGGACAGAAGGAGTGGTACTGTGCAGTGTATATACACAGGACAGGAGGAGAGGTACTGTGCAGTGTATATATACAGGACAGGAGGAGTGGTACTGTGCAGTGTATATATACAGGACAGGAAGTGTGGTACTGTGCAGTGTATATATACAGGACAGGAGGAGTGGTACTGTGCAGTGTATATATACAGGACAGGAGGAGTGGTACTGTGCAGTGTATATACACAGGACAGGAGGAGTGGTACTGTGCACTGTATATATACAGGACAGGATGAGAGGTACTGTGCAGTGTATATATACAGGAAAGGAGGAGTGGTACTGTGCACTGTATATATACAGGACAGGAGGAGTGGTACTGTGCAGTGTATATATACAGGACAGGAGGAGAGGTACTGTGCAGTGTATATATACAGGACAGGAGGAGAGGTACTGTGCAGTGTATATACACAGGACAGGAAGTGTGGTACTGTGCAGTGTATATACACAGGACAGAAGGAGTGGTACTGTGCAGTGTATATATACAGGACAGGAGGAGAGGTACTGTGCAGTGTATATACACAGGACAGAAGGAGTGGTACTGTGCAGTGTATATATACAGGACAGGAGGAGAGGTACTGTGCAGTGTATATACACAGGGCAGGAGGAGTGGTACTGTGCAGTGTATATACAGGGCAGGAGGAGTGGTACTGTGCAGTGTATATATACAGGACAGGAGGAGTGGTACTGTGCAGTGTATATATACAGGACAGGAGGAGTGGTACTGTGCAGTGTATATATACAGGACAGGAGGAGTGGTACTGTGCAGTGTATATATACAGGACAGGAGGAGTGGTTTTGTGCAGTGTATATATACAGGACAGGAGGAGTGGTTTTGTGCAGTGTATATATACAGGACAGGAGGAGTGGTACTGTGCAGTGTATATATACAGGACAGGAGGAGTGGTTTTGTGCAGTGTTTATATACAGGACAGGAGGAGTGGTACTGTGCAGTGTATATATACAGGACAGGAGGAGTGGTACTGTGCATTGTTTATATACAGGACAGGAGGAGTGGTACTGTGCAGTGTATATATACAGGACAGGAGGAGTGGTACTGTGCAGTGTATATATACAGGACAGGAGGAGTGGTACTGTGCAGTGTATATATACAGGACAGGAGGAGTGGTACTGTGCAGTGTATATATACAGGACAGGAGGAGAGGTACTGTGCAGTGTATATATACAGGACAGGAGGAGTGGTACTGTGCAGTGTATATATACAGGACAGGAGGAGTGGTACTGTGCAGTGTATATATACAGGACAGGAGGAGAGGTACTGTACAGTGTATATATACAGGACAGAAGGAGTGGTACTGTGCAGTGTATATATACAGGACAGGAGGAGTGGTACTGTGCAGTGTATATATACAGGACAGGAGGAGTGGTTTTGTGCAGTGTATATATACAGGACAGGAGGAGTGGTACTGTGCAGTGTATATATACAGGACAGGAGGAGTGGTACTGTGCAGTGTATATATACAGGACAGGAGGAGTGGTACTGTGCAGTGTTTATATACAGGACAGGAGGAGTGGTACTGTGCAGTGTATATATACAGGACAGGAGGAGTGGTACTGTGCATTGTTTATATACAGGACAGGAGGAGTGGTACTGTGCAGTGTATATATACAGGACAGGAGGAGTGGTACTGTGCAGTGTATATATACAGGACAGGAGGAGTGGTACTGTGCAGTGTATATATACAGGACAGGAGGAGTGGTACTGTGCAGTGTATATATACAGGACAGGAGGAGAGGTACTGTGCAGTGTATATATACAGGACAGGAGGAGTGGTACTGTGCAGTGTATATATACAGGACAGGAGGAGTGGTACTGTGCAGTGTATATATACAGGACAGGAGGAGAGGTACTGTACAGTGTATATACACAGGACAGAAGGAGTGGTACTGTGCAGTGTAAATATACAGGACAGGAGGAGAGGTACTGTGCAGTGTATATATACAGGACAGGAGGAGTGGTACTGTGCAGTGTATATATACAGGACAGGAGGAGTGGTACTGTGCATTGTATATATACAGGACAGGAGGAGTGGTACTGTGCAGTGTATATATACAGGACAGGAGGAGAGGTACTGTGCAGTGTGTATATACAGGTCAGGAGGAGTGATACTGTGCAGTGTATATATACAGGACAGGAGGAGTGGTACTGTGCAGTGTATGTATACAGGACAAGAGGAGTGATACTGTGCAGTGTATATATACAGGACAGGAGGAGTGGTACTGTGCAGTGTATGTATACAGGACAAGGGGAGTGGTACTGTGCAGTGTATATATACAGGACAGGAGGAGTGGTACTGTGCAGTGTATATATTCACTGCACAGTGTATATACACAGGACAGGAGAAGGGGTCATGTGCAGTCTATATATACAGGACAGGAGAAGAGGTACTGTGCAGTGTATATATACAGGACAGGAGGAGTGGTACTGTGCAGTGTGTATATACAGGACAGGAGGAGTGGTACTGTGCAGTGTATATATACAGAACAGGAGAAGAGGTACTGTGCAGTGTATATATACAGGACAGGAGGAGTGGTACTGTGCAGTGTATATACACAGCACAGGAGAAGTGGTACCGTGCAGTGTATATATACAGGACAGGAGGAGTGATACTGTGCAGTGTATATATACAGGACAGGAGGAGAGGTACTGTGCAGTGTATATATACAGGACAGGAGGAGAGGTACTGTGCAGTGTATATATACAGGAGGAGTGGTACTGTGCAGTGTATATATACAGGACAGGAGGAGTGGTACTGTGCAGTGTATATATACAGGACAGGAGGAGTGGTACTGTGCAGTGTATATATACAGGAGGAGTGGTACTGTGCAGTGTGTATATACAGGTCAGGAGGAGTGGTACTGTGCAGTGTGTATATACAGGACAGGAGGAGTGGTACTGTGCAGTGTATATATACAGGAGGAGTGGTACTGTGCAGTGTGTATATACAGGTCAGGAGGAGTGGTACTGTGCAGTGTGTATATACAGGACAGGAGGAGAGGTACTGTGCAGTGTGTATATACAGGACAGGAGGAGAGGTACTGTGCAGTGTATATATACAGGTCAGGAGGAGTGGTACTGTGCAGTGTGTATATACAGGACAGGAGGAGTGGTACTGTGCAGTGTATATATACAGAACAGGAGGAGTGGTACTGTGCAGTGTATATATACAGGACAGGAGGAGTGGTACTGTGCAGTGTATATATACAGGACAGGAGGAGTGGTACTGTGCAGTGTATATATACAGGAGAAGAGGAGTGGTACTGTGCAGTGTATATATACAGGACAGGAGGAGTGGTACTGTGCAGTGTATATATACAGGACAGGAGGAGTGGTACTGTGCAGTGTATATATACAGGACAGGAAGTGTGGTACTGTGCAGTGTATATATACAGGACAGGAGGAGAGGTACTGTGCAGTGTATATATACAGGACAGGAGGAGTGGTACTGTGCAGTGTATATATACAGGACAGGAGGAGTAGTACTGTGCAGTGTATATACACAGGACAGGAGGAGAGGTACTGTGCAGTGTATATACACAGGACAGAAGGAGTGGTACTGTGCAGTGTATATATACAGGACAGGAGGAGAGGTACTGTGCAGTGTATATATACAGGACAGGAGGAGATGTACTGTGCAGTGTATATATACAGGACAGGAGGAGTGGTACTGTGCAGTGTATATATACAGGACAGGAGGAGAGGTACTGTGCAGTGTATATATACAGGACAGGAGGAGAGGTACTGTGCAGTGTATATATACTTGACAGGAGGAGTGGTACTGTGCAGTGTATATATACAGGACAGGAGGTGTGGTACTGTGCAGTGTATGTATACAGGACAGGAAGTGTGGTACTGTGCAGTGTATATATACAGGACAGGAGGAGAGGTACTGTGCAGTGTATATATACTTGACAGGAGGAGTGGTACTGTGCAGTGTATATATACAGGACAGGAGGTGTGGTACTGTGCAGTGTATGTATACAGGACAGGAAGTGTGGTACTGTGCAGTGTATATATACAGGACAGGAGGAGTGGTACTGTGCAGTGTATATATACAGGAGGAGTGGTACTGTGCAGTGTATATATACAGGACAGGAGGAGAGGTACCGTGCAGTGTATATATACAGGACAGGAGGAGTGGTACCGTGCAGTGTATATACACAGCACAGGAGAAGTGGTACCGTGCAGTGTATATATACAGGACAGGAGGAGTGGTACTGTGCAGTGTATATATACAGGACAGGAAGTGTGGTACTGTG